>NW_027137561.1:1578535-2178535 GCF_001692895.1 Cenococcum geophilum 1.58
TAATAGGAATAAGGAAAGGGGTAAGGAACTTAAGGTTCCTCACCACGCTAGGGCTACGTCGATACGTGACGACCGCTTGCCTCATTCCCAACACTAGCAACTCTTCTTTTATGGTTGCCATCTATATACACTTATAGATTGCCACTATATAAAGATACAAAGCTAAGGAAAAGAAGTAGAAGATAAAGAAGGACGTTAGGTTTAACGAGAATACAAAGGGAGTCGCTAAGGCGCTAGTAGTAAGCGGGCTAATAGCGATTTTCTATGCCGGGCATGGAAAATCCTAATTGGCTAGCAGAAGTTAGGGTCGGCAGAGTATGGTAGGAATTTGGCAGGTAGTACGCCCTAGGAAACTATGTCGTTAAAATAGGGTTATGGAGCTAGCGGAGCGTAACTAGATACGGCTAGCTTAAGCAAATGGGAACGACAGTCGACCAATAGGAATGCTCTTAAATTGCCTTTGTTATCGCATCTGCCGGGTTGTCTTGGCCACTAATCCATCGAATCCTAAAGAGTTCTTAATGCTCTACGAGGACCTCCACGAGAACCTCTGCGAGGACCCCCACAAGAACCTCTGCGAGGACCTCCATAAGGACCTCTACGAGGACCTCCATAAGGACCTCTATAAGGACCTCCACAAGGACCTCTATAAGGACCTCCACAAGGACCTCTACAAGAATCTCCCTGAGGATCTCTACGAGGACCTCTACGAGAATCTCCACGAGGATCTCCACGAGGACCTCTACGAGAATCTCCACGAGGATCTCCACGAGGACCTCTACGAGAATCTCCACGAGGATCTCCACGAGGACCTCTACAAGGACCTCTACAAGGACCTCTACGATTACTTTATAGTTAACATTAATTGTGCCCTCTGCCGTGTTCCAATTCCCTGCTAAACTTCTCCTAATCTTGTAGTGGTAACGTAGATCTGGGTTGTTAAGGAGGTTGTTGCAGAGGTTGGTACGGAGGTTGTTGCGGAGATTGCTGCGGAGATTACTGGTGGGACGGAGCTTGAGGCACGGGTTGAGATACGGCAGCTTAAGGCACTTAAGGTATTTAATAGCCTAAGGTTATCTGTGGTGGTTCTTATAGAGCTTACTACTAAGATTGCTGCGGAGATTGCTGCGGATATTGCTGCGGAGGTTACTGCGGAGATTAAGGCATAGGTTAAGATACGGCAGCCTAAGGGACTTAAGGTATTACGGGTTGTATTAGTGGATCCTAGGGAACTGAAGATAGAGGTGGAAGCAATAGATACTAGGAAACTGAAGATAGAGGTTAAAGCGATAGATGCGGAACGGAGGAACTTGTGCTTAAATTCCATCATAAGCTGAGCTTCTTTTAGTGCTTAATCTCTTATAGAGTCCATTCGTGCTCTTCTTCTGCGTTAAGGACTTGCTAAATATTGTCTCTAATAGTACCCCTATTTATAGGGATAAATACTCCTTTCTCCTAAAGGAAGTCTCGAAAATCTTAAATAATATAAATGGATATGTCTATGTGGCTAAGCGAGCACTGCAGCAGCACCCCTGCATCTTAGCAATACTAACATTATTAATATTCACAAAATTGAGCCTTGCTTGCTTGCTTTCTATATTAGTCTCATTTAAGAGCTAATGCCTTATTTACTCAATTTCTAATAATTAATTGTTGCTGTTAATAACTTAACGACCTATACGCTCGTCTAAACCTTCGCGAATTATTTGTGAAAACCTTAAAAACTTAACTAATAACGACACACTCGACGAGCTAAACTCCTTAAAGGTTACCTACTAGTCTCCCTCACCTTCCCCTATACCTTTAGGCGATACGCCAGCGTCACAGTCTCCATCCTTTATAATGGCGCCTCTCTCCGCGGCTTAACGCGAGACTTTAGCCGCTGAAAAAGCCAAAGAATAGCTTTAGTAACTACACAAGGAGGACCTAAGGATTAGAAGAGCTTAGGTAAAGGAGGTTAAGAACTAGGCAACTAACTAAAAAATAAGACTCCTTTAGGAATAGGAGGACTATACCAAAATGCTACGCGTCCGAAAAGAATAGGAAGATTAGGCGACTAAACTCTATATATTAAGCCTTACTACAGTAATAGCGAGATTAGCTACGGCAGTGTTATCCTTAACCCCAATTAATAAACTGGGTAAATTACTCCCATCTATAGCCAATATCCTAAATACCTTTCTCCCTGGCGTCCCGAATAAAGAGATACTTAAGGTATTTTAGGGTACTTTCTTGCCTAATAACCTCTCTCGCCTCCGGATATACTAGCTCTAGTCTAAGCCTTAGAATAATATCCTTATCGTTAACAGCGTCCTTTCTATAAGACCAAAAGAAGGGATAATAAAGGACTACCTGTCTATTAAAGTGTAGGTAGAGGGCTTCTTTAACTATATAATAATTTTAATCGTTATATATAAGAATCTTTTAGTAGATCTTATTCCCTAAATACTTACCTTCTATAATTAAGTTATTTAGCTATCTACCACCTACTAAATTGCTCTCTTAATGACTATAGCCTTGGAGCACCACTCTATGGTTATTTAAAAGAACTAGTTAGAGCCAGCTAACTAGAAGATCTTTAGTAACTTCCTGGATATTTATTGCAATTCTAGTACTTATAAATCCGCATCTATCTTAAAACGCGCGCGAGCAAGCATTAATATCTTAAGGACCTGTTATAGCTTTAATAGAGGGAAGTGTGACCTAGGCAAGGATTATAAGTTCCTATATACCTACAGCAAGTGCGGTGGCCTATATACTACGAGGAATTATAAGTAGTAATTACTAGAGGAAAGTGTTAATAAGGAAAAGAAAGAGGAGGAAGAGGATTTTATTAAGCTATACCTACACTCCGCTAAAACTATGCTCTACCCTTATAGTACGGGTAAGCCGAATACTATACCATTATTTCCAGTCTTTCTGCCTTCCTCTCCTCTATAGGACTCTCCCTCCCCCTTAATTATTTAAGCGTGGGGGCGTTATCTATCCCTATACCCCAGCAACCTCTAATATAATATTATTGGTATCTTAAAGTTCGGATACCAGATTAGGGCAGACCTAAAAATTAAGCTCCTTTCCTAGAAGAACTAAGCCTTAATAGCCGCAAATACGGTCCTAATTTTAGAGAAGATTAGCGCCAATTTAGACATAGGTAGGATTATAATAGCAATATCTCCCATTATATCTTTACCGCTAGGTTTAGTACCTAAAGCGGATAGGGGATAGCGCCGTATTTACAACTTATCCTTACTATTTAGCCAATCTGTTAACGACTTAATCCCTATAGTATTTGCTACACTATAATATTTAATAGTTAATTAGGTTCTCTAACACGTTATATATACAGGCCATAGTTATATAATTATTAAGAGGGATATTAAGGACGCCTTTTAGAACATCCTACTTTCTATTAAAGCTTAACGCCTTATAGGGTTCTCCTAGAAGGGTATAGTGTATTTCAAACGTTGCCTTTTATTCAGCCTTTAAACTACACCCTTTTTATTTAATTTTTTTGCGGAGGGATTTTACTGGATACTTATTCAATATATCCCGAACGCCGCCTTAGAGCACTATCTAGATAACTTTATCTTTATACTCTCTAACACTTCTATTCTCCCTTAATTACTTAGTGTATATAACCAATTAAGCAACAAATTAGGCATCCTATAAAACAAATTAAAGAATATTAAAGGCACTACGGCTAAAGTCCTAGGTTATATTATAGATACTCTAAAGTCTAAGCTACGTCTTTTTCCTTTAAAACAGGCCACTACGATTAAGGAGATTAATAAAGCGTTAAGTGGTAGATCCCTAACGCTGGTTTAGAGTTAAAAACTAGCTAATAGACTTACTTAGAGCGCCTAGGTAATTAGGCTTAGGCGTTTATATAACCGCTCTATTTAGGAGTTTATCTCCACTTTTATAAAGGTAGGTAGTTATCCTTACCAATAGCTAACAGCTAAACTTCGCCAAGACTTATTATGGTAGAGGAATGCTCTTACCCTTTTAAATAGTATCCTCTTCTTTAATAATACGGATCAAAAATAATTCTATCTCTTCTTAGACGCATCCGGGATTCTTAGTTATAGGGCCTTCTTCTTCCTTAAGGATTCTTAAGGGACAATATAGCCGCCCTATTCGGTATCTCTACCCTAAGACGATTTTTTAAGCTGCTACCCTAATATAGAACACCGCCTTGCCCTAATTAATAAGTGGGAGGTTTAAGCGATTACAACCTCATTCTAGCTCTAGGTAACGCGGTAGGAGCACAGCTTAGTCTATATCTATACGGATAATATAGTAGCACTCTTAGGATTCTAAAATACGGTAGTAAAAGGACTAGGTAATTATTCGCTCCGTAAGATCCTCTAACTAGCCGCAGCCTATAATATTACGCTCTATATAGAGTAGGTTTCCTCTATAGAAAACAGACTAGCTAATGCTCTATCTCGTTTTAATTGCGATAGGGTGTTATTACTATACCCGTATTAGGATACTTCTAATTTACTGTTACTATACGCTTCTTTATTATATTTAATCTAACGCTAAAATAGGAAACCTGGTCCCTCTTAAAGACCCCCTACTTAATTTCTAGATTAAGGTAAAAGCCCCCTTAGAATGCTTTGGCTAACTATTATAGTACGGCCTCTCTAATAGAATGAGAGATTTATACCATCCCGTAATTAAAAGTTAGGAGGGCTACTGTGACCTTTACGGAGCGGTAAAGTACCTAGCGCCCCTCTACTACCTAGGAGAATAGATTACCTAATAAATCTTTAGCAATGCTAGTCCAGGAATAAGCCATATTAAGCCTACTATAGTTAGAGCCTACGTCTCCGCAATTTAATCCTACTATATTAACGCTAATTATAACACCTCCGTCTTTAATAATCCTATTATTAAGAGAATCCTAGACGGTATAACATCTATAAATCCCTTTACTACGGCTAAAAGATTACTAATTACTAAAGACATCCTCACCTAATTAGTTACCCTAAATGCCTAATCCGTTAAGGATCTTAACTTTAACGCCGCCGTTACTATAGCCTTTGTGGGATTCCTTTATCTAGGTAAGATTACCTACACTAAGGCTTAAAAAGATAGCCACGCCTTCTTTATTATAAAATATACTAGAAACAATATAACGCTAGCAGAGGACTATATAATATTATATCTAAAGCATAGTAAAACGGACGTTAATTATTAAGGAGTTTTAATTATAATTGCCGCTTTAGGGCAACCTAAATGCGTAGTTTAAGCTATAAAACACCTATTTAAAAATAACCCCCAACCCAGAAACGCCCCTCTTTTTCGCTTTAAGAGATTGGCCTTTATAAGCTACGTGGTTAGGAATAAGCTAAAGTATAAAATTACCGCTCTTAGCCTCCACTCTAAGCTCTATAACGGACACTTGTTTTAAAAAGATGCTGCTTAATATACTTAAGATAACGGTTTTACGGACGGCTAAATACAGCAACTAGGCCAGTGGTCCTTATAAGCGTTCTAGCTTTACTATTTATTATCCCTAAAAAACCTATTCTGGCTAAGTGTAAACTTCTAACATAGAATACTAATACTGTTCTTATTATTACTCGCCCTAGATATAATGGGCGAAGGTATTTAGGTATAACGGCGTATAGGAGTACCTATTTTAGCACTCTAATATATTAACTTAAATCTCTCCTTTCCCCCCCTTTTTTATTTTTTATTTTTTTTTCCCCCTACTCTACCTTATATGGTACAGGCGCTGCGCTTCTAGGTCTATAGGCATTACGTTTAGTTAAGGCAGGGTAATCCCCTATAAATGGCCTTACAAATATACCTATTCTTAATTAATGCCTTTAAGCCCGTACCCACCAATTAGATTAATTAATTCTCTTCTCTATAAGCGTGTAAATAATAGATAGATATATCTATGTGGCTAAGCGAGTACTATAGCAGCACCCCTATATCTTAGTAACACTAACATTATTAACATTTACAAAATTAAGCCTTGCTTGCTTGCTTTCCCTCCCACTCGCACCTTTTTCTTTAGTTGTATATTTTGGGCTTTATAAATAGATACTGCAGCAATATGCTTGCGCACGGGTCCATGGGCATCACGTTTAGTTAAGGCAGGGCAATCCCCTGCAAATGGCCTTGCGAATATACCCATTCTCAATTGATGCCTTTGAGCCCGTACCCACCAATCAGATTAATTAATTCTCTTCTCCGCAAGCGTGTGAATAATAGATATTACCAAGTGCCCAGGTGTTGGCAGTCCATCCTATAAAATCCTCCCTAAAATATTCCTACAGCTATAAATTAGCGTAGTATCTACTTTAGTAAAATAGAATACGGTGTAGGAGAAAGCCGTTAACTTGTTTTGCGGTATAAGTTGTTATATTAAAGGTAAATTCATCCCAATTTTCGTCGATAAGTTTCGCGTACGTAGCTACCCCTAGTGGTAAAGAGTCTTTCCAGTTATTTAACGTGACTGTAGCCATATTTTCGGCTTATGGCTATATTGTTAGGTGTCATAATAGAGATTATAGGGTTATAGGAATTGTCGTTTAGTACGCGTTTGTGATGTATACTTATCGTTTAGTACGCGTTCATGGTTTAGTACGCGTTCATAGTTTGGTACGCGTTCGTGGTTTAGTACGCGTTCGTGGTTTGGTACGCGTTCAGACATATATTTACAATTATAGGGCTCAGGACCAGTTCTAGCCTTAAATCGCGAAGACTCGTAAAGCGTGTTGTTCTGCGTAATAGACGCAAGAATCCGTAATCTTAGAAAGGCTCAGGACCAGTTCTAGCCTTTTAGATCCTTAGATTCGTAGAAGAGTTCTATTTAAGGTTTAGGACCAGTTCTAACCTCAAAAGACAGCTTCCCTTAGCACGAGTAGCACTAGTACAGTGGCTCGTCTCTTCTTAGTGAATACCTAGCTGTTCTGTGGCATAACTGTAAAGTTAACCACTAATCAGTGTTAGACTCATAAGGGGATATCACGTAGCTACGGTTCGTAGATAGTATGATGGTTATAAAGCTTGTTCTTAATAGGAATAAGGAAAGGGGTGAGGAACTTAAGGTTCCTCACCACGCTAGGGCCACGTCGACACGTGACGACCGCTTGCCTCATTCCCGACATTTAAGGACGAAGATAGAGAGAAGGGAGATGGTATTACGGACGCTTTAAGTACAATATTACAACTACTTGGAGAGGAGTTAGAAGAAGCTAGTTAGTTAATATAAGCACAGTCCAAGATAGAACCCGTGGAACTATGTAACGAGGAATAGTAATTAAGGTCATATAAGGTGCTATAAGAGAAACGAGAGGAATAATGCTGTTTAACTATTTATAGTTAATATATAGCCTAAGTTTTCTATTCTTCTTTAGTACGAATAGTACTAGATATCCTACTAATAACTATAATAGTCTAATATATCCTTTTTAAAGATTTTCCTGGACAAACTCCTTAAGTGCCTATAACTCTTTTTCTATTAACTTATAAGTTAGGTAGAACCTTAAACTTATTCCTAGTTTTAGTTCTATTTTATAGTCCTATACTATATACTCTAACAGCTTTTTACTTTCTAGTAACTATAGCTTCTTGCTATACTTATAGTATCTCTTTAGTATATAACTTAATCCTTAATTAGTCTCTTTATATATTACTCCAACTTAGTACTATACTAACTTAGTTTATTATTATATCTTATATTATTATATATCTCTAATATTAACCTAACCTATAACCTAATTAATTTTTAGATTATATTCCTATAACTAAGGCATCCCTAATACTGCCTTATTATTCCCTAATAGTAATATATTAAAGGACATTTTAATTTATTTTCCTTTAATAGTTAGCTAAACTAGTCCTGTTTTAAGATTAATAATACCTCCTCCGTAGGCTATCGGATCTCCTAAAATTATTACTAATAGGTAAGGACATTCCTTTTATCTATATGGTAATCCCATTCTTTTTACTGCTGCTAGCGAGATATGGTTCCTTATTGCTCTACTATCTATTAGCGCCTTAAACTGTTAATCTTACTATTTAACTTATAAATTTAGGTGTTGTCCTTACATTCCTTTAAGGGTCTAAGGCTCTACTACTAGCTCCCTCTGGTTTTATGGGCCTCTACTTTTCCTAACTATTAGCTATTTAATCCTGTTTATACTTAGTCTAACTTAGGCTAATACTTAGTTTACTTTTTATCTTTAATATGCCATAGATAGGTGTTCTCTAGACATTTCTACCATTATTATCCATCTAGGCATTCTTCCGTAAGGAATCTTCCTAGTTAAAGTATTAAGTCCCCTTATTCTTAAACTTCTACTAGGTGCTAACTATATATATACTTAGCGTTTCGATATTTTACCTCGTCCGTTATCTAATATATTCTTATTAGATACTTTTAATTTTTATTCTTTAGTGCTCTATGCATATTACACGTATTATCCACGCATACTATCTATAATAGTGTGTAATATACTTAGTATTTTAGGTTAACTCTTAGCTTGTCTTTATCTTAGAGTTTAAACCTTTCTCGTGTTAATTTAAGCGTTACAACTTCATTCGTAGGTACTAAGATTTATCTCTCGCTTCTCTAGTCCTCTAATTACTCCTCTAGATCCTTTAATGTTATAATTAAGGCCCCCTTAATATAAGTTATAGCCTTTTCTATAATCGGGTGGTTTTAGATAACTTTCTTGTCTAACTATATATAGAAATCTTCCCACTTATTATTATACCTTTATCTATACCACTTTTGGTATAGCTACTTAAGTATATATAGTTTATCCGTAAGGAAATATCTCTTTATTACTGCGTCGTAATAGCCTTTAGTATATCATTCTTTAAACCTAGTAGGAATCCCTAGATCCTCTTTTTATTCCAGTTTAGTAAGCCACTTAGCTCTTAGTGTGCCTGCTTTAGGCCTATTAGTAATTCTTTATACTAGCGCTCTGTCCTTTATATATCCTAATATGCTAGATCTCTTATCTAGTTTCTGTTCTTGCTATAAGGTAATTCTTACTCTAAATTCCTCTATGGTTTCCTTTACGTCACGTCTTATAAGTGGATCCTTAAAGTTTTTATACTTCTTAATCTTGGTATTAGCTTTTTAATTTTTAGGCTGAACACTACGTTCTCCTAGTAAGTCCTCTAGGTCTATATATCTGTCTCCTAGTCTAACTACTATTTATATTATAGATTCTCTAATTTATAAAGAAGCTCCTTACCTCTTACCTATAGGTGTCCTTATTTGTACTCCAAATTCTTAGTCCCTTAAATTCTTTAATCCTAAGCTTGCTTCTATCTTAAGCTTAGCTCCCGCCTTAGTCTAACTAAGTATCCGTAGTATTCTTATCTCATCTTAAGAGTCTTAAATCTTACTTATCTCGTTTTAAGAGTCTTATACTATAGGAAACTCTTATCCCAAGCTTATTTATATATCCTTAAACTAAGCTACTACCCTACTCTATTGGTTTTTATCTATTATGGGTCCTTAGGTATACCTTATCTTATCTTAAGAATCTTAGTTATCTTTTATCTCGTCTTAAGAATCTTAAGCCTATAGCCTTTTACCTTTATTAAGTGGTAAGCTAGCACTAATAGTTGTTTGCCTGCTTAATCGTCTCTAGATATTACTCCTTCCTTCTTATAAAGCAATGGATGCCGTATCTAACGGTGTTATAATACCCGTTACTAAACCTTGCTTTATAGCAGTCTCAGTCTCTACTTCTATTGCGTTATTAAGGCTTAGATACCCCTAGTTAGTTCCTTTACTATCCTCGTTACTGTTAATTAATAAGTACTCTAACTCCATTATTATTATTGCTAATTATTATCCGTATATTACTATAATATCTTAATCTAGCTTATAGAGTTAATCCTATTCTTTATTTAACTCTATAGTTCCTCTAAGTCCTTTTAACTCTAGCTCTTATAGCTAATAGCTTATACTATACTTAGCGTCTTTATAAATTCTGTATACGTTATTATAATAAAACGTAAAACTTTTAATTAAACATTCTTTTGTTTCTTACAGCGTACTATTATTCCTCTATATATATATATTATATACTACTAATCTAGTTCCCTTTACTATATAATAACTCTAACTACTTTTATAGTCTCTAGTAAAATAACCCTATTTTCCATAATTTATGTAAGCTCCTTCTTTAAACTATTGCTTTTGTTATAGAGTCCGCTTAAACGTCTTCTACTACTAAGATTTTTAGTTTGGCCTATACTCCTTAGTCCTATAATTACTAGATCCTTAACCTCTAGATTTCTATAGTTTCTTACTCTATCTCTTATAGGTTTCTTTGGTACTACTTAGGTCTATTAGCTCTACGCTATACTATAGTTTCTAATTTAGCTTTAGTTGTTGCGTACTCTACGTCTTATATAACTATAGAACTCTATCCTAGCCTCTTTTAGCCTATTCCCTTTAGAAGATCCTATTATTAATCTTAATCGCTTAATCTATTAATTCCCTTAAGGTGTCCGCATCTTCTATTAGAATAATTACGTCCTAGACTTTAGCCTTAAGTCCTTATTTATACTATGCTATAAGCGCCTTATTATTTTACTTAAGTTATATAGCTAGCGTTTGGAATTATATTGTATACTTAATTGCTAAAGTTCGTTACATTAGGTCCTAAAGCTTTCTTTCCGCTATAGTTATTACTTCTAGGTCCCTAAATATTTATATAAGTCGCTCTGCCAATCCGTTTTAGCTTAAGAATATAAACCGTACTTCCTAGTTTATTATTATTATTCCGTTTGCTTATATCTCTATAAGGTAAAACTTAAACTATTTAAGTGCTCTTTCTAATAAGAACAATCCTGCATATGCTACTTAATCTATAGTTATTGCCAGCTTTACTCCTTCCTACGTAACCTTAAAGTATATTTACGTAAGGAATCCTTTAAGCTTTAATCTTTCTCCTAAGAATCGTTTAATTGATAGTAACTTAACCTTTACTGCTCCTATCCTATTAATCCTATTTTTAAGTGCTGTATTATCTCCTATTAACTAATTAACTATTGCTTGTAACTGTTTTACTGTTATAGGTTATTATAAGTTAGTATCTACTATGCTAGTGTCGTTACCTAATCTTAACGTAGTTGCCGCCATCGATGGCGTTGTGGTGGCTGCTTTTAGTGGCATATTATTTAACTTATTAAAACCGTAACTGTAGTAGTGATTATATAACGAAGCCTTGTAGTAAGAACTACGGTGGACTTTATTAATAGGCTAGGTATATAGGTATTATAAGTAAGTTAATAACGTAATAATAACTAGTGGAGTGGTTGCCTAACAGATTAACTCTAATTGTATTCTAAGAATTACTATAAGGAAGGAACTATCTAGGTAGGGACTAAGGGTCCTTAAATACACAACCGTACTCCTATGAAATCCTTCTTGTACGTGATGTACGTCTTATACGTAAGGTACGTAAGTTCCCTTTGTTCCTTGCGTTCCTTACGTAGCACCTTATGTGACCTTAGCTACCATTCCTCATTATATAGTTCCACGGGTTCCATCCTAGACTGTGCTTGTATTAACCAACTAGCTTCTTCTAACTCTTCTCCAAGTAGTTGTAACATCGTACTTAAAGCGTCTGTAATATTTATAGGTAGTCCCTATAAGCTTTAGAAATTCTATAGTTATTACCCTAATAAACCTAGACCTCTAAAGTACCTTAATAAGTAGATAAAGTGCTAGAATAATAAAGACGATAAGCTGCCTATTAAGTATAAAGATAAGAATACCTTATAGACATAATACGGACGTATAAAGCTTAAGGGTAGGCTTTTTCAGAGGGGGGGTAATATTACGGCACTGGTGGAAACTGGTAGATTGTGGCTAATAGATATTAGTGGATTATCGCAGATAGTTGTAGATAGTTGCCGTCACGTGACCAGAGGATCGTATATAACGTTAAGCGGCGCCGCCCTCTGTCTCCTTTCCTTTCTTTAGCTTTAGATCTTTGTTTATAGACTACCAATTATATAGGCTTACGCGTCCCTCTTGCCATACTCGTGCCTCGATTGACTAAGTCGCTAACACTAAATAAACTAATATAATTACTTTCTTAAGCCTCCTAAACTAAGTAACTTTAATTAGCTAATAATTAAGGACTATTCTAAATAGTAGGTGCTTAAGCAGAGGTTAAACTTTAAGGCGTTTAAGCAGCTATTAATTAGGTAGATTATCTATTACTATATTACTTTTTTTTAGTTTAAAACAAATACTTTTAAAGCCTTCTTTATTACCTCTATCCGGCCCTTCTAAAATTCCTACTAAAAGCTAGAAAGACAATTTGGGGCTAGATTATAGTAGAGTTTAAGTAGAAAAAGGATAACCTAAAAAAGGAGCTGGCCTCTACTTATAGCTCTATATCTATATCCTTTAACTTATAGATATTACTAAACTCCCATATAATTCTTAGTATTATTAGTTATTATAACTTAAATTTTATTAAAATTTATTAGTGCTGTAATTTACGCAGCCGGTATTGCAGCTTATGTAGCAGTGCTAAAAATTATGCATTTGTAGCGGGATCGTGCCTAAATTTACGTGGGGTAGGCTGATAGCTGCGCACCCGTGATTGCGCGTGCGCAGTCGCTTAATTTCCTAATTAGGAAGGTGCAAGAACTTAGGAGCAGATGAATTGCGAAAGCACTTTCGACGTAGTTTAGTAGACATTATGTGGCCCGTGTGTCAGTGGGACCAATTAGAATCACCGAACCATCGGGGCACACGCTCATTACAAATGGTCATCGCGTTCTGCAGACTGACGTCATTATACGGGGCGAGCGAGAAACGACAGCTCGGCAAATCATGCTGCGGTCGATTGCACTGCATGTAAACCTTAAAACCACAGTTACAGTAACCGGCACTATGGCTGAACCCTGCTTGTCTTCGTTTGGGCATGGCATCCATATCGAAATTTTGGAAGGTTTGCAAAAGCCGATTGCATTGAAGACGAGCTTGCAAGCACTACCGCTTATTGGCTAGCTCTTGATTTCCCAGTCCCTCATCATATGCGGGCGACGAAATCCCATCAACCATGCGTTACTTGCTGACCCTGAAATTGATTTCCGTGAACTGAAGTCCAACGGTAGAGGTATGGCTTTCGCTAGAAGTAACCCACAACTACTCGATTTATTTAGATGGCCTAGTGTACCTGTCAAGTTTTAGCACTGTTGACCGCAGCAACTCTATCGTGGTCGACGTAGCAGCCCGTTCAAAGAAAGCCGGGTTACTAAGTACAGCTTGTACGAGCTCCGGCTTCTCCCCTGCGTGAACTCGTAACAAACACCTAATTTCGCTTTCTTGCGCACTAGAGAATTTCAAGTTTAACTCTTATAATTAAGCTTAAAAGTTAGAGACTTTACCTTTCTTGTAAGTGCACATACTTTGCTTGTGAGTGCACAACCTTTTTTATAAGTGCACAGTATCTACGCTTGATAGTGCACTTGACTAATTATTAGCCAAATTGGGTGTGTGTTGTGCGCGCACACTGAGGGAGAAGCCGGAGCTTGTACAAGCTGTACAACGGCGCGGAACCTGATGGAAAAGGCAGATGGAACAGTAACCGTTTCTCGCAAGCAGCACCCAGCAGCACCCAGCAGCACTATGAGGTGGCGATTCATACTCCTCTAAATAGCGCAGATCTCTCAATGCAGCAAGACAGTTTAGGATAAGCCAAGAGGCAAGATATCGAAACAAAATATGTCAGCCAAGTCTACGCAGCTGCAAATGTTCGCACGCCTGGCCTTCTCGAGTACCTTGCGCCAATACTTCAGGGCTCTTAGCGAAAACGTCCGTGCAGTTACACTAATACGTGGCCTTTTTCTTGGGGTTGAAACTCAAGCTGTTATATAACTGAAGGTTACAGTGCAGCGGCTGCGAATATTACCCCCATAACTTTACAAATGGTGAAAATGAACGCACGGACATGCCGGGCGCAAGACCCTGAAATTACTGGCACAATTTCAATCTGAAGCATCTGAAGCATCTGATACAGATTGTACTAAGTTAATAAATGGGAGCCTGTAAGGTATGATAATATAATGTAAGTGAATAAGAGAGAGGCTGGGTGGCCCAGCGTATGCATATCCAGCTCCATCGTTAAACGATGCCCAATCTTTGTTGGGAGAACCATTGTGTGGAGATAGGAGTGCTGGGGGGCGAGCTCGATCGGAATGAGGAGGCACTCTGCGACGAAATTCAATGGTACAGAGGCAGGTGTAGATGTTATCAGGAAAATAGTGGGTACTAACTCCGCCCCTTGATGTTCCGTGGGGAGTAAAACGCCGAACCTCTGTTCCACTCCACATTTAACCCTGGCTTCGATCGTTTTCCGCGGCGTTCTGAATTTTAGCGTCCGATACTAGTGGACTCCTCGGAGGCTGTATTGGCTTGCCTACGGCCCGTGAGGAGTCGGGAATAGGAAGCAGGAAGACATATGGCTTTGAATCCTTCTTCCAATAGGTCAAGAAAACGTCCCTGTAATCTATAGAAGGACGATACACCAATGTCCCAGTTGCATATTATTTCCGACCTCCATCATGATTCCCAACTTCAAGGCGCAAACATTTATGGCTCCTCATTTCAAGACGCTATAGCACTGATCTAAACAAATTCATATCATTTACACGAGAGAAAATTATACTGGCTGCAGTACATTCGTACAGTCAATTTGTTCCTTATTAATTTTAATAGCGCGCTTCTGTATTCATCAGGAGTATACTTCGCAAGATGACAACATTCCAACCCAGTCACTATGAAGATTTCGAATTCGATCCAGACGCAGACGCTGAGATGTCCACATCGGATGCCATCGATAGACGTTCAGAAGGATACTCGAACAACCAAGACTCTTTTCACGGATTTATGGCATATATTCCGGGTACCTCAGGTCTGAGTGACCGAATCACTCTTGATGGACTAATCGAAGCATCAAGGCCTGGAGGCTCACGCATAGATGCACCTCCAAGCCATATGATCGCCCAGAGCGCGGCTGTCATCGACGGCTTCGTGCCAAACCTCACGACATTCGCACTTACCACACTCCCTTCTGGTGAAAAAAAGAGGAGAGGTTCTCGAGAAAGCTACACGGAGAGTATAGATTCCTTCTCGGGAGGGCACATGTCACTTTCTTCGCAATCCAGTTTGTTTTCGAGACGTCAGCCGAAACGTGACTTGATGGACGCTACAGAAGGGGATTCGCCAGGCCCTAAGAGAGATTCAGACCAAATATTCACTGGACGAACAATGACCCGCCAAGATGAATTTATGTCTAACCTGACAACATACAAACTTGGAGTTGAGGATGAAGCCCAAAGACGGCCGACTCGAAAGAGAAGCTATGACGAAACTTCGCAACAGCTCGAAGCTGGAGATGTACCAGCAAGACACAAGATTAAGAAATCGGAATTGGGTGGTCCAGATTCTAAGCGGGCGAAATACCTAGAGAAGAACCGACTTGCAGCAAGTAAATGCAGGAACAAACAGAAAAAGCGGGTAGAAGAACTAATGGGAACTGCTAAGGAGGCTGAATCAAAGAACAAGGTGTTGAAAGCGGAGATTGCCTCTCTGAAGGCCGACATGTTGTCGCTGATAGAGGACATAGCGAAGCATAGTTCGTGTCAAGATGAGAGGCTGCGCCGCTATGTTGAGCGCGAAGCTGATCGACTGGTTGGTTACAGGAAGGCTGGTTGCGAGTACAAAGCCGGTGCTGCATACGAAGGTGCAGGGCCAGCGCCTAATATGCATGCAAAGGGAGTGCGACACGTTGGAGAGCAAGAAGAGATTGACGAGTCAGGAGAACGGGATTAGATGTGGGCTGATGCCCGATGCAATGCAGCCAACCAGCCCGAAGGATGACGATCAAGATGGTCGGTCGCAGCCGTTCGAGGGTCTCGGGGTCTGGGTGTCTCCTGCGAAGACGATATTTGCCCCACACTATGCTAGCCATGGACTAGTTGGGAATGGTAGTTAGTAGAGAGCACTGCGGAGCGAGACGTTGAAGCAGGGCGAAGTTGTCAAGCCACGCAGCGCACATGTACTTTAATAAGGTCGAAGTCTCGGAGCAGCTTGAGCAGCTTCAGCAGCTCTCGGATTCCGCTTGGAAGTCGTGCAGTTTTCAAATGGCCCTGGGGCGAGCTCTGGAACAGAGCCAACCGACGAAGGTAGGCAAGGATTTGTGAGTCTCATGGGCAGTGGAGATGAGCGTAGGCAATATGACGGCGCTTTTGGAATGGCGAGACAGTGTTGATCGTTTTTGTTGAATTTCACCCATTTAGCGAGGCTGGCGCGTTGGAGGTTACATGCCGCCAGGGTTGGGTTACGTACATCTGGTGTTTTTGATGGAAGAATCTCCGGACCTCTGTCCAGGTCTGCAAGCCCAAAAGCAAGCACCAAACAGTAAGAACAGCCGCAAGAGTGCACGACATCTAGTAGGACTCAAATGAGAGAGCCTGACAATAGCCACCATTACCTACCAGGCTATAGGATAGGTGGCTCTTAGCGATGCCATCACATGCGAGATCCAAGTGGCCGCTGGAGGAGTCTCTCGCCCTTGCTATCGATTTGCGATTTTGTCGGTTTGGCGATTTGTGGGTTTGGTGATTTGGCGTTCTGGCGGCTTGACGACACAGGTACGCACCATGGCCATCATTGTCAATCATGCACGCGGCGTCGCTCGAACAGGCCGATGGTGTTATTTGATGGCATCAAATCCCGTATAATTAGTCGAACCCAGCGAAACCACGGTCTCCAGACCCTTAGACCCTGTATTTCCCGTTGACCGTAGCCTTATGGCTTGGGATTGCTGCGTCTGCCCCTGCTCCTGCACCTCGCCTAAAGCGTGTGCATATCCCCCCGCAAGTGGCAATTGCACTGTAGCACTGGCTTGACTGGTTGGCTAGGTAGGCAAAGCGGGGCCAAAGAGAGGCATTAAGAGGTCTGATGGTCTGACGGGTCTCCTCGGTCTGGCTGCCGGGGGCCTTTGGGCTATCCATCGTCCTCGCCCAGCTACTTTATCCTCAGCGAAGAACACACCTCACAGCTGGCCTGCACTCAACGGAATCAGGATAAAAAACAGGATGATAGGTCCGCCCTCCAAGCAGCCGTGGAGACTCCCTTCGCAGTTTCGCTCTCTCCGCAGCTTTTCCTTTGTCCTGTCGTGCGACTCGCGCCGCATCCGAAGCCTCGCAGGTGTTCTCCCCGGTGCAAATGCTGGCTCTGAAGCGTGGTTGGAGAACCAGAGACTCGGTTCCATCGTCAGAGGCTCCAGACTGCCACCGTTGATTGTCGTCCTGCATTAGAACGCCCGCACGTGCACCTTGGTCTCCAACGTTAACATGCTCGTTAGTCCCGGCAGAGTGGTAGTCATCATATTCCCGCCGTCATCGTGAAGAGTGCAGCAGAAACATCACCCCGCATCCCTACTATCTCTGTTTAACCAACTTGCTAATTCTCAATACCCTACATGCCTATGCCACGCTCCCTTAGCTGTTGATCCTTTCCTCACGTCCGATATGTCAATGGATTCGAAGAGGACTCCCATATCTGCAAAACCTTTGCAGACCTGCGATGTTTGCAAGCTAAGACACCAAAAGTGCAGTGGTGAGCGTCCTAGGTGTTCGCATTGTGAACTGCGCAATCTACAATGCGTTTACTCCAATGTCCCAGCACACAAAGTGGATCGTTCGGTCATTCGTCGAAGCAGTTCCATACGACCAGGCCGAAACGCAACTCGCCGTGTGTTCAATTCCCCTCCTGCCTCAGTAAGTGAGGCTGCAGTGGCCTCGGACTCCTCGTCAACCGGAAGGGAAGAAACTCCAAGCCAGGGAACTCCGGATGTTCACAAGAATCAGCTGCCAGCTAAAACCCAAGCTCCTCGGTCTGCGGCTACAGCGAGTCTTCAATACTTTGTCGGAGCTATAAGACTAATTCTTCTGGGAGATGGTGGGGAAAATGCCTCTAGGCCGCAGTCTTCCGCCAAAATGGATGACCCTTATCCAAGCTCCGTATGGAAAGGCCCTGATGTGCGGCCTTCCAAACTCATTGAGCGTGACGAACTCCCACCGAAAGAGTACTCTCAGGCTCTTCTCAATGCGTTCCTCGATGGACCTAACAAATTCATATATGTCTGTGATCCGTTCGAAAGCCAAAGGCAGTTAGATTTGTTGTACGATTTCAACATACCAATGCGCGAAGACTTGCTCGCTTTGATATATCTACAACTATCTCTGGGTGCGCAATTTACCGATGATATGACCGAACTTACCTGTTCTGCTTGGTATGAGAGTGGGCGTAGCAAGATGGAAGTCGCGCTTGAAAGAGATCAGGAGTGCTGGCTATGGGTTGCACAGGCTATGCTTTTAACCTGCCTTTATTCTGTCGTTGCCAAGCCTTCCATGTGCTGGATAGCTCTTGGTATGTCAAATCGTCTCAAAGAGGGTTCCCCAGATGCTGAAGCGCCCAATCTTTAGGCTCTGCAATCCGCATAGCTCAGACGTACCAAATTGATCTAGATTATGAGTGCTCATGTTGTACATCGCGAGAAGACCACGCCCACTGGAGACAAGTTTGGCTGAGCATGATAATTCTAGATGCGTGAGTCTTTGGTCGCTACCCCGTGACATGCTCACTAACTTGATTACTCCAGTTGGTACTCTGCTGCCCTTGGACGACTACCACAAATATCTGAGAACACAACACAGGATCCATTCCTCCGTAACACCAAACTCAATCCCGGTCTACTCCCACAACTTGTTCAAACCAACCTTGCTAGACTTGCGGTCATTGTTGGCAAAATCGTTCGAGACATCCATGGTTCCAAGAATGTCGAGCTTAGTACATACGATCGTTATATCCAAGAGCTAGAGAACTGGATATCAGCTTTGCCACCTTCATTGAAACTCCATACAGATCATCCGAGCATTAGTGATTACACTCAAATCTCTGTTGGAGACCGATCGGCAAGAGTAGGTTTCATTAGAGCTATTCCAGGATCCCTCTAATAGAATACTAACCTCTAGTCACTAGTTTCACCTCGAAATTGTTTACCTAGGTACGATGATGCTGCTGACGAGGCCTCTGCTTTTGCATTCTGCTGCCCTGGAGAAACAGCAGCCGGGACGGCTACTCCCTCTTAACATTAGGAATTACGCACAGACCTGGTAAGTGCCATGCTATATAACTTCTGATATGTCCTGGCACAGATCACTTATGCTATTCAGCGTTGACACCGCCATTCAAGTCGGTCATTCATGTTCGACCATGTTGGCCCGCGGGCTTTTGGTGAAACGAGCTTGGCTTATTATGTTAGTCAACATTATGCCTCCTAATTTAGAGCCAGCCACGACTGACTCATGGAAAGCTTTTTTAACTTCAATGCATCGTTAAACCTAATAGTCAGCCTCTCCAGGCGAGGAACTACCCCTGGATATAGTGTCACCGCAGCCCAGGAACACACACGTCGAAGTTCAGAAGAGTCTGCCTTGAATCTGTGCATGGGTGTATTATCTTATTGTGCCAAACAAGATCGCCTTGCACAGCAGTATCTGCGAATTACGAATGATTTCCGATCCATTCTCGTAGCTCCTCATTCGGCATCTTCCACGCCATCAGTCTCAAGTCCTGAAGGTTTCGCTCCTCCAGTTCAATATCCAGAATTCGCTCCTTTGGGGCCTGCAGAAAGCTTTTCTGGCCAATCAACGTCTGGTCGAATTTTTTCAGAATCCTCGAGTGGTATCGATGTCGCTCAATATTTAAACGGCCCCTTTCAATCAATACACGAGGACTTTGCTATATCGTTGAACTCGCCAGTTCCCAGCCTAGCAGGACTTCATCCTGACACTATTAGCGCACTCAGCGATTTGAAAGATAACCATGACATATCCGACTGGTTTATCAACCCTCAGAGTGTTTTCTCCTAGCTGTACAATGTCGAGCCAAATGCCTAGACAGCTTCCGCATGTCCGCGAGACCTCAATATCCTCCAGAGTCGTCAGAGTTATTTAGAGGGCCAGGTGATGATTTATGCACAAAGCGCCAACAATAGCAAGTTCGGTTATGATTTCGTGAAGACCCAGCGGCCAGAGTTCCCTGTATAATCATCTTGAATCAATATAACGTACCTACAAGATTTGGTCTCCCAAGCCCAATTTGTGAACCCTGTGCTTCATCATGTTGTATCTTTAGCACCTAAATGGACAGCGCGTCACGTTGAGCCTCTAAAGGGTCTCTTAATCATCGCTCATCGATTTTATGGCTAAATTGCGAGAATATCCGCGGTTAAGCCCCTTAACTCGACGCACTCAGATTTGTTCCCTTTAATTTCATGCCTTTGTTCCCTACACCGAAGAGCTACTGTCGTTGGAAGCTAATCTCAGATGGTGTTTGGAACTCACTTCCGTTTGGGGCTAGGAGGGCTAGCGACTAGCTGCTATTCACGTACCTAGACAGCTCGCGTTAAATTTTGTAACCTTGTCTGGGAAGCTTGATTGGGGAGCTCGAATCAGAAGAATTTGGTGAGATTAAAACCGATTATATAGTTTCTTTCGTTGAATGCTTCATGTCTATAGCTTGGTGTATAATCGAGGAGTGATCTTGATTGCCCCCAAAAAAATGGGAGCGCTTCTATACCGCCAGCGCGTTGAAGGGGTTTCACCGTTAATAAGCCGTCCCTTGGGATACCTAGGAATATACCTGGCCAATATGCTCTTGGGTTTACCTGGCTTTTACGGAGCAACTTTTCAATATGAGCCGGCCACGCGACTTCAGCCCACATGAGGCAGGGAGGTATGCGAGATTCTTTTTAGGGAGAAAAGATTTCTAAATCCCCCACAAGTCTACTTTTAACAGAGCTGTTCTGCCTAATACCGGTATACAACTCGTTCCGGATTATTTCTGCCTTATTCTAAAACAAATTGTCTTTAAAAGGAACACAGTTATATATTATTTTAAAAGGTTATACTCGAAAATAAATAATATTTTAAACAATATTTTAATATAAGTATTTAATTAGCTATAATTTAGAGGCTTTTTATGGCTTTAATTTTATAGGGCCTTAGCTTAGGGGCTTTTAGTTTGACGTCGGATCGCTATACCAGATTGGGGCATTGGTGGTGGTGGCTTGCTACGCCTTCCGTTTTAGCTTTTCCGCTGTAGCCGACGTCAAGCAGCTGAAACGGGATGTTGCTGCGGGCTCGGTGTTATCCGGTACAACGCTCAGCTGCACCCCGGCTCGTGCGCTGTTACACACCGAGCACCGCGGAAGTATTCCGCTCATCTTATTTTTTATGCCGAAGCTGGCCGCTCCGAAGCCGGGCATCTGACGCGGGAGTGGCGCCGGGAACGTTTGCCGACTTGATGCAGACCGAGCTAACGGGAGCGCCACGAATGATCCACGGCAGCGGGGGTGTGTGGGGTCGAGCAAACGTGAG
This sequence comes from Cenococcum geophilum 1.58, assembly GCF_001692895.1. NCBI lineage: Eukaryota > Fungi > Ascomycota > Dothideomycetes > Gloniales > Gloniaceae > Cenococcum > Cenococcum geophilum. The sequence continues at coordinate 1,600,001 of NW_027137561.1, forward strand.
GGGCAAGCAAAGAGAACGAGGGTGTGAAGCTACAAGACCTCGTGTTTCACCGCGTCGGAAACTCACGTTTGCTGATACTTTCACTATACCCTTGGGTACCTTTCAACTTTCATCACTTCCTGAACCACAATCCCGAAAAGCACCAGAATGTACGTTCGCTCTGCAACCTTCTCGTTGGACAACTCGGGTCTCCAGGCTTAACGCGAGCATAGGGTTTACACCGCTTCCTTCGCCTTCTTGGAGGCCATATGGGAAGCCGGAGTCACGCACTGCTTCGTAAACCTAGGTTCCGACCATCCAAGTATCATTGAAGCCATAGTGAAGGGACAAAATGAGAAAAAGGGCCGGTTCCCCAAGATCGTTACATGTCCAAACGAGGTAAGTGACTCTCGGTAACCACATCCACTTTGATATATACATCTCGCATCTGGCTAGCTCCAATTCTTAGTAATGGAAACTAAATACTGAATCCTAAGTAGATGGTCGCTCTATCCATGGCAGATGGCTACGCGCGTCTCACCAATAAACCCCAATGTGTGATTGTACATGTTGACGTCGGAACACAAGGCCTCGGAGCCGCAGTACACAATGCCTCCTGTGGTCGTGCCCCGGTTCTCATCTTCGCTGGCCTATCTCCATTTACAATTGAAGGAGAAATGCGGGGGAGCAGGACCGAATATATTCATTGGATACAGGATGTGCCGGACCAAAAGCAAATTGTATCTCAGTATTGCAGATACACTGGAGAAATAAAAACGGGGAAGAATGTCAAGGTATGTTCACGGCTGCACAGACTTTGCAAGGCTTAAAATTAATTCTGCGATGTCCAGCAAATGGTCAACCGCGCTCTCTCATTTGCAATGAGCGAGCCCAAAGGTCCGGTATACTTATATGGTGCGCGGGAAGCTATGGAGGAAGATCTAGAGCCGTACTCTTTGGAGCAGACATACTGGCACCCAGTGGAACCTTCAGCGCTGTCCCAAGACGCCGTCAAGGCCATAGCGGAAGCGTTAACTGAAGCACAGGAACCACTTCTTATTACTGGCTATAGCGGACGCAATCACGCTACGGTGGGTGAACTTGTGAAGTTGGCAGATACGGTCAGGGGACTGCGCATTCTAGATACTGGAGGCAGTGACATGTGCTTCCCAGGTATAGATGACAATCTTCGCTCCAATCTGCCATAATTTGCCCTGACATAAAATTCTTAAAGCAAACCACCCGGCCTGGCTCGGGCTCCGCTATGGTGTCGATCCAAGCATAAAGACCGCTGATGTTATCGTTGTTCTCGACTGCGACGTTCCCTGGATAAATACGCAATGCCATCCGAAAGCTGGCGCAAAAATCTTCCATATTGATGTTGACCCCTTAAAACAGCAGATGCCAATCTTCTACATCAAAGCACTCCGCCGGTTCCGCGCAGACAGCTACACAGCGATCAGCCAAATCTACTCGTACATCAATTTCTCAGACCTCAAACAAAAGGTCAGCACTGCCGAGTATTCCGATCGGTGGGACAAGTTGCAGAGACTGCACAAGGAGAAGCTCGATACGATAACAAGTGAAGTTAAGATAAGTGAAAACGGGAATTTTGCAACCTCCTACCTGGCCCACCAGATAAGAAAAGCTTGCCCGGAAGATACAATTTGGGTGGTTGAGGCAGTCACACAGACGGTACTCGTAGCAGATCAGTTGCAAGCTAATCTTCCTGGTTCTTGGCTGAATTGTGGCGGCGGTGGATTGGGCTGGAGCGGTGGTGCTGTGAGCCTTAGCCCCCGCTTTGCTTATTTTCGTATACCTTCCCTAAAGCCTAGAGCACAACCATTGACTTCTCTGGTAGGCTCTAGGGGTTAAGCTCGCCACTGACGACCAAGGCAAGAAAAAATTCGTCTGCCAAATTGTCGGCGATGGCACATTCCTCTTCTCCGTTCCTGGCAGCGTTTACTGGATTGCGCAGCGATATAACATCCCGATCCTGACGATCGTGTTGAACAATAAGGGTGAGCTTTCCTACGGGTCTTCCTGGTCTTTCTACTTTCACTGTCCATTTTTTACAAGCCTGTCTGAGACTGCCCATAGGCTGGAACGCTCCACGTAAATCTCTTCTCCTCGTGCATCCTAATGGCGCCGGTTCTAAAGTTTCCAACGAGGAGCTCAACATCTCTTTGGCGCCAACTCCAGATTACTCAGGCATTGCTAAGGCGGCTTCGGGCGGTGAACTTTGGGCTGCACATGCGAGCACGGCCAAAGAGCTGGAGAAGCTATTGCCTGAGGCTGTTGCAGCGGTTATGGGAGGTAAGAGCGCAGTCTTGGATGCACATTTGGAAGGGCCAGAGGGGAAGTACAAAGGGGGAGCTTAAGCAAGCTCCTTGGCAAAGGGTCTGAGCTTGTTGAGATTATATATTGCAATACGCAATATGAGGCTTCGCAATAAATACGATACGCAATATACTCAAAAAGTCGCCATATCGCATATTTCATATTGTTTACAAACCTAGCGAAGGCCTTTTTATTGCATTATTCATCATTCGTTCGGTCGAAGCGTTTCCAAGTGCGCTATCATCGCTCGCCCGACAGGAGGGCCTGGCCTTGAAGCCCAGCGAATCCGCCACAGGCAATAACATTACGTTTAAAAGCAGCCTTCACAAATTCTATCAACGACTCCCCGTCCGCTCCTCATCTCATCCTCAGCCTTTTCGACAGCACTTTCAACATCCCTCAACATCTTTCGTAACTCAGCCAGGCTTCCTCTTTCAATCTGTCCTGCGAGATGTTCTCTCGACATTTTTTCCGCTGCATCCCCCAGCATGCCATCAACATGACGGAGTCGTTCCAGGACATCATCCAACGAGTCAAACCGATTAGTAGGCACTCTGGCGTCGTCAGCGCAAGCAATTGTTCGCTTCCGTAGCCCGCATAGCGTGTCTTGCGCAGTGGCTAGTTTTAGGTAGAGGCTAACACCTTGTGAGACGAGAATAGCCCGCGTGGCAACCGTGGCGCACTTCTGCGCACCGAGAGCAATGAAAAATGCCGCAGCTTGAGCCTCCGGCCTTTGCTTGAAGGTTCGGGTAGCCTGAAGTTTCGGGAAGCAGGATCGCCAGAACAGCTGGATTGTGGTTACCGCTTCTATCTCGCGCGTCGAATACTGGTCAGTGCTGCTGGCCGAAGTCTCAGGATGCCCTGCTAAGGGCTCCGTCGGACGCAGCGAATAGAAGAAATCCATTGAAACAGTTTCCACGCCGAGCTTTTTCAGGAGACCAGAGAAGACATGCGGCTGTCCCGTTCTGGTGATTACGATGAGGGAATTCTTGTCACCGTATATAGCGAATGAATGGGTCAGCTTTGCGTAGAGCTCTTCAACAGTATTGTGTCGAAGGTAATCAGCCCTAACATGACGGTATTCGAACGCCTTGCGAAGTGTTAGACGTTAGCCAATTAAATTAATTTGATCCGCCTTAGCTGGTAACAAACCTCTCTAGCTCTCATCCACGCATCCGCAAAGCCACGCACTGGGGTGTTAGTACTACCCAGGTTGATTATCGCAATCGCCAAAAGCTCTGCATTTCGCCGTTGCAGAATCCATGGCGAATATCTTCTACCGCCAAAGCAGAAACCGAAATCAGGATCATTATTAAACGCTTCATTCAACCGAGAGAGGATGCGACAGAAGCCAACCACAAGTTGGACAAGGCACTGTTGGTAAATATATCTCTTCCACTCGGGTAGTATCGCGGATGGATGCGCAGCTACCCACAAGAGATGCATGTCGGCCCAAGATTGAGGAACGACAAATGCCCTCGGACAAGTCAAGAAGATCTTTTATGAGTCATCAGTAAAGTACTCACTGAGAAAATTGGAGCTTAGGGCTGGATACCAGATATAATGTAAAAAATTCAAAAACTGCAGTCACAGCATGAAAGGACGTCAGATATCGAATTTCGGCGCGATCCAGACTAGTGAGGAAGGCCTCCAGATTGGATTGCTGCATGGTTTTTAGCACCAGAACAATCCTACTTGAGGGTCACTGGACATACAAAAGTTGGAGCGTTTTGAATGTTAATGTCTCCCTCGAGAAGTCTGAGCACCTGCACAACTTGCAGCTGTCGTTTCATAAATCCGCCGTCGGTGAGGCTGTATACCTTGTGCGACAAAGCCCGGAAAAGGCGCCTTTCCACATATAGCCCTACGAGCGTCAGCCACTCCACTGATCCTATATCGGTAGAGTACATTGGGAGGTATACCAAAGCTCTGCGAGAGTTGTATCTGCTCCAATAAGGAAGAAAGCTCGCTTCTCTGGTCCCATTCCTTACCCAGTCTGTGAAATAGCAGTCCCTCAAGACATGATGCGATGACCACAATTTGACTTCCGCAGAATAACTCTGTTTGTGCATTTATTAAGACTGAGGTGTCCTGCTCAAAGGAGGAAATGTATATTAACTCCCGAAGAAGCCGTTCCAGCCAATAACGTCCTATACGAGGAAGACGTTAGATACAGGCTAGTGAAGTGACAAGTATTGATTACTTACTGGTCCTCAGGAAGCTTTCCTGAAATTGCTCCGTCATGATACGGCGATAGTACAGAACAGTCAAATCGCAGAAGACAAGGTTCACCCGTAGCAAGTCCTAAGGACGACGTTAGACAATCCCTGAGATCAACAGGTCTCTCATAGAAGTCTGATACCTTGATCACTCGTGAGCAATCAGATGAATGGGGCAATTTATGCAACTTCATGCATTCTCCCTGCTGCGTTTTTGGGCAATAGCCTGTGCGGAATTAGCTTTCCCAACAATACATGACCGTTTGGTGTCCGACCTTTTGTCAGAAACTGCGCACATCGCAGAGGCCACTCCATTTTCCACAACTCCCTTGCCTTCTTATCTAGCATTAATATCGCCGACGCCATTTTATCAAGCAGCCAGGTCTTCGCCAATTGTGGGTAATCTCCGTCGATGATATCCGTTGAGATTTCACGAAGAGGAGACCAGGGAAGTAAGACATATGCTTTACCGTCCATATTGAACACCCCTGTGAGAAGTAGTACAACGGACCAGGCATCGCTCTCGGCCCGGACGAAAAGGTCTTTGACCGTATTGATGGCCTTTTCAACTATCTCGAAGGGAAGCTCGGCCAAACTTGGCGACTGGGTAATTCGCATAGGGGTGAGAGTTACCTTGAGACATTAGGGTGATATTGAAGAGTAGGGATTATACTGACTCACGTAGAGGCATAGGAATTTCTTTATTGGAGTGTCTTCCGTATCTCCAAGTTGCTTGTACGTTTCAGCGCCTTGCAGGCGGTGGATAAGCTGGTAACCAACATCCCATTCCTCACATCTCTTCAACTGCTTGGGTGTAAGAGAGCAATTCCCCTGATAAGTGAGTTTGGCGGTGGCACCAGGAGGTTGTTCAGATGCGCAAATAAGACGACCTGCCCAAGCATAATCTAGCACTTTCCGAACGTAATCTTCAGGGATTTTAGGGACAGACCGTAGGGAGCCATCACCTGTTAGGACATTTAGCGCCCTCTCCATCTCTCCCATTCTGACCAGCAAGTAAAAGAGATCATTGTACATCCCCCGATCCGCGTAGAATCCCGCGAGCTGCTCATGCATCTCGTACTCGATAAAGAATGCCTCCTGTTCTACATGTGACCCGAGTATTTTCACCGCAAGCTCGCGGGATGCTGGGGGGATTCTCCCTTGTTTGAGCAAGAGGTTGCAAAGGCGACTGTGACTCCGGTNACATGTGGGGTCGATACGTTCACGGTTGCTATATAATGCCCGCCTTAGAGTGCACCTCTCGAGGGATTGGGCAGAGGTGCAAACATACCTGCTGAGGTAGGATACCAGTTGGTCAAAGTGGTTCCCTTGACGCAGCGCAGCAGCGGCTTCGTCATATTTCTCGCTAAGGTGATAGAAGGTTGCGGCCCTGTCGAACAAGCCGGCCTCCGCGAATAAAGGTGCTGCTTTGCTGTATTTCTCTTGTTGGACCCATAGCTCTTGTTTATTCAGCTAGACTCTAATTTGGTAGAACGGCGTGGGTCACCTCACCTGCTGCCTCACTGAACTTCCCCATTCTCTCAAGATTCCTAACCGCATCACCCACTAGCTTCGCCTCCAAAAACAGTTCAACCGCAGTTTGGAGGTTATGTATAAAACCCTCAACATTATCAACAGCGTCACAGCGTCTCCCTTCCTCTTCCAGGATGTGAGCCTGCGCGATTCTCTCCCCCCGGTGGTCTTTGGCTTTGCGAAAACACATATGGGCCTGCATCTTTGTGAGGATATGACGTGCGACAGAAAGTGGGGCGGGCATTGTGCTAACATCGTTGAAATTTCGCTGCCGCATGAGCTGCTCCCCTCTTAAAGACCATCGCCTAGGGTCGATGGATGTACCAGGCCGTAGCGCCTTCAACTTGTCCGCGAACTTTACGAAGTTAGTCTGAGACTCGCGTACAATTCTGGTGGCTCACGATACTGACATTGGGATCGTGTGGTCTGGTCACTTCAACCAGTTCCGGGAGGTCTTGGGTGAGTAATTTTACGACTGGTGCGACTGCACTCTCTGAGCTCTCAATAATCGAGAGTTGGATGCGAGCTCTTGTAATGGCAACATAGAGATGCTAGTTGCAAATTACAATCGTCAGCGTTTTGTGACAGATGGTGGAAAGCAGATTTGTTTACCTTGAGGTCGGAACACATCGCCTAGATTCCCATTAGCCAATAGAAGAATTCACGACAAACGAACCATTTGGTGCCTACCGCATGCTTCTTCGCGTCAAACTCCCCTGCCGCGCCCTTTACCAACGCACCCAAACATCTCACACCCGCTGGGCATGGACACCCCGTAAAAAAGTCCCATAAAATTACATCATCAAACTCCATACCCTTGCTCTGAAGGATTGTTAACACCAGCGCCACATCCCCTATTTCGGCCTGCAGCCCTGCTTTCGCATCCTCATCACGCACCAGGATGACTTGCTCGGCTCCAAAGTCGGCGACTTGCTCAGAAAGCTTGACAAGGCCGACGTTCTTTGTGACAAGAACCTGGGAATTGCAGCCGACTTGATAGGTGTTAAAACGTGAGGAATTTTAGCCTAGAGTGATTGCTCACCGAAAAGAATAGGTTTCGGTCCGCAGAGCTGCCCGATCTCTGGTTCCAGCTTGTCCACCGTTTCTGGGAAACCTTCCATCTCAGAGGTTAATCTCGCAGCCGATAATAGGAGACTGAATAAGGGGAGGGATTACCATTCCACAACATGTCCATAACCAGCGATGCCAAAGTCAAGATACCTTGATGCGAGCGATAGTTCTTCGACAATGTAAATAGTGTGGGCCGCGCAAGTTGGGCTTGGTTTGCTGATGCGCCGGCGGCAGCGAAGTGCTCGTAGAAGAGCGCCTTAATGTCGGAGAAGCGGAAGGTGGAGTCTTGGGAGATGGATTGCGCGGTATCGCCAGCTGATGGATAGAAGTGAGCTCGGAGAAACGAATACGAAGAATGAAAGGCTCACCGAGGTGGAAACCGCGCCCATCTTTGATTATGCTCAAGAGCAATTCGATATCGAGACATCTTTGGTCTTGCACTTCTATCAGTTTGTCAGCAGTCAGAACAGCCTACTCTATCCCGCACCTCTGTCCCTAACCGTCGAAGTAAACCTCATCAAATACGGATCCCATATGTCGTCTCAGCATGTGATCTCCCCTCACTGCCCCGAGCACTCTCACCACACGATCCACATAATCTACATCCCCCCAACCAACCTTCAGCGCCTCATACGTCTCGAAAATGTCGTATACGCGCGCTCGCTCGCTCGCTTGTGCAAACGCCGGCGCCAATCGGCAGCTTCGCGTGAAGTACTCCTCACGACGCAGCGGTGCGAGAGAAGTCCGGGAGGAGGCAGAGCCTTTGATCACGCCCATGATCTCGGCGAAGACGAGCTCGATGGGGAAGCCCTTTGTGAGTCTGCTGGGGAATTTGGGCCAGTAGTCTAGCTGGAAGACGCGGAAGTCGACGATCTGGGGCTTTCGGCGGCGCTTTGCTCGTGTTCCTCTTTGGCTTGATCCAGTGGAGATATAGCAGCGTTCGGTGATGGTTTCTGTTGGGTTACTGAAATCTTTCCGGTCCATCACTCTGATGTGGTTGAGATCGGGCATTAGCTTTACCTAAGTTATGTAAAGCAGGGCCGGGCTTGGCTGGCAATGCAAAGACTTACCTCACCGTATTCTCTAAGATTCTCAGAAACTGATCAAACGTACAGATAAGGGGGAAATTTTCGTCACTCAGTGTAAACACCGTATCACCAGATAGATCCTCCTCCCCGGTATCTAGAAACGGTTCCTCATCCTCCGGAAGCTGCTCCAGATTTAGCGACTTAGAAGTCAACGTCTCAATCAGCTTCTTGGTATAAGCCCTCAGCTTATCCGACAGAAAACTCGATCGCGTGAGAAGCACCTAGACCCGTATTCCCCCCCGGTCAGAAGCTAGTCGTAAAGACTGCGTGAATGCAACCCACCTGCCTGACTGGTCTCTCACCCGCCACTGCCTTCCTGGCTACGTACTTTCCCACCAACCTGAACACCAAACACGATGTCTTTCCCGTGCCGCTGCGCCCCAGAATCAGACTGGCCGTCTTGAAATGCCGAATCACGCGGGCTTCGTCCTCGGAGAGATCAAAGGGAAACTCAGCCGTCACGTCGTTGGCCAGGACCGAGCGGATGACCGGCTCGGTGAGGGCGTAGAATTTGTCTGGTGACATGTCAGCGGGGGTCGAGGAAGAGGAAGAGGAGGATCGAGCGCACTGGACATCTCAATGATGTCTTTGTCCACAGCCCGAATATCCGGTTTCGGCTCCCGCAGGGCTGGCGCTATGGAATCGGGGGGCCCAGGGAACCGTGTGGGGATCAGTTTCTCGGCGACGGTGAGGGGGCGTTTGCGACATCGGTGGATGAGGTCAGTTGAGTAGTATTTCTGGAGGAGGACGACGCGATCGATGGCCTGTGAAATCTGGGGAGGGCTTAGGGCGGAGATAGCAAGGACAGGTTAGGGGAATAAAAGCGCACGAACCTCGGAGGAGGCACCGATTTCCCAGACTGTTGCGAAAGTCATGAATGTTAGAGTACCTTCATATTGATTTCCAACGGATTAAAGACCCACCTTTCACCACCTGCTGCTCCGCCTCCGTCTCCTCATCAAACCCTACATCCACTTGCCATAATATCGATAGCTTCTGCCCACACTTCGTCCACGAAAGCGGCACCTTCATGCGCTTCCTCTGTGCCTCGGAACCCGCAAGTTTCCGAGCCCAGCATCCGGACGCCAGGTCAATCAGTTCTGCTTTGACGGGGCTGAAGGCGCCTAATTAGACTGGTCAGTTATATGGCTCGTGGCCATGTAGCAAGGGAGGGGCATGGGAACCGGAGTGATTTAGATCCTGAATGCTCTTGAGCGCCTGCTTCGACAGGAGCACCTTCCAATTCCCCATTCGTTTACCCAGCACATCCAGTCCCAGTTTCCGCGCGGCCTCCGCATCCTCATCCCTCGTCGCTGAATTCGCAACTTCCGTCGGCCGGGACGACGCGCGATGGGCCGCTTCGTTACAAAGCCTGCACGGAAATGTCGCCACCGCAGCGGACAAAATCGCGATGGTTTCCTCGCTCTCCAGCCTTTCGATCGTATTTCGAAGCATTCGGCATGACGCCGGGACTGGCAAGTCGAATGTGCCTAGCAATTCCACTACGTCGTCCTTCAAATCTGGAAGACAGTCATTGGGTTTCTGCTGCCTTGCACGGTGAGTTTTCTTGTCGTCTTCGATAAGCTGAGTCATGCCAGCCAGCAGTGGCAAGTCGCTGTTAGACGATTGGTATTGGAATTTACCGGTTTGCTGTGCGTGCATGTGTTCTAGCTCCAGGAGAGAGCTCTTGAGACTCATCAAAGCGCTCCATCGCTGTATCTCTTCAGCAACGCCATGATCGCTTGTGCAGGAACTAGTCATCTCCATCACCCTCCTAGTCCACATCTCCAGCGTTGCAGCATCTCGAACAGTGTTTCTAGACGAGAGAGCCCAATCCTTTATGACCTCGCTGCAGGAGCGATCGGACGTCAGTCGTTCCATGAGGTTCCCGCAGTCCGCTATCACAGTCACGAGGTTTCCTAACGTTGGAGGATAGCATGGCAGTACTGCGCAGAGAGCGTGTACTATGAGTTTAAGCAATGTGGCTTCGTCGACGAGCTCGTATAGCGAGGGGATAAGTGACAAGAGCAACCTGACGATCTGCGCCGCTGTCTTGCCTGTTGTCAAGCGTCGGAAATGGAGGAGGTGGAAAAAATGAATTAGACGATCGCCGCGGCTGGTGATGTGGATGAGGATCCCACCTCTGATATTGTCGCTCACCAGAGCGGAGATTTGCTCAGGGTTCTCGGTGACGCTTTCAATAACATCGTCGTAGAGGGTGGAGGTGGGTTCTCCGTCACTAAGGAGAAGAGTAGAGAGACATGAGCGCTTGGACATGATTTCTGTAACTATTAGATTGGATACTGGATGAGTGCTTTTGTGAGGGGATTGCTATGACCAGAACCCAGCGGTGTTTTATCTATCCATTTCCATTGGATATATATCAATTTTTGTTAGTAAGCGGTTTTGCCTGTTCTCTTCTTGGCATCATGTAAACCACCAAACTAGCGACTCAATCACGTACTATTACACTTAATTCAACACGGATATGGTAGATCGACAGTTCCAATAGGTTAGCAAATAGTTGCAAGCTGCAATACTAGATTCACCAAGGGCTGAACGGGCATAGAGCCAAGACCCTTAGCAACTGTTAGGGATTTTCGGGGGAATTTTGAAGCCCCGCTGGAAGAAACACGGGCTATAGAGGACTGAATCAAAGCCATCTTTCTTGCATGTTATTCGTTGTTTCCTTCAGTGACTTGAGTATGTCATAACACGTGGACATGTCAGCAGAAGAGACAAGTGGAATATTGGAATGTTGAGACTCAGACTGGAGGCTTTAATGACAGCAGGAAGGATATGCCAAGGCTCGGCAAAGTACAGTCAAATATCTTTAATACGATACCGTTTGTTCGGTCGAACGTATCGTAAGACTAATGGTATTGTTATATTAAGAGTCACATATAGGTAAATAAGCAAGAAAAACGGGGATTTAATACCTAGCAAGGCTTAAGACATCTACCTCACAGGCTAAATAGGGCTCTTTCCTATACAAATTCTCTACTGGTTATACCGATATTGGTAATAGGTGCTTAACGATATTGTTAAGTTAGATTATCGTAATATTACATCAAAAAAGGTTTGATTAAATGGTGTAGATCGTAATGTAGAGGATATCGTTATATACCCCATATCGTATTAAGGGGGTTTGACTGTAGGTAACGTTAGTCACTGGGTTATGACGGACGACCTGGTTCTGACGGAAACCTGACCGCCTTTCTAATTAGGAAAAGCGGTTTCCTACTGCAAATCGGCATTTGGCAGTACTTTGGTGTTCTGTCATAATTAGGTCGTCCGTCATAACCCAGTGACTTACCGTTCGGCCGGAATATTTACCACAGCAAGCCCAGACGTGGGCGGATTTTCAATCGGCCCGTAAGCTGGCTAACCGCATTCGTGGTGCACCACCGGAATCACGTCTGAGGGACTTTTCCATCGTTTGTTAGGCAGCGCAACGCTTTTTATAAACTTCCTTATGTTCGCGGTCGAATTGCTCAACCATGACGGCCTAAAATACTACCAAAAGTTGATCGATTAGAGAGACGACCCGATATTTCATTAATAATCGGGTCCAAATTAACCCGCAACTGCCTAAAGCTGGGATCAATTTTGCAAAAAAAAAAAAACCCCGTTGTTAAGCGTAGCAACATTGCTTATAACGTCGCAACAAGCATACGTACAAGAGCCAAAAATTAATCGTTAATATATCTGGCTCTTGCGATCATTTTAAGCTTATATACAGCCCTAGACCTTACATGGGTGGCTTTATTAATTTTATAAGAGATTGTATATACCCCCATACAAATTTAGACGACGTAAGACTGTTGTACATACAAATTTGGACGACTCCGTAATAAACGTTGGAAATGTCCCTTAGACCACAGAATCAACATTTTGACAAAAAAGGTTAGCGATATCCGCTAATTGATTCCATGCGTCTGAGCTTGCTGAGGTAACCGGAATCTCACATCTCACACGGGCTCTCGCATCACCACCGGAACGGACACGACACTAATTGCTTTGTTGGTGGTGCATAGATGAGGATAACACGCACCCATAGGCATTATAGAAGCCGACCGCCGAGCTCCTTCCAACACATGTAATCGCCTGGAATCGGCTGCTTTCGCCGCCGTGTGCGGGTATTATTAGCAACTCCTGCAAGATGCCGCAAGTTTCAACTTTCAAAAAGGGCCGACAAGCGCTCGCCGGACTCTCACCAATGTGTCGATGAGAGGGCGGATCCGATGGTGTGAACGGGGCTTTTCCAGGTTCTAAACGTATGTAGCGGCTCCGCCACAGGGCTCAATGCGACATGAAACACGCTGGAGGCGGCGAGGCAGAGGCTAACATCACAGATATACGAGCATACATGGCATTACAAATCGACTAAGACTGAGGCATAGGCTGAATTTTGGGCGAAGGATGACGACAGGGTTAAGGGAAAACGACGACGCAAGTCGTGTTGCGTCGATCCCCTAGACGAAGCTCTGGGGCTGGCACTGTGGTAGGCTTTGGGCTTGCTCACTGCTAGGCGTATGCCCACATGATTGGCGCAGACAGCAACTACGAGTGAGTGATCCAGGCACCGGGCGTATCGGCCTGCTGTTCATCATTGGCCTGTGCTGATTCTACCAGTACGTAAGTGGTGCGGACAAGGCGCGGGCAACGGCTGGGCACCTGCAAGCCGCAACGGAGTTGGGTATGCTCAAGGTGATCCGTTGCTCTGCCTGTCCTTCCTCGACAGTGGGTCCAGAACTACGTAGTGCCGTCAATATAAGAATCCGTCACTTCCTCGTACTCATTCCAGTATCGTCCGCCCAAGCAAAAGTCATCTCCCTTCGCCGTCAAAGCTCAAGTTTATTAGCTTCAGCAAGCCAGTCAATCGGTTAGTCAATTAATCGGTGAGTTCCATCCTACCCGCTCTAGCTCTTGCCAAACTGCCGTCTAACGCGACCCGCCGCCTAGCCTTACCTCGTATACCCAAGTACCAGGCAGCCCACACCAACCACCACAATGCGTTTCTCTACCATCTTCGTCCTTGGCCTCGGTGCCGTCGCCAGCGCTCAAATCTCTTCTATTGTGCAATCTGTTGAGTCTCGAGTCAGCTCGGCCGCTGATTCCATCATCTCATCCGTCGTCTCATCCGTCAACTCCGAAGTCACCAGCATTCAAGCCTCCCTGAGCAGCGTCGAAGCAAGCCTGGCCTCCTCCTTCGCTTCCCTCACCACCGGTTCCTTGGCCGCCTCAGCCCTCTCCGCCGAATCCTCCCTTTTAAGCAGCGCTGAATCTGTTGCCAGCTCAGCTCTCTCCAGCGCTAACAGCCTCGCCTCATCCGTCCTCACCTCTGCGGAATCCAGGTTTTCCAACGCCACCGGCACTGCTACCTCAGGTGTAGGCGCCGGCTTCACCACCACCACCAGCTCTGGCAGCACAAGCGCTTCCGCCGGCTTTGCTGCTCCCACTCAAGCTCCTGCTCTCGGCGCGCTTGCGGGCGGTATCCTGGTTATTGCCGGACTGTTGTGAATGAACACACTCACCGACAATGCTACTTTCAGCTAGTTCCCAGCGATTTTCGGAGTAGGGTTACTGCATATTGATGGATTAGTACGGGCGTATCGGCGGCGTCTTTGGGGTTGACATAAAGTTTCTGACTTCGGACTTCTGAAGTAAATAATCTGCTAGGTTAGATAGCGAGAGCTGCTTAACAGAATATCAATCTTTGCTTAGGTCCAACTCAAACTGCTTAGCTGCTTAGGTGTTTGCGACGTCGTTCATGTACGTCGAATTGATTATCTAGCGGGATTGCTCTGGTTCAGTTGGAGCACAGCGTTATTACCTAGTTGTGATCTCCAGTCCATACTAATGCATAATAATTCATCCTTGCGTGCCGCCTTAGTCCATCTACATATGTAATTTTTCCATCCCACCAAGATGGCGTGTTGCCTAGGATACTGAATTTGCCGGAAGCTAGACGTGAAGTCTACCTCCACATTAATAAATCAATAGCGCACGTAGCAGTAGCGAGATGCATGCTGTGGAGATAACGCCTCTCGTGGGGATTTCTGCCGCCGCACACAATCAAGAAATGGACGACATAATTCGGGTCGTAAAGAACTTTGCACTTCGCGAAAGTCATCATATAACGGTGGGCTCAGAATAGGTACCAATTGCACCATGTGAGCTGCTTCTGTGCATATTTAGCCATGTAGAGTAACGAATACAACATGTCGCAGACGGACTTGTGTGCACACGGTGATATTGTGCCACTCACCATACCACCCACTGCAATAACAGGGTCAAACAGGTCTTCATCACCCCTCCAATCATTAGCACAATCCCCGTAACTCAACCTAGCCTTACCTCCTTACTGTATTTTAATCAAGGATTCAAGACTAACTCCTCATAAAAGAGTACCCTTTCCCCACTCTCACTCGCTAGGCGCTTTCTGCCTTTTTCTTCCTAAACGCGAATAATGCCTCATCCTTGCCCGCAAAACTCGGCAGTGGGATCTGGCACACTTTCTCCCATCCCAGCATCTCCTTCTCAACCCACTCATCCACCACCTGATCCGAAAACCCAGTAAACCCGTTCCGGTTCTGCGTCCCTGCCACCACAATAGTGTCGCCTTTGTACGCCCTAAGAACCTTCTCGGTGAAATCCTCCGTCGTCTGCGGATACACAAGGAGGAGAACGGCGTCCCTGCCGCCATCATGCCTCTCGAGATACGTAGCCCCGGACGCGACGATGGTATCCGGGATCCACACCGTGCGGTACAGCGACGCCTGGTTGTCTATCGCGCGCACAGTGAGCGGGGAGAGGTGCTCCGGCAGCAGCAGGCGGCGCAGCATGTACGTCCAGTACCCGCATCCGGAGCCAACGTCGAGGATGGGCTTGCTGGCCTGCTTGGGCGGCTTATCCGGCTGTGCGAGCCGCGCGATCAGGTGCAGCGCCGTGTAGCTCGGGCAGACGCAGCCGAAGTGGTGGTAGAGGATCGGGAGCACGTGATGCGCGATTTTGGTGTGCGCCGTGGATTCGATGGGGCCGCCCCATTCGAGGTTCTGGCACGTCCAGGCCCAGATGTCGTAGTATGGGTTTATATGCGGTGATTTGGCCTTCTTGGGCAGCTGGATGGTGGAGGACACGAAGAAATGAGAGGAGATGTAAGCAGCGATTGAAGCGCGGAGGGAGGCCTTTTTGGCATTGGAGCGGAAGCTACTGAGCGCGCTCTGGAGAGAGGATGTGCTGGCGAAAAGGGAAGTATAGGCCGTGATGTCGGCGGGTGAAGGTGGTAGAATCTGTAGACGACGTATACTCAGGATGGAGTTTGCTTAGGGCATGGTAGACTGCGAGGGCAATAATTAAGAATATGGTATCATGGGCAAGGGAGGTTAGGTGATGGGAAGAAGTAGTGGAATACCTCGTTGTCTTCATCGTTCCGGTACCAGGCGTGCAGCCCATTTTTATTGCCGGCGTCAATCGCAGCTTGAGCTTGTCGGAGGTTCGTAGCGGCCATCGCGCGGTAGACATAATTGTCAGTTGGGGCGAGGTTAAAGATTTTTATTATGGTATATCCGAAGTCATAGTTGTTTTGCGGTAAGCAATCATCATCCCAAGTAGCGAAGAGGAGATTAGGATCAAAGGCTGACTTTGAGCCTTCGCAATAGGGCCCCTGCCTCTGAGGCATTGTTTCTGGATTGATTGGTGATGCGGTCGAATTCCGCTGTTGATGATGTTGGTGTTGGTGATCTCGTAGGGCTGGTGCCCCTCCTGGCGTTTTGTCATCGCTGACATACTTGAAATCCCGCGGCACCCTGACAAACACCTTACGAAGACCTTAGTACGCCGAATAGAGAACCATCCACAACCTGCTGGTTCCTGCTTTCCTTTCTCTTGTGTATATAAAGTGCTCGAGAGTCCCATACCAGGTCTCTCCTCTCTCATTTCAATGACAGACAACCATTCAATTACAAAGCCTACTCTGTTCTCACTCTCAAAGACTTCACTTGCTTCACTAATCGCCATCATAGCAGTCATCCTGGCTCTCTTTACTTCCCTAAGAACCTCTGTGCCCAAGTTATTCTCAAAGTCAAATACTTCAGTTCTCCGCACCATGTCTACAGTCAACAGCCCCTCGCTCAAACTCACAAAGCGGCCCTGGTCTGCCCGCGGCCATGCCGACCACGACTGGCTCTATACCTTCCATACCTTTTCCTTCGCCTCTTATCACGACCCAAGCTACGCATCCTTTGGGCCTCTCCGCGTTATCAACGAGGACCGCGTCGCGCCCTCCACAGGCTTCGGCACGCACCCCCACGCCGAATTCCTCATCTGGTCGTACATCGTCTCCGGGACGCTCGAGCACAAGGACAGTCTCGGCAACCTCGAGAACCTCAAGCGCGGCGAGGTGCAGTTCACGAGCGCGGGCACGGGCATCAGGCACAGTGAGTACAACCGCGATAAGGACGAGGAGGTGCATTTCCTGCAGATCTGGGCGAGGCCGGACAAGCGGGGCTTGACGCCGCATTATGAAACGAAAAAGTTTACGGATGAGATGAAGAAGGATCGCCTGGTGCGGATCATGGAAAGCACCGAGCGGATGGGTGAGAAGAAGGGTGAGGAAGCTCCGATTGCTTTACAGGCCGATCTTAGCATGGACGCGAGCATTCTGAGCCCGGGAAAGAGCGTTACGCATGATATTGTCACGGATGGCCCTAGGAAGGTGTACCTACATGTTGTAATGAGTAAGAGGGCTCAGCCGAAAGAGGGTGGCGCGAAGATCAAGATCGGGGACGTGGTTTTGGGGGAAGGTGATGGCGTGTTTGTTGAGGGTGTCAATGGTCCTGCGAAAATTGAGGTAGAGAGTGTGGGTGATACATCTGCAGAATTCCTGTTGTTTGATATGGGACTTGATGCATGATAGGTACGCACGTTCTGACACCTCCAATTTGTAAATAAAGTCTTTTTATTCCGTCTGTGAATACGTCAAAATCTGATCCCCTATATTCTCAAAGGAGTAAACGCAGCTGAAACATTCTCTCCTTTATCCTGTATTTTATCTCTGCTTCCAAGGCGCTAAATCAATCATGAAACTCCACGTACATTAATTTGCCCAATGGTCTTGATTACATCTACCTGCAATCAATATCTACTACAAGCTGTCCATATTCTTACCCTACTATTCCATATCTCATACGCTTCAGCTGGGGTCCTTCCTCAGTTCATTTATTTCCGTCACTCATAGATCATGAATTGCCATACCGTATGGGTGTAGCCTCGGAGCCATTGTGTTTGAATAACCGTAGTCCATCCTTTTATTGACAACCTCAAGCAAACGTTCACTCGCTGGCAAATCTACTATATCACATAGCTAATAAATATCCTTGCTCAGCGTTCGGAATTTTCCTGTTCGGCTAATTCTGCGTTGTGTTAGCAATTGTGTGACGTATGAAGCTACCAATTGTCTTGGGAAACCCACGTTCAAAACCACTGGTGACCATACTAATGACAGCGATGGAGGTAACAGAGACTAAATGGTTGCTCGATTTTCTCAGCTAAAAACTAGAAGTTAAACTCTCAAACACCTCCTTGGACTGCTTGAAGCCTGGGTAGTGTAAACAAATGTCTTGAGGGGACCAAGGCGCTAGTAGTAAGCGAGCCAATAGTAGAATGGCAGAATATGGCAGGATGCGGCAGGTGACAGCGGGAGCCATCACAATCACTAATAAGTGCCGTGGACATTTAAGAGGACCTTTATTTGACATACCGGAAACCTCTATATACCGGACCAAACCTATCGACCCAGATCGTGTTTACGTACAGTGTCTCAGTTGTCTCTTAACTTATGACTAATTACCGTCTTTCTTGATTTCGTATGTCTCATCGAATGTCTTATCGAATGTCTCATTACCTGTTTCCATTAACTATTACCGACTGAATGACGACGTCATCGTCATTCTATTTGCCACCTATCTGGTGTATATAGTGAGGCTCTAGAGCCTCTTGCAATAAGACAGAGTTCTCATTCCTGATCGTCTGTTCTCAGATTTTTTATTCCGGTATAACCAGGTTTGGCTGTACGAGTAAAGGAAGCGAAAGTCTGAAGGATCGAGATGTCTTGTTCGGTTTAATGTCAATAAGTGCCTTGCATGAATATATATTGCTTTGGCTAATAATATGCGCGATTTTTCCTTAACCATCTCGTTTAAGTCCCACTGCTATCTCCTTCAACTATTCTTCTTGTCCATCCTACCTTCCACAAATCGAATCTTGTAAGAGTAAGTACGCAAGCATGGACGAAATCAAAGCTCTCAATGACTCGACTGGACCATCCATCCCAGCAATCCTCTCTCCATCATTTACGATCTTCGTACCTCACCTGGTGAGGAATAAAGATGCAATTCAAGCCATCTCTCCAAAAACTGAAACTTATGGCGAGCACCCACGTCAAAAATTGGATGTCTACCGACCAAAAGGCGACATTCCACCGAATGCCCCAATCATGGCATTCTTCCACGGCGGTGGATTTATTGTAGGAGATAAGATCTCTCCTCGAGTACCTGAAGGCCTAGTGTACCACAATCTAGGCACATTCTTCGCATCTAGACCCATCATTACAATCATCCCCAATTACCGACGAGTCAACTCTGAGATCGGGGGCGAGGATGCAGAGTTCCCATCGGGAGGAGAAGATACCTCGCTAGTCATGAAGTGGCTAGAGACCTTCGCATCTGATCAGAAGAGGGATGTCTATCTTATGGGGAACTCAGCTGGTGGTGTTCACATTTCAACCTTCCTGTTTGAGCCGAGATTTTTGGAACAGAGATTGTCCTACTTCTCTGGAGAAAAGTCTATCACGCTGAAGGGAGTCATTGAGGTTGCTGTACCTTGTCATTTCCGAAAGACTACTACCAGCCGATTGGAGACGTTGCGGAAGTATTACGGCAATGAGAATGATGTTGAGACGGGGTGTGTTTATGGCCTACTTGAAGCCATTGTTCATAGTAAGCAATCCAGGGAGGAGGTCGGTGTGCCAAAGGTGCTTGCTCTGCTAGGACAATATGACCCAGCTGATGAGATTGGTGAGCCTATGGAGGATTTTGTTGCGCTGTGGAAGAAGACTTGGAGAGAAGGCTTGGAATTTGCTTTCATGGAAGGTCATAATCATATTAGTCCGCCTCTTGCGTTGATGAGTGGAGACGCCAAGGGCGAGAGATGGGGCGAGGATGTGGTTAAATGGATCCAAGCTTCTAAGTAGTTAATCAAAAGTTTTGTTGATAGTGAGAATACATCTGACATTTCTACCTGAAATTTCTATCGACTTTATCCACAACGCCGGGGTATCTTTCTAGTTCCATCATCGAAGACTCCGCCCGATGCCTTTCCATAACTAGCTTGGGTCCCAGCGAGACTGAACTATCTGTGTGATTGCCGAAGTTTTGCCTTTCCGCCCTCATTTGTGAGGTTATCGCCAAAACGCTGTGGGGGGTTTTTTGCTGGCAATAATTTTTCACTCGCCTTTCTAGACCGAGTCACGAGCTTTAAAACTGCCTATATTCTTTATATTCTCGGTCAAAACAAATCTGCCGGTGCAGACTTGATATTGCCAATACGCATGTCCGATTAGCGAATAGACGATAGCGCCACGTATGTCTCTTGGGGAGGGTGACACGTTAACTGGCTAAATCTACGAAAACATGCAAATATGCTTACAAGCGTTATTGGTCATTATGGGAGTCCGAGCATCTCTATGGATTATGGATTTGACCTCTGAGATAAAACATGTATTCGACTTTTGGAGTTTGGTTAGTGCAGGTACCAGATGCCGCAAAATTGCTTGCAATCTGAGGAAAGGTAAGTCAAATCCAGAACTATCGACATACATAGAACAGCTGTTTTTCGAAATGCTACTACCTACCCTGCTACCCCCTGCTACATACCCTGCTACATACCCTGCTACATACCCTGCTGCCTCGCATCCACAGTCGATAAACACGTTCTGGTGCAGACTGCAGGATGGCCTAGTGGTTACGCTGGTCTACTATTGGCCTGCTGGCTGTGGCTGGTCGCGGAAAAACGACGGCCGATGGTCCCACCCCAGCCACTTTCGTCAGGTTTACTCCCCCGCAAAGCAAGCTTCTCCCCTACCCCGGCAGATATCCCAAATGAGCCACTCCTCTCCTCTCTTCTTTTCCATCCTATTCCACCATTTTTTTAATCCCACAGACTCCTTTCCTACACATGTATATTTATATCCCTTCGTATGGGCCATTGGCAGGATAGATTAGTCTTCGTCCGCGATTTCGCCTATACCTCCCGTCGACTCCGCATGGCCAACGGCAATATTGGCGATGCGCCCGCTTCAACCTTTGCCGAGTACGTGAAAGAACCACCTTCAGGGCTTGTAGTCATTTCCCAAATCCCCGAACCAGACTCAGGGTCGGAGGGGGAATCTGCTTCAGAGTCGGAATTGGATGCGTTGTCTGATGCACCATCCCAATCTCGCTCCGAGTCTGATTCTGCCCTGCGACAGCCCCGACCTCTTCTGGCCCACCGTCTCCATTCGCATCGTCTGCACGTGCAAGAAAAAGCTAAGTCGCGGCGTGCCAGGCTCCTCTCAGGTCCCCTCGTAGACATCTATGTCGGCGAGTCCAAGCGCCATTGGGCGCTCCACCGTAACCTCCTCTGCCACCACTCCGAGCACCTCGCCTCCATACTCCTCCCCCCGGATGAAACCAAGAAAAAGGCAGAGAATAAGCTCGACCTTCTCGATGACGACCCGGCTGGCTTCGAGCTGCTCGTAAAATGGCTGTATCAGGGAAAGCTAGATGACGTCTCCAATCTCCCAGACCCCCTTAGCAAGTACGACTATGCAGTCAGTTGTCACAAACTGTATCTGCTCTGCGACCGATTTGAGATGCCTCAACTGAAGAACATCGCCATGGACCAGTATCGCAAAGGCCTTAGTGAAGCAAGGCTTGTCCCAGACGCTGCGGAAATGAATGAGATATACCGCAATAGCAGCGAAGGGTCACCTTTTCGGAGGTTAATGACCAAGATTGCCGCACGTCAGATCATGNACCCGGACAGTGAGAAGGATGCCGAGTCATACCGGGAGTGTTTCGATGGCAATCTCGATTTCGCCATTGATCTGGTTAACGCAATTAAAATGGGTACAGGCGGTTTACTCTTCGACGATCCGACGTACGGCGATGAGTGCGAATACCATGACCATGATGCAGGCCCAAACTGCCACATCAGAGGCAAAGGCAGAGCAAAACAAGGTAAATAGAGGTTCTGTCAAGCCCAACACACCACTCAAGCCATCCTCAATCTCTTGGGATGAAGATGAGCAACCAGACTCGCACCGCTACTGCACATGACCACCATGATCGGTTCGTAATCAGTACATTATCAATAACAAACATTAACAACGCAGTGTATAAGGCCCCGCCTCGCCGCGCCCGCAAATCCGTACCACCCGCTCCGAGCGCTTCTCTCGAAAACCCTCCCCTCCCAACTCCGACCGCCTCGCCCGACCCTCCCCGCCCCCTTCTCCCCCCTCTTCCAACAACTCTTCCCCATCCCCGCCCACCTCACCGACCGTGCGCGGCCGCCGGACCTCTCCGCCGGGGCCTGACGGCCCCCGCTTCGTCAACGGTGTCAACGTCAAAAGAGATAGCGACGGGAACGCAGACCTCGCCATCGCCAAAGGAGCAGAGGGACAAGTTCCGGATGGTGCCAGGAGAGGGTCAGGTCAAGGTGGATTCGACAGTCCCAGACGGCCGCCGCCCAAGCTACGGCGACGGGCTTCACCCCCCGGTTAAACCCCCCGATAGCAAACCGGGCGCTTCTGCAGCGGTTCCCGTGGAAGATCGCCCTTCGCGTACAGGCATTTGGGAATGGGCAGGGGTGGGCAACTTTGGAATTATGTGGAGAAAATCGCACAGCGATCTCAAAGCACCAGCGAGTAAGGAGGGTGAAGGCGTGGCGGTGATTCAGGGGACGCAGGACGACTTTATCGTGCCATCTACGATCGTTACAGATGTCGCCAACGGCCCGGCCGGGACGGTTTCTGAGACTACGAGCACCAGCACTGCGACCACCCCGAACGGGAGTCTCGATTTACACTAGTCGAAGCTTGAGTAGATACAAAAACAATAATGACCAACACGAGCGGGGAGATGGCGTTAAAGGGCCCAACGCACGCCGAACGCTATAAGGCATAGTTGGCAGCTGACTTTCCCATTGGGAGGTCTCGAATACCCTTGGCATTGCTCAAAAGATTCAGATTGACTTCAGTCAAGGGAAGACAGGCAGTCCCTGATGCTTAAGAGTATGTACAAATGACACTTCGAAACTCGATGGCCAGATGTCAGTTAGAATACCACACAGTATTATCAAATCCACCCCGGTTCATAATTGGATATCTACAACCTCGGCCATACCGTCGCTTCCCCTGATCAAGAACCAGGTGTGCCCCCTACTCCCCCGGCCTTTCCCCAATCGTCCCTCTCTTCGGTCTTCGGAAACACGCAAACTCGGCCTTCGTACTCTCCTTCAGCCTCTTCAATATGAGTCTCAAACTGGGCAGCTCATTCTGCAAATTCACCCTCGCTTGGTTATCCGTCCTCGTGTCCAGGACCTGATATATATCCGTCTGGAGCACCGTCGCCTTGTCCGTAGTATAGGAGCTCAGGGTCTGCGAGATGTACTCGACGTCCAGCGTTGCCTGCATGAGGTCGGTGAGCGAGTACTTGGGTCGCTGCTTGAAGGTCGCGGTGAGCGCGTTGAGGATCTGCTCCAAGAGGTACTTCAGGATGTCCGGCGTGAGTGGGGTCGCCGTCGTCGACACCTCCGTGTGCACAATCACCATGTCGATCAGCACGCTGGACGTGAACGGCGACGGGTTCCGAGACTCGCGCGGGCCTGTAGGAGCCCACTTGGGGCTGGTGAGGCCGGCCTGGATGGTGTTGTCGAGGCGGTCGGCAATGGGCTTGGTGTAGATTTGGAAGAGGCGCGCGTTAATTTGCTGCAGGACGTCTTGAATCGTTTTGGACTCGTCGGTGAGCTTGACGGAGAAGTTTGTTTCGAAGAGCGAGATTAGCTGGGGGACGATCTCAGCGCGGAGGTCGGCGAGGTTAGAGATGGTGAGGAGAAGGCGGATGCTCTGGATTACTATTAACAATTTTCCTTTCTAATACTTACGTTGGAGAAAAGTGGGACGCCGGTGGCCCTTTAAGATTTCGGAACAAATTCGATATGATGATTGGCATAATGTTCATAATATAATGAAATGACATACCTTGTTGGACGCATCAATGCTGCTCAAACTGAGATCCTCCACAGCTTTCCGTGCCGGCACGGTAAGCTCGTCCGGATCACCATCCCAATCCTCATCATCCACTCTCTTCCCAACCTCCGCATTCTCCACCATCCCACTAAGCGTCTTATACAAGCTCGTCACGAACTGGCTCCTGACCATCTGCAACAGCTTCGCAGACGGCGGTACCACGACGTCCGCCGAACCCTGCTTGCTCATGGCCTCGGTGATATAGAGGATCTTCTGCATGCTCCCCAGCAGGGCGCTCTCGAGCGCCATGAAGCGGGCCGGCATATTGGTGCGGTCGGGGCGGCTCGCGGAGCGGGTCCAGTCCTCAAGCAGCTTGACGTTCTCGGCGTCGGCGTTCCAGGCCGCGCACACGGCCTGGACGGAGCGCTCGCGCACGCCGCCCACGAGCGCCTTGAGCTGCTCGCTCAGCCGCACCCCGCCGTCGCCCCGCTCCGGCAGCTGCAGCGATGCCATCTCGCTTGCGGCCGTGCCGATGAGCACCAGCATCTTCGCGAGGTAGTGCACCCCGCTGAGTGCGTTGGAGTATGGCGGCCAGAAGGCGTACTTCTCCCAGGATTGGCCGCGGGAGGGGGACGGCGGGGGGATGTTGTTTGGGTCGAAGCGGAAGCGAGTGTCGCTGAGCGGGGACAGGCCGGCTGAGAGAGGGGTTTTGGGCGTGGCTGGGGTGGTGGGGAGGGGCGAGAAGAGAAGGGAGATGTCTTCGATAGGGGGATCGGAGAAGAAAGAGAAGAGGTGTTCCCGGATGACGCTGACGAGCTCGATGATACCCTTTTCTAGTTCGCGTACACCATCATTGGAGAGACGGTGGTGCTGCCGACTCTGGCCGTCGATTCCGACAGGGAGATTTTTCTGGGCTTTGCCGTCGATGAACGAACGCGCAGTGTCCCAGTACTCGATGATCTCGCCGAGGATGCCCCCTTTGGGTGAGAGGAGAGCGCTCATTGATCCCTGGACATGCTCCCAGAATTCTATGACTTTGGCTGAATCTGTCCTTGCCGTGTCGCCGGAGCGCCCTCGCTTTGCCACAGAACGAAGGTGTGTGGCCAGTACCCTTAGAGTAGGCTTTTCGCCGTTAGCAAGATGGCGTCGCAGAATCTCAACCTCAACTTTAGAGCGTTCGCAGGTTGCAGTGATCTTGTTCTTCAAAAAGTCGTAACGACTTAGAAGCCAGAACCAGATGGGATTCTCTTCCACGCCGATTTCCAGCATAATAGCAATGAGTTCCATATGCTCCTCGGGCTTGCCCTCTTGATCTCCTGGCTGCTTGCTGAAGTGCATGCCGGTTAGCCTTCTCCAGGCGTCACGCCTAAAGGAATCAATCTGATGTTCAACATCAGCCCACATGCGAGCAGTAACGATGATTGTGTGGGTTTCCGCGTCCGTTAGAAGAACCTGTCTGTACGAGGCATGTTCAACAATGGATCTTGCCTCATTAGCATACTTTCTCGCGCGAGTATATTCTTCAACAAGTGTCTCATGATCTTTGCGCTTGATTGCGTCCTGCAAGGAAGCCCCTACTTCAAAGAGGCCGCGATTCTTGTCGAAAGAAGTAAGAATGGCTTTCAGGATCTCTTCTTTCTCGCGCCCACCTAGAGCCGGCCCGTATACCTCTTCGACCTTCACTGACGCTTCATAGAGAGGCGCTTTAATCCCCTGCACGCCATATTCGCTCTCTTTCAGGAGTGCATTCTTCTTTTTGTCGCTAGGTAGAGGTTTGTTGGATCCAAGGTTAGGACCGAGGGGTCCGCTGGCGCCTGGTTTGCTAGCATGACGAGAGTGAGGCCGTTTAGGTGCAGACTCGATTTCGCGACCTTGGTCGCGCATCTCTGTGTATACATTGTCGATTGTCGCCTTTGCTCGAACAAAGCGCTCGAAGTTAGATTCTACAAGAACCTTGAGGGAAGCCGATTTCTTCTCGATTGACCGTGAGAGGAAATCTAAGCCTTGGAGAAGGGAGTCGGTTGATGCGTTATTGTGGACTTGTGAGAGGAATAGCGCGGGGGAGAACGTTGTCGATGATAGAAGGAAGCGGTTTCCTTCGAGAATCAGAAAACGCTACTAAATAGCCTGTGGATAGACCTACTCAGCTTCGTGTCATCCTCCACGGGGAGTCCTCGCGCCCGGAGAATCTGTACGACACTTGAGGACGCCCCTAGCGGATCTGGCTCATCCTTCTGCACGAGGTTCTCTAGACCGTCCCTGGTCTTCTCCGCTCCAGGCAGGTTTCTACGATAGCTCCTACTGCGCTCGAGCACTGAAAACCGCGATTTGGATCGCCGGGGAGGATTGGGAGTGCTGGTCTTTGGAAGTTCATCATCATCATCGTCGGAGCTCACGTCCTTTTCGGCAGGCCATTCGGAGGGGAAGAGTGTGGTTACGTTATAGTGGTTCAGCAGTGTGGTTTCAGTGGTATTTGCCATGGTGGATCGGAATTTATACACGGCCAGTTTACGAGTGCTGGTGTGGCATGGTGGAGTTGTGAGAGTACTCTATAGTGGTTACAAATGAACGTATACTCAGTTTCACATGAGACGAACCACCCCGAATGCTTGGCAAATAAATTCCCGGCATTTATTTCGTATGCCCAAAGACAACCGCCATAAGTATTTACCATGCTAAAAATAGGAAGAGACACCCTTACGACATGAGCTGTGAAACTATAATGGCAACTTTTTAATATAACTTTCCAATTGCGGTATTTATCCTGGGTTTTAGTTACTCTTTCCCATTACCCAGCTGGATAATGGGATTGTTAGAACATTGGTCGGGACAGCCAGCGATTGTATTCACACTCTCCTATTCCTAGACGTAACACCTGGCAACAGCAGTAATTGCAAGGAGGCCTATGTGTTCTGGTGAGCCATGTGCTCGATCGCCGTTAAATCGTGCCGAACGCTTGGCGGCAATGCACAATTGGGTAATCAGGGTCCGAGCAGAGCTTGCTTTTCAAACTTATCCAGCTTCTCCATAAAAACCTCCCCCACTCCAACCAGCGGCGCATTACTCCTGCAGCAGTCAATCTACTGCAGCAATTAACTACTAGTCTTTGAAAACAATCTTCATGATGCTGGCTTCTCGCTCTTTCGCCGTGCCCGCGCGACAATGCTTCCGCCGGGTGAACGCAACACAGCGATTGGTACCAGCACTAGTACAGGTGAGTTATTTTGCAATTAGTGCCTGAAACATGTACGACCTATGTTGCACTGCACTTTCTGGTCTGTAGAAACTAACTCTCTGCCTACTGTAGCCCCAATCGCGCTTCTACTCTGTGCCCACCAAAGACAAGGTCGCCAAGTTTAAAGGCACCAAAGGCAACGACGTAAGCTACCACTACAACCATCGTAATTGCACGCTGTTGTCACCAAAAGCCCGAAATTACATATCTTGCGGCTCGATTAGACTACGGGAAACCACTGACGAGGCTACCCCGCTATAGGGTTTATACACAGTTACGCTTATCGAGGGAGACGGTATCGGGCCTGAAATCTCCCAGTCCGTCAAGGATATCTTTGCTGCTGCAGGAGTGAGGATAGCTGAGCATTAGGGAGATTCTCAATAGCTAATAGCATCAAGGCACCTATTAAGTGGGAACCAGTCGACGTTACACCAAGGCTGAAGGATGGAAGGACCGTCATTCCAGACGAGGCGATTGAAAGCGTTACGAAGAACTATGTGGCTTTGAAAGGCCCTCTGGCTGTATGATGTCTCCATTGTTCCTAATTCCGCCCCACACTTACATTTGGCAGACGCCTGTAGGCAAAGGCCATGTTCCGCCCCACACTTACATTTGGCAGACGCCTGTAGGCAAAGGCCATGTTCCGCCCCACACTTACATTTGGCAGACGCCTGTAGGCAAAGGCCATGTCTCCCTCAACTTGACCCTTCGACGAACATTCAACCTATTCGCCAACGTGCGTCCCTGCAAGTCAATCGCCGGATACAAGACCCCTTATGACGGCGTCGACACCGTTCTCATTCGAGAAAACACTGAAGGAGAATACTCAGGCATTGAACACGTTGTAGTCGATGGAGTCGTTCAAAGTATCAAACTGATCACCAGGGAAGCTTCCGAACGCGTCCTTCGCTTCGCTTTCCAGTATGCTGAAGACGTTGGAAGGAGGAAAGTTCGAGCAGTCCACAAGGCCACCATCATGAAGATGTCCGACGGTCTTTTCCTAAGCACGGCACGAAAGGTTGCTAAGGACTTCCCGAACGTTGAATTCGACGCTGAGCTCCTGGACAATACTTGCCTAAAGATGGTTACAGACCCTACTCCATATAACGACAAGGTACTTGTTATGCCTAACTTGTATGGTGATATTCTATCCGACATGTGCGCTGGTCTAATCGGCGGTCTCGGTCTTACCCCTTCTGGGAATATCGGTGACGAATGCTCCATCTTCGAGGCTGTGCACGGTTCTGCACCAGACATTGCTGGCAAAAGTCTGGCAAACCCCACTGCGCTGCTTCTGAGTAGTATCATGATGCTGCAGCACATGGGTTTGAATGAGCACGCGGATAAGATTCAAAAAGCTATTTTCAAGGTGCTCGGAGAGGGCAAGGTATGTAAACCTCTTGAAATTTCACATTATTAGTGCTAACAGTTTCAATTGCAGACTATCACCGGCGATCTGGGCGGTAAGGCGAAGACTTACGAGTATGCTAATGCAGTTATCAAAGCATTGTAGACATGTTTTGGTTGGGACGGGATTTACTGAGCGATGCATTTCTGTTTATATGTACTTGTGTATACTGTACTATACACCTGATATTTGAGTTTTCCCGCGAATATACATGCCCAGTTCTAAAGTTGCACGCAGACATGAAGACCCTTAATTTCTCGCCCCTTTCCCCTAGCCATAGAAGAAAGGGAACAATGACAGTAAATAATGCAATGCAAAATAAAACGCTAAACCTTAGCCAAACCCTTTGTAAAACTCTTACGCTCAATAGAATAATTTAATACAACATGGTCTAAAAAGTCGCGCTTAGTTTTAAAGACGATTGATATCCTGTGCGGATAATGCACGAGTTTCTTCATAAACCATATTAGATTAGCTTAGAGGCCTCCATTTCTTGCGAGGTTTGCTTCCAAAAATGGAGGCCTTTACCAGCAAGCTCAGACGTGATTCCGTTGGTGCGGATTTTCAATCGGTCCGTAAGCTAAGGTTAAAGATCCGCAGCGTAGCACTAGCCCTAATCCGCCTGTAAAGTATACTAGTTAAGTACTAGCGAGATTTACTTGTCTTGGCTTACCGAGATGAAGCGCTAAGCGCCCTCTGCTAGTCTCGGCTCACCATCTGCTCAGGTCTCGCTCGGGCTGCACAGTCACGTTCCTGCTCCTCCATGTCATTAACCAATCATGCCTTGCCTGTTACGGCCTCACTATCATTAACTCTACACGACAATCACAAGGGCCGCGTTTGGGGTCCCCAAGGGGTCCCAAATTGGACCCCTCCCAAGCTACATCCGCGTTATGACATGGCGTCCCCGAAGGTATTGGGTGTAGAGGAGGCGCCATTATCTCTCTTGCTACAAGATTTCTCCTCTGGTCGCGTCCGTTCACTCTGTTCTACCTGCCTACTCATCAAACCAAACCAAACCTGTCCGAGCACCGTCAATGGATTCCGAGAGAAGAAGAAGTTGAAACGACAACTCAGTTGGCGTCCACCTTTGATAAGCCCACGAAGCTGCGGTGGTGTTCAATGGAGCAAAACTTTACAACCATCTGCACTAGCCACAACGATTGTGAGATTCTGTTTCTCCTGTCCTGTCTTTTCCTTTTGAATTTCAGGAGGTAATCTTAGATTGGGGAACGTCTGGATGATTTTCACGATTCCATAGGATGCTTCCATGAGCGCAAAATCCTCTATGATCGATCAGTATCATACTTTTCCGGTAGTATCGCACTCAAAGTTAGAATAACTTACTACCGAGACATATTCTCGGGCCACCATGAAAAGGCATAAAACCCCACCCGACCTTTTTTTCCAAATCAGTGTTTTCCCAGCGTTCGGGATGGAATTCGTTTGCGTTGGGACCATAGAGAGAAGTCATGCGGTGCATATGGTAGACTGAATAGCCGACACCAGTGCCTCGACGGATTAGCACGGGAGACGTGCCGGTGGGACCGCCACCCGAGGGCAGAAAAGTGGTTTTTAGGGCTACTCGTACGTTTACTGGGAGTTGAGGGTAGAGTCGAAGGGCTATGAAGAAAAAACAAGGGTCAGCAGGAAGGCGGCGGGGAAGATGGGGCAAGAGGAAGAGGAAGACTGAGTTTGGCGGGAAAGGGTGTATGAGATTTACTGACTTTCATTAAGGACACATTTGAGGTAGGAGATCTTAGCTATGTGAGATCGGGTTAGATCTTCGGTTTCTAGAACAACGGCGGATATTTCCCCGCGAAGACGATCCAGAACTGCTGGATGGCGGACGAGGAGATAGCTATGAAGTATCATTTGTTAGTCAGGTACACTTGAAAGGGCTCTATACCTACAACGTCCATGACATGAGACAAGCTGTGGTATCCCTGCCAGCAATAAGAACATTCACGAGCTGATCTCGCACCAAGGCCGGGTCCTTGAGGTCTTCATAGAGATCAAGGATGAATGCATGCCTTCCAGAGGTAGCATCCTCGCCGTGTTGCTTCTTGTCTTCCAAAGCTTGAGAAACAAAGTGATTGGCATACTTCTTAACCACTCCACAGGCATTCTTAAACTTCCTCGTCTTATAGAGCCAATGAAAATCTGCAAGCCGTAGCCTGATTGCGGAAATTAGCGATGCATAGTCGAAATTGTTAGAGAAAGTGTCTTGGACATCGTCGCCCAGAGTCCGTACGGGCTCTCCGAAGATGAGATCAGTGGTTGTGGCAAGAGTAAAGCGAAAGAAGTATGGCTGTAAATCCACAATGCCATCACCCGAGGAAGAGAGCCCAGCAATCAGATCGTTGACATGCTCATCGAATACCTTCAGGTTCTGATATTGGATTCGCGCGAACTGGCGACGGAGAAGTTCGCGGGAGTGTTTCCATGGTCGTCCATCTTGTGTAAAGATACCTTCTCCAAGTAAAGGATAGAGACCGCCACGGCGAGACCCAAGGCCCCAGTCTGCAGCAAGGATAAGCTTCTACTAAACCGTAAAGCCAATTGAGATTGGGCCAAAGTAAACCTTCGAAGTGTGTAGACAGGATCGATTCTATGTTCTTGGGGTCTGTCGTCATATATCCTACCTGCCCAAACAGCATAAGTAGCATGTTCGGTCCCATCTTGTCAAAATACTGCGACTGGAAGGCCAAAAGACGTTGAGATGGGAGGGCGTCATATTGCCGCTTTAGGATGTCGAGTGCGAAAGGCCATTTATATGGTAATTTTGTTTCCATGGGCAAACAACCATGTTGCTCGCCAAATGCTTTATCTGCCTTCGCAAAGTGAGCCACCGGAAAGGAGAAAAGGAACAATCTTGATCACGCACTTGGAACTGGTGTCTTCTCTGAAAATAAAAAAAGATTAAATAGCCTGCGGCGAGCGTCGCAAAGACGAGACGTGGAGTCAAGCTAGCCTCGC
Source organism: Cenococcum geophilum 1.58 (assembly GCF_001692895.1). Lineage (NCBI taxonomy): Eukaryota > Fungi > Ascomycota > Dothideomycetes > Gloniales > Gloniaceae > Cenococcum > Cenococcum geophilum. The sequence continues at coordinate 1,631,142 of NW_027137561.1, forward strand.
CTGTGATGGTTAACCAATCCATGATCGTGGTACAGGAACAGATTGCGAGAAAGATGAATTGACGCCTAAGATGCAGGTCGATGTATGAATTTCAAGAAGGCCGCGACGTGGTGATGGCTTAGGACCCCAACAGCATAATGCATATTGGGGCTTGGCCCGCTTCTTGGCTATCCATGAATTGCTTGTTGCCCTGTTGCCTTCGGCTTCAAGTTCTGGCTTAACTAGAGCAACGGTTCATTGGGTCTCCCCCTGAAGCGTAATCAGACAGCCTAGTGACTTGCGGCACAGCGGCAAAGCCGAGGGCGCTTAAGATTGCGGCTGAATCACCAAGCTCTGATTGGGACATGCGAGACTCACCGGTTACAGAGCATCGAAAAACCCCTCAGTACTCGTGTGTCGTGTAATGCTGAACTACTCGACCTCGGCAGGGCAAGGCTGAAATCCACCTTAAACCGCTAGGCTACTCTTACGCAATCCTATCACGATGCCACACCTGCTGTATTATATACCTAGGTATGTTTTCGCTCGACGATGCGTCCTAGTTGACGGTCGCAAAACAAATGATGGACCCCTTCTCCATCCTCACAGGCACCACTGGCCTGCTTGATGTCTTGTGGCGCTGTGGTAGCTACCTTAAGCACGTTCACGACTCAGCCGGGAAGATCGATGAAGATATCGCCGCACTAACCCGTGAGATTGACGCCCTCATCTCAGTCAACACGTCGATAGATGACGCATTCAAAGCCGAACACTCGAGGATCCCAGACCCACCTCCGGCGGATTCAAATCGAGTCGAAAGCCTTTGGCGGAACGTGGGGACATTGTTGAGGGATTGCCAGACCACTGTCGAACAACTAGAAGTTGTGGTGCAGGAGATAGTCGGTAAAGGAAGATCCTCGAAGTCTTTCGATGCTATCAAAAAGACACTTAGAATGGACAAGAAGATCGATGAATTTAAAGACCTACGCCTCCAATTGATGAACTACAGGAACAGTCTTCAAGTGTTATTGACCGCCTTGAACCTGTGCGTCGAGCGGTTCTACAAAGCTCTTGACTTGCGCTGATCTCTTGTAGCTCTTACACCCGTAGCTCGCAGGACTCGACCGGCCAGTCGCTTGGCCATTTATCTCAAAATGTCCAACTGCTAGGCTTCGCATTACAATCTCAGATTGCTTCTTTGCGCCCGAAACTTGCAACACCTAATGGCGACCATGTACGTTAACGATATCCACCCTATTATCATATCGATCCCTAACGAGTCGCAGTTTCTTGACGCCATCAAGCCTGCGACTGCGGTGGCCTCACTGGTGTCCATTAATAAACATTTTGATATTCCGCAGACTGTCAGCAGCATATTTACTGGCCGGGATTCATTGCTGGAGGATCTACAAAACGCCTTCGATGTCTTCGAGATCTCAAGGGAGCCTAGGAATGTCCAAAGACGCTTCATCGTATATGGGCTAGGTGGCTCGGGAAAGACACAATTCTGTTGCAAATTTGCTCAGGATAACCGAAACAAGTGAGTAGGCGCGACTTCCTTGTTTTCTGACCTTCACATCTCTGACAGGCCTCTAGTTTCTGGGGCATATTTTGCATCGACGCAAGCTCCCCACAAACCGCCGAACATTCATTCTCAAAAATTGCCAAAATTGGGGGCGTTGAGCCGAGTGAAGGATCGAATCAGCGCGCAGCTAAAGAATGGCTTTCGAGTCTAGAAGAGCGCTGGCTACTACTTATTGACAATGCGGATGACTCTTCTTATCCCCTTGAGAGTTACTTCCCAAATGGCGAACGAGGTTGCATTCTGGTCACCACACGTGTCCCAGCATATAAGGTCCACGGAACAGTTGGCTCACAATCATATCGTTTCGAACAATTGGCAGTTAATGAGGCGAACGACCTGCTCTTGAAAGCAGCTGGCAAGCCAAGTCCTTGGGACATCTCGACAAGAAAATCAGCGGAACGTATTGCAGATGCCCTAGGTTTCTTGCCACTCGCTTTGGTTCATGCAGGCAAGACAATCATGAATGGCTTATGCACTTTGGCAAATTACATTGAGTATTACCACAAGAGTTGGCAGAGAATCCGTCAAGCTAGAAGGAACTCTGGATATCGAGGGGATGAGCGAGAAAATATGAACGTTTATTCAAGCTACGAAATCAACTTGAAAAGTCTCGAAGAGTCAAACACGGAGGAATCCATCGATGCAGTCCAGCTTCTTAAAATGTTCTCCTGCCTCCACTCTGAGAATATCCGTGTTGATGTCCTAATTACTGCAGCAATGAACCCTCAAGTTGAGCTAGAGCAGCAAAAGAAAGACATGCAAGAACAAGACCGCATCAAGACGGTCTCAAGACCCAAAACACCGGCAGAATATCTCAAGGAGAGAGCGCTCGCTATATTGGAGTTCGTTTCCAGAGACCGCAGTCCTCCTATTCTTCCAGCTCTTCTGCGCGAATCTGAGCCCTTATCGTCGTTTGGCGACCTTCTTGAACTACGCCTTCGCCATGCACTGAAGGTGCTCTCGCAAATGTCGCTAATAACTCATCAGGAAACAACCGACAACTACTCTATGCACCCACTGGTGCATACATGGGTGCGAGAGAGACCCGAGATGACCATAGCAGAGCAGGCCCTCTGGTGTCAAGCTGCAAAAACCACGCTAGCACAGTGCATCCTTCTACCACCACATGGGTCTTTAGAAAAGGACGAAGCGATGCGAAGAAGTCTTTTGCCTCATGTGAACTATGTCCGAAAGTGCGAAACGAGTATCAACACCAGGATTAAAGAAAATCAGAAATCGCGAAGCTCATCATTGGCTTGGTTTCCAGCGCTCAAAACGAACTTTGGGCGACGACAGGCGCTGGAACATGCGAAATTCAGCCGCGTATACTTTGAATGTGGTCTTTGGAGAGAAGCAGAAGAACTGCAGCTGGCGGTCAAGAACTTCGTTTGCGGGATGTTGGGCACCGATCATCCCCTTACCATGGATGCAATGTTGTTCTTATCTGCGACATATTGGAGTCAAGCTCGTGCCAACGAAGCAGCAGAGCTACAATATCAAGTTTTTCAGGCTTGCATGAGGTCCTTGGGTCCAGATCACCCCAGGACTCACAAAATCATGGATATCCTGGGTTCGAGTCGGTGCTTCCAGGGCAGATTCAAGGAGGCGCTCGAACTCCACGAAAAGGCCATTGAGGGAATGAAAAAAACGCCACCCACAAACCAAGAAGATATCTTCATTGCTATGGGTAATCTAGGCAGAGTTTTGTGGAGATATTTCCGCTACGAGGAAGCAAAAGAAATCCATACGGAGGCTATGGAGGGGATGAAAAGGGTACTGGGTCCCACGCACCTGCAAACTCTGGTTGCGATGGAAGATCTCGCCACGTCATATTTGGACTGCGGAGAAGAGCTGTTGGACGACGCACGTGAGCTCATGCTGGAAGTGCGCGACCAACGTAGGAAAAGACTCGGTAAGGAACAGCCTTTCACTCTGCTGGCGATTTGTAACCTTGCCAGAGTCGAAAGTGCTCGTGGCAATACCGGGGAAGCAGAGAACTTGTTTCGCGAAGCCATACCGATTGCAGAAAGAAGCCTCGGGGAGAATCATTTCGGCACGCTGGCTGGAAAAGTGCATTTTGCACAGGTGCTTGTTCTCCAGAAACGATATGACGAAGCAGAAGAGGTGTTCACCAAGGTCATTGAGAAACAGCGATATGTGAGTGCAGCCCGAGAGGATGGCGATCACCCTGATCGAATTTTTGCGTTGTGGCACTTGGTACAATGCTATGAGCTGCATGGCAAGATCGACGATGCCATTTATAGAGTCGCTGAGCTTGAGCAAGCTGTGAAAACGATTGGTGGGCAGGGACTGGGAAAATTACATCCGTTCGCAAAAAAACTTCAGGACAAGCGAACTCAGTTGGAGGCTGCCAAAAAGGTATCTCAGGAGAATGCCCAACCCGGTGTTCCCGAGCCTCTCGAGTCTGCGAGCCTTTCCTCTACCGATGCCTGACCCTCGCACTCTCCATCGCCGCGAAAACTCTCCGAGAAAGACCGCACATCCCTTGATCTCGAAGACAATGGAAAGCTTTCCCTTTCTCTACCTGGGGTGGAAATTCTTGCTGCTGTCGGCCTCATCGAAAATATCGTTGGGATTGTCAATCTCAGCGGCAAGCTAATCTCAAAGTCAACCGAGCTCTGCCGCTCCAGCAAAGGCGCACTCGGAGAAAACATCAAGACTAAGATCACGACAAAGCATCTGCTTATGTTCAGCAGGAAACCAGAAGATTATGTCGTCACTGCCGGCAAAACACTTCAGTCTCTATGTATATTGCACTGTACCATAGTAACCAATTACTAGTGACGTTGAAACAGTACAGACAAAAGGCGAATAGTAGAAATGAAAGAGTATAAGGATGGGGTTGCGGAGTGTATAGAGCGAGGAGAGGATCAGAGAATTGGAGCGACAACTGACCAAATTTAATTTAGAACCGTGCCTACAGCTTACTGCAGACCTGAGGTCAACATAAACCTCTGGATGCCGTCCTTCCTTACTGGTATTTGTACCGTAAACTTCCACTAATAATGCTTGACGAGAAGGTGGTCGAGGTTATGTATCTTACGAACTTTACAATTCCTGTTCATGATAAGTTGAGTAAGAGAGATTTGAGAGCTAGGAACAAAGAAACTGTTTCCAGTGCTTTTATCAATATTCAGCATTGGTATAAGGCCGTATTGATATTGATATTGAATATTGAACAGTCTTGGCATGGTGTTTTAATTGAAAGTAGGCTCCACGCCCCTGGGCTCTGGTAGAGCTTCAAAATAGCTACTCTCTCGCGACTACTCTCACCACTATCGTCACCTTCGTGATCCTTGGCGTGGTGTAGTAGATGTCGGCTGCTCCCTAGATTGGGCCAAGAGCTCAGAAGCCTCTCGCACTAGATTCGTTGCCATAGGCCTCCCCCTGGCGGTAATATTACTTAGTAGCTAGCTCTTTAAGCATTCCGTACGTTTAATATTCGTACTCCCTAATAATATACGGTCCCATGGGGTTATTCGCTGTGTATCGTAAGAGACTCGCTTAGCCTCTGCCGGTATTAATGGTATAGACAGGGTTGTCAATGATATTTTTATTCATTGCTTTATAACGATATATTCATTTATAAGGAGTAATAATAATTAAATATTTTGCCAGCCCTTATGAATGAATATTTATACAATTATAAATATATATAGAGGCTTGGGCTAGTAAATATTAAGCCGTTAGAGTACTTAAAGTTATAGAAAAAAGGATAAGTTATATAAGGCTAGGAGGAGAGAGCTGCTAGTGAACGTTTAGGGGGGGTAGAAGGGGGGGTAGAGGGGGGTAGAGGCCTCTAAGGAGACATCGGCCCCATCGATTTAGTGCCCCACTATGCTAAGACCGGTAATACCGCCTATATCTAAGATATCGTGATTATTCATTCATATCGCGATATTTCGGTTGGCTTATGAATTGAATACGATATTGGGCCTATTTATTCATTTATTCATCATTGACAACCCTAGGTATAGATAATATATTAATTGCTATTTAAGAGTCGTAGGTAGTCGGCTCTATAAGTTAGATTAAGCTACTATTATACGCTATATCTTAGATTAAAATAGGCTTTAAGTTAATAAAGTCTTCGTACTTCTCTTCTACGCTGCTAGTGACATTGTCACGGAACGAGGGCAGTGGCTACAGAGCGTATGTATTCGAAGAGTCTATAAGACGTTGCGCGATCGATCGTAAGGGTCGAGGGCGTAAGGAGGTGATATACCTACGCGTAGCTGATATAAGCTGTACGCGAGGTATACGCGAGAGCACGGGGCTCTCCTATGGAGGCCCCTGCGTTGGGGTTCCGTGACACTACCCCCCCTCCTATAAAGGCGGAGCTCCGGCGACGCTGTGGTTACTATATATATATAAAAGGGACACTTAAGGTATAAAAAAGAAGAAAGGGGGGTATTATTAAAGGTTTAAAATAATATTATATAATAAGGCTTAGCATCTAAAAATCTAACTAATTAGATAACTTTAACCGCCGGTTAAAGTTCCTAAACATCTTAATAATATTCCGGTTACGTAATTGCACTTTACCGTAATCTAATAGCAATTTGCCCTTACGTAGTAATATATAACAGTTTAACTCTATAAGGGCTCCTATAGAGGATTAAATATAAAATCTCTACTTAGGCCTGGTTTCTATAGGTTTATATAGTAAAAGTTGCTAATTAGATCCTTTATATTTTAAAAGTCTTTCTATAGTTGCCATTTTAGCTAATTTATATCAAATCCTATATATATAGCTCTATAGTAGAGCCGTTGTCCTCTACCTTTACTAAAGTATTTAGAGTTAATAATTCGTTTAACGGTCCACTCCTTATAGTTCTTATCTTCGTTTTTATCTTAAATTAGTACTAGTAGGGGTTTAGGCTATATCTGCCCTAGTAAGGGGTTAGGCTAATAGAGGTGTAATAGCCATAGTTAAAATATAGGCTATATCCCATAGGTGGCTAGGGTAGGTAGAAGTTCTAGCTTATATACGGCTCCCCTATTAATAACTTATTTAATTAGATAGGGGCTAAGGTTTTTATAATTAAGTAACTTTATAGGCCTTTATATAGAGATATTACGTGCATTTAGCTATACCTAGTCGCCAATATATATCTCTAGTAGTAGCGTTTTATAGCGGTCGGTAAAGTAGGCCTACTTTACTTAAGCCTAGGCTATTTCTCCCTTGTAGTAGTTAAGTAGATTTTTTATACGGTTTATATACTAGTTAGTAAGTAATATCTTAAGGCGTTTTCTATATAGCAGTTTCTTATTAATAGGTTTTAGTGGCTCTATACTAGATTAGGGGTAATAACCCTTATTCGCGAAGAACGGGGTAAGTCCTATAGTAGTTAAGACATAGTTATTCGCTGCGAATTTACCTAGTAGGAGGTAATCTATTTAGTTATCTTAACTATAGGCGACTACCTATTGTAGGTACGCTTTTATACTAGCATTAGCGTTTTTTAGTTGCCTAGCAGTTTTATAGTAGAAGGATATAAATATCTTAATGGAGATGCTAAGGCGTTAGCAGATTTGTCTTTATATATTAGAGTTAAATTATATACCTTAGTTGAATATAATTAAGTTAGATAGCCTATGTAGTTAGTAAACTTCGTAGAGGAAGGTGTTAGTAATGTCGCTAATAGCTACGCCTTTGGTTAGGATATAGTGGCGCTCTTTTATAAGTCGGCATATTATTATAAGGATATTCTTATAGGTACGGCCGTATCGTTTATAGGGTAATAGGTTAATAACGAAATCTATAGCGATATCTGCCTATTATCGTATAGGTACTAGTAAAGGGTATAGTAGTCCTTAGTACTTTATATTAAAGGCCTTAGCGCGCTTATAACTATAGCAGGCGCCTATAAAATGTTTAACTAAGTCTATTATTTTTAGCTAGAAGTAGTATTGGCTAAGAAGCTTATAGGTTCCTCCTCTGCTTAGGTAGCCGCTTAATTAAAGGTTATAGGCCATTTAGATTAGTTGCCGTTGTAGATTTTCTAAGTTAGGGATAAATAAGCAACCTCTATAATAGAGCCTATTCTCTTTTACTTCTAAGGCTGCTATATTAATCTAGTCTAAGCTTTAGAGGTTAGTGGGTAGCGTATAGGCACTAGCTGTAACGAAGCCTTGTAGTAGAAACTACGGTAGACTTGTTAATGGGCTAGGTATATAGGTATTGCAAGTAAGTTAACAACGTAATAATAACTGGTGGAGTGGTTGCCTAATAGATTAACTCTAATTATATTCTAAGAATTACTACAAGGAAGGAACTATCTAGGTAGGGACTGTGGGTCCTTAAATACACAACCGTACTTTTAAGAAAGTTATTGCTCTATTTACTTTGTCTACTCTGTTTACTCTATTATAGATCTTATAGATTATATAGATTATATAGATTATATTACGTGACCTTACTTACTATTCCTTATTACATAGTTCCACGGGTTCTATTCTAGACTGTGCTTATATTAACTAACTAGCTTCTTTTAACTCTTCTCTAAGTAGTTATAATATTGTACTTAAAGCGTCTATAACACCATCTCCCTCCTTTTTATCTTCGTCCTTAAAGATACCTAGCATCTCTAAGTTATTTACTAGAGGTGTAATGTCCGTCTAATTAATTTGGTTAATATTATTGCTTATAATGCCTAAAGTACCTTCTTTTTCTTTAACTCTTTGTTATACGCGTATAGTCTCTTTTATACTATCGCTGGGTAAAATAATGCCGTCTCCGTGTTCTTATTGTGCGAAAGAGGGATTAGTTTATATTACGTTGGCAAGTTCTTTATCCCGGCAACCTTCCTCTTATTTAGAGTGCACTAGAGTAAATATTTAATTATTTTACAATATTTGCTTAGTTTCTAATACTAAGTATATGTATTTTATAACTTTTAGTAGTCTCTAAGTTCCCTAAGTAATTTATTATAGGGTTTTATGTTTAATTTACTACTATAAAGCTTAATAATAAGTTGTTTATTGCTTTAGCGGAACTTTATTATTTACGTAACGCTAAAAGAGAGGCTGCTAATGCTTAACAATAGGCTCTTAATTCTCGTCTTGCTGCGTTTACTTAACTAATTCGTCTTAAGAAAGTTCGTAAGAAAGTTTATTTTAAGGAGTGGAAGTTTATAGAATAAGGTTTATAGGAGCTTAGTAATAAAAGAACGGATTCTCTTCTAATAGGGAAGGAAACAACTCTAAGTAGTTCGGCAGTTGCTCTTCCTAGGTCCCCCTTAGGTAACTTATTCTTTGGCGATTCTTCTTTATTAATATTGCCTAACCTTTTTTCNTCTAATACTCCTATACCTTTCTTATAGTGTTCTTTAGGTTCTCTAGTAGCTCCTAGGTAATCTTATTGTAGTCTATCCACTTTACTTTATACTATGTTTTATTATCTACGTCCTTATAACTAACGATCTTTAAAACTTACTATTTGTCTTCTTCCCGTCCTCTATACGTGTCTGCCTTATAGATTAGTGGCTTAATATTCCCATATGCTAGCTCTAGCATTGCGATGTACTATATAGGGTAGATCTTTATTTTAGCTAGTAGTTTTAACTTAAACATAACCGGTGAAATTTTCTGTATAATTTTAAAAGGTCCTAGTCTAACGTGGTCTAACTTCTTACTTAGTTATTAACTCTTAAAATTTTTGTATAGTAGCTATACTTTATCTCCCTCCTTAAAATCTGGTCCCTTAGATCTCTTAGCATCGTAGTACTTTTTTATCCTTTACTATACTACCTTAGCTGTTTCCGTAAGGTCTGTATAAAGATTTATTAGAGTCTCTATTCTTTACTTAGCTATACTACTTATCTTTTTTACTTAATATAGTAATAATAATGTTCTTAGCTTATATCCATAATTCGCCTTAAATAGTAATATACCTATTCCTTCTTATAGTGTTGCATTATATACAAACTATATAACTAGTAATAGTAATACCTAATTATTCTATATATAATTAATATAATGCCTTAAATACTATTCTAGTATCTAATTTAATCTTTCTATTTAACCGTCTGTCTGTAGATAATATGCGATAGAAGTTGCTACTTAAACTCCTTACTCTGCTAAGAATACTTCCTAAAATACTGTTATAAATCTTAGATCTCTGTCTAATATAATCTTACTTAGTGCTCTATATCTTACAAATACTTCTTTAATATAGATTTTAGTAATATCTTCCGCTAATATTTCTTCTATATATGCTATAAAGTACCCCCACTTTGTAAGCTTATCTATTATTACTAAGATTGCGTTATAATTTTGTCTAGTAATAGGGTCTCTTAACTTTAGTAACTTAATAATAAAGTCCCATGATATAACCTTCTATAGTCTCTTTAGTATTTTAATAGGTTATAGCCCTCTATATAGCTTATGCCTTATTAGTTTATTCCTTTAGTAATTTAGGCATTTCTTTATAACTTGCCTAGCTAGTCCCTAGATTCTATTAATAATATACTCCTCTTAAAGTCTTAATACTAAGCCTATAGCTCCGTTATGTCCTTAAGTTAATCCCTTATAAAATGATTTAATAAACTCCTTTGCAATAGATCTTGGTATATACGTTACTTTTTAATTTTTATATTACTCTAAGTCCGGATCCTCTGTTTGTGTATCTAGGATCTTTATTATTTAGTTACTTTCTAGTAATTTATAGGTTTTCTCTTCTTGTGTTGCTGTAATCTTTGGATAATTATACCTAATTAATCTATGTCCCTTCGCAATAAAGCCCCTAATAGCTTTTTATTATTTTATAGTTTAGCCTTTCTACTTAGAGTATCTGCTCGTGCATTCTCTATACCTTTAGTATACTAAATCTTAAAATGGTATTCTGTAAGCATCTCCGCCCATCTAACTTATTTATGGTTAAGTTTTTTTATTATTAGGGACCCTATTAGGTTCTTATAATCCGTTTTAATTATAAATAGTTTTTCTATACCTTATAAGAATAATCTTTATTCCCTTAGTGCTATAACTATACCTAATAACTCCTTGTTATAGATGTTATAGTTTAGTTCCGGTGGCGTTATCTTTTAACTATAGTATGCTACTAGGTGCCATCTATCCTTATATTTCTATAGGAAGTACGCTCCTAGTATATAGTCTAATGCGTCTATTTTAACCACTATCTTTAACTATGGTTAATAAATTTTAAGAACTGGCTCCTAGGTAAACAACTGTTTGATTTTCTTAAACAGTTCCCTTTATTCTTCTCCCTATATCTATAGTTTTTCTTTCTTTATTAGTTTTATAAACGGCTTAATGTTCTTTAACTATTAAGCTATAAACCTTCTGCAGTAATTATAAAACCCTAAAAACAATCTTAACTGCGTAATATTCTCTGGTTCTTACCACTTTACTATAGCCTTAATCTTCTTTGGATCTATACTAAGTTAGCCTAGTTTAATAATAAATTTAACGAAATTGGTCTTCCTAGTGAAGAACTCGCATTTCTTAATTGCTACTAGCATCTGTTCTTCCTATAGTCTCTTTAAGACCTATTTGACGTATTCTTTATGTTCTTCCTTATTTATTAAGTAGATAATAATGTCGTTAAGGTATACTATAACAAATTCATCTAAATATTCTCTTAATATATTGTTAATGCGCTTCTAAAACGTTGCTAGTGCGTTTATAAGCCTAAATTGCATAATTAGTGGCTTATATAGTCCTTTCTTTAACCTAAAGGCTGCCTTTTATTTATTGCCTTCCTTAATCCTAATCTAATGGTACGCCCATCTCAGATCTATCTTTATAAAGATTTGCGCATTGCCGATCCTATTTTAGATTTCGCTAATTAAGGGTAAAGGATACCTATCCTTTCTAGTGATGTTATTTAACTATCTATAGTTAATATATAGTCTTAGTTTGCTATTCTTTTTTGGTATAAACAGTACTGGATAACCTACTAATAACTGCGATAGTCTAATGTATCCCTTTTATAAGTTTTCTTAGATAAACTCTTTTAATGCTCTACCTTCTTCTTTAGTAAGCTTATAAATTGGAAAGAACCTTAGACTTATTCCTGGTTCTAATTTTATTTTATAGTCCTATATTATATACTTTAATAACTTTTCGCTCTTAGGTAACCATAGTTTCTTACTATATTTATAGTATCTTTTTAGTATATAGCTTAATCCTTTTTCCGTTTCTTTATAGGTTGCTCCTACTTAATACTATACTAACTTAGCTTATTATTGCATCTTACGGCGTTATGTATCTTTAATATTAACCTAACCTATAACCTAATCAATCTTTAGATTATATTCCTATAACTAAGGCATTCCTAATACTACCTTATTATTCCTTAATGGTAATATATTAAAAGACATCTCAACTTATCTTCCTTTAATAGTTAGCTGAATAGGTCCTGTTTTAAGATTAATAATACCTCCTCTATAAGCTATTAAATCTCCTAAAATTATTACTAATAGGTAAGGACGTTCCTTCTGCTTATATAGTAACCCTATTCTTTTAACTATTGCTAGCGAGATATGGTTCCTTATTGCTCCACTATCTATTAATGCCTTAAACTATTAATCTTGCCATTTAACTTGTAAATTTAGGTATTGTCCTTAAATTCCTTTAAGGGTCTAAGGCTCTACTACTGGCTCCCTCTAATCCTATAGGCCTCTACTTTTCCTAACTATTAACTGCTAGATCCTATTTATACTTGGTCTAACTTAGGCTAATACTTAGTTCGTTTTTTATCTTTAATATACCATAGATAGGTATTTTCTAGACATTCCCACCATTGTCGTCCATCTAGGCATTCTTCTATAAGGAATCTTCCTAGTTAAAGTATTAAGTCCCCTTATTTTTAAACTTTTATTAGGTGCTAACTATGTATATATTTAGCGTTTTAATACTTCGCCTCGTTTATTATCTAATATATTCTTATTAGATACTTCCAATTTTTATCCTTTAGTGCCTTATATATATTATACGCATTATCCACGCATACTATCCATAATAGTATATAATATACTTAATGTCTTAGGTTAACTCTTAGTTCGTCTTCGTCCTAGAGTTTAAACCTTTCTTATATTAATCTAAGCGTTACAACTTTGTTCGCGGGTACTAAGATTTGCCTTTCGCTTCTTTAGTCCTCTAATTACTCCTCTAAATCCTTTAATGTTATAATTAAGGCTCCCTTAATATAAGTTATAGCCTTTTCTGTAATTGGGTGGTCTTGGACAACTTTTTCGTCTAACTATATATAGAAATCCTCCTACTTATCATTGTGTCGTTATTTATACCACTTTTAATATAGCTGCTTAAGTATATATAGCTCATCCGTAAGGAAATATCTCTTTATTACTGCGTTATAACAGCCTTTAGTATATTGTTCCTTAAACCTAGTAGGAATCCTTAAATCCTCTTCTTATTCTAGTTTAGTAAGCTACTTAGCTCTTAGTATGCCTACTCTAGGCCTATTAGTGATCCTTTATACTAGCGCTCTATCCTTTATATGTCCTAATATACTAGATCTCTTATCTAGTTTCTGTTCTTGCTATGAGGTAATTCTTGCCCTAAATTCCTCTATGGTTTCTTTTACGTCGCGTCTTATAAGTGGATCCTTAAAGTCTTCTTACTTCTTAATCTTGGTATTAACTTTTCGATTTTTAAGCTAAACACTATATTCCTCTAGTAAGTCTTCTAGGTCTATATATCTGTCTCCCAGTCTAATCGCTGTTTATGCTATAGATTCTCTAATTTATAAAGAAGCCCTTTGCCTCTTGCTTATAGGTGGCCTAACTTATACTCCAAATTCTTAACCCCTTAGATTCTTTAATCCTAAGCTTACTTCTAACTTGAGCTTAGCTTTAGCCTTAGTCCAACTAGGCTTTACTAGTGTCCTTATCTTATCTTAAGAGTCCTAAATCTTACTTATCTCGTCTTAAAAGTCTTATGCCGTTAGGAACGCTTATCCCGAGCTTATTTATATATTCCTAAACTAAGCTGCCGCTCTGCTCCATCGGTTATCGTCTATTATAGGTCTCTAAGCATGCCTTATCTCGTCTTAAGAATCTTGGTTATTTCTTATCTCTTTTTAAGAATCTTAAGCCTTTGGCTTTTTGCCTTTATTAAGTGGTAAGCTAGCACTAGCAGTCGTCTACTTGCTTAATCGTCCTTAAATATTACTCCTTCCGTCTTATAAAGCGATAGATGCCGTATCTAACGGTGTTATAATGCCCGTTACTAAACCTTGCTCTATAGCGGTCTTAGTCTCTACTTCTATTGCGTTATTAAGGTTTAAATACCCCCAGTTAGTTCCTTTACTATCCTCATTACTGTTAATTAATAAGTACTCCGACTCTATTATTATTATTACTAATCTTTGTCCGTATATAGCTGTAATATCTTAATCTAGCTTATAGAGTTAATCTTAATTTTTATCTAACTCTTTAGTTCCTCTAAGTCCTTTTAACTCTAGCTCTTATAGCTAATAGCTTATACCGTACTTAGCGTCTTTATAAATTTAGTATACGTTGTTATAATAAAACGCAAAGCTTTTAATTAAACATTCCTTTGTTTCTCGTAGCGCACTATTATCCCTTTATACGTGTGTATTATATACTACTAGTCTAGTTCCCTTTACTACGTAATAACTTTAACCACTTTTACAGTCTCTAGTAAAATAACCTTATTTTCCGCAATTTATATAAGCTCCATCTCTAAACCATTATTTTTGCTATAGAGTTCGCTTAAACGTCTTTTACTACTAAGATCCTTAGTTTGGCCTATGCTCCTTAGTCCTATAATTACTTAATCCTTAATCTTTAGGTTTTTATAGTTTCTTATTCTATCTTTTATAGGCTTCTTTAATACTACTTAGGTCTATTAGCTCTGCGCCATACTATAGTTTCTAATTTAGCTTTAGTTGTTGCGTACTTTACGTCTTATATAACTATAGGACTCTATCCTAGCCCCTCTTAGCCTGTTCCCTTTGGAAGATCCTATTATTAATCTTAATTGCTTAATTTATTAATTCCCTTAGGGTATCCGCATCTTCCATTAGGATAATTACGTCCTAGACTTTAGCTTTAAGTCCCTGTTTATACTATACTATAAGCGCCTTATTATTCCACTTAAGTTATATAGCTAGCGTTTAGAATTATATTGTATACTTAATTGCTAAAGTTCGTTGTGTTAGGTCCTAAAGCTTTCTTTCCGCTATAGTTATCGCTTCTAGGTCCTTAAATATTTATATAAGTCGCTCTGCAAATCCGTTCCAGCTTAAGAACATAAACCGTACTTCTTGGTTCGTTATTATTATTCCGTTTACTTATATCTCTATAAGGTAAGGCTTAAACTATTTAAGTGCTCTTCTTAATAAGAACAATCCTGCATATGCTACTTAATCTATAGTTATTGCCAGCTTTACTCCTTCTTACGTAACCTTAAAGTGTATTTACGTAAGGAATCCTTTAAGCTTTAATCTCTCTCCTAAGAATCTTTTAATTAATAGTAACTTAACCTTTACTGCTCCTATCCTATTAATCCTATTTTCAAATGCCGCATTATCTCCCGTTAACTAATTAACTATTGCTTATAACTGTCCTACTGTCACAGGTTGTTATAAGTCAGTATCTGCTATACTAGTGTCGTTACCTAATCCTAACGTAGTTACCGCCGTCAATGGCGTTATAGTGGCTGCTTTTGGTAGCATATTATTTAACCTATTAAAACCGTAACTAGGTAGTAATTATATAATAAAGCCTTATAGTAGAAACTACAGTAGACTTATTAATAGGCTAGGTGTATAGGTATTGTAAGTAAGTTAACAACGTAATAATAATTGGTAGAGTGGTTGCCTAATAGATTAACTCTAATTATATTCTGAGAATTACTACGAGGAAGGAACTATCTAGGTAGGGACTGTGGGTCCTTAAATATACAACCGTACTCCTAAGAAAGTTATTACTCTGTCTACTCTATCTACTCTATTCGCTCTATTATAGATCTCGCAGATTATATAGATTATATAGATCACATTATGTGACCTTGCTTACCATTCCTCGTCATATAGTTCTATGGGTTCTATCCTGGACCGTGCTTATATCAACCAACTAGCTTCTTCCAACTCTTCTCCAAGTAGTCGTAATATCGTACTTAAAGCGTCCGTAACACTAGCAGTCTTTACAGTAATAAGTTAATACAGTAATAGGTTAATAGAGGTATTATATACTATAGTAATAAGCTTATTAATTTCGGGAGATAACTCTAGTTCTATAGTATAAAGCTAAGGTATAATTAGCTCTATTATAGGTAGTATACCTAGGGCCAAATTTCGTGCTTTTAGGATTATCTATTATTAGAACTAATTATAGGGGTTATTTTTAGACTAAGGAAGGTCTTATAAGCGGCGTATTAGACTATTAGGTTTAGTACCTTATACTTTTAGTCTATATACAATTTTAAAGTTAAAACTAAAGAGGAACTCGTTCTAATGTGCTTAGCGTTAGTTTAGCTACTTCGTAGTTATAAAGTACTTAAGGTTACAATAGTCCGTAAGGACTTTAGTTAGCTAATTAGGCTCTATTAAGAAGAGTTTTGGTTAGAATTCTTTAAACGCTTATATAATTATAAGGAGTTCTTTATTATAGATCTTATAGTTATACTTTTATAGTATAAGCTTAGACAAGTAGAATGTAACTAAGTAAAAGAAACCGTTATCGCCTATCTAGAAAAGGATACCTGCGTCAATATAGTCTAAGGAGTCGGTTTTAAAATAGAGTTATTGTCCTAGTATAAAGTGGGCTAGGATAAGTGCTTTAGTAAAGGCATTTTTAAGGTCTTAGAACGCCTTCTTATATTTAGGCGTCTAGGTAAAGCATAGGTATATTTTTCTTCCTTTTATAGAAAGGCCCTTCGTTTATATTATTACTATAAGTGGTGCTACTACGCCTAAGAAGTTGTATATAAATTTCTAATAGAAGTTAGCGAAACTAAGGAAGGCTTATACGTCCTTAATGCAGTTAGGGGCTTACTATTTGGTAATTATATATACCTTCTTAGGGTCTATATAGACACCCTTAGTAGTAATAATTAGTCTAAGGTATTTTACTTCTATAACTAAGAATTTATATTTCTTTAAGTTAATATAAAGTCCTATATCCCTAAGGCGCTATAGGACCTTTTAAACGTGTTCGGTATGCTTAGAAGGGTTATTGCTATAAATAAATATATCGTCTAGGTACGCGGAGTAGAAGTCGTTAAGGTAGTCCTATAAGGCGTTATTAATATAGCCTTAAAAGGTGCCTAGGCCGTTATATACGCTAAAGGGCATAATAGTATATTTAAATTGGCCAAAGCGTGATGTAAATATAGTTTTCTATTTATTACCTTCCCGTATTTAGAAATAGTTAAAAGTGGCGATAATATTAAACTTAGTATAGATTTTGGCTTAGCTAAGCCGCTTAAGGGTCTCCTATATAAGCGGTACTAGGTATTAGTTTTTAATTATAATAGCGTTAAGTCCTCTATAGTTAACGTAGAATTAAATACCTCCTCCTAGCTTCTTAGCAAGAAGGATAGGGGCGGCTGCTAGTAATATACTGGGATAAATAAACCCTTTGTTAAGGTGCACATTAATATACTTTCCTATAACTAGAAGTTCGTCTTTTAATATTAGGTAGGGTCTTTTATAAAGTAGCGTTTTTCCTTATTTAATGTTAATAGTATAGTTATTAGGTTAATGCGGGGGGAGTATATTTACGCCCTTTTATAAGCATATATTAATAAAGTCGTAGTATCTCTTAGGGAGGAGCTTGCGGAGTTCTTCGTTAGTAAGTCCTTTTTTAAGTTTTATAAACTTTTTAAAGTCTAAAGGTAAAAGTTTATAAAGTTCCGTAAGGGCGTTATCTTCTAAAAGGTTAACTATGTCTATTCTATTACTATAGAGGACGTAGTTCTATTCTTTATTAAGCTTATATAGTTATAATTAGGAAGCTATAGCAACGGTCTAGCCTTTCTTATATACTATGCGGTAGAAGGCCATACCACTTATATAGTAGTAATTGGTTATAGGTAGGGTAATAAGGGGTTTCTTAGGTTAATATCTTAGTAAGTAAATAGAGGCGGCTAAGCCATATCCTAGGTAAGTCTCTCTATAATATTTAGAGTTAAAGGTTACTTCTTTTTTTCCCCAGTTAATAGCGAGGTTGTGTTATTTAAGCTAGCTTATTCTAAGGATAATAGGGTAGTTAGTAAGTAATATAATATAGACCTAAAGCTTTTCTTAGTACCCGTTTATATCTAAGTAGAGTTATACTACGTAGGTAATCTTCTGTGCGGTATAACTACTATTAGCGAGTTATAGGGCACGGGCTTTAGTAAGGGGTAAGGTAGATAGGTTATAAGTATATACGAGTTAGGTATCTATAAATTAGTTAGTAGTTTTATAGTTAATTATAGAACGGCTTTTATATTGTTTTATAGCAGTAGTTCCTATTATAAGTAAAACTATCTATTTCCGTCCGTTTATCTTTACTAAGTTATTTATTAAATAGGCCGATATATAGATCCCTCTATTATTAGGGCGTCCTAACCCACAACTTAGGGCTAGGACTTAGCGTTTTCCGTTTCCGTATCTAATTTTACTACTATTACTACATCTTTATCTTGTACGGTAGTGGCGCGTAGCAACGTATTTAGTGTTTAGGGTATTAGGTTAGGTATTAGGCGGCGGGTACTAAACCTAGCTATTAGGTAGTTTAGGTTATCGCAATAATAGCCTTCTTAACGGCATTTATAGCAGCGTCCTAATTTCCGGAGTAGCTTATGGTCTCCATCTAGGAGTTTTTACGGAAAGGTTAGTATAGAGATGTTAATATTGGCTCTAGTAGCACCTAAGGTAGTAGGCGTTGGTGGCTTAATATATATAGGTTTAGTAGGCCTAAAGGGCTTCTATAAAGAGGTCTTTAAGTAAGGGTTAGTAGTAGTAATCTAATTTAGTTATTATTTAATCTTCTATAGGGCTGCTACTATCTTATAAATATTATTATAGTTATAGCTAGCGGCTGCGTAACTAAGGCAATAAGTAATTTTTTTTAAGGAGATCCTCCTGGTCTTTAGTATTATCTTAGGTAAGGGCTTTAGTGTATTTCTAGAATTTAATATAAAACTTGTTAAATAATTTAGTAGGGCTTATCTTTAGGGTATATAGTTTAGCTTGGTTGGTGGCTAGTAGGTTATAGTCGCGGTATATTAGGTTAAGATTGTTAAGAACTTCTTAGTAAGACTACTACTTCTAGGGGCTATTAGTCTCCTATTAGGCGAAAAGTCTATTAAATAGTATACCCTTTATTCGCCTAATAATATAGCCAATTTTAGTATCTTCTATAGGAAAAAGGCAGGCGCTTTAAGTTAGTTTTTTTGCGGAGTTATATCTTTTAGTAACTGTATTCCTTGCGATCTCCTTAAAAGACTAGGGGATTAGGGTAGCATATATTAGATCCTACGGTAGTAATTTAGGTCCAATTATTATAGCTTTTATTATTGCTACTTTAGTAGGGGTTCCTATTAGGTAAAGCTGCTTAGCGCTAACCCTCTATTAAGCGTTAAGTAGGTAAAGTTGCTAGGGGTATAGAGACTTAGGTGGCGTTATATATAGTAAAGAGGTGTCTAGTATTATTATAAATATGCTTATTAAGCTAAAATTGTAGGTATTTAATTATGCCTTCTTTTTTAGTAACCGTAACAATTAGTGTAATCTCCTTCTTCTTTAACTATTGGACGTTGTATTTAGATACGCGGAGGTTATTTTTAGTTTCTTAACGTGTGTTATTAGCGAGCGCTTTATAAGCTTATAGGTCTTAGATAATATTGCGATCTTAGGTAGTACGCATCTTAGCTTATATAAGCTTTAGGTAGTAGTTCTATAGAAGGTGGTAGTATTTATTAAGGTTTCGTGCTACTATTTTTGCAAACGTTTTAGCGTCTCGTATTTCGATTTTAATAGGTAATAGCCCTTTTATTTGCTTGTCCGTAGTTATATAGTTAATAAAAAATAAGATATTATCGGTATCTATCTCCTTAGGGGTTAGGGCTAATAAATCGAATTCTCCTAGGATTAATTGGCGTTGTAGGTTAAGTATAGGTATTAAATTGTTCTTTAGGTTTAATATAATAGCTAGTAAGGAATATTATCTTACTATTATGGGTTCCTTAAAAGTATAAAATAAGGTAATTTATAGACACGCTGCTTTTGGCAGCGCCTGCAGTATTGCAAAGATATAGAATTGGTTATAGGCTGAGCGTTAGTGGTAAAAAGGCGCAACGTAATATTATAGAACGAGGGTAGTAGCTATAGAGCGTATGTATTCGAGGAGTCTACAAGACGTTACGCGATTAATCGTAAGGGTCGAGGGCGTAAGGAGGTAATATACCTACGCGTAGCTGATATAAGCTATACGCGAGGTGTATGCGAGAGCACGGGGCTCTCCTATGGAGGCCCCTACGTTAGGGTTCCGTAATAGACATTAAGTATGCATATATAATAATAATTCTTCTTTAATTAACGTCTAATACGGATACTATCTAGCCCTACGCAGACTACTCTGTATATAAGGGAAAAGTAATATTAACGGGAAAAAACCCTTGCTGCTAGGGGGGAGGAAAAACCCTATAAGCCACCTTAGTAGGATAAAAAACCCCAATTTGCCATGTCTATCCATAGCGGCGGCCCTATGGGTCTACGGCTACGTCCTATCCTCCTTAGATGTTTAAACTTCTTAGGAACTACTACTTCCTTCTCTAGCTTACCCTAGCTAGGGTTTACTACGTCCTAGCTAGGCCTTGCCAATTAATTGCCGTACTACTGTTTCCCATATCTTAGCTATCCCCTATATGCTATTTCTTGTTTAACTATTACTATATACGCTATGCCTTCCCCCCCCTAGGGCCTATTAAAGGCGTAAGGGGGATTTATCCGTTCTAACTACCGTAATACTAATAAGCGAGCGGGATATTGTATATTTGGGTATCTTTTATACCTAGGCCCCAGCTAGGCCCTTTCTAAGGGTTACTACTCCGTTAAAAGAAGATAGGGAAAACCGTAGGTCGCAATCCAGGCTGCTAAGTAATATTTAGTAGAAAAAACGGCAAGTAACCGTATGCTCCGCGGGCAATCGCCCTAGGGGTTAGGAGGGGCCGTATATTTGCTTATTCGTCTACTTATTCGCTTATAATCGCCTATTCGTTAATATAAGAGGTCGTTAATACTTTCTATTAGGGGTTGGGGGATGCTATTAAATGCTATATATCTACGTTGGATTATATAGGTGCCTTAATAGGAGAATAGCGTAGCTAAATTATAGAGGGCCACAGTAGTGGTTTTTAAGATCTTACTATCTGAAATTTTTTTACCACCGCCTATAACGCTTACAACCACGACTACTAGGTCCTATCGCACGCTGTATAACGTCTCTGCGTTGGCTTTAAGTCTAAACTTTAAAGACCTAGGTTTGTAGCCGTCACTACGTATAGGTGCAGAGTCCGTTTTCGACGGCCAAGTATGTATATATAGAGTTTAGTTTTAAAAGGCTTAGTAGAGTAATTAGTAGAGGTAAGCTTTAGTCCAACTTTATAATATATATATTGGTCCTTCTAAAGCTTCCTTACTATAGTAAATAATTGCGCTACTTCTTATTCTAATAACCCTCTCGTTAATTATAAGTGTTCGCGACTTAGTTTATCGAGGTATAAGCATAGCAAGAAAGACGCGTGTAAGCCTATACGATTAGATTGTCTATAAACGAGGATCTAAAGCTAGAGAAAGGAAAGGAGAAGAAGAGCAGCGCTGGTTAAGGTAGGGTTCTTTTATGCGGTCCTTTAGTCACGTGACCGCAAGTTTTTTGCCAAGTTCTGCCAACTAAATTCTGCCGTTCTCTGCCAGTGCCGTAACATTACCCCCCATTTAGTAAAGCCTGCCCTTAGGCTTTATACGTCCATATTATACCTATAGGGTATTCTTATCTTCGTGTTCTTTTAGTAGCTTATCGTCTTTACTATACTAGCACTTTATCTACTTGTTTAGGTACTTTAGGGGTTTTAGTTTACTAGGGTAACGGCTATAGAATTTTTAAAGCTTATAGGGGCTACTAATAAAGTTCTATATAGGGTACTAGGTAGGATCTAGGTTATAGCCTTTCTAACTTATATAGTACTTTAGTGTTCTTCTTACTAGCTTATAGGCTAGTATTTCTTTAATTTCCTATTTATTATTGCTATTAACTTAAATCGGTAGGGGAGGTTTGTTTTTTTGTCTAGGTAATAGGTCGTTTACGGCTTTCTATAGCTTATTCGGCGAGAAAATAGGGTGGATCTTAATTGACTCTAGGAGCCTTACTTTATATAAGTTGCCTATCTTCTTAAAAACCTTATATAGTCTTACTATTTAATAGTCTAGCTTACGGCTAGGCCGTTTTATCTTTTAGTTTCTTATTATAACCTAGACCCTATTACTTATAGTAAAGTTAGGCCCATGCCTATGCTTATTTACCTACTGTTTTATTAATTTCTAGGCTTTTCCTAGATTTATACGGGCTACTATTTAGGCTTCTTCTAAGCGCTTAGTGTACTACTAGGCTTCCTTATAGGATAGTTTCTCGCGTATAGTCTAGGGTCCCTTTAGTCTTTTCTAGTTAAAGCTTATATAGGGTAAGTAGCTTATTTCTAGTTAAATAGGGGCAAATCTAGTAGAGTTATAGGGTAAGGTTGCTTGGGTATAGTCTATTAAGGGTAGCAGTTTAGCCCAATTATTCTAAAAGTAGTTAATAAAAGGCCAGAGTCTCTAATCTAAATATTAATTTATAATCTCTGTCTAGCCGTTTATCTAGGGGTAGTATACTATAAAGAGCTTTAGCCTAATACCTAGGACCTAGGTAAACTCGCTCTAAAAGGCTAATATAAATTGCAGCCTATATTGGATATAATAGTATTTAGTAGTCCGTAAATACGGTAGACGTAATAGATATATAGTTAGGCCGCTTCTTTAACATTAATATTCTTATAATAGGGAATTAAAAACAGGCGCTTACTAAAGTGGTTAACTAAAATTATAACTATATTATATCTGTTATGGTCTAAAGGTAGCTTATAAAAGTCTATAAAAATATACTGCTAGGGGCAGTTAGGTATTAGAAGAGGTTTTAATAATTCTAGGGCCTTATCTTATAGAATTATAAATCTATAGTAGTTGTTATAGTTCCGTATATAACGGTTAATATCTATAACTATTCTAGGCTAGTAGGAACGTTTACTAATAATCTTACAGGTCTTATTTTTTTTAAGGTAGGCTGTAGAGACCTAGGTATATACTTTAGCGATAAGCTAAGTCTATAAATTCTATTTCTCTACTACTACTAGCTATTTATAGTGCTTAAGCAGTCCATTTTCAAGGGACTATAGGCTAGTAATGTCCTTTACCTTTTCGCGGTACTCCTATAGAGAAGGGCCCGTATAGTATACTTATAGTAGTTTATTAATAAGGTTAAATTCTATAGGGTTAACGGGACATATTTTAGCGCTTAGAGGTTTAGTACTTAGTTCTTCCTATATTTAAGGGTTATGGTGCTCTAGTTATAGTAGCATCTAGGTCTATAATAAGATCTTCGCGGCTATCTAGTTATTTAGGTCCTATTTACGCCTTATAAGAGCGTCCATACAGTAAGGTAGGACATAGAGTATACATTAAATAAGATATATTAAGTGCTATAGGTTATTAAACGGTTTAGTTAGCGGTTATTTAGTATAGAGGATTAATTAAAGGTAGTAAAGAAGGACTTAAAGGAGGCTAAGTAGGGCGCTGCACTAAAGTCTTAATATTAGTGGCATAAGGAAGTAGAGAGCTTAAAATAGTTACCTAGTCGTCGCCTACTAAATAGAAGTTGTTAAAGCACTAAAGGTATAGAGGAAGCCTATAAACCTTATATTTATATACTGTTCGCCTTATCTTTATTATAAGCTTCTTTACCTCCTACTATCTATATATTTAGCACCTTAGTAGGCCCTTATAACCTTACTTCTTTATAAATCTTTTAATCGAATAGTAAGTCCATATCCTACACTGTCAAATTATAGGTAGTAGGGTTTTAGCGGTAATATAGGTGGTTTTTTAACTTATTTTAATATTTTTATAGCTAGGCCTAATACCAGGTTAATATTACTTGTATTTTAGTAAGCCCTAATAAAGAAGACGCTTAATATCTTGCTTATTAGGCCTGTCTACTAACTACCTATAATAACGAGATTCTATACTAATTATATACGGAAATGGCGGTAGTTTTAAAAAAAGGGCCTGCTTAATATTTAAAAGATCTTCTTACTTATAATATAGGCGTTAATTATAACTATATTAAGCGCCTAGAAGAATAAGGGCAGCTAAATGCATATAGTAGTAATCTAAGTAGTATAGTAGCTTTAAAGCTAATTATAAATATTAACGCCGCCTATTTAGTTATCATAGTTAATAGAGACCCTAAAAAGCGTTAACTTCTTAACTAGATTATTACCCTAAATATTAGCTACTAGCTTCTTAAGGAAGGAATTATATACCTATAGTTAACGCTAATTAACTTTATTAACGTCTTTATTACTATATAAGTAAGCTATTATTAAAAACCGTACTAAATTCTTATCCTACCATATAATTAAAAGCACTAGATTAATTACGCTAATAACTATATCCGTAATAAAATTAAACAGTAACCTTTCCTTTATTTTATTAACTCTTTTATATACCTTTAGATAGTCCTTTAAGTTTAATTAAGCCGTCCTAGCTATAGCAATTCTAAGTTATTAAAGCATATAGAGTAACAGATTATTTATAAAGTAGTTATCTAAAAATAGGCAAAATTAATAAGCTTAAAGAGGAAGTTATTGGGTAAGGTAGAGGACGTATTTAGAGGTATTTAAGAGAATAATATCTTAATAATCTGTTTAAAAAGAAAGCCTAAAAAAGTAGCTAGGTAAGGTAAATATAAAGCTATAGCAATATCTATATTAATAAAGGCTTATTATCTTAGAGCCCTTAAGTATTAACTTACTAGGCAATTTAACTATAGTTATAAATTATTTAGTAAACCTTACTGTCTAAATAAGGTTTTGCAATACGGTGGATACGGTTACTTATAACTAATTAGGTTGATTACGTAAGCTAAGCAAGCTTAGGAGGTCTATTAAATTCCACCTATAGAAGTAGAAGAAAAGAATAAGACGAATACAATTGAACCAAAAACCCCCCCACCGTAATTCCAACACTGATCAGTGCTGCATAGATTAGCAAGGTATAACGAAAAGAGGCACTGTCTGATTCTCTAGACCTCTTGTTAAAGGCTAAAAATTAAGGTATTACTTGCTAAGCCCAAAGGCCAGTTTATAAGGTTACTCGCGCTTCTAACCTACGTCTATCACGCCTTTAGAGCAACTAGTTTATGGGTATATCCACGCTTCTAGTCTAACTATTAAATTAACTACGGAACTAAAAGATGGCTACCTCCGCAACAAATACTGCCGCGATAGCTACCTCCGCAATGGCTACCTCCGCGTTAAATACTAAAAAATAGGAGACTAAAAAATGGAAGACCGGAATTAACGCAACTATAACCGATATTAAGGAAGTTAAAGTATTTATTAATTAGCGATTATCGATATATAAGGAGAATAGGTGGAAGGGATTTGACCTATGGGAGAGCTTTATTAACGATTTTGAGTCGTTTATAAGGGATATACTTAATAATCTTGGCAAGGATCGATTAAAGAAGATTAGGGATTACCTCTATGAAAATAGAGTATACGTACGGAAGGAGGCAAGGAAGTTAATTGCAGACGGCCTCTTAGGAGCTATTTATGAACTAACTCCCTCAAAATGGCCTACTGACGACCCTACTAATAACCCTGTCGACGACCCTACCGACGACCCTACCGATAACCCTACCGACGACTCTACCGACGACCCTACCCCACCTCTACTATCGACTGCTCCTATTTAAACTACCCTAGTTATAGACTAGCTCGCCCTACAAGGAAGCTTTGGAAGAGAGATCACTAACTTAGCTAAGCTCTATATAGATGAAGTTAAATACTCTAGCGAACAAGATAACTTTAATTTTAAGTTTAAGATCTTCTAAAACTACTACCTCTAAGCCGGCGTCCCTAAGCAAGCGTATATTATTGCTATTCCTACTATACTCCGCGGCCTTGCTCTTAAATACTACTTTACCCACCTTAAAGATCTTAACCTTCTCGAGAATGTATGCATAGGCCTTAAATTATACTTTAAAGGCGATGAATATAAACGCGATATCCTATTAAAATAGAATGCAATTACGCTTAAATAAGTCACTGCTTAAAAAGGACTTAATACAGGCCAAGCATTTTAGGTATTAATTAATGAGATGTGGCAACTATAACGCGGGTTAGCAAAGGACCTTCAAAATGACACGATATTCTATAATAAGCTCCTTACTATATGCTAAGACGTATCAGCTTATAAACCAGCCTACTTTTAACCCACTACTACCCTCGCTGGCCTTATTAGCGATATTAAATCCTTAATCGCGACGTACGGTAAATAAGAATAAGAGATTAAGTCATTTTATACCAACCGACGATACTACCCCTCCAACTAACAATACTACCCCCCTAACCGTTAACACCGTAATAAGGGTAAAAAGTGCTTTATATATAATAAATCTAGATATTAATCTACAAACCATATAAAAGACGAAAGGGACCGAAGAATACGTTAATATATCTCCGACTTTAAGGGCAGCAACGGTAATACTAAGGATAACATTAAATAAGGAGATTAGGGAGCCTCTAACTTCTATCTTAATATAGAACCCTATTCTAGTTATTACGACGACCCTAAGGCAGAGGTGTTTTGGACCGAATTTATAAGGGAACAGGAATAGAGACTATGGACTTATTTACCACTTTTCTTATTTTCTTAGTTGTTGCCAGTGTCTGAATAAGGTTTTGCAATACGGTGGATACGGTTGCTTGTAACTAATTGGGTTGATTACGTAAGCTAAGCGAGCTCAGGAGGTCTATCAAATTCCACCTATAGAAGTAGAAGAAAAGAACGAGACGAATACAATTGAACTAAAAACCCCCCCACCGTGATTCCAACACTTACTATTATCTTATTAAAGCTAACTATAGACCTAGGTATAATATACTTTCTAAACGCCTCGCCTAAAAGAGTTATTAATGGCTCGATTTTCTTAAAGATATAACGTTTAATATTACGGACGCTTTAAGTACGATATTATAACTACTTGGGGAAGAGTCGGAAGAAGCTAGTTAGTTAATTTAGGCACGGTTTAAGATAGAGCCGATAGAACTATATAACGAAGAATGGTAACTAAGGTTATATAATATGCTACGTGTTAAATAAGAGGGATAGGAGGAACTTATGTACCTTATATATAAGACGTATATTACGTATAAGAAGGATTTTATAGGAGTACGGTTGTGTATTTAAGGACCCTTAGTCCCTACCTAGATAGTTCCTTCCTTATAGTAATTCTTAGAATATAACCGGAGTTAATCTATTAGGCAACCACTCTACTAGTTATTATTACGTTATTAACTACTATCTTTATATTTCTTATACACCTAGCCTATTAATAAGCCTATTGTAGTTCCTACTATAAGGTTCCGTTACACAATTACTACCCAGTTATAGTATTAAATATAGTAAGTCAAATAATATGCCACCAAAAGCAGCTACCACAACGCCATTAACGGCGGTAACTACTTTAAGGTTAGGTAACGACACCAGTATAGTAAATACTAACTTATAGTAACCTATAACGATTAGACAGCTATAAGAGATAGTTAACTAGCTAATAGAAAATAATATAACATTAGAAAATAGAATTAATAGGATAGGCGCAGTAAAGGTTAAATTACTATTAATTAAAAGATTCTTAGGAGAGAAATTAAAGCTTAAAGAATTCCTTACGTAAATACACTTTAAGGTTACGTAAGAGGGAGCAAAGCTAGCTATACCTATAGATCAAATAGCGTATACGGGATTGTTCTTAACAGAAAAAGCACTTAATATCACGGTGCTGCAATGAAGTAGACTAAATAACTATGTTGTGGTATGAAGAGGAGAAGAAGGTGAAAAGGGGTATCGTACACGAATAGTAGGGCCAGCCGCTGAGGCGCTAGTAGTGGGCTAGCTAACGGTAGGAAATAGTATAAGATAGTATGGAACAGTATGCGACAAGTCAGTGCCGTGACAGTACTCCCCTCCCCTAAAAGGTTTGGTCCCTAAACTAAATAGGTAACTCTAAACCGAATAAGTAACTCTAAAAACAGGCAATACACGATTTTCCATCTTGGGGGTGGAAAATCCTAATTAGTTAGCTCAGTAAATGGAGTCGGTAGAATTCTACACCGCCCTCCGAATCAGTTTAGTGCTACGCCTTTTATAAGAATCTAACTAATTAGATAACTTTAACCGGCGGTTAAAGTTCTATAATATCTTAACTATTATATAATTAACCTCGGCGTAATAACTCTCCCTTATCTTATGCCCAGTCTAAGGGTTTTAGCTTCTTAGGGTATTGCTTATAGAACTTAAGTAGTGCGCGCTTATACCCTTTTAGGGATTTCTTAGGTTTCTAGGTTTCTTTATTATAATACTTCCACTTAATATAGTATGTTAAGCCATACTCGTCTATTTATTTATTGTGCACATTAAGGATCTTCTTAAACTCCTACTTGTCTGTAATATTGCCGTTATTATCCCTTTTAGCTATCCTGCTTATAACGTTATAACGTTCCTCCTTATTAATATATACTTGGCTAGGGATCTCTTTAGGGAACTAGAGGCGGACTTTTAATGTATAGAAAGACTTATTAACGTAAATATGGTTTAGAAGGTTTACTATAACTACCCCTTTATAGGTAGCTAAGACGGGCTAAGGTCTATCCTAATTATTATCCTACTTCCTTTTAGGCCGGTTAGTCTTTATGTTTTTAAGGCTAACTATAACCATATTATCCTTTTTAAATATTATACCTTTATCCCGTTTTGTATTGGCGTTATCTTTATAGCGTTGCTAGAAGATATAGGCTAGGGCCTTAAGCTAAGTTAGGATATGCTTAAAGCGGTTTGCAATGGTATTAGCTTATAGGTACTCTTTCTTTATATATACGGATAGGGCTAATAGCTAGGGGCCCGCTGGTTTAACGCCCAGACGTGGGTTATAGCCATAGTTAGCGAAGAACGGTGAGAATCCCGTAGTCTTATTAACCTAGTTATTTATGGCAAACTTAGTAAGGGGGAGCCAATCTACCTAGTCGTCTTGGGTAAAGCTTATAAAGGCGCGTAGGTACTTATTTATTGCTGTATTAATAATCTTAGTTTAGCTATTTATTTTAGGGTGCTATACGGAACTAAAGCTTAGGGTTACCTTTAGGCGCTAGTTTAGGCGATACTAGAAGTTAAAAACAAATAAAGAGCCTCTATTAAAAACGATAGTATTTAGAGCACCGTGTAACTTATAGATAGTGTAAATAAATACTTTAATAAGCTCCTTAGTGTCTAGGCTAGTAATAGGAATAAAGTATCTTATCTTTGTTAGGCGGTTAACAATAACGAAGATATATTTATATGTTTTGCTGTTGTAAAGGCACTTAGGTAGGTTAATGACGTAATTAATAGAGATATTAGTCTATGGGCGGACTGGTAGTTTTAGTGGTTTTAGAAAACTGGGCGGTGCTAAGCGTGGGGTCTTTATACGGAAGTAGAGAGCGTAGTCTTTTATAAAGGTAGCTATAAACTATAAAATACCTAGCTACTAATAGGTTTGATTGAGGAGGTCTAGTGTCTTAACGCGGCTTAGGTGGCCTATAGGACCCGAACTGTATATATGGTGTATAACTTCTAGTTAGAGTTTAGGCGAATTAGGGACAAATACTTAATTCCTATAGTAGATTAGGCCGTTAACAATTAAATATTTGGATTTATTATAGTGGAGTAACTTCCTAATCTGCTTAGGCTAACGGCGTGCTTTACGGCCTTCCTGTTTGCGTAGCGCAGCTAATATATCCCTAGCGAGTTTATTCTTCTTATAGGCATTCTTAATAAGCTCCTTAAGGGGTTTTTTTTTTTAAGTTTTGGGTCCATTACTGCTATAAAGTCTTTAACGCTCTAGTCTTAGGATTTGCTTAGTAGCTCTTCTAGGATAGCGGGGTTAACTTTCTTTGGTAGTAAGACAACGCGGTTTTAGTGTCGTAGGCGTTTATTACTAGCGTTAGCAGGTGCTATACCTAGGAGGCGGCTAAGAGCGTCTGGAATTGTGGCTTTAGTATTAGGCCTATAGGTAATAACAAAGTTAAACTAAGAGAGGAACTTAGCCTAACAGACTTAGCGCTAGTTTAGTTATTTTGTTATTATAAAAGTCTAGAGGTTCTTATAGTCTATAATAATCTTAAACGGTTGCTTAGTTTCTTATAGTTTAAGGCGCCATTCTTCTAGTGCTTTTATAATTACTAGGAGCTCCTTATTATATATTTTATAGTTATATTTAGGGGCGGAGTGCTTAGCGGAGAAGAACGCGACTAGCTTAAGTTTACCATCTTCACTAGCCTAGTAGAGCACTCCTCCTAAAGCCTAGTTTAAGGCGTCTATCTCTACTACGGTCTTCTTTATATAGTTGTAGTACGCTAAGACTGGTGCTGTGGTGAACGCTGTTTTTAGGGTCTAGAACGCCTGTGCTTAGTTAAAACTCTATAACTAGTTAGTGCTTTTTTTTAGTAGCCTAGTTATGGGCTTAACTACCTTAGAATAGCCTTAAATAAATCGTTGGTAGAAGTTTGTAAAGCTAAGAAATTACTATAGTTCCTTAACTAATATTAGGTCCTTCTATTCCTATAAGGCCTATACCTTCTTGGGGTCTATAGTTATACCATTAATTAAGATAATTAAGCTAAGGTATTTCGTTTTTATAGTGTAGAACTTAGACTTATTAATATTAATTTGGAGTCTAGCATTACTAAGTCTCTAAATGATTTTATTTATATGTTTTATGTGCTTGGTGCGTGTTTTTAAGAAAATAAGGACATTATTAAGGTATGCAGTGTAGTAGTTGTTGAGGGCGTTATATAGAATATAGTTAATATAATTTTAAAACGTAGTGGGCGCGTTATAGAGACTAAATAGTATAACTAATATCTTATAGAGTTTAAACCGGGTAATAAATGCTATAAGCTATTTATAGCCTTCCGTAATCCGGATCTAGTTAAACGTAGTAATTATATTAAGCTTAGTAAAGTACTTAGCACTATAAAGTGCGTTAAGCGTCTTATAGACTAGTAGTAATAGGTACCAATTTTTTATAGTAACTGTGTTTAGGCCTCGGTAGTTATAGTAGATTTATATACTGCCGCCAGGTTTTTCTGTAAGGAGGAGGGATACGGCGGCTAGTAAGGTCGATTCGCGGATAAAACCCTTATTTAGTATCTTGTCGATTCACTTCTTTACACAACTAAGTTTAGCGGGTAAAAGTAGTCTATTTTTATAATATAGGGCCTGCTTTCCGGGTATAATCTTAATTTTATAGTCCTATGGTTGGTAAAGGGGCAGCTTCTCTATATTTTTAGGGAGGAAGTATTTAATATATTCGCGAAACTCTTTTAGTAGGTATTACAAAATATCTCTACGGGTTAATCCTAGTTTGCCTTTTAGAAATTTTTTAATATTAGTGTTAACTATTTTTCGGCGTAGAAACTTAGACTTAGTTTTTAGGTTCGTCTTAAGGAAGTTATAAAAATAGGAGAATAGCGCTTTTTAGGCTTTCTCTATTATATAGTCGCCTTCCACCAGCCGGCGGAAAGACCTTTTTAATAGGTTTGGTACTTCTACTAGGCCTATAGGCAGTTCTTTAAGCAGCTATCAGTGTTCTTCTTATTTAACTAGTTCTACTAGCTTTGCTATATAAATCCTTATTACTTTTATATCTTTTTATTTATAGAACTGGGTAAAATTAATAGTATGGGTATATCTAATGTTGTCTAGGTTGGGGCGTATCTGGTTCTCCGGTGCTATAGCTAGGCTGGCATAGTTCAGTCGGCCTAAGAGGGCGGAAACGAGGCGGCGGCCCTATATAGTACGCGCGGGAGACGGGTATAAGGTTAGGCGTTGCGGGGAGAAGGTCTTAATTACTCTGGTTTCGGTCTTAGCTATAATACTCTTGGCTGTTATACGTGCGGTCGTATGTGTATATAGCAGATAGCTTAAAGTTGGGTGTCTTATTAGCTGTCTTAGGTTAAGTAGGTATATGCGGGGGACTTATAATTCTAGCAGTGTTTATTTTTTTAGGGGTAGGGCGGTAGTCTAGTTTTCTAGAATCTCCGCTTTATTTACTGCGTATATTAGCTTACTGGTGTTAGGTACCTTTTCTACTATCGGCTGATGGTATCTAAGCGTTGGCCGTGCAATGCGTTTGCGTAGTGCTATTCGGTTACAGTTAGGGATGTGCTATAGGAGACAGTTATAGGCGTAGTAATTAGAATTAAACTTAAGCTCTAGAACGGGGAAGTCTAGTCTTAGGTTATGCTTTTTGAGCTAGGGCATTTTAAGAATTACTAGTATTAAGGGTAATAACTTTGTGACGTAGAAAAGTATAAATTCTATATAGTGGCCAATTATTATTTTTGCTGTAAAGTAATGGGTAATAAAGCTAGATAGGAGTCCGTTAGTAAGGCGGAGTGGTTTTAGGACTAGGAGTCTTTTTATTATAATATTATGCTTTTTTATAAGTAAGTCTTCGTCTACAAACGCTGGTGCTGTACTACTACTATTAATAAGGCTTACTGTTTTAATAAAAGCTTTTAGAAGTGGGTTGCGTAGTAAGGAGAGATAGGTCTAAATAAGGATGGTATTTCTATTATTGTTTGCTGTTTTAAGGTTAAGTAGTAGCTAGCTTAGAACAAGGTCTAACTAATTTAGTAGTATAAATCTAATCCTTTTATCCTCCTCCCTGTATAGTTCTAACCCTTAAAGGCAACTTAGTTTAAGGGTTAGTCTTTTAATGATTGGATTATGGGGCTTGGCTAGTAGCTGTGGTCTTAGCTGGTATATCCTAACGTGTTAGTCTCTAACGGTGTATATATGCTAGGGGGTACTTTACTAAGGACATGGCCGGTCTTATAATTAGTGGCGACACGGAGTACTTATCCGTAGTTTGCGTACGGGACCATTAGCTAGGGCTGTATTAGGAAAGAGAATTGTGGGGGTAGGTCTCTATATCTAAACCCACGTCCCTATCCGTGGTTATTATTTTAGTTATTATTCCCTTTACTAAAGAATCTACCGTGGCTAGGAGGGGGTTAGCGCGGTAGTATTAGGAGGGGATTTAGGTTTATTTTAGGGTTATAAGCATCTTTCTAGTAGCTGGGTTAACTATATGCTATATAGAGTCTGTTATCTATGCGATGTCTTTAAATATTATTAGGGAGGCTACTACTACTACTGCCGAATTTAACGGCGTTAAGGTCTATTAGGTTATTCTATAGTACTAGTGCTAAGGTATTATTATTAGGTAACGTAGGTCAATATCCGCTAGCGGTATTTAGCTTAGCGGCATTTAGCTTAGTATAGTGGGCATAGTTCTATAGGTTGTGAGCAAATATATCTATTTACTTGCTCCAGCCCTTATAGTCGGCATTATCGATCTTACGGCTGAGGGTAAGAGCTAGGTCCTTTATTTTAGGGGAAGTATTCTTTCTAAGCAAATCCACCTTTTATTCCTCAGTCTTATTTACTTTAATTATTAACTTATTAAGCTCTGCTTTCTAGGACTAGTAGTTACGCTCGCCTTAATATAAAGTATCTAACTTATTTTTAGCTACTTGGGTTATATCTATAGTCTTATAATGTCTTCTTATATATATAAACATGGACTCTCAATTAGAAAAGGTCTATTTGCTTAGGTCGTTTGGGTATATACATAGCATATTAAGGCTATGTTTGATATAGTTATAGGCCTTATCTATTAGCATGTCTAATATATAGAGGACTTCGTCTATTAGGGTCTTAAAGTACTTTATATCCCTTTGGAAAACGCCTTGGATCTTTATTTCCTATATTTTAAAATTTTCTTACTTTTTAATTGGTGATCCCTTGCTATTAAATGGGGTTGGATTTTTTGCTTTACGCTTTTTTCTATAGGGCTTAGCTAGAAGAGGGGAGCTAGTCGTGGGGTTTGTATTCTTATTAGTAATGGCCTAGATAAGTGTAGCAATCTAAAAGCTTAGGCTTTATATAATCTTAGTATATGCGAAAGCTTACTGTTTGTATTATTTAATATATAGTTTAAGTGTTTTAAGGGAGTTAATTCTGTGCTAAGCTTTTTTGAGTTAGGATGTTATAGTTTGACCTTTATTATAGATAGCTTGGAGACCGCTCTTAATGCTGGTTAAAAAGGTTGTATATATAGAGAGGTGCTGGAAGGTTCCTGCTATATTAAGGTCCTTAGGGTACTTTAGACCACTCCTAATTACCTAGGTAATATAAGTATAGGGGGTATTAAAGAGGCAGGCGAGCGCTTCGCGTGTGTTCGTCGATGGGGTATTATTTGTATTTTAGTCGCCCATTTTAAGGGATCTGGGTAAAGCAATCAAAATCTTATAAGGCTGGCTGTGATACTTAGATTATTAAGACTGTTTAGGACTATACTAAGACTGTGCTGAGGCTATACTAAGACTGTAGTATAGTGTTATTAGTCGCGCCGGGTTGCGATTATACTGGGAAAAACGGAGACTATAAATGGAGGCGGTAGACTAGGAGGGCAAAGATCGCGATGGGGCGCAAGAGGAGATACCACAAACTATTATAGTGCTGTAATGAAGTAGACCAAATAACTATGTTGTGGTATAAAGAGGAGAAGAAGGTGAAAAGGGGTATTGTATATAAATAGTAGGGCCAGCCGCTGAGGCGCTAGTGGTGGGCTAGCTAACGGTAGGAAATAGTACAAGATAGTATGGAATAGTATGTGACAAGTCAGTGCTGTGACACTTAAATGGTTTAAGCCTTACCTTATAGAAATCTAGGCAAATAGAATAACAACTATAAACTAGGAGGTACGGTTTATATTCTTAAGCTAGAATGGATTCGTAGAGTAACTTATATAAATGTTTAGAGACCTAGAGGTAGTAACTATGGTAAAAAGAAAACTCTAAGACATTACGTAACAAACCTTAGTAATTAAATATATAACGCAGTTCCAGACGTTAGTAATGTAAGTAGAGTAAAATAATAGGGCGCTTATAGCATAGTATAAATAGGGACTTAAGGCTAAAGTCTAGGACGTGATTATCCTAATAGAAGATGCGGATACCCTAAGGGAACTAATAAATTAAGCGATTAAGATTAACAATTAGATCTATTAAAGGGAATAGGCTAAAAGAGGCTAGGATAGAGTTTTATAGTTATATAAGGCGTAGAGTACGTAATAACTAAAGCTAAGTTAAAAACTATAGTATGGCGCAGAGCTAATGGACCTAAGCGGTACTAAAGAAGCCTATAAGAGATAGAGTAAACGACTATAGAAACCTAGAGGATAAGGATTAAGTAATTAGAGGTCTAAGGAGTAGAGGCTAAACTAGGGATCTTAGTAGTAGAAGATATTTAGGCGGACTCTATAATAAAAAAATGGTTTAAAGAAGGAGCTTATATAAATTACGGAAAATAGGGTTATTATATTAGAGACTATAAAAGTAGGTAGAGTTACTACGTAGTAAAAGGGACGAGACTAGTAGACGATATATACGTATAGAGGGACAATAATATACTGCAAGGAATAAAAGAATGTTTAATTAGAAGTTTTACGTTTTATTATAATAACGTATACCAAATTTATAAGGACGCTAAGTACGGCGCAAGCTATTAGCTATAGGAGCTATATTTAGTAAAATATAAAGGAATTAATGAACTAGCTCGCAGATCGGATATTAAGGATAATAAATTTAATAAAGGCGAAGCATTTCGTAACGATAAGGCAATAGAAGCGGTTTACTAGGAATACGCAGCCATTGGAGATATTATACTAGAGGTAAAGGATAATTCCACTATAGAATAGGGAATATTAGTAGGGATTAAGACCCTACTAGATATAATATCTATCGCTTTATAAGACGTAAGAGAAGTANNATAGTNNNCTACTTTNGCACTTAATAAAGGNAAAAGGCNAAAAGCTTAAGACTCTTAAGATAAGATATAAGACGACTAAGATTCTTAAAACAAGATAAGGTAAGCTTAAGGACCTATAACGGACGATAACCGATAAAGCAAAGTAATGGCTTAGTTTAGTAATATACGAATAAGCTTAGGATAAAGTTTCCTAAAGGTATAAGATTCTTAGGACAAGATAAGTGAGATTTAAGATTTTTAAGATAAGATAAAAACACTAAGTAAGCCTAGTTAGACTAAGGCTAAAGCTAAGCTTAAGTTAGAAGTAAGCTTAGGATTAAAGAATCTAAGGGACTAAAGATTTAGGGAACGAATAAGAGAACCTATAAGTAAGAGGTAAGAGGCTTTTTTATAGATTAGAGAATCTGTAATGTAAATAGCAACTAAACTAGGAAATAGATATATAGACCTAGAAGACTTACTAGGAAAACGTAGTATTCGGCCTAAAGATTAAAGAGTTAATACTAAGATTAAGAAGTAAGACGACTTTAAGGATTAATCTATAAGACGCAAACTAAAAGAAACTATAGAAGAATTTAGGTAACAAATTATTGCATAGTAAGAATAGAAACTAGATAAGAGATCTAGTATATTAGGACGTATAAGGGATAGAGCGCTAGTATAAAGAATTACTAATAGGCCTAGGGCAGGTATATTAAGAGCTAAGTGGCTTACTAAACTGGAAAATAAAGAGGATTTAGGAATTACTATTAGGTTTAAAGAACGATATATAAAGGGCTATTACAACGTAGTAATAAGAAGATACTTTCTTATGGACAAGCTGTATACACTCTAATAGCTGTACTAAAAGTAGTATAGGCAGCGATATAATAATAAGTAGAAAGATTTCTATATATAGTTAGATAAAAAAGTTATTTAAGACTACCCAATTATAGAGAAGGCGATAAGTTATATTAAAGGAGCCTTAATTATAACGTTAAAGGATCTAGAGGAATAATTAGAGGACTAGAGAAGTAAGAGACACATTTTAGTACCTGCGAATAAAGTTATAACGCTTAAATTAGTATAATAAAGGTTTAAACGTAAAGATAAAGACGAGTTAAGAGTTAACTTAAAGCACCTAGTATACTATACGCTATTATGTGTTATAGTACTGTAATGAAATAGACTGAATAACTACGTTGTGGTATAAAGAGGGGAAGAAGGTAAAAAGGGGGTATTATATATAAATAGTAGGGCCAGCCGCTAAGTCGCTAGTGGTAGGCTAGCTAACAGTAGGGAATAGTACGAGACAGTATGAAATAGTATGCGTTAGGTTAGTGCCGTAATAGTACTTCTCTCCCCTAGACGGTTTGGTCCCTAAACCAAATAAATAACTTAAAAATAGGCAGTGTATAGGGTTGCCTATTTTCTACCACAAAGATATTAGTTCCGCTTACCGCCCTTAACTAAGCTAATAGCGATTTTTTATACCGGGCATGGAAAATCCTAATTGGTTAGTTTAGTGAGTAAGGTTAGTAGAACTCTATACCGCCACCTAAATTGGTCTATGTGGCGTTTCTTAGCGAGAATTTAGCTAATTAGACAACTTTAACTGCTGGTTAAAGTTTTATAATATTTTAACCACCATAAATTTTAATACGGTGGTCGGCCGCGACCTTAGTATAACTTTTCCTTATTTTATGCCTAGTCTGGGGGTTTTGGCTTCTTAGGGTGTTGCTTATAGAAGCGCTATACAGCTTATTTATAACCCTTTAGGTTTTCCTCTAGCTGCCAGGTTATATCCTTATAATATTTCTATTTAATCTTATAAGTTAGGCCCTAGGGGTCTTCGTTGTGTATATTAAGGATTTTCTTAAACTCCTATTTGTCTTCTATGTTGCCGTTATCGTCTCTCTCTACCACTTGTCCTTGTATATTATGGCGCTCTACGGTATTAATATTTGCTTGGCTAGAGATTTCTTTAGTAGCCTAGAGGCGGACCTTAGATATATAAAAGGATTTGTTTACTTAGATATGGTCTAAAAGGTCTACTATAACTGCCCCTTAGTATACTGCGAGTACGGGGTACGGGCCGTCCTATTTGTTGTCCTATTTCTTCTTAGGTCTGTTTATCTTTATATTTTCTAAGCTAACTATAACTATATCACCTTCGTAGAATAACGCGCTCTTGTCCCTATGGGTATTAGTATTATCTTTATAGCGTTGCTGTAAAATCCGGGCTAGGGCCTTAAGCTGTGTTAATATCCGCTTAAAGCGGTTAGCTATAGAGTCTGCGTAAAAGAACTCCTTCTTTATGTTAATAGTGTTAGTAGATAGGGGCCAGTAGGCTCGATTCTGAGGTGAGGGTTAAAGCTATAGTTTGCAAAAAATGGGGAGATGCCTATATTCTTGTTAACTTAGTTATTTATAGCAAACTTAGTAAGTGGTAGGTAGTTAACCTAGTCGTTCTATATAAAGCTAATAAAAGTATAAAGGTATTTATTTACGGCGGCGTTAATAATTTTAGTTTAGCTGTCTATTTCTAGGTGCTAGGCTAAGCTTAGTTGCAAGGTTGTCTTAAGGCGTTTACTTAGTTGTTGCTAAAAGTCGCTAATAAATTATATGCCGCGATTAGAGATAATTGTGCTTAGTGCACTATGGAGCTTATATACGTTGTTAATAAAGCTATTAACTAACTCCTCTATTAAGAGTCCTATTACTAGAACGAGGTATTATATTTTAGTTAGGCGGTCTATAATAATAAGGATATATTTATATGCCTTGCTGTGGCGTTGGTATACTAGCAGCGTTATAATATAGTTAATTAAGATATCGGTCTACGGGTAGGCGGGTAATTTTAGTAGCTTTAGGAAACTGGGTGGGGTAGAATGGGGGGTCTTAGTATAAAAGTATAGGGTATAGTCTTTAACGAAGGTAGTTATAAACTAGGAGATTCTTAGCCACCAGTATGTTTAGTTTAAGAGGTTAAGAGTCTTAACCCGACTAGGGTAATTAGCGGGGCCGCTGCTATAAGAGTAATAGGTAACTTTTAGGTGGAGGTTTAGGGCGTTAGGGATAAAGAGACGTTAGCAGAAGTAGATCTATCTGTTAATAATACTATATTCTAACTTATTACAATAAAGTAATTTCCTAATTTTCTTTAGCTAACGGCGAGCTTTCTAATTACGTAGGGCTGCTACTATATCTCTTACGAGTTCGTTCTTCTAGTATTTTAGCTAAATTAACTTATCTAAAAAAATTTCGGCTATTTTAGGGTCTAGAGCGGCTATAAACTCTGTGTTGTTAGAGTTACGGGACTTATATAGTAATTCTTCTAAGATTATAGGGTTAACTTTCTGGGGTGGTATAACGACTTAGGCTTGGTAGCGGAGGCATTCGTTATTAGCGTCCTTAGGCCTTATTCTTAGTAGCTAGCTTAGGGCGTTAGGGAGCGTAGCTTTGCTGCTAGGTCTATATATAATTATAAAGTTAAACTATAAAAGGAACTCTA
This sequence comes from Cenococcum geophilum 1.58, assembly GCF_001692895.1. Lineage (NCBI taxonomy): Eukaryota > Fungi > Ascomycota > Dothideomycetes > Gloniales > Gloniaceae > Cenococcum > Cenococcum geophilum. Next base: position 1,670,412 of record NW_027137561.1, read on the forward strand.
CCTACTAGACTTAGCGCTAGTTTAGCTGCTTAGTAGTTATAAACGTCTATAGGTTTTTATAGTCGGTAATGATTTTAAACGGCTCCTTAGTCCCTTATAGCTTAGGATACTATTCCTCTAAAGCCTTAATAATAGCTAGGAGTTCTTTATTATAAATCTTATAGTTATATTTTAGCGCAGAGTGCTTTATAGAGAAGAATGCGACTAGTTTTAATTTTCTATTATTATTATACTGGGAAAGAACTCTGCTAGAAGCCTAATTTGATGTGTCTATCTCTACTACTATTTTCTTTATATAGTTATAGTATGCTAGTACTAGTGCTGAAGTAAAGGCTCCCTTAAGGGCCTTAAACGATTTAGCTTATTCTAGTCCCTATAGCCATCTAATATCCTTCTTTAGAAGTTTTATTATAGGTATAGCGATAGTAGAGTAGCCTTAGATAAATTGTTAGTAGAAGTTCGCAAAGCTAAGAAATTATTGTAGTTCTTTAATTAATGTCAGGTTCTTCTATTCCTATAAGGCCTGTATCTTCTTAGGGTCTATAGTTATACTATTAGTTAAGATAATTAAGCTAAGGTATTTTGTTTTAGTAGAGTAGAACTTAGACTTATTAATATTAATCTAAAGTCTAGCATTACTAAGTCTTTAGATAACTTTATTTATATACTTAGTATGCTTAGCGCGTGTTTTAGAAAAGATAAGGACGTTATTAAGGTAGGCAGTGCAGTAGTTATTAAGGGCGTTGTGTAGAATATAGTTAATATAGTTTTAGAATATAGTAGGTGCGTTATAAAGGTCAAATAGTGTAATTAGTATCTTATAAAGTCCGAACCGGGTAATAAATACTATAAGCTACTTATAGCCCTTTATAATCCGGATCTAGTTAAACGTAGTAATTATATTAAGTTTAGTAAAGTATTTAGCGCTATAAAGTGCGTTAAGTGTCTTATAAATTAGTAGTAGTAGGTATCAATTCTTAATAGTAACTATGTTTAGGCCTTAGTAGTTATAGTAGATTTATATACTACTACCGGGCTTAGTAGTGAGGAGGAGTAGTGCGGTAGCTAGTAAGGTTGATTTGCGGATAAAACCCTTATCTAGCATCTTATTAATCCACTTCTTTATATACCTAAGTTTAGTAGGTAAGAGTGGTCTATTTTTATAGTATAGGGCCTAGTTTTTAGGGGTAATCTTAATTTTATAGTCCTATGGTTAGTAAGGGGGCAACTTATCTATATTTTTAGGGAGGAAGTACTTAATATATTTACTAAACTCCTTTAGTAGGCGTTGTAGAATATCTTTATGGGTTAATCCTGGTTTGCCTTTTAGGAATTTTTTAATATTAGTGTTAACTATCTTCCGACGTAAAAGCTTAGGTTTGGTTTTTAGATTTATTTTAAGAAAGTCATAGAAATAGGGGGGGAGCGCTTTATAGGCTTTCTTTATTATATAGTCGCCTTCTACTAGCTAGTGGAAAGACCTTTTTAATAGGTTTGGTACTTCTATTAGGCTTATAGGCAGCTCTTTAAGTAGCTGTTAGTGCTTATCTTGTTTAACTAGTTTTACTAACTCCGCTATATAGATCCTTATTACCTTTACATCTTTTTATTTATAGAACTAGGTAAAATTAATAATATAGGTGCATTTAATATCGTCTAGGTTAGGGCATATTTGGCTCTCTAGTGCTACGGCTAGGCTAGCATAGCTTAGTTGGCCTAGGGGGGCGGAAACAAGGCGGCGGCCCTATACAGTACGCGCGGGAGATAGGTATAAGGTTAGGCGTTATAGTGGCGCGGTTTTTATTATCTAGGTCTTAGTAGTTCTATAGTTAGTCCTTGCTATAACGTAAGCTATAGTGTGCGTATATAGCATATAGCTTAGTTCTAGGTGTTAGGCTAGGCGGCTAGGGTTTAAATAGTGCTTAGGTTGGGGTTAGTTTCTTAATAGTGGTGGTGTAAAGCGGACCTTCTTTCTTAGTCTTAGTAGGGCTGGCTAGCCTATCGTTTTGGTCTTAAGTACTAGGTTAGTTTAGTCTTTTACTATCTTATTTCTTTACAGCTATATAGGCTCCCCTTTATTAGGAACGTCTTTTACTATTAGGGCTTTATATATAGTCCTAGGCACTAGGCTTAGTAGTACTAAGTATCTATATAGGGCGTCCCTACTAACGTTAGCTATCCCCTACGGGAGGTAGTGCCTAGAGTAGTAGTCTAAGTTAAAGCGGATCTTAAGTTTCCTAAAGCTAGGATGGGGCTTATACTTCTAAAGCTAGGGCATACCTAGGATAATTAGGGTAGTGGGCGAGAGTTTAGTAATAAAAAAGAGTATAGCTTTAGTATAGAGGCCGATTAATATTTGGGCGGTAAAGTAGTCNNTAATAAGCGAAGTTAGNATACTNTNTNNNAGGNNNAGTGGCCTAGGTNCNAGNAGCTTCTTAGTTATAACGTTATACTTTCTTATAATAGACTCTACGTTAGTAAATGCTATTATAGTATTACCGGAGTCTATTAGGCTTACTATATTAATATAAACTTAGGGGTATAGGTTATATAATAAGGAGAGTTAGGTTTAAATAAGGATTAATTTCTTATTACTATTTATTAATCTAAAATTAAGTAGTAGTTTACTAATAGAAAGAACTAATTAATCTAGTAATAGGGATCTAATTTTCTTATCTTCCTCCTTATATGGTTTAGACTCTTAGGCGTGACTTAGTTTAAGGGTTTACCTTTTAATGACTAGGATATAGGGCTGTCTTAGCAGGGTAGTCTAGTGTCCGTCTGGCTGGCGGTGTCTATCTCTATTTCAGTTGGGGTATAGGAAGATAATACCTTGCTAATAACGTGGCCGTATTTATATTCGCTAGCGCGAAGTCGCTAATACTAGGCGTTATTAATGGGTTAGGCTTCTATATAGGGTATAGTTTGGAGTAACTAAGCTATAGGGTTAAAGGGGGGGGGGTTGTCCGCCGTGGCTATAATAGGCTCTGCGGTTGCCGCGTCTATAATAGACTCTACGGTCGCCGCGTCCGCGGTTATTTATTTATATCATTTAACGGGGTAGCATTAGGACTAGGTTTGCTATCTTAGTAGGGTTATAGGTATCCTTCTAGTGGCTAGGCAGGCTATAGGTAAGGCATAGTCTATTATTAATGCGGCGCTTACGCTCCGTGTTTAAGATTCTATTAAGGTTTATAGGTTCTTTAGTTACTATTAGGGTTGGGGTTAATATAGGGGCAGGGGCTTAAGCAGGTAGGTAGTGGTTAGCGTTCTTCTTAAGGTTGGCTTAGTGTATATGGTTCGCGAGGTTTTTAGTAAATATATCTATCTACTTACTCTAACCTATATAGTTACTATTATTAATTTTATAGGCTAGTCTAAGTACCAGCTCTTCCATCTTTGGAGAGATAAACTTTTAAAGTAGGTTCACCTTCTATTTATCTGTCTTCTTAGCGTAGACTATTAGCTTATTAAGCTCTCCCTTTTAGGACTAGTAATTACGCTCGCCTTAGGGGAAATGGTTAAGCTTATTCTTTACAACCTAGGTTATATTAAGGACCTTATAGTAGGTAGTAAGGTCTTTAAGCATATCTTCCTTAGTAGGCTATTTTTACACAGATATATTATTTAGGTTCTTATATATAAGCTCTAGGCCCTATTTAATAAACTTATAGGCCTTATTCTCTAGTATATCCGAGATATAAAGGATCTAGGACTAAACTGTGTTAAAGTAATCCTAGTCCTAGTCGAAGACTCCCTTAATTTTAATATGCTAGGTCTTAAAATTAGCTTATTGTTCTAGTAGGGTGCCTTTTCCGCTAAATATTGGCGGGTCTTTAGATCTTCGTTTTTTCTGCTAGGTTACTACCGTTATTATAGGGGTTAATTATTTTAGAACAGTAATAGTCTCTACTTAGGAGTTAATAGTTCCTATCTAGGAAGTAATAAGGGCACTAAGGTTTTTATTAGCTTTCTTATTGGCGGTGTTTGTGTTATATATACACTATAGTCCTACTTTAATATTATTAAGGAACTCATTAGTATAGTTAATAAGGGTAAGGTAAGCTTTACTAGGCTTAAAGGTTTTAGGGTATAGTAGGGAGCGGCGGATTGTCTACGCGATATTGGGGTATGTCTCTATAAATAGGTCTATAAAAACGTCGCGGGGGTTCTAGGTTTCGGCCATTTTGGCGTCGTTAGTGTCGCCTATTTAGGCGCTGGGTAAAAACTAAGGATTATTCTAGAACTGTGCTAGGGATGTATTAGTTTTAGCAGAGGCGCGCGTAGGTCGCGATTGCTCTAGGGTGGAGGTTAATTGGCTAAGGTATGGGGAATTAGTGATCGCGATAGGGCGTAAATTAAAGATACTATAAACTGTTACAGTGCTACAATGAAGTAGACTAAATAACTACGTTATGGTATGAAGAGGGGAAGAAGGTAGAAAGGGGGTATTGTATATAAATAGTAGGGCCGGCCGCTAAGTCGCTAGTGGTGGGCTAGCTAATAGTAGGGAATAGTACGAGATAGTATAAAACAGTATGCGTCAGGTCAGTGCCGTGACATTATAGATTGCATACGTAGATAATATATATAAAATATATAAGAATCTAAAGGAAAAGAATTGGAAATACCCTATAAGGATATATTAGGCGCTAAATAAGTAATAGTATAAAAATGCTAAATATATGCACGGATGGCATCTAGCAGAAGCCTAAGAGGAAGGAAATTTAATACTTTAGCTAGGAAGATTCCTTATAGAAGAATACTTAGAAGGATAATAGTGGTGGGAATACCTAGAAAATATATATTTATAGTATATTAAAGACAAAAAGCGAACTAGGTATTAGCTAAAGAGTAAGCTAAGTGTAATAGGATTAAGTAGCTAATAGTTAGGAAAAGTAGAGGCCTATAGAACTAGAGGGAGCTATTAGTAAAGCCTTAGACCCTTAAAGGAATTTAAGGACAACACCTAAATTTATAAGTTAAATGGCAAGATTAGCAGTTTAAAGCGCTAATAGATAGTAGAGTAACGCGAAACTATATTTTACTAATAGTAGTTAAGAGAATAGGTTTACCTTATAGACAGAAGGAGCAATCTTATCTATTAGTTATGATTTTAGGAGATCTAATAGCCTACGGGGGAGGGATTATTAATCTTAAAATAGGACCTATTTAGATAACTATTAAAGGGAGACAAATTAAGATATCTTTTAATATCCTACCATTAGGACGGGATAAGGCAGTATTAGGCATGCCTTAGTTATAGAAATATAATTTAAAAATCGATTGGATTATAGGTTAGGTTAATATTAAAAATACTTAATATTATAAGATGTAATAGTAAACTAAGTTAGTATAGTACTAAGTTGGAGCGATATATAAAGAGACTAAGTAAGGCTTAAGTTATATATTAAAGAGATACTATAAATATAGTAAGAAACTATAGAGCCTAGAGAGTAAAAAGCTAGCAGATTATATAGTATAGGACTATAAGATAGAATTAAAACCGGAAATAAGTTTAAGGTTTTTTCTAATCTATAAGCTTACTAAAGAAGAAGATAAAGCACTAAAAGAGTTTATTTAGGAAAATCTACAAAAGGGATATATTAGACTATCGTAGTTATTAGCGGGTTATCTAGTACTGTTTATACTAAAGAAAAATAGTAAACTTGTTAGCGACTTAGTCAATTAAGGCACGAGCACGGCAAGAGGGACGCGCAAGCCTATATAATTGGTAGTCTATAAATAAAGATCTAAAGCTAAAGAAAGGAAAGGAGACGGAGGGTGGCGCCGCTCGACGTTATATACGATCCTCTAGTCACGTAATGGCAACTATCTAGAACTATCTGCAACTGTCTACAACTATTTACCATAATCTACCGGTTTCCACTAGTGCCGTAATATTACCCCCCCCTCTAAAAAAGCCTGCCCTTAGGCTTTATACGTCCGTATTATATCTATAGGGTATTCTTATCTTTATGCTTAATAGGTAGCTTATTATCTTCGCTATTCTAGCACTTTATCTACTTATTAAGGTACTTTAAGGGTCCGGGTTTATTAGGGTAACAATTATAGAATTCCTAAAGCTTATAGGGGCTACCTATAAAGTTCTATATAGGGTACTAAGTGGGGTCTGGGTTATACCCTTTCCAACTAATATAATATTTTAACGTTCCCCTTACAAGCTTATAGGCTAGTATTTCTTTAATTTCCTATTTATTGTCGCCATTAACTTAGATTGGTAGGGGAGGTTTATTCTTTTGTCCAGATAATAGGTCGTTTACAGCTTTCCATAGTTTATCCAGAGAGAAAATAGGGTAAACTTTAATTAAATCTGGGAGCTTTACTTTATACGCGTTGCCTATCTTCTTAAGAACCTTATATGGTCCTACTATCTAATAGTTTAGCTTATGGCTAGGTTGTTCCGTCTTCTAGTTCTTTATTATAACCTAAACCATATCTCCTACGGCAAAGTTAGGCTCTCGCCTATACTTATTTGCCTACTATTATATTAATTTCTAAGCCTTTTCTAGATTTGTATAGGCTACTATCTAGGCTTCTTCTAAGCGCTTAGCGTACTGCTGGGCTTCCTTATAAGATAGTTTTTTGCGTATAGTCTAGGGTCCTTCTAGTCTTTCCCAGTCAAAGCTTATACGGGGTAAGTAGCCCATTTCTAGCTAGATAGGGGCAAATCCTATAGAATCATAAGGTAGGGTCGCTTAGGCGTAGTCTATTAGGGGTAGCAGTTCGGCCTAGTTATTTTAGAAGTAGTTAATAAAAGGCCAAAGTCTCTAGTCTAAGTATTAATTTACAATTTCCGTCTAACCATCTATCTGGGGGTAGTATACTATAGAAAGCTTTAGCTTAATGCCTAAGATCTAGGTAAACTTATTCCAGAAAGCTAAAATAAATTACAGCCCGTAATTGGATATAATAGTATCTAGTAGTCCATAAATTCGGTAGACGTAGTAGATATATAGTTAGGCCGCTTCTTTAGCATTAATATTCTTATAATAGGGGATTAAGAACGGGCGCTTGCCAAAGCGGTCGACTAGGACTATAACCATATCATATTTATTACGGTCCGTAGGTAGTTTATAGAAGTCTATAGAGACATACTGCTAGGGGCGTTCTAGTATCGGAAGTGGTTTTAATAGTCCTAGGGTCTTATCTCGTGGAATTATAGATCTATAGCAGTTGTTATAGTTCCATATATAGCGGTTAATATCCACAACTATTCCGGGCCAGTAGTAGCGGTCGCCAATAATCTTACGGGTTTTATTTTTTTTAGGGTAGGCCGTAGAGACCTAGGTATAAGCTTTGGCAATAAGCCGGGTCTATAAGTTCTATTCCTTAGCTACTACTAGCCATTCCTAGTGCTTAAGTAGTCCGTTTTCGAGGGACTATAGGCTGGTAACGTTCTTTGCCTTTTTACAGTATTCCTATAGAGAGGGGGTTGTTTAGTTGGCCTATAGTAGTTTATTAATAAGGTTAAGTTTAAAGGAGTTAATAGGATATATCTCGGCGCCTAAGAAGTCCGTGTTTAGTTCTGCCTATATCTAGGGGTTAAGGTATTCTAGTTATAGTAGCGTCTAGGTCCGTAGTAAGATCTTTATAGCCGTCTAGTTATTTAGGTCTTACTCGCGCCTTATAAAAGCGTCCGCACGGTTCGTAGCGCCTAGTCTATATATAATTAAGAAGTTAAACTAAGATAGGGTATCCGCCTAGCGTGCCTGCCGGGCTATAAGGGCCTTAGTTATTATAAAGTATTCTAGGGCCTTATAATCTAAAACTACCTTAATCGGCTTAGGGGTTCCCTCTAGCTGTACACGCCAGTGCTAAAAGCTAGAGATAATAGCCAGTATTTCTTTGTTATGGATATGGTAATTTAACTTAGCATCTATTATAGTCTTTAAATAGTATGCAATAGGGTGCCACTCTCCGTCCGGTTACTTTTAGGAAAAAACACTAGCTATCGCGCCGTTTAAGGCATTAGTTTCTAGTATTAAGGGCCGTTCCAAGTCAAAATGGGTAAGTAGGGAAGCTGATACTAGCCGTTTCTTAAGCTTATTAAAGGCCTGCCTATATATGGCATTAAAGTGGAAGGGCTGGTCTTTTTTAGTAAGACGGTTAAGAGGCTAGGCAATCCTGCTATAGTTCTTAATAAAGCGTTAGTAGAAGTTACAAACCCCTAAAAAGGATTATACCCCCTTTACGGTCTATAGGGGTGCCCACTAGTTAATTACGGCCGTTTTCTCTAGGTCGGTTTTAATTCCGTCTATACTAATAATAAAACCTAGGTACTTTATACGCTTAATATTAAACTCTAACTTCTTAATATTAACCTAAAGGCTAGCCTCGCGGAGCCGTTATAGGACTTTATAGACGTGCTCCTTATATTTTAGCTTATTCTTAGAGTAGATTATAATATTATCTAAATAGGCCGTATAGAAATTATTAAGGTAGTTAAAGAGTATATTATTTATATACCGCTGGTATATAGCTAGTCCGTTAATTAGTCTAAAAGGGAGTACTTTATATTTATATGTTCCGTAACAGGTTTAAAATATAGTAAGATCTTTAGACCTGGGGTTTATTCTAATTTAGTAGAAGGCCTAGCGGATATTAAGCTTTATAAAGACCTTAGCTTTACTTATTTAGGCCAAAGTCTTATTAAGTAGGGGTAGCGGATAGCAATCCTTGCGGGTTATATTATTTAGCTTATAGTAGTTAATGCAGAAGCGGAGTCCTCTATTTAGCTTTTTAATAAAGAGAATAGGCGAGGTAAAAGGGGCTTAGCTAGGCTTAATAAAGCCCTTATTTAGGTTATTAATAAGATACTGCTTTATAGCCTATAATTTAGTAATAAACTACTTGTAAAGGGGGCTAAAGCTAAGGGTATTTTCTTTGCCCTACTTAATCTTAATCTTATAGTTATATAGTCGGTAAGGTAGAAGTATATTAAACGCTACTTTAGAGAATACGTCCTTAAATTTCTAGTATTAATAGAGTAGCTTTTATTCTACTAGTTCCTTATCTATAAACTCGCTTTCTTATCCGCTAAGCTTATTTCTCTTTTCCTTAATTATTTAATTAATTTCGTATAAGCTCGTCGTAAAGGTAATAGTATTAGGCTAAACCAAGTTTTAGTAGAATTCTATGGCACTAATACAGCAGACATTAACTGGTGGGAGGTCCGCTAGTTTCCTTATAGCCGTTTTCTAGACCGTATTTTACGGTCTAGAGTTTATAATCTTTCTTAGCTCCTATTCCATCTTCCGTAGGTTATCCCTCTAATCTATTAGTTTAGTATAACGTCTAATATCCCTTACTATTCTTTATAGCTATATAGGGCCTAAGCTCTTTATAGGGGGCTTTTCTAGGTTACTACTAACTTCCTAGGTCTTTAATACGGGTGGCGTAATATAGGTAGTCTGGGGGCGACGTAGTATACGAATCCGTTGCGAATTAAGCTATATATCTTTCTTAAAGGCCTAGTCCCTACGCATAGTATTAGCCTAGTAAATAGTATTAATCTAGGGCCGTATAAGGTTTTCTATTATAATGCTGATTTCTTTTATAAAGGAAGGGGTCGGGGGTAGGGTTTTGGGCTAGGTAAGCCGTCTACTCTATATATTAAGCTATAAGCCTAAATAGGCTAGCCATTTTCGCCCTAAGATTATATTATGGCTACCTAGGTCCGTAATAAGGAAGGGGGCGTTATACTACCTTTGTCCGTTAACACGGAGGTAAATTCGCAAGATAGTCGTAATAGGTAGTCCTATCCGCCTATTATACCCACGGATAGGAATTAGTTTAGGTAGTTCTTTAATAGGTACATTTAAAAAGTCAGCCAGCTTTACGGTATACTAGGTATCTATTAAAGTAAAGGCATTTACTCTAGAGTTAGCTAAAGTAGAGGTTAAAACTTGGTATCTATTATGGAATAAAGTATAAGGGATAGTACAGCTTCTTCTACTAACTAGTTAACCTAGATTAACATCTAATATATTAATCCCTTTTAACCCTAGAGAGGAGTCTTCCTCTAAGGTTCCTCTTTTTTTAACTCCGCGCTATCCTCCTAGATTAATAGAACCTCGTCCACTTTCACGTTTATTAGGTAATCCTTTATACGGTAACCTTTCTATCCGTAAAAAAAGCAAGCTCCTTAATTACTAAGGGCCTATATATAGGGGTTGCTATATATAGGCCGAGCATTCGCCGGACCTATAGCAAGGCTAGCCGCACGGCTAGCTGCTAAATTGGCGGTGGGCTATATAGGTGGTACTATGGGGGTTACCAATCGTGCCGGGGCATTATAGGCCATTCTTATATTGCTTATAGTCTAATTTAAAGGGTTTCTGGCTTTATACCGTTTAGCGCGTGCCTTAATTTAGCGGAGGCCTTAGTTAATAGCCAAGCACTAGTCTATAAGTTCCTTTAGCGTCTATACAGTAGTAAAAACTAGCAGTACGGCTTGCTATAGGTCTAGGGTAAGCTTATTAAATAGGTCTAGCATTAGATCTTCCTGGGAAATTTAAGCCTGGCTAGCTAGGTATAGAAAGCGGGTCTAAAAGGCTAAGAAGGTCTCTATTATTTTTATATTTAGGCTTTTATAATTAAGTTAGGCGTTCTATACTTTAAAGGGGTCCTTATAAATAGAAGATAGGTAGACAATTATCTCTTCTTTAGAGAGGAAGGGCTCTACTAAGTCCTATACGTACCACGGACGTAGGTGTATCTATATATCCCCGCCGGTACGGCCGAAGACGTAGGCCATTTTAGCCTAAGTAGTAGGGAAGTAGTCCGCATTAACTTTAAGCTTATCCTATAATTAAAGCTTCTAATTATTAAATATAGGGTCGGTTCCATCTATAAGTAATAGGGGGTCCGCAACCTTTATAGACCGCGATAATACTAATGCTGTACGTTAGGCTAGAGCCTTAAGGACTATAGCAAGTCTCTAGGTATCTAATAATTCCTCGCTAGGTATAGGGGGTTCTCTGGCTTTAAGCAGCTCTTAAAGTCGTTTAATTTTAGCATTGGCTGCTATAAGCTCTACTTGGGAGTTCGAGTTAGTTACTATTTTACTATCGGAGGTATTTAAGGGTCCTACGGCTGCTTTGCCGGCTACCATATTTCTTAGCATTGTAGTACGGTTATTAGGGTAACCTTTAGTAGGATTCTGCAGGGGTTCTGGTCTGTACGTATTCTATAGGTCTTATTATTCTTTTCTATTCTTCTAGTTCTAGTAATATTCTTTAGGTTTAATTCTGTGTTCTGTTCTAGTTCGTGGTCTATAAATATATTTAAGTTCCTTCTTAGGAAGAAAGGGTAGTTAAGCTTTAAATAATGTTAGCAACTTAGTTAATTAAGGCATAAGCACGGCAAGAGGGACGCGCAAGCCTATATAATTGGTAGTCTATAAACGAAGATCTAAAGCTAGAGAAAGGAAAGGAGACGGAGGGTGGCGCCGCTCGACGTTATATACGATCCTCTAGTCACGTAACGGCAACTGTCTAGAACTATCTGCAACTATCTACAACTATCCACCATAATCCACCGGTTTTTACTAGTGCCGTAACAAAACTAAGGCTATATATTAACTATAGATAGTTAAATAGCATTACCAAAAAGGATAGGTATCCTTTACCCTTAATTAGCAAAATTTAAGATAGAATAGGTAACGCGCAAATCTTTATAAAGATAGATCTAAGATAGGCGTACTATTAGATTAGAATTAAGGAAGGTAACGAATAAAAGGCAGCCTTTAGGTTGAAGGAAGAACTACATAAACTATTAGTTATATAATTCGGGCTTATAAACGCACTAGCAACGTTCTAGAAGCGTATTAATAATATATTAGGAGAACACTTAGATNAATTTATTATAGTATACCTTAATAATATTATTATCTACTTAATAACTAAGGAAGAATATAGAGAATATGTTAAATAGGTTTTAAGGAGACTATAGGAAGAATAGATGCTAGTAATAATTAAAAAATGCGAGTTCTTTACTAGGAAGACTAATTTTGTTAGATTTATTATTAAACTAGGCCAACTTAATATAGATCTAAAGAAGATTAAGGCTATAGTAAATTAGTAGGAACTAGAGAATATTACGTAGTTAAGATTATTTTTAGGGTTTTGCAATTACTATAGAAAATTTATAGCGCAATAGTTAAAGGATATTAAGCTATTTACGTAATTAATAAAGAAAGAAGAACTATGGGTATAAGGAGAGGAACAACAAAAACTATTTAAAAAAGTTAAAGAATTGTTCACCTAAGAGCTAGTTCTTAAAATCTATTAACTAGGACTAGAGACGGTTATAAAAACGAACGTATTAAACTATACACTAGGGGTATACTTTATGCAGAAACATTAAGATAGATAGCACCTAGTGGTATACTATAGTTGGAAGATAACACTACTAAAGTTAAACTATAATATCTATAACAAGGAGTTATTAGGTATAGTTATAGCACTTAAGGAATAGAGAGCATTCTTATAAGGTATAGAGAAACTATTTATAGTTAAGATGGATTATAAGAACCTAATAGGATTTCTAATAATAAAGGAACTTAACTAAAGATAGGTTAGATGGGCAGAGATGCTTATAGAATACCATTTTAAGATTTAGTATACTAAGGGTATAGATAATATATAAGCAGACGCTCTAAGTCGAAAAGCTAAACTATAGAACGATAAAAAGCTATTAGGGGCTTTACTATGAAAAGATATAGACGGACTAATTAGGTATAATTATCCGAAAATCGCAGCAATATAGGAAGATAAAGAACTAGAGAAAGTCTATAGGACACTAAAAAGCTTTTAGGTATAAAGAATTCTAGAAGTATAACTAGAAGATCTATAGATAGATATATACGAAAATTAAGAAGTAAAGTATATCCTAAGAAGCATAGCAGAGCAATTCGTAGAAGAATTCTATAAGGGATTAACTTAAGGACATAATAGAGCCATAGGCTTAGTATTAAAACTTTAGGAGGAGTATATTATTAATAAAATCTAAGGCTTAGCACAAAAAGTTATAAAAGAATATTTAGATTACTAAAGAAATAAACTAATAAGGCATAAGCTATATAGAGGGCTATAACCTATTAAAATACCAGAGAGACTATAGGAGGTTATATTATAGGACTTTATTATTAAGTTATTAAAGTTAAGAGACCCTATTACTAGATAAGACTATAATATAATCTTAGTAATAGTAGATAAGCTTATAAAGTGGGGATACTTTATAGCATGTATAGAAGAAATATTAGCGGAAGATATTGCTAAAATCTATATTAAAGAAGTATTTATAAGGTATAGAGNACTAAGTAAGATTATATTAAATAGAGATTTAAGATTTATAGCAGTATTCTAGGAAGTATTCTTAGCAGAGTAAGGAGTTTAAGTAGTAACTTCTACTATATATTATCCACAGATAGACGGTTAAACAGAAAGACTAAATTAGACACTAAAGTAGTATCTAAGGTATTATATTAATTATGCACAGAATAATTAAGTATTATTATTACTAGTTATATAGTTTATATACAATACAACGCCTTAAAAAGGAATAGGTATATTACTATTTAAGGTAAATTACGGATATAAGCTAAGGACATTATTATTACTACGGTAAGTAAAGAAAATAAGTAGCATAGTTAAAGAAAGAATAAAGACGTTAATAAATCTTTATATAGACCTTATAGAATTAGCAAAGAAAGTATAAGAGAGAATAAAAAAGTACTATAATGCTAAGAGATCTAAGGGACTAGATCTTAAGGAGGGAGATAAAGTATAGCTACTATATAAAAATTTTAAGAGTTAACAACTAAGTAAGAAGTTAGACTACGTTAAACTAGGACCTTTTAAAATTATATAAAGGATTTTACTAGTTATATTTAAGTTAAACCTATTAGCTAAAATAAAGATCTACCCTATATAGCATATCGTAATGCTAAAGCTAGTATATAGGAATGTTAAGCTACTAGTTTACGAAGCAGATATATATAGAGGATAAAAGGAAAACAAATAGTAAGTTTTAAAGATTATTAGTTATAAGGACGTTAATAATAAAATATAGTATAAGGTTAAGTAGATAGGCTATACTAAAACTACCTAAGAACTACTAAAAAATTTAAAGAACGCTATAAGAAAGGTATAGGAGTATTAGAAGAAATTAGGTTAGGCAGCATTAATAAAAAAGGATTACTAAAGAATAAGTTACCTAAGGGGGACCTAAAAAGAGTAGTTGCCGAACTACTTAGATCTGTTTCCTTCTCTATTAGAAGAGAATCCGTTCTTTTATTACTAAGTTCCTATAAACCTTATTCTATAAGCTTCTACTCTTTAAAATAAACTTTCTTATAAACCTTCTTAAGATAGAGTAAGTAAGTAAACGCCGCGATACGAGTATTTAGGGCCTTTTATTCCGTATCCTAAGAACATTCTAACTTAGTAAGGGCTTAAGACAGTTTACTATCTAGCCGTACAGCAGTAAATTAAATATAAAACCCTAAGACAAATTAATTAGGGAACTAGATAACTATTAAGGGTAATAGGTCGCGTATATTTAGTATTAGAGGTAAAGCGAACATCACAGGACAAATAAATATTCGCTTTAGTGCACTCTAAATAAGAGAACGGTTATTATAAAGATGGACTTGCCAATATAATATAAACTAACCCCTCTTTTAAATAACGGGAATATAGAGACGGCATAATCTTACTAAGAGATAATATTGCAGTAACGGTGCGAGCACAATGTTAGGCGTGTAAAAAAGAAATTACTTTAGGTATAATAAGTAATAATATTAACTAAATTAATTAGACGGATATTATACCTCTAGTAAATAACTTAGAGATATTTTAGATCTTTAAAAACAAAAATAGAGAGGAGGGAGATAGTATTATAGACGCTCTAAGTACAATATTATAACTACTTAAGGAAGAGTCGGAAGAAGCTAGTTAGTTAATTTAGGTATAGTTTAGGATAGAGCCGATAGAACTATATAACGAAGAATAGTAACTAAGGTTATATAATATGCTATGTGTTAAATAAGAGGGATAGGAGGAACTTACGTACCTTACGTATAAGACGTATATTATATATAAGAAGGATTTTATAGGAGTACGGTTGTGTATTTAAGGACCCTTAATCCCTACCTAGATAGTTCCTTCCTTATAGTAATTCTTAGAATATAACTAAAGTTAATCTATTAGGCAACCACTCCACCAGTTATTATTACGTTGTTAACTACTATCTTTACATTTCCTACACACCTAGCCCATTAACGAGCCTATCGTAGTTCCTGCTACAAGGTTCCGTTATATTTAACGCCCTCTAGTAGAGGTAGTAAGATATAAAAGAAGCGCTTAAGTTACTCCTATTTTTTCTAACCTATAAATAAGCTAATTAAGTATCTAGAATATTTAGGATCTATAGCCTAAAGATCTCGCACCTAAGTACCTTTAAAGACGCCTATATAGATAATAAGCCTTACCTAAATTATTAATTCGCTAGTAGAGGTCTCCTTCTACGCCTATAATTATTTACCTATATATTATCCTAATTAGTAATATTTACTAGCATTTTAAGATGCTATATATAGGTTTATATTAACAGCAAGCCTTTTAAATATACTAATACTAAAAAACAGTAGAAATACTTAAATTGGCAGATTCTATCTAGATTTATATCTACTAAACGTTATATTAATCTAATTTGCTAGTATATAGTAAGCAATACGCTTATTCTTAACTTAGTTAGGAAAATTATTAGATTTATTACCCGCGTTAAAGCCACTAATAGGCTTACTAGTACGCTAAGCGGCGAATATTAACTTATCTAAAAGGCTAATAACTTTAAGATCTAGCTTAGGAATAGCGGCTATAGGCTCCTATAAAGTAGGAACAGTAGAAAGGCCCATTTTTATAACTTCTTTAGCTAATAGCTTTAGTAGTTTAGTCTTATCTACCTTATCTACCTTATCCTTAGTAGTTTTACCACAGGCCTTAAAAATGGCTCCTAATTTATCCTTAATATCCTTAATTAGCACCGCTGCCTACTATATAGCTACTAAAGCTACTAAAGCCTCTAGAGGCTGCGTAACTACTGCCGATAAGCTATTATATATATACTACGTCGCTTAAAAGGATTGTAAATAGGACTTCTAGGCTAGAGGTGCTTTTGGAGGCTTTAGAGGCCTTAAAGGCTTTAGAGCCGAAGATATATGACGTTTTTTTAGGTAGTATAAGAACAATATTTTGCTGGCAATTTAAGGATTAAATAGGCGGCGACAATATTAAAGCTTTTTAATTAACTATACTAAATATTATATAGGCTTCCTAGCCACGTCGCTGCTGTTTACCGCAATATTTAAGCGTTGAAGATGTTAATGAGGCGCTAGCACCCCTGCCGCCGAGTAATTGTACTAACTCGAGGCCCTTAATACCAAGCTATATACGGTATAGAGCCTTAGATAGGCTTATGAGGCTTACATATACGAAAAGTGCAAGAAACGGTTGCCACACAATGGGATGGAGATCACTAACAAAAGTTCTTACACCTTCCTAATTAGGAACTGGGCAACTCGGTCCTGAGCTCTCATTGCCAGGAGAGACAGGATCGTAAGAGGGTGGTATCGATTCCGCACCAGAACCACGCCTCGCAGCCAGCAATTCTTCCCGCTTCTCCGCTAGGAGTTTAGCGAAGATATGCTGCGGCCCTAATCCCTCTCCACCGATACTGTGCACTGCCTCCCAGAGCTCATCGCTGATGATAATGGCTTCTTCGATCTTTCCCTGTAACTGGTAGCATTTCAACAAGAACCATAACGCCTGAATCCGATCTGTGTGTTCTCCGTCCTCTCGCTGAGAGCCTTTATATCTGTGCCGTTGAATTGCACTGGTGAGGATCTCCTCTGCCTCGCCGTACCTTTTCTGTCGAACTAGGACCTGGGATAGCCAGGTACGTGCGAGGAGTACACCCAGATGATCATGGCCGAGATTCATCTCTGCAGCAGGAAGACCCGTGCGTATTATAGTCTCCGCTTCATCAGTCTTATTTTGCGCATTCTTGATCCTCGCTATGGTCAACTTGGCCATCAGTGTGTACGGGTGCTCCCTGCCTACTTTCTTCTCCCGTGCTTTAACGACTTCTTCAGCGATTTCATGCGCTAGTTCAAGATTCTCGAGATACATGTATGATAGAGCCAGATGTTCCATGGCTTGTAGTGTACGTAAATGAGTGGGGCCCAGTGTTTTCTTCATTCCGTTGACTGCTCGCAGATGTAGATCCTTAGCTTTGTCATAAAAGAAATATCTAGACATAACTTGACCCAGGTTATCCACTGCAATTAAGGTGTCTTCGTGCTTCGCACCAAGGACTTCGGTCATTCCTTTGATGGCTTGTTCGTGCAATCTCCGAGACTCGCTGAATCGGCTTTGCAGGAGACATGTCGCACCCAAAATGTCTGTCGCTTTCAGAGTTCTAGGGTGATTGGGGCCGTAAATCTTCGTACACGCTTCAAGGACTTGTCTCTGCAAGTCCGATGCCTTGTTGTTGCGTGCTTGGTGCCCATGCGTGACGGAGAGGAGCTGCGTAATGTCAATGGTCCTTGGATGCTCCATACCCAACCTCTGGCAGGCCAGCTCCTTCACTGGGAGCTGAAGTTTTTCGGCTTCGTCCCAATTACCAGCCTGAAGGTATACGAGACTAAACTTAGCCCATTCAATCGGTTGTATCTCGCTGAAGATCACAGGAGGAAATAGCCAAGAAAGTAGCCAAGATCGTTTGCGTTTTTCCTGATTCTCTGTAATTCGTTCGCGGATGATCTTTTGAGCCTTCCGCACGTTCTCAACATGAGGGAGAACTTCGCTTCTCAATCTCTCGTCCGAACTCGCGTATTCAGTGGGCGGCTTAAAGAAAATGCACAGTGTCAACGTCGTGGCTGCTGCTTGACACCAGATGGCTTGCTCGGCGGTGCTTGTTTGCGGTCTCTCCCGGACCCAAGTATGCACCAATGGGTGCATCCAGTAACTGTCGGACTCCGTGTGGTAGCTCAACATGCCCATCTGCACAAGAAACGTTAACGTTATTCGCAGCCTGTCTTCATCAAATGGTGTCCGATCATCGTCCCGTAATACAGCAGGTAGTATAGTGCTGACTTCCTGGAACTGTTCGATATACCCAATAACCAATTCCCGGACAGATTGGATCCACGACTTATCATTGGATTCTAATGCAATTGCCGTGCTAGGGCTATCCCCATTTTCTTTCGCATATTCCTGCTCACGTCTAGGATTCTTAGCTGCAGCGATCAGAATATCGACTCCTATGTTTTCCCAATAGAAAAAGGAAAACATCTTCAGCAACTCAACACCGTCTTCGGAAGTCTCTGTTTTCTTAGCCTCGAGGCCAAGGTACACAATCTCCCAGGTTGAATAGACGCTCATATTAGCGTCTTTGTCTCCGCGATAGCCAGAGATGCTTCGAGATCTGCGAATCCGTTTCCAAGTCCGTCCATAAAAGTCCAGGTAATTTCCCAGTGAACACAGGCCATCCATGATCGCTTTTCCGGCATGGATGAGTGCAAGAGGCAGAAAACCTAATGCCTCCGCAATTCGAGCTGCCGAAGTCCTTGTTTGCAGTCCCCATGGGCTAGGGAGATCGGCTGCTTTCAATAATAGATCACTGGCCTCGTCGGTTTCCAGCTTCTCAAAGTGATAGAATCGTGATCCGACGGTACCGTGTACTTTGTTTGAAGGGTTTCGAGTTGTTATCAGAATAACGCCTCGTTCACCACCGGGGAAATAGCGCGTGATATCTATGTCAGGATCATCGGCATTATCGATGAGAAGCAACCACGGAAGCTGCAGGCCTGAAAGCCAGTTCTTTGCTGCGTTCTCATTTGGTTCGGCCCCGCCCATTTTGGCGATCTTGGAGAATGTATGTTTTGCGTTTTCGTAAGAGCTGCCGTTGATCCAGAAGATGCCCCAAAAGCTAGTTGCTTGCATTAAATTTTTCCATGCACTAGTCCGTGTGGCAGTACTTACTGTTCTCTATTGTTCTGAGCAAACTTGCAACAGAATTGAGTCTTACCAGAGCCACCGAGGCCGTGGATAACAAAGCGCTTTTGAGAGTGACTGTGCTGCTGGGGCGTTGCCACGTCAAGCATGTGTTTGAGTTGATTCAATTGAAGATCTCGACCAGTGAAGATGCTACTGACGGTCTGAGGGAGATCAAAATGCTGGTTGAGGGATACCAATGATGCCACGGCTTGTGCCGAATTGATGGAGTTGCGAAGCTGCTGGTAAAATCCTATTAGGAACATAAAGATTACACTTTGGGCTGAGGGCGGCCTACATTATCGCCATCAGAAGAGTTGAGTTTGCGACGTAGAAACTCCATTTTATATTGAAGCGTCGAATTCTGTCGGTGAAGCCTCTCCAAACTACCAACAACGTGTTCGCTAGACGCGGAAATGTTACGCGTATACACACCGCAAAAGATCAGCATTTAGCATCTGGGATGGTATGTCCGTTAGCTTACACGCTGAGTGCGCTCAGCAGCATCTGAAGTCCGGCCTGATAGCTTGAAAGGTGATGGCGAACATCCATATACTCTTTATCTTTCGATTGCCTCCTCAACTGCTTTTTGATGCCATCGAACTTTCCAGAAACTTTGGGTCCATTTTTGCCAATGACTTCCTTAAGCAATTCCTCTAGCTTCTGCACTGTATCTCGACACTCTTGTAAAAGGCCAGCCAATTTCTTCCACAAGTCTTCGGCCTCGGCTGTTTCCTCGAACGGAGACCCAGGAGCAGCATCGTGATTAGCCAGCCAGAGTGCATCGACGGCATCATTCACGGTGATTAGAGTGTTGATCTCTTGGGATAAGGCTGTAATTTCTTCTTCAACCTTGCCTGCCGACTCCTCGACCTGTTTGAGGTAACCAATCACCCGGAAGGAAACGTCCAGCAGCCCAGCAGTCCCAGCAAGAATTGAGAATGGGTCCATCATTTAGGCAATGGTAAGGCATGTGCATTAGCATCGTTAATGTTGCGGCTAAGCCTGAGGATGGGAGTTCGTGAGGATCGAATGCTCCGTAAAAGAATTAGTTGGGGGCGGAAATCACATGCATACTACTTTTTATATCCCCTTAAATTCATTTACAAAATATTTAAAGGTTTAATAATTATAAGTTATCTATTATTCACACGCTTGCGGAGAAGAGGATTAATTAATCTGATTGGTGGGTACGGGCTTAAAGGCATTAATTGAGAATGGGTATATTCGCAAGGCCATTTACAGGGGATTGCCCTACCTTAACTAAACGTAATGCCCATGGACCCGTACGCAAGCATATCGCTACAGTATCTATTTATAAAGCCTAAAATATGCAACTAAAGAAAAAGGTGTAAGTAGGAGGGAAAGCAAGTAAGTAAGGCTTAATTTTGTAAATGTTAATGATATTAGTGTTACTAAGATGTAGGGGTGCTACTATAGTGCTTACTTAGCCACATAGATATATTTATTTATTATTTATATGCTTATAGAGAAGAGGATTAATTAATCTAATTAGTGGGTATGGGCTTAAAGGCATTAATTAAGAATGGGTATATTTATAAGGCTATTTATAGGGGATTACCTTACCTTAACTAAACGTAATGCCTATAAACCTAAAAGCGCAGCGCCTATACTATATAAGGTAGAGTAAGGGGAAGAAAAAATAAAAAATAAAAAAGGGGGGGAAAGGAGAGATTTAAGTTAATATATTAGAGTGCTAAAATAGGTACTCCTATACGCCGTTATACCTAAATACCTTCGCCTATTATATCTAGGGCGAGTAATAATAAGAACAGTATTAGCGTTCTATATTAGAAGTTTATACTTAGCTAAAATAGGTTTTTTAGGGATAATAAATAGTAAAGCTAGAACACTTATAAGGACCACTGGCCTAGTTACTATATTTAGCCGTCTATAAAACCGTTATCTTAAGTATATTAAGCAGCACCTTTCTAAAATAAGTGTCCGTTATAGAGCTTAGAGTAGAGGCTAAGAGCGGTAACTTTATACTTTAGCTTATTTTTAACCGCGTAGCTTATAAAGGCTAATCTCTTAAAGTAAAAGAGAGGGGCGTTTCTGGGTTAGGGGTTATTTTTAAATAGGTGTTTTATAGCTTAAACTACGCATTTAGGTTGCCCTAAAGCGGCAATTATAATTAAAACTCCTTAGTAATTAACGTCCGTTTTACTATACTTTAGACGTAATATTATATAGTCCTCTGCCAGCATTATATTATTTCTAGTATATTTTATAGTAAAGAAGGCGTGGCTATCTTTCTAAGCCTTAGTATAGGTAATTTTGCCTAAATAAAGGAATCCCATAAAGGCCGTGGTAACGGTAGCGTTAAAGTTAAGATCTTTAACAGATTAGGCATTTGGGGTAACTAATTAGGCAAGAATATCTTTAGTAATTGGCAATCTTTTAGCCGTAGTAGAGGGATTTATAGATATTATACCGTCTAGGATCCTCTTAATAATAGAATTATTAAAAACGGAGGTGTTATAATTAGCGTTAATATAGTAGGATTAAATTGCGGAGATATAGGCTTTAACTATAGTAGGTTTAATACGGCTTATTTCTAAACTAGCATTACTAAAAATTTATTAGGTAATCTATTCTCCTAGGTAGTAAAGGGGCGCTAGGTACTTTACCGCTTTATAAAGGTCGTAGTAGCCCTCCTAACTCTTAATTACGGGATAGTATAAATCTCTTATTCTATTAGAGAGGCTATACTATAATAGTTGGCCGAAGTATTTTAAGGGGGCTTTTACCTTAATTTAGAAATTAGGTAGGGGGTCTTTAAAAGGGATTAGGTCTCCTATTTTAGTATTAAATTAAATATAATAAAGAAGTATATAGTAATAGTAAATTAGAAGTATCCTAATACGGGTATAGTAATAATATCCTATTGCAATTAAAACGAGATAGAGTATTAGCTAGCCTATTTTCTATAGAGGAAACCTATTTTATATAAAGCATAATATTATAGGCTATAGCTAGTTAGAGGATCTTATAGAGCAGGTAATTACCTAGTCCTTTTACTACCATATTCTAGAATCTTAAAAGTGCTACTATATTATCCATATAGATATAGACTAAGCTATACTCCTATTACGTTACCTAGAGCTAAAATAAGGTTATAATCGCTTAAACCTCCCGCTTATTAATTAGGGTAAGGCGGTGTTTTATATTAGGGTAGTAGCTTAAAGAATTATCTTAGGGTAGAGATACTAAATAGGGCGGCTATATTGTTCCTTAAGAATCCTTAAAGAAGAAGAAGGCCTTATAACTAAGAATCCTAAATACGTCTAAAAAGAGATAGAATTATTTTTAATCCGTATTATTAAAGAAGAGGATATTATTTAAAAGGGTAAGAGCATCCCTTTACCATAATAAGTCTTAGCGAAGTTTAGCTATTAGCTATTAGTAAAGATAACTACTTACCTTTATAAAAGTGGAGATAAACTCCTAAATAGAGCGGTTATATAAATGCCTAAGCCTAATTACCTAGGCGCTCTAAGCAAGTCTATTAGCTAGTTTTTAACTCTAAACTAGCGTTAGGGATCTACCACTTAATGCTTTATTAATCTCCTTAATTATAGTAGCCTATTTTAAAGAAGAAAGACGCAGCTTAGACTTTAGAGTATCTATAATATAACCTAGGACTTTAGCCGTAGTGCCTTTAATATTCTTTAATTTATTTTATAGGATGCCTAATTTATTGCTTAATTAGTTATATATACTAAGCAATTAAGGGAGAATAAAAGCGTTAGAGAGTATAAAGATAAAGTTATCTAGATAGTGCTTTAAGGTGGTGTTTAGGATATATTAGATAAGTATTTAGTGGAATTTCTCTATAAAAAGATTAAATAAAAAGGGTGCAGTTTAAAGGCTAAATAAAAGGTAACGTTTAAAATACACTATACCCTTCTAGGAGAACCCTATAAGGCGTTAAGCTTTAATAGAAAGTAGGATATTCTAAAAGGCGTCCTTAATATCCCTCTTAATAATTATATAACTACGGCCTATATATATAACGTGTTAGAGAACCTAATTAACTATTAAATATTATAGTGTAGCGAATGCTATAGGGATTAAGTTGTTAATAGATTGGCTAAATAGTAAGGATAAGTTATAAATACGGCGCTATCCCCTATCCGCTTTAGGTACTAAACCTAGCGGTAAGGATATAATAAGAGACGTTACTATTATAATCCTACCTATATCTAGATCGGCGCTAATCTTCTCTAAGATTAGAACTATATTTACGGCTATTAAGGCTTAGTTCTTTTAGGAAAGGAGCTTAATTTTTAGGTCTACCCTAATCTAGCATCCAAACTTTAAGATACCGATAATATTATATTAGAGGTTGCTAGGGTACAGGGATAAATAACGCCCCTACGCTTAAATAATTAAGGGGGAGGAAGAGTCCTATAGAGGAAAGGAGGGCAGAAAGACTGGAAATAATAGTATAATATTTGGCCTACCCATACTATAAGGGTAGAGCACAGTTTTAGTAGAGTATAGGTATAGCTTAATAAAATCCTCTTCCTCCTCTTTTTTTTTCTTATTAATACTTTCCTCTAGTAATTACTACTTATAATTCCTTATAGTATACGGGCTACCGCACTTACTATAGGTATATAGGAACTTGTAATCCTTATTTAGGTTATACTTCCCTCTATTAAAGCTATAATAGGTCCTTAAGATATTAGTGCTTACTTACGCGCGTTTTAAGATAGATATGGATTTATAAGTACTAGGATTATAATAAATATCTAAGAAGTTACTAAAGATCTTCTAGTTAGCTAGTTCTAACTAGTTCTTTTAAATAACTATAGAGTAGTGCTTTAAGGCCATAGTTATTAAGGAAGCAATTTAGTAGGTAGTAGATAGCTAGATAACTTAATTATAGAAGGTAAGTATTTAGGGAATAAGATTTACTAAAAGATTCTTATATATAATAATTAAAATCATTATATAGTTAAGGAAGCCCTCCACCTATACTTTAATAGATAGGTAGTCCTTTATTATCCCTTCTTTTAGTCTTATAAAAAGGACGCTATTAATAATAAGGATATTATTCTAAGGCTTAGACTAGAGCTAGTGTATCTAGAGGCAAGAGAGGTTATTAGGCAAGAAAGTACCTTAAAATACCTTAAGTATCTCTTTATTTGGGACGCTAAGGAGGAAGGTATTTAGGATATTAGCTATAAATAGGAGTAACTTACCTAGTTTATTAATTAGGGTTAAGAATAACACTATTATAGCTAATCTTACTATTACTATAGCGAGGCTTAATATATAGAGTTTAGTTGCCTAATCTTCCTATTCTTTTTAGACGTGTAGTATTTTAATATAGTCCTCCTATTCCTAAAGAAGTCTTATTTTCTAGTTAGTTGCCTAATTCTTAACCTCCTTTACCTAAGCTTTTCTAATCCTTAGGTCCTTCTTATGTAGTTACTAGAGCCATTCTTTAGCTTTTTTAGCGGCTAAAGTCTCGCGTTAAGCCGCGGAGAGAGGCGCCATTATAGAGGATAGAAACTATAACGCCGGCATATCGCCTAAAGGTATAGGGGAAGGTAAGGGAGACTAGTAGGTAACCTTTAAGGAGTTTAGCTCGTCAAGTGTATTATTATTAGTTAAGTTTTTAAGGTTTTTATAGACGATTCGCGAAGGTTTAGACGAGTATATAGGTTATTAAGTTATTAACAGCAATAATTAATTATTAGAAATTAAGTAAATAAGGCATTAGCTCTTAAATGAGACTAATATAGAAAGTAAGCAAGCAAGGCTTAATTTTGTGAATGTTAATGATATTAGTGTTGCTGAAATGCAGGGGTGCTGCTGTAGTGCTCGCTTAGCTATATAGACATGTCCATATATATATAAAGTTAAAATTTCTTTTAAAAAAAGTTAGTATTTATTTACTTTTAAGCTTTTTATAGAAGTATAAATCTATAAAAGTTTGACCTGTAAAGGTACTAACATATTAAATGCAGCTTGCGCTCTCCCGAGGTAGTCTCGGAGAGTAGCTTGTCCGTCGAATTGACTGGACATCCGCCTCGCCGGGGAGGAGCTTGAGCTCTCTGGCCCCCACCTCCTTCGAGTTCCTCACTGTGAAACGCCGGTCTAGCCAGTGACCTGTCCACATTCCCAGGTGACAGGAGGTGGCATAAAATGGGGCTGACGTAGAGGGATCGACTTTTCGCTTCTTGGGCGTCACGATTTGACACGGGCACGGTGCTGCATAAATCCCATGTCTTGCTAACCGCCGCGGCAGCTATCGCAATAAAGATGGCGCTAAGACGATAAGACACTTCTGCTGCTTTACGCCTCGAGTCCGACTGTTTCACACAGCATTCGGCAGACTTCTTGCGATTGCTACCACCGTTATCCCTCTACTGCGACCCTTAATAAGCTAACATCTTGATCCCGCGCAATGGACGATGTGTTTGCTACAGGCAGTGGGCCGAGTCTTCGACTGGGAATCGTAACTCTCTTTCTGGCATACGTGATCTATGCCTACATCGAAAGACGAAAGGAATATAAGGGACGTTAATCTTCGCAACTTTGCTTCAACATCGCTGACTTGGTACCAGGCTGACAAAGTATTCGGCGAGCGGCATGGCTGCATGCCAATTCAGAAACGCCTTCCCTACAAATGGCCTTTGGCACTCGATGTCTTTAAGAGGCAATACGATGCACTCGTGGCTGGAAATTTGCTAGACTTTCAGGCCGAATATTTCGATAAGACAAAAGTGGGACAAACTTTCGAAGTTAAATTGTTAGGCAGGATTGGATATTTTACAACAGATCCCAAGAATCTCGAGGCTATTCTCTCGACAAACTTTGAAGGCAAGATGCTTCTGAGAGATCGATTGTTGGTAGTTGACGAGATGCTAACGCTTTGATTTTGCGCTCTGTAGATTGGGGACTGGGATCTCGGCGGCCTGGTCTTTTCCCCATGATTGGAGAGGGTATCTTCACCCAAGATGGGCATCCTGTAAGGATAGTTGGTTCATTGTCTCCCACCCAGATTTGCACTTTGTTTGCACCTTGTTTCATCTTTTGTGTTCCGAGCCCCCCCACATCCTCCCTAAAGCAGCCTATTTTACTCCTTTGCTGTTTAAATAATCCCTAATAGGAAATTACTGACTCTGATCATCCAGTGGAAGCGTTCCCGAGAGTTGCTACGCCGACAGTTTATGCGCATACAGTATCAAGATGTGAAAGTGTTTGAGGGCCCCATCAATAATCTGCTGGCGACACTTTCGTCATCAACTGGTGTGATGGATCTACAGCCTGAGTTCTTCCGCTTCACGCTGGCTACTACAACCTCGCTCATCTTTGGTGAACCCTTTGCCGGACTCGACTCTACGGATCACGAAGTCTTCGCTGAGAGCTTTGACTACTGTTCCCTCATTTCAGCTATGCGATTGCGCCTCGCAGACCTTTGTTTCCTATATAGCCCTCTCAAATATAAAAAGGCATGTACGCAGGTAAAGAGATATGCCACGTACTACGTCAACCATGCGCTGAAAGACAAGGACGAAAATGGGGAAGAGTCGGCATTTGAACGGCACCCATTCATCCTTGATCTGTTCAAAGAGCTTCAGGATCCGGTACTCGTTCGCGATCAACTCATGAATGTGTTGATTGCCGGCAGAGATACCACAGCCTGTCTTATGTCCTGGGCCTTGTAAATTCGAACCCTTTTCACTAACTTTGCTTCTGCTGTGAGCCAGTACTGATTCATATCCTCAGCTATCTTTTAGTCCGGCACCCGGTAACTCTCGAGCGTCTCCGCCAAGAGATACGTTCCATAACTATCAACGGACAAGATCTGACAAGAGCTCAAATAAATAAAATGTTTTATCTCAAATGCGTCTTAAACGAGAGTAAGAATCCTCCCCTCAACCTGCTTTCCTTTTCGCTTACAAACTCTCCTCTTCAGCAAACAGATTATACACGCAAATCCCCCACAACATCCGCGAAGCCTTGAAAACCACTATCATCCCTCGAGGCGGTGGCCCGGATGGTCAATCGCCGCTTCTCATCAGAAAAGGGCTCGGTATTGGGTTTTCTCCTTACCATATGCATCGCTCTAAGGAGATATATGGTGAGGATGCCAATGAATTCCGACCTGAGAGATGGGAGGGGCAGGAGCTGAAGAATATTGGATGGGGTTTCATGCCTTTCCATGGCGGGCCGAGAATCTGCCTTGGCAGTAAGTTTAAACTCATGGCAGTGGGGTTATTTATAATGCTAATTATCGCCTGCAGAAGACTTCGCTCTTACGGAAGCTTCGTATGGAATTGTTCGCATCCTGCAGACCTTCCCGAATCTTAGACTGGCGCCGGATCTCCCGAAAGAGTCTACTGGAAAGGAAAAGCAAACTCTTACTATTGTAGTTGCGAGCGCGGAGGGGTGCAAGGTCTTATTAGACTAAGAAGTAGCGGTAATAGAAAGCAGTGGTGTCAGTAATTGTTACGGACCTTATATTACAAGTGTCACAACTACTCAGGGCGGAGCTCGAGGACACTAGAGAGTCGCGAGGGCACGGGCCAGGATGGATCCCGTGGAACCATGTGATGAGTCACGTTACTGATATGCACGTACCTCGCGTATTGCACGTGCTCACGTGCTCACGTACAATGCGTACAACGTGTATAACACGTGTAAGGAAGAATTTCTTAGGAGTACGGATATATATTTAAGGACCTATAGTACCTAGATAGCTTTCCTCTTTATAATAAAACTTAGAATATAATTAAAGTTAATCTATTAAATATATACTTATTATAGAGTTATTAGATATAGTATATAATAAGTATAATTAAATAGCTAGTACTAGTGCTAATCTATAATAGCAGGTAAGGAATTAAGACATTACATAAGGAAAGGAAAAAGAAGAAGGGTTGCGATAGTTTAGCGGTATTTATAGCCTTTATAGCTACGCTTTAACTACCTAGCTATTTAGGCTAGATAATAAATATCCTAATCGATATAATACCTTAATTGTTAGGGTTTAAAAGAATTAATTATATAAGAATATGGTTTAGTTTAATAAGTAAAATAGATACGCTTATAAGCTTTAATTATTAAAAGTGTAAAGGCTCAGTCAAAAGAACAAGAATCTATTGGTAGCCAGTGAACAAGAATTCCAAGACGAGGTCTTGGAGAAGGTCGAGGAAAGGACACGTCTATATACATGGCGCCAAGGCTCGGCCGAGCCCCTGACTAGGGTCTGTATCAGTGCCGTAACAAAAAGCTTAAAAAGGTCTATTATAGCGGGAGCTATAACATATATTATGGACCTTATATTAGCAGTAGTATAATTACTAAGAAGAGATATAAACGGGTTAGTTAAGATAGTATAGGAGGCACTAGAACCGATTAAGCTATAGGATAAGGGGTAGCTAAGTTATATAGCTAGTTACGTTATAAGTTCGGAACGTAAAATCTATAAGATCTATTAAAACGTTATAACGTATTCTACAAGCGAGCCGCCACCCCAATCAGCTTTCTACGCCTTTGCACGAATGTAATTCAACAACGCATTAGAATTCTATTAATAAAATAGCTATCCTAGCTTAAGCAGCTATCTTAGTATCTTTCTTACACGTATGTAAGTTATGCCCAGTCTCTCTACAGGCGCTGTAGCGTGCTATAGCTTGTCGGCTTATACCTAATCGCGCCTTACCTTGACGCATTTTGCCCTTAAGTTGCTCATTAATGTCCTTTTAAGCAATAATATCCTTACCCTATACCTTTGTTAAGGTGCCTTACTTTTAAATTCGCTTCTTTTTACGCTGTTTACGCTTTATAGCGGCCTTATTTGCCTTCTATAGGGTAGAGACCTAATCTCGTAGCAACACCATTAAATAGACCATTATCTTAGCGCCCTTAGTAAGCCGATCAAGCAACTAGATAATTAACGTAGGAGAAGAATCTTAATGCCTTTAAATCTAATTACGAATTAGAGTTAACTAAGACTCTAGCTCGCGCGCATTGCTTAGTATTTTAGACTCCTATAGAGCCTCTAATAGAGCTAGTGGTGGTAGTATATAAAGCTTTACATTAAGCTTTAATAGCACCGTATCTAGATTATACGGTACTAGGCCTACGCCTTAAAAGCTTACGTAGATATTATTCTTTATAATAGACTGCTTAAAGGCTGCCTTAAAGGCTAGTAGGAACTTAAGCTTGGTAATATAGTTAATATAGCTACGTACTAAGCTCTTAACCTAGTTCCCGTACGCCTTTTTTAATAGTAAGAAGCAGCCTATATCTAAAGACTATAGTAGATATAATAAATGCGACGGTATATAAAGAGTAATAATAATATTCTCCTTGCAGATTTCCTAAAATTTAAGCGAGTTGTAGCTCTTATGGCCGTTAATCACAAGTAGGCGATAGACGCCTATAGTATAATCCTATATATAGGTATTAAAATGCTTTAACCAATTAACTCTAAGCCTATTAGTAGTCTAGCCGTTATTACTAACTAAGATAACCTAATTATATAGTATATCCTCCTGGTACTAGGTAGAGAGGTAGTACTAGCCTATAAAGATAATAAAGGGTAGGATTGCCCACCTAGCAGCGTTAATTCCCTAGATTACTATAACCCACTTATAATTGCCTAGTTATATCGCCTTAGGTTAACCGCGCCTCTCTAAGCTAGTAACAACTAGCTAAGATAATATCTTACCCATCATGAAGCCAGTCTTGTTAAAGTTATAGGTATCTTTGTCTAAGATATTATACTTCTCCTTTATATACTATATAAGGGTAAACCAGCTACTAATAATCTTAAGATCCTCGCATAAGGCTCTCTGCTAATCGTACGGTTAATTCTATCGCGTTTTAAGCTTAGCAGTTTGATTAATAAAGTTAGAAGGCTAGTTCTTGCTAACCTACCTAGTAGCGCACACAGCAAGCAGTTTATCCGCCATATCTTTTACAGTACCTAGAGTAGGCGCAAACCCTCGCGAATCTAGGTCTAGTATGTGTTTAACAATCACCTCCTCTTCAAACTTGGTAAGCTTCTTTAAATTAGGCTTATAATCGCGTCGTGTAGCGATTCCGGCGCGTCAATTACAGAGCGTTAATTGGGGGACATTAAACGTTAATATAGCGCGCTTTACGCTCTAAATCTGATTCCAATTAATAGAGGAGATAGCAAGAATAATATCTGCTTCTTTGCAGGTCAATTATATATTAGATGGTTAAGCCATTATAGTTTAAAGGTAATGCGTCGCAGAAGGTTGATTGGGGTGGCGGCTCGCTTGGGGTGGTAGCTCGCTTATAGAATACGTTATACTTAGATTATTTAACGTACTAATATACCTAAGTGTTTCTTAGGCGTAATATTATATATTTAAAGGACTACAGTCCCTACCTAGATAGTTCTCTTCTTTATAGTAAATCTTAGAATATAATTAAAGTTAATCTATTAGGTAACCACTCCACTAGTTATTATTACGTTATTAACTTTCTTGTTATCTATATACTTAGCCTATTAATAAGTCTACCGTAGTTATTACTACAAGGCTTTATTATACATTTACTACCTAGTTATAGTATTAATAAAGTTAAATAATATACTACTAAAAGCACTAGTTATAACGCCATTAATAGTAGTAACTACTTTAGGAATAAGTGGGGACACTAATATATAAGATATGGATTCGCAGCTAATTACAGTAGGTTAACTATAAAAGATAGTTAATTAATTAATAGATAATAACCGAATACTTAAAGAATAAATTAATAGCATTAGAGCAGTAAAGGTTAAGTTACTATTAGTTAAGCAATTCTTAGGGGAGAAGTTAAAGCTTAAAGGGTTTTTAGTATAAATGCGTTTTAAGGTAATATAGGAGGGTATAAAGCTTACTATACTAATAGACTAAGTGGTCTACGCAGGATTATTTCTAATAGAAAGAGCACTTAAGTAGTTTAAACCTTACCTTACTAATATATAGGAAAACAGAAGCATAACTATAAATCTAAAGGTTAAATTTATATTTTTAAGCTAGGGAGAACTCGCGGAATAACTTATATAGATATTTAGGGACCTAGAAGTAACTACTACGGTAAAAAAAAGCTTTAAAACCTAGTATAACAAACCTTAGTAATAGAGTATATAATACAGTTTTAGACGCTAGCTATATAGATTAAATAAAATAATAAGGCGCTTATAGTATAATATAAATAAGGTGTAAGAGGCCAGTTTAACAGGAATGTATAATTATCTAATTAATAGTGTAAAATAAGAGTTATAGGTAAGTAGAAGATAAGTTAAGGTAGAACAATCTCCACGTAATAAAGGACAAATGCTTTCTAACCTCTTCTATTTAGAGACTAATTGCTAGTTCTTCTCTAGAGGAGAACCAGCTCCCTATATAATCCTTTTAAGATACTAGTAAAACCCTTTACCCCTTATCTATCTAACTATGTCTCCTAGGACGCAGATAGGATATAGATAAAACCTCCTACTATTTAATCTAATATATACCTTCTGGGGGATTCTATTACAATTGCCTCCCCTTTAAGGGTCTTAGTTTTCTAAGACTTCGCCTCTACTAAGCTTTTATAGAGTTCCGGCTAAAACTACTAGGGAAGATTTTTAGTGAAAAGGTACTCTATAATGCGGCTTATAGCTAGTTCTTTACTAGCGTAAAACCTTACTTTATCTTTAGTTCCTCCACTTTTCTTCCACTATAGCTTTTTATAATGCCTTTATAATAGAACTAAAATAATAATAATAAAAATTAGATAGGATTTACCTTTCTTATTATAAGAGTTTGTTATAAGTTAATCTAGAGGTTATTCTATATAACACGTCTACAAGCCACTATTCTTATTTATCTAAAATAGGTTCTAATAATAACGCCTTTATTTTAATTTTTTCTTCTAGTTTATAAGCTACCGCCTTTTACGCGTCTTTTTATTAATAACACTATTTATCTTATCTTTTAGCAGACTGTTTTTATTATATTTTAGCTTTTAGCTTCTATATCTCTAGCTATTCCTTTATAATTACTCTATTCTCTTCTTATAATACGTTTATAAATAACAGAATCCCTATTTTATCTCTATTAATAATACTATCTTCCTATAGTATTCTCTTATAATATCTTATAGTTATACTGCGCGTCCCCTAACTAGCGGCGGTGTTATTTTAGTGCCACCCTAAACCACCTTTATTGCTCCTATAGTAATCTCTCTAAAGTACTACCGTTGTTACGTTTACGCGCTTACGCTAGACCCGTCCTATACCTATAAAATACCTTATTCCGGTAAAAATAAATCTAAGTATTCCTATTACTGTAGTAGGAGAAAGACCTACGTTCTAGTATTTTCTATTCTATCCTATTCTAAATTTTACTAATTATATTAGATCCCCGCCATCTATACGCATAAGACTTATAAGCTCTATTACGCTATTTAGAATTTCTGTCTATATCTAAATAGCGATAAATAGGGATAGAAGGTATCCACTCTTACTTATAGGCTCTTTAATTTAATAAGGGTTTCTACTACTATAGAGATATAATAATCTCGGATATATAGTGTCTAAGAGCGCATATACAAGTAGCTTACCCTTATAAATAATAACATTTACACTCTTATGCGGGCCTTTTTAGCTAGGTAAGTTTCTCTAATAATATATTTAGGAACTATATTAATTTTCTTAGCTAATAGCTTTTAGATCCCTGCTTAAATACTAATTTAGAGCTTAAGAATACTAAGGATAGCAATAAAAGTTAAGATAAACGTTCTCCTTACCGGTCTCCCGCCTGTACTAGTCCTTTTAGTTCCTATCGTACTAAAAAGAATATTAGTGGAAGTGCTAATACTTCTAGAGATAGAAGTCCTAATAATACCATTAATAATAACGTTAAGATGGAAGGGGAGGCTTCTATTACTACTGCTAGTATTTAAGTTATTATCTAGTTCTTTCCTTCTTCTTATAGAATAGCTCTATATAGTACTTCTCGGGTACCTCTAAGATACCCTATTATTAGGAATTAACTTTATACTTTAGGGATGCCTTTATTCTAAGCTTTGGTAGCAATTTATATAAAGGTAGTACACTACTATAATCCCCATATATAATAAACGGGTAGTATTCCTATAGGTGCTTTATAATTTCTTAAATTTTTTAATTCTTTATAGGCTGTCTTTTTGCTCCTCTTTATACTATTAATTCTACTATATATCTTTAGTGCCAGACTAGATACTCCCCTTTTATCCCTAAAGGTCTTTCTAAATCCCTAAAACCTCTTCTTATATTACTACTACTCATTTTTAAACAGCATATTCTTTAGATAGTATCCCTAGTAGTTCTTCTATAAATCTTATAGGCTTCCCCTTATAGGGTTCTAGGATCCCTATTATAATAGTAAAACATTTCCGTTTTTAATACCTGTGCTTAACCTTATAGTTTTAATTTATAGGGTCTTCCCTATTATCTTATCTATAGCATATCCAGAACCGTTATTAAAATTTTACCTTTAGTCCTTAGGAAGGTTTTAATTACTATATTATATCCTAGTTAAAGGTACTCCTTAGGTTCCTAACTATTATATACCTAGGAGTATCCTTCCTAATAGATTAAGAATTCGCGCTTCTTTTAGCGCCATCTTTAGTCCAGAATATCTTCTATATTCCATTTTAGTTCCCTATTAATTTCGTTAGGGGGTAATAGTTCTATACTATCTCTTCTCTAGTATAGCTTTAGTAAGGAAACATAAAATATAGAATATATTAAATATAATTTCGGCAATTCTAATTTATAGGCTTAATTTCCTTTAGTTTTCCTAACTATCTTAAAGGGTCCAAGCCACTGGTAATCTAGCTTCTTCTTAATACGTTTTATTTAGATATTTTTTATAAATAATAAGACTTCGTCTCCTATCTTAAATTCTTTTAGTATATATATTTTATTATAGTACCTTTTTTATACGGCCTAGGCGTTTAGTAAGTGCTTTTTAAGTTCTTTTTTATAAATTCTTATTTACTTAATTCTTTTAGACACTGCTAATGCCTCCCTTTTAGGAATAATGTCCTTAACGTTCTATAGGTTATTTGCTTTTACCCTAAACAATACTTTATAAGGGGTTATTTTTATACTACTATAGATACTTATGTTATATATATATTATATTAAAGCTAACCACAATATCTAATTATCCTGTTAATAATTAATATAGTAGCAGAGGTAGTGTTCTAATAACGCATTTAAACGCTCCGTTAGCCTATCTATTTATAGGTAAAAGTAGTGCTTATCCTTTACTATATTTTTAATAAAAGATAGAATAAAAACCAAAATACGCTATTAAATATGGTACCTCTATTAAATGTAATTCCCCTTAGCGTGCTAAATAAGAGCCACTGTTTTAAAAACAGGTCTGCTAGTTCTACTACTATAATTATTATTATAATAGCAAAGTACCCTAAAAACTTTATATATCTATTAACAATTACTAGAATAGTATTAGCAACCTTTTCCGTTCTTATTTTAGTAGGGGGTAAGCCTATTATAAAATCTATTATTAATTTTAATATAGGTCCCTATGGAATAGAAAGCACTAATAACTCGCTATATAGGCGATATTTAGATATCTATACCCTTTAGCACGTATTATATCTTAATATATAGTCCTTAACCTCTTTAAACATTCTATCCTAAAAGTATTTCCTTTAAACGGCCTTAAGGGTCCTATTAGCACCATAGTGACCCTTAAGAGGATTATTATAGAAGACCTTTAGAATTTTACCTTAAACTATTTAATCCTTTAGGATATATATAGCACCCTTAAAGCGCAATAAACCCTTTTAGTCTTACTACTATAGCTTTTTAGTAACTTTAGCCAAGTTGGTCTCTACTATATCTTTTTACCTCTCCCTAGAAATAAAGGCGTCCCTCTATTATACTTAAAGAAGAAGGTTTAAAAAGGTTTTATATAAATCGCTTACTTTTATTTCGCCTACTACTATTATAAATAAAAGATATAGCATAAGACGTTTCAAACTATTAGTGCTAGTAGATTCTCCTACCGTTATATAATATACTATACTACGAGTAGGTATTTTACCTATCCCCTTTAGATCTGGACACTTATAGCTAATATACTGTTAAGTTAAAGGTGCCGTAATACCCCTAGCATATCTTATAGAATTCTCGCTAATTCTAAGGTATATTAACTTTATAATATCTGCCTAGCCTATAACCTAGTCTATAACTATATTCTACGGCTTTATAATTATAGCGCTTTATAGCTATATTGCTAGGACCTCTACCCTATTACAAAATTCTATAATTCTAAGGAAAGAGTCTTTTTTTTTTAAGTAAAAAATAAGATGGAAACCACGCATTAGGAAATAGAGGTTCCTTTATAGGCAAGGCGCGCTCGCTTTTTTACCCTAGTTTGGCTAAGACCTAACCTTAACCTTAACTATAAAAGGCCTTCTTCCTCGCTGCTTTTGCCCTTATACTCTATCTCCTCTTTTCTTTCCCGCTACCGTGCTACCTTAGACTCTAGCTATTAGCCGTAAGGCATTTTCTATCCCCTTAGCGTCTATATAGGTGCTCTGCCCGCCTTCCCCAATCCCTATATATTTTATACTAACGATAACCTAGTGCTATAACTCCTAGCCCTTTTTATGGGATATATTTATACTCTTTTCTAGTATTAACGCGTGCTTTAGTTCTACCGTATTCCTCCTTTCTTCTTTCCTCTCTCCTCTTCTCCTGCCTACGTCCCCTATTAATTAGTGCACTGGAATAATATTTCCGTTTATCCTCTTCTTTACCTCCGCATCTAGTAGTGTCTTAAGCGTGACTATAGTGCGCGACTTAATCCCTGTTAAAATAGTTATAAATGGCTATAAAACTGTGCCGAGAACCGCCTAGCAATGGATTATACGGGTTATAGCTGCTGTAAGCTGCGGGACGCGTTAGGCAGTGTTATATTATAGCGTCACGATAAAGGCGAAGCTGGACGCCAAAGTGGGTCCTTAGCGAAACTATAGGCTGATACTAGTTACTTAGCTTAGTTAAAGCTGCGCCGCCAGAAACTAGAAGCCTTTATCCTCCTTAGCGCCTTTTTAACCTAAACCTAGACCTTACTTTTCCCTAATAATTAGAGGATTACATTGCGATCAGAGAAGCCGCTAAGCTGTAGTTTAAATTAGCCCCTTATTTAGCTAAGGAGGTACGGGTTATACGGAAATATCCCTTATATAGACTAAGACTTATAAGGCAGAATCTAAAGGTAAACGGCCTATCTAGTAGCACAGCCTGACCTCTAGTAGAGTTAGTGTTATAATCTTGCTCTTAGCTAATAAATACTAGAGGAAAATTCGCGTATTTAATCTCCTAACGGAGACGGACTTTATACGGTAGCTGCATTAGCTAAAAGGGCGCAGTGGGATGGATACAGACGTGATCGCCTAATCTACTCGCGCTACCTACCCCCTTATGTTGTTTGTGATATCCGGCTATAGGCAAGGGTAAAAGCGAGGCTTTTACGTATATTTAGGAGGCTAAGTAGTGGCTGTAAGCTCTATAAAGTATAACTAAGGAGGTTCCTCGGATCTAGGGGAGAGATTTAAGGATGCCCTTATTACTTAGAGTGTCTTTTAATGCTTATAGTAGAATTATAGTACGCCCTTTACCTATCTAATATTAGGAATTATAATCTTATAAAGGATCTAGCGCGGAGGGTCTAGCTCTTTAGTATAATTAGGTTAGAAAACGGACACGTTAGCGCTAGCCCTAACCTTAAGGAATAAGGGTAGAGGAGGTACTTTACTACCAACCTCCTTAATAAGGAGGCTTAGTGTAATACCCCTGTTAGAGGCAGAATATGCCAGCTTAGTTAGTTAGGTCTTAATCGCAGTTTCCTAATAGGCGTTAATCTTATAATAGAGATTAAGCCCATATAAACCTTTATATATTATAAACGGTAATTACTAACGGAGCGTAGATTATATGTTTTGATTTGCTATTAAGCTAGTAGGGTTATTTTAGTATAGATACTACGGATATAAGCTGGTAGCGAAGAGGGGATGGCGTGGACTTAAAAGCCTAGCGTAACCCGTCCTTTAGGGCTATTAAAAAGGTATAAGGCAATAACAACTTTAATAATAATGGCGGTAGTAACTGTGGTATCTTCTTAACCCCTTTATTTTTATTTAGAAATTTCACTTAATAAGATTAATTTCTACACTATATCTCCTGAAAAACTAAGGGCTTCTTAGTATTATGTAATTATAGCTTCTGAGGTAAATATAAGTAACACGCCTAAAAAGAGAAGGATAAAAAAGGGGAGAGTACCTTGCTTTCCTCTAATAGATAATTCTATAAAATATTTAGGCTGGTTACTTTTAGGCAAGTTATTCTATATTTTCTTTTTTAAATATTTTACCTAATAAGGCACCTATAGATCCTAAGGCTTTTAATAAGTATAAAGATATTTATAAGAATAAAAGTAACAGCTAAGACGCTAGAGGAAGCAATTAAGGTAATTTAGTAATTATCCCCTCCCTCTTTTTTTAACAACTATAAATATTTTTAACGGCTAGTAGTAAATCTAATATTTATTAAAGATAATATAGTCGCCCTAGACTTAAAACCTAAAGCTAAAGGTAATAAAGCTAGTAATACTAGTAATAAAGCTAATAAAGTTGGCGATTAACTAGCACCTTATGGATTGGGTATATACTTCCCCCCTATATAATAGCCTTACTTAATAATTATTAGGTAGCGGAAATAACCATAGCAATAAGGATAATAAGGATAAGGAGTTACCTTCTTTAGAGGAGCTGGAAGATCTCTTTGGCGTATCTACATATAACTATCTTAAACCTATAGCAAAATTTAATAAAATGGATAGCCTAGCTAAGGGAATTAATATTCTAACTATCTCCTAGGCTATATAGAAGTTAGAGACCTACGTAGTAACTAACTAAAACTCCTTAATAGCCAATAATATAGATGATATTAGTAAGTTATAAATATTAAAATATTATTACTATAACCTAATAACCATGATATAGATAATCCGCTTATTAGGGAAGAGGGTAATTATAAGAAAGGGAATATAGGAGGCGAATTATTCTTTATGCTAAGGAAGCGGAAGCTTAAGCGGGATAATATTACTAATTATAATTCTAATAACCCTACTAAAGAGAGTAGTGGGGGTGGTGAGGGCGGCGAGGGTAGTAATAGTCTACGTCCCTAGAAGTAATAAAGGCTACCTACTTATCGCGAAGACTTGTCTTCTAGCCCCTCTATCCCTCCTATCCTTAACCTTAACTCTTAATACCCATAAGTTAACTATTAAGCCGTATTTACTCTATATCCTACTAGCCCTTTACTTTATAAGCCTACCCTTTTTTACTATATTGAACCACTATATAACGAGGCTAGCAGTTATATTTATAATAAGGAGGATAGTAATAGTAATAGCGTTGCCAATAATTAGAGCGACGTTTTAAACCTAGAGCCTACTGTAAAGCGCCGTACCTAGGCTAAAAAAGATAAATTTAATAAAATAAACTTGGATAACAAATGGGAGATTAACAATATTCTAGGGGAAAGAATAATTAAGTTAGGGCGCGAATATAAGGTGGCTTAAAAGCCTACCTAGGTTTATAAAAGCGGGCTTTTAAATTCCAAAGATGCCCTTAAGTCTTACTAAAGACGCGTCCGGCATGCTAAGGTTAGATTACTATAGGTGTACTTTACGAAAATAAAGGGTAGAGCTACTGTGCGTAAGGGACGGCGGTGACACTTTAGGATATCCCCGTTCTTAGATAGTGGTGCTTTTTTTAGCTTAGAGGTTTATTTTTAGTTTAGTATTCTTATCCTTAGTGTATTTAGTAGGAGTATCTTATAATTGCTAGTTTAATAGATTTAAATTCTTTACACGCTCTATATAATATACGGCGGTAAAACTTTAATTACCGCCTGCGTAAGCCATATTCTCGCTTAGCTAGTTACGTTATACTACGTTTTTATATTTTAGTCTTAATGCCGCTCTAATTAAGAACACTTTAGCATCCTAGCTTATCTCCTCTAGCGGCTTATATAGATTGCTTTATATCCTACCTTTTGCTTATTTTATATCACTAGTGCGCTAAAGAATAACTGCTATAAGCCCTACTAAAAGACTAATAAAATATACCTTTTAGCCTAAGAGAATTCCAACTAATTTCTAACTAATT
Organism: Cenococcum geophilum 1.58; assembly: GCF_001692895.1. Lineage (NCBI taxonomy): Eukaryota > Fungi > Ascomycota > Dothideomycetes > Gloniales > Gloniaceae > Cenococcum > Cenococcum geophilum. Next base: position 1,709,738 of record NW_027137561.1, read on the forward strand.
TCTACTTAAATCCCTCTTTTACTATCTAACTTAGAATCTTTTTAGAATAACCTCCTTCTCTCCTTAATAAACCTAATACTATGGCATTAATCTAGGCATCGTAACGAAATTAGTACTAACTATTATTAATTAATAGCGCTATAACTAAACTCTTTATAACTGCTAAGACAATTAAACTTTAGGAAGGCGTAAAGCCTTATAAGCGTAAATGTATTTAAGAAGCCTTTAATATACTTATAAAGCTAGTAAAGCCTCTTAGCTTAAAAATAGGCAAGAGGTAGGAGAGCTACTAGCATTTTTTAAGGAGGATTAACAATGACTATAGTCCTTAAATAGTAATAATTAGTGCTATTAGGCTTGGGTAATTAACTATTATAAGTATAAGAGAGTATAATAGACTCCGCCTCCCTTTAGAGATTAAGGAAAATAAAAAAGCCTTAGAATCCCTAATTCTTTAAATGTTAGCAGAGGAATATACTATAAAAGGTTAAAAAGTCCCGCTTTAATAATACCTAATAGCTAACTAAACTAGTCCTATTAAGTATATACGGTACTATAGAAAACTAAATAGCTATTACTATATAGGCGTCTTAATAGACCGCGGATACTCTACTACTATAGCTTATAAAATCGGATCGGTTAGCCGCGTTAAAGCTAAGCTCTCTAGATATACGCGAGTAACCTTATACTAAGTATTTAGAGGCCTCCAATCCTATACCTTTATTAGGCGTTACTAAATCTAAAGAAGGATATAAAAAACAACAGCTTTAGGGCGAGTAGTTAAGTATATAAAATATTCCTTATTAGGTAAATATTTGCTACTAACTAATATTTACCTTAGACTTATTTTCTGGGTAGGTCTTCTAGCTAATATTATAAGACGTTTAAGCTATTATTATGTCTAACTAAGTTTAGGGTAAAGTGTGGTTAACGGAACTATACCAAAACCACTTATTTCTATTTATAATAATAGCTATCTTAAAGGCAATATACAACTACTTTAGTAAATAACGTTACCGTCTTATATAAGGTATCTATATACAAATATAAAATTAGCCTATTTCTTTATAGTATATTTAATTTTAATAGCCCTAAGGGAACGGTAGTACTATCTAGCTTCCTACAGTAATATTTACTAATCTATTACTATTCTTACTATCTTTTATCCTAACCATGCTAATAAAAATATTTTTTTATTTATTATTTGATTTCTAATAGATATTAAGAGAGCCACCAATACTAGAGATATCGATAATAACGGCTATAGTGTTTTTGGGTAGGGAGGTCTAATATATAGTTTTAGTAAAGGGGCCAGACTTAATTTAGCACTTATTGTAATTTAGCTACTTAAAAATTAGTCTATAACACAATTATTCCCAGCTAAACTACAAAGAGAAACCTACCTCTGTCTTGCATATTTCTATAAGTTTATTATTAGTTAAAGACTTTAATGCCTTAATTATACGCACTATATCTTAGTTAGTAATGCGCTTTACGCTTCCTAGTTAGCCGAAAGTAATTAAGTACCCCTAGGGATATTATAGCGTAAGAGCTAGAGATATGGCCGAATATTCAAAATACAGGAGGTAAGGATATTTAAGGAGTTTGGATCTCGCGTAAGAATAAGAGCTCTATAGATATAAGTATATAAAATATTGTAAATTTTTTATAGCCCTAATATGCTCCGAATTTGCTAAATGGTATATAGCTGCGTCCGCGACTACGCCTAGATTTACTAGCCCTCGGTACTATTCTATAAAGGGATATATATATTATATTAGTAGAGAACCTGTAAAAATTATGGCAGTGCTGCCTAATAACTAGTAAGATTGCCTTACGCCCACCCGATTGCGGTATAGTAGGGCATTGGCTTATATATATATAATATAGAAAGTTGCCTGCCTAAACTAAGCATGGTTACTAAGCCACACTTTACGCACATAAGACTTTGCCTATTAGTTAGGCACTATTAGAAGGGAGAGTGCGATTTAAATATATATATATAAGTAAAAAAGAGGATTAACCGCTTTACTCTCCTTAAGAAGTAGTTTCTTAGATATAGTCGCTTGTAAAACTAGCTTTACCTCTAACCGCGCAGCTAAGATTTTAGCCTGCCTTACTTAGGAGTTACTTTACCTAACTAAGTTAAGTAAATGCTCTTACCCTTATATAATTACTCTATTAGTTATAGGGCTTACTATTAGCACTAATAGTTAGGGGCTAGTCTTAGTATATAGGCGTTCTGCCCACTAAAATAGAATACCTAAATTAGCAAGGGGTAGGTTTTAGTCGCTCTTTAAAGGAAGGTTTTCCGGCTATAAAAAATAAGCATTTAAAGTAATAATGTTATGGTATACCTGGCGATAATACCCCTTTAAATAAATTAAATAAAAGTTATATTGCATATTTAGCTATAATAGGGGGGATGATCTATTAAGCACCGCTATGCTATTACTAAGTTACATCTAGGAGCTTCTTAAGGCCTGCAGTATATCTAAATTCTATATCTTAATGTCTCCTATCTTTTCTATAATATTTTCTTAGTAAATATCTCTTAATGGGTCTTACCCTAATTAAGGTTAAGTAGCATCTCCTTTAAATATTAAACTTTCTCTGGATTATTATAAGCGTTATAGTAATTAATAAGGTTTTAGAAAGCCTTATCTTCTTTATCGTCCGTTATTAACCTATAGTCTTTAAAATAAGAGTAAATAATGTCGCGTTATCTCTTAAATTCCTTCTTTTAGTCGTCGCTGATTTTACTCTATTTTAGCGTTAGAAGTTAGATTAGCTGCAATATATAAAGCTATAAAAACTTATATATAAAGGCTGGTAATTGTTCTATATATTATATATAGAATATATTACTAGGGATACGATTTCATAAATATTAGAAACGCTAGGGGAGTGTTCTTAAAGCCGAGCGTATAACTGTTTTTGATTGACCGTATGCCGTATCCTTAACCTTAACTTAGACAAATTAAAAGACTAAAAATGTTAAAAAGTGAAGAGATTTATATAAAAGTATGCGTAGGTCTAAAATCGGAGGCTTTAAATAACCTAGAAAATAAGAATGGAACGCTAATTGCCTGTAAAAAAATCTATTAGTGGGCTATTATAGGTATAGAGGTGTTTAGATAGCTAAGCTAGTAAGTACTAGAGTGCTAGGGAGATAAATCAGCCGCTTATTTAATGCTTTTTTAGTAGGGATCCAGCTAGAGGTATAGAGAGGTAGTAATTACATTGCATATACACACGCACGATTATCTATTATGCTCCGCCTTACCTTTAGCGTTTGGGAACCATTAGAAATCATTAGGAAACCATTAGAAAACTACTAAAAAACTACTAAAATAATACTAAAATCAGATTAGAAGGCCATTAGCAGTTAAAGCAACTACTTTAACCCGTCTCCTTATAGTGGCGCTTTGCATTAATTATGCCTTCTATAATTAGATTAGGTAATATCTTTTTTTTAAGCTTACTCTAGTACTGGAGCTAAAATCCTATATGCAAGCCAGCAAGCACGTATACTATAGCTTTATTTACTATAACGGAGACAATATTAACATATATTAACTAAAGCCTACTAGGATTAATTAGGGAAGGTAGCCTATTACTAGAAGAGGGGTGTAGAAACACCTGTGGTATAGCTTATACTATATTAATAGGTATAAAAGAGGGCGGATCTTATGTAAAAATGATATTAATATCCGCTTAGCTTCTCACTCTAAACCTTATACTTAAGATTACTATTTTATTACTAAAGCTTTATAAAGCAATAATATTAAACTAGTTTAAGGTAATGAAGCTATATAAGGTGTCTCTAGACACCCCTCCTAGTCGCGGAAGTCCGTAAACGCCTCCTTTTAGCTTAGTTATACCGCCCTTAGACCTAGTTACTGTTCTTTACCTTACGGAGCTGCTTAAGGACGTATTAAAGGTAGTAAAAGTAATATCTAGCGGTATAAACACTCCTAAGGCTACTAAGCCTTAAGTTGTAGATAACTTCTAACCTAAAGAAGCGGGAGCCTAAGCTTTAAAGGTAGAGTATAAGATAGTTAATAAAATGTATATCCCTGCTAAACTGAAAGTGTAACCCTAGCTGATTTACTATATATAGCTAGAATAATACAACCTTAAAGTATAAAATAGTTGAATCCTCTATAATACCTTCTAAGGTGGACGTATATAACAAATATATATTTGTTATTCATATATATATTAGTAAGCACGAAAATAGCTACTAGATTTATATTACTAACGGTAAAATAATAGATAAGAAGACTAAACGCATAATATACCTTATTGACGTTAAGTCTAAAGCCCTACGGGATATACTTAGGTCCGTTTTATAAAGTGTGGATAGAACTTTCCTTAAGGAAGATAAACCTATAGTATAAAACCCTATCTATTAGGCCCTAGATTAGCTGCTAACTTAAGATTAGGTGGAGCGGAATATATTATATTACTTCTTTCCCAAGCTAGAAGCTTATAAGGGAGCCCCGGAAAATAGTACCTACCTCGACCTCTTAGTGAACTATATTAGGGATATATATGCCTTAATAAAACAGCGCCTTGTATCGCTATAAGATAGCAAAGAAATTACATTTAATCTGCTCTGGACTCTATTTAAGTTAAATGAATTAGTATATAGGAAATGCTATAGCACTAAGAAGCATAGATGCACAAGATTTAACTTAGGCGAGGTAAAAGAGGACAATAAAGAAGATAAATATTTCCGTATTTAAGGTTAGTATCTGGATTTTAATAGCAAAAAATTTGGTAAAGCTGTAATCGCAGCTGCTATTTAAAAGTTCCTAGGTTTAAAGCCAATATATAGCCTTATATATTTTCCCCTTAAATACCACCCTAACGTAAAGGAGGAGAAGCAAGAACTTGCTAATAGCGGTTATAAATTAATTTTATTAATAGGGACGCACCACCGATAGTATAAAGGTAAAGCCTTTTATATAGAGAAAGGAAAGCCCTCTAGATTGTCTATTAATAGTCGGATTATAGTCAACCTAGTACTTTTCTAAGAGAATAATCCAAACTATGCCAAACCTAGCATTAATAAGCAGCGAAAATACCAAACCAACAATATTTGGACGATTTGTTTTAGTAAACCAGCTAAGAAAAAACTTAATAAAGTTAAGAGTAATAGTAAGGAGCCTACCGAGTTAAAATATAAGGACTTGCTTATTTGCAGCCTAACTATATTAGGGTTTAGTCTTAATAATAAGCTTTAGTGTAAGTTCCTAGATTTACGAGCTAAGAAGACTATAAAGCTAATTTAATATCCCGTAGTAGAGTTTGCTGTTAATAATATTAGCGACATTAAGTGGAATGCTCTCTTCTTTTAGAACCTTGCCATCCTAAAGAACCAAAAGAAGCTTATTTGGGCTCTTATAGCTTTTTACGCAAATAGGGCTTAGTTTAATGATTTTGTACTAGGTAAAAGACGTAGCCTAATTATGCTACTATAGTACGAGCTCCGTTCTGCTTTATACTTAGAGAAAACTAATATAGAGCATTAGTAGTCTTTCTAGAGTTAGAAAGACCTTAACTATAAAAGGACTTTTAGAAGAGCTATAAAAGCCACTTTATACGGTATACCCTACTTATTTAAACTGCTACTATTTGCCTAACTCTTCTAGTTATCTAGTGGGGACCTAGCTACTAATATAAAGGAGGTTAAAATTTAGCTTTCTTGCGCTTTCCAGCTGGCTAGCTATTAGAATGCTATACTTTTATTAGATAAAGCTGACGTATTTATAAAGCAACGATTATTAGATTATATAGGCAATAACCTAACTTTAATTTTTCTACGGAAACTTAAATACTATAAAGGAATTATAATCCTCACTACTAATTATATAAAAGACTTTAACAACATAATGCGAAGTAGAATACGTATAGCTATAAAATACCCTCCCTTAGGCGCTAATACGAGACGGGGCCTTTAGGCCAGTTTCCTAGCAAAGGCAGTTACTAGTAGGGCAAGATTTAGTTATAAAGAGCTTAAGGAATTAGCATAATAGGAGCTTAACGGCTAATAGGTAGAAATACTAAAGTCCTAGCAGAGAATTTTTATACTAAATTATTTATATTTCGCAGATTAAAAATGCTATAGGAGTAGCCCTTGCCTTAGCGCACGAGGAAAAAAAATCGTTATCCTATTGGTATCTGGAAATAGTTCTATAACTAGGTAATAAGTTTAACTATAATTACAAGAGTCTAGGCCAAGTTAGCAATTTAGACGCTTACTATTAAGTATTTCCCACTTTTTAAGACTTCTAGGCGGCTGCAATTTTAGATATAGATATAGTTAGGTAGTTATATATTAAATCCTTAGTTATAGGCTTAGGTTCTAACAAATACAACTAGATAACTTAAAGTACCTATTACCGTCCTAAAACCTTAATTGCGGGTAGCTAGTGCGTAAATAGCTTCCATTTCTATACGGGATATAAGCCTATATACTTCCTTACTCCTATAATAACAAGGCCTATATAGTAGGCTATAATATAGGCGGATTTAGGGATGGGGGGACAGGGGCCATAGGGTATTGGTTCCCGTAGGGGAGTAAAAGACATAGGTGTTAGTTCCCATAAGGAACTAAAAGCTATAAAGGGACGAAGAAAGTGGGTATTAATCCCTACAGAGAACCGCGAGCTATAAGAGATTAGTTTCCTTAGGGGATTAGAAGAAATCGCTATTAGTTCCTATAGGGAAGTAAAAGCCGTATGGGAGTAGGAGCTATAGGGTATAGTTCTTATAGGGCAGTAAAAGATACGGTTACTATATATAGGAACGGAATTTATAGGGGATTTATTCTATAGTAGATTTAAGAATAGGAGAATAAAAGCTATAGGGCATTAATTTCCATAGGGGAGAGGAAAACATAGCTGTTAGCTTCTGCAGGGGAGTAAAAGCCGTATAGAAATGCAAGCCATAGGGGATTAGTTCCTATAGGGCGGTAGAATATATAGGTATTAGCACCCGTAAGGGATTCGTTAGCGTAGGGGATTTATTAGCGTAGGGGATTCGTTAGAGTAGGGGCCTAAATCCCATAGGGGATTTATTAGCGTAGGGGATTTATTAAAGTAGGGGACTAAATCTTATAGGGGATTTATTAGAGTAGGGGACTAGTTCCTATAGGGCGGCGAAACACGTAGGCATTAGCTCCTGTAGGGGATTTTTTCAAGTAGGGGATTAGTTAGAGTAGGGGATTGGTTAGAGTAATAGCCTTTACTTAGGCGGTATAAGGCGGCTTCTAATAGGCTAGAGAGTAGATTGCGTGTTTTATAGAAATTTAAAGCCTATATAGGATAGTGGAGTATAGGGACCTAATAATCTGGTGGAAGATTAGGTTATCTACTTTCCTAGGTTTATTTAGCCTACCCTACGCTATTTTACATGCGTTTTAACTAAGGCTACTACCTAGCCTTAGCCGCCCAAATCTTTGTAAACCTTTAACTCGTGTGGTAAAAGAGCATAGGGTAATAAAATGTTATTTTATCTACTCTGCTAACACCTTTAGATCCTTTTATACTTGCTAAAGAATCTCTTTTATCTAGGAATAAAGCGCCCTATCTTCCTTCTCCCACTTTCTATTTATTGGGAAAACTACCTTCCGCAGCCTATTAACCTACGGCTTTAGCGGTTAGTAGTAGGGTGTAAATACCTTAGCTATATAGTTAAGAAAATGGCCTTCTCTACCTACTAGCCCCAATTTTAACTTAGCTAGCTTTATAGTATTCTTATAGTTCTAATACTTAAACTTAGTTAGACCGATATCTTTACCTAACCTATTATAATATACGTATATCCAGAAAAGCACCTAAAAGAACGATTCTAGATTATGCCTAAAGGAGTGTTTCTTGCCTAGAAGTACTCCTATAGCCATAAACGCTTTTATACTAGTTTTACCCTATATTCCTAAAGGTCCTTTTTATTTTTCTTTAATCGCGAGATTAAAGTTAATTAAGAATGCCGGCTAAGAAGGATTGTTATCTTCCTCGTTTATTATAAGGTTGCCTATTAAAATATTATATTAGATAATACTAGCCTACGTATATAAAGACTCGTATCCTTTAATACCACCCTCTAGTATAGTAAGTATTGTAGCCCAAGAGCTTGCCTTATAAAGAGGCTTTTTATAGTTACTAGTAATAACGCGTTAGTATACGCGATTTTATATAATAGGGCGCTTAGTTAGAGAGGTTAAATATAGATACTTACCAGGCGGTAATAGGGCGCTATAGCTGGAAGACCTCTTTCTGCTAAAACTTTAACCTTTTCTTATACTTCCTTACACTCTAGCTAGTCTTAGAGGTATTATTAAACCTTCTAGCTTATAGTTTGTCGCTTTTATAATATCTAGCCCCTTATAAATATTAAAGATATTATTATCTTATCTACTTACGTAAATAGTTTTATAGTAATAGTACCTAGCTATATTAACCACTCCCTTCTCCAATATCTTATACAGCAGTTTACCTTCTTTCTCGCGCTCTAGGTACTGCTATAAGTCTTTAATAATAAGGGGTATCTTAGGTGTCCCCTTACGGTATACTTTCTAGTAAGTAGTTGCTTAACTAGCGATATAGCGTGCCCGCTTTATAAGTTTGTTAAGAATAAGACGCTTAGTCTAGTCATTGCGTACAATTTCAATATACCGTTTACCGTCGTCTAATATTAGAATAGTAGGGTTAAACCCAAGCTGCTCCTTATTTATCTAGAGAAATCCTAATATTGCTAAGGTAAATTATAGTCCGTCTTTATTAATATTAAATAGTGATAATATAATGCCTCCTACCTAGTTATACTTCTATAACCGCATAATAGATCTATAAAGGGTAAAGCCTAGGATAAAGCAACGACTGTCCTAAGTGGCGAATACTTCCCTTATATATTTCCCTAAATTAAACCATGCTTTTAAGGCTATATTAGTATTTAGATTACTCTTTAGCTCTCTTAGTATAAGTATATACAACTAATAGTATTAGGAGCTTTTGCCGGCTATTAGATTATCTATAAAGCTAATATCTAGCTTTTAGTCGGCCGTAGATCCTTATAAGGGCTACTAAGTATACTTTACTAGTCTTTGTTATACCTTTAGAACAAACCTATACTCCTTTATAAAGTCTAGAAATAATATAATTAGCTTATTAAACCACTTTAGGACTCTATATTCTTTTACACCTTTAGGCCAGTTACGCCAGCCACCCTCAACGTATAGTAGATTGTCCCCTTCCTTACATTTCTTAAAAATAGCGGCGCTTGCTTCTTTAAGACCTTCTACTTCCCTAAAGAATACTTTATATAAGCCAGGAATCCCCATATAAAGAGGGCTTAGCTCCTCCTTTAGAACATCATTTATATATTTTCTATATTCAGACAAGTTAGCGAAGCTGCTTATATTATGTTGATATAGGGTTTAAATATGGAATAGCAGCGGTCAGGGAGGAGGCGTGGACTCTATTACAGTAGCGATAGTATTACCCCAAACGTCCTTATCTAATTCATAATTAAGAACTGTTTTTAGAAGAGGGGTAAACCGTTTAATATTAAAGTTATCAGAATCAACTAAAGGGAGGAGTCGGAGAAGGTCACTACAAAGAGTACCGCGGCTAGCGCTAGACGGGAGTAGTTAAGCAGTGGGAAGGTTTTATAATGCTAGGACAAGGTTAATAACAAGATTCTTAAGCCCTATATATATTAGACAGGACCTATAGTAGACTAATAATTACCTTTATCGCCTCTCTAGTATAACAAGTCCAAAGAGCTAGAGATGCCTAGATTCTAATAAGTTAAGTTAAATAAATTACGAAAGTCATTCAGTCCTTCCCTAATAGGTTTCATTTTAATTATCTCTAATCTAAAGAGATTCGCCATTGCGGGCGAACGCGCTAACGTGGTAGGTAGGTAGGTAGGCAAAAAGGAGAGATTAAAGAGGCTCGGATATAACGGATAGTATAATAGTAAAGAAGTGAATAAGTTCGGGGAGGTCAAGGATACGTCAGTGGCGTCTTATAATAAGAAAATAATAAGAAAGAAAAGTATAAGGAAGGAAGTAAGGTGTAAGTAGAACGTAGGGAGATTAAAGATTAGCCATAGAAAAGTTAAGCCGATCTAACGTGGCTTAGACTAAGGCTAAGCAGGGCTTAGTAAACCAAAATACAACATTTTCCGGTCTATAACTAATTACACTTATCTGTTTTAGTTTATTCCGCAACGCATAAAGCTCTAATACAACAGGGCTCTTATACAGCGAGGCTAAAGAGCACTAGGTAAGGCGTGGGTAGAGAGCGGGTTAATTATAGAGTTAATCCTACAAGCGCCCACGAACAATTACGTGGCTAGTCCTAAAACGAGCTAAACTCAATATACCAATTACAGATACGGTTAACCCCTTTTTACAGCAGTTAATTAACCTAGTTCCCGAAATCAGGATCCAGTTCTTAAAACCAGATCCGGTTTTTAGGATCGCGCCCTTTTTATAGCAGTTAATTAGCTTATCTCCTAAAACCCAAATTAGGATCTTTTAGTTTAGCACTAGTTAACTAGCCTATTTCCCGAAAATAGAATTAGGATATAGTCTCTAGAATTAGAATATAGTCTTTAGAATTAGATATAGTTCTTAAAATAAGATCCCGTTTTTAGCAACTTAAGTCAATATTAAAGGATATATCTTATATTTATTCTTAACATTCCTACCTTATTAATATAAAATTCAAAGTTACCCTATACCCTAGTTACCTTATAAAACGCCAGAGAGCTACTAGGCCATTAATTATCTAGTACTATAGTTATATATTAAAAGTAAGGGTTACTACTAAGGTCAAAGCGAGCTATAAATAAGAATTTTCAAAGTAAAAGGAGACCTTTTTATAAAAGGCTAATAGATTAAAGTAAGACTATAACGTAGATTGCTATATCCTAATACGGCGTAACAGTCGATTTTATACCTATATATTTATAGATTAACCTTTATAGCCTCTAAATCTACAAGACCTAGTAGGCCCTCTTCCCTTTATAGCTATAGAACTACTAACTGCTTTTAAAGGAAAAGTTCTATCCTGCACTAGTTAAGAAGATATTAGCATATTTTAACTATATTAAAGAGGGTAGACTGACGGAGGCTAATTCTAAGATATCCGGATCGGAAAGTGACAAGTCTCTTCTTTATGGAGGACCAAACTTATCTTAAATACTAGACAGCAGCTTATAATTAGATAAACATCTAGTAGTGAGGTAAGACTAAACGAGTTACGGGCTAGCTAATATATCGCTGCCAAGTATATAAAGGTAGAGAACTTAACTTTAGTCTAATATGTAAAAACTTAATCCTTTATTACACGTAAACAATAACGAGATATTCTTAACATAGAAGCAACTAGATAGAAACAAAATACCAAGCTAAGGAAATCCTAATTAACGCCTTAATTCTCAATAAATGCTAAAATAGATAAACGTAATTGCGAAAATGTTTCCTTATAAGAAATTTCTTATTTCTTTAGCTTCTTGGAGGCTCTATCTATGGTACAATCTACCTTTCTCTTACGTGTCCCTCTCCTTAATAGATCTTTTAATAGATCGTCTAGCGCCTCTCCTGGTTAGTCTCTTTGCTTATATAGTTTACCCCTCTAAGCTATCTCTATTATAATATCTTTAAGCGGTTTATACATCCTTGCATAACGATAGAGGTAATATGGATTTTTAGTATAGTATAATATAAGTCTCTTATACGGTATACCCGTGGGTAAAACCTAGGTAGGATACTAGTATACTATTGTAATAGGACTATATATAGATACAACTGATCTATATTTAGGGTTTTAGAGACGCTTTAAGTCCTCTATTATATAGCAAGTTAGCAGCTATAATAAGAGATACTTTAGTTATCCGTCTAAAATTATAGTATCGGAAATTGTTAACACTTTAGTCAGGGGAGGTATATCTCTAAGGAAGTTTATAGGATTAGCTAAACTATTTTCTGCTTAATTATTAGTATTGCTAAATAATATATAGGTGTTTTATAAATATACCTAAAGGCACCAGTAAACTTTTAATATAAACCTTTTTTAGTTAAGGTAAGTCTGTCTTAGCCTCGCTATAGCTCTCTATTAGCTTAGGTAAGACTGTTTTGGTTTTACTGCGGCCTTCCAGGCTCTTAAGGTAATTGGCGTATATTTCCATATCCTCTTATATATTACCCTCTATATTATTATCAATTTTATAAGAGTTAACCTCCTTAGTTATATAAGTAGGTATAGAGGGCATCTACTACTATTCTAGTTGATCTCCTTACTTATATAGTTTGCCTATCTTAGCTATCTTAATTATAATATCTTTAAGCGGTTTGTATATCTTAGTATAACGGCGGAGGTAATAAGGATTCTCAGTATAGTATAATAAAAGTTTCTTTTGCGGTATAGCCACCGCTAAAACCTAGGTAGGATATTAGTATATTACTATAATGGGACCGTATAAAGATATGATTCCTCTATAACTGGGGTTTTGGAGATATATTATGTCCTTTATTATATAATAAGTAGGTAACCAGGATATAAGATACTTTACTTATCCGCTTAAGATCTTAGCATTAGAAATTGTTAACACTTTAGATAGATATATAAGGACACTATTCTCTACTTAATTATTAGTATTACTAAATAATATAGGTGTCTTATAAATATACCTCTAGGTACCAGCAAAATATATTTAGAACCTACAACTGTATTTATCTGCTAGGATAAGCCTTTAATATAGTTCTCTTTCAGTTAAGGCGAGTCTATCTTGGCCTCGCCGTGGTCCTCTATTGGCTTAGGTAAGTCTATCTTAGTTTTATCGTGGCCTTCCAATCCCCTAAGATAATTAAGGTATATTTTTTATACACCTCCCTAAACCGTATCCTCTTGTGTATTACTCTTTATATTATCGTCGTTTTCGTAAGAATTGGCCTTATTAGGTATTTAAACAGGCGTATAAGGCATCTGTTTCTGCATAGGGTCGGAAAGCTATAATTATTTCTCCTCCCCGCTACCAGATGCCGTGTCTTTATTGTTAATGCGATTTTAAGATAATTTAAGGTTTCTAGTAGGTTAATAATTAGGTATATTATCTTTGGGGCGATAGTATATTATAATGTTTTTATAAGCACTAATTAAGGACTTATAGGTTATATTAGCAATATATCTAAGCTTAGTTAAGGTAATATATATAATATCTGGTATTTTTATAAAGATAGTAAGGGATATATAGTTAAGAGGTTAGATTTAAAGGTAAGTTAAATTAATAGTATATGAGAACCGGGAGCACGACGTTTATATTTTATTTCTCTCCTAAGGCGGAGTTAGGACAGAAGGTAAAAGGGAAAGGCGGAGTATACTAGCCACCCCTTTTTACTTTATATGGTATCTATAGTACAATATTTAGTGGCTATAATTACTCTTAGCTTACGTATTATCTGCGCCTAAGACTATAGGTACCTAGAGTGATCTATAAGTAAGGCATTATTAGGAGTAGCTATTGGCTAAGCTGTTACTGAATTTAAATGGCTGACAATCCCTAACGGACGCCGTATACCTTAGTAGGGTTTAGAAGCGTTTATATAAAGTTATAAACTAGAACCGGAAGTTAACAATGACCCCTAATAACGCCTCTCTTAGCAGGAATAGCATTATATAATCTACTTCCAACGCCTATCCCTCTTAGGGTAAGACACTGCCTAAGCGGTAGACTTATCTTAGCTAGTTAATCTTATATATTAACCCCCTATCTATAGCAAAGGAGCTATTAGTGCGTTATAGGGTGGTTTAATTAGCATTCTAGCTAAGCCCTTTATAAGCGCTCCACCTTATATAGGTGGTAATTAACTCCTATTAATCTACCTTACATTAGGGGAGATCTTTTACTTAAGGCGCTAAGTAGCCGGTACTTAAAGGTCTATAGGCTTATTCTATATCCCAATAATATCGATTATAATTTCTTCTTAAGTGGTATCTCGTAACCCTAAGTACCTATAAGCGCAGCGTCCCTAAATTATTAGTTAGTAAGTAGGTGTTTATAGATAAAGAAACCGACTTTAGAGATAATAACGGCAACGTAGAGGCGTTAGCTAGTTAGGAAAGTAACTTTAGTAATAAGAATTAAGAATAGGACGCAGAGACATTATATAACAGAGAAAATAGTTTTACTAAAGATTAAGAAATAGGGGCAGATAGCAATAAAGAGATATTAAGTGACGAGGCTATATAGGCGACGGTTAAATACGGTAGCCTTGACTTTATAGTCTTAAATCTATAAATAAAGGATTAAAATATAAAGAAGAGTTCTAATAAAAGCTGGTAAAAGGGTTAAAACTTTAGCCTCTCTTTATTTAGCCTATTACGAAATAAAATAATATTTCACTATTCCTACTAGAGTCTCTGCCTACTTGACTTATAGCGAGCTATAAAGCATTCGCGATAATCTATACTTTTACTTAAATAAATTTATTTACTACCTTAAAAGCGATAAGTAAGTAAGTAAGTAAGTAACATTTTAAGACTATCTGGCGGCTTATTTAGCCATAAGTCTTAGCCTAAAACGCCTTTTTCCCTATGAAATTTACAGTCTATTTATGTAATATAGGAGTGTAATTGCCCCTACAGTAGACACTCTCGCCTCTTTCTCTTCTTTAGCTGCTCCTGCTTTACAGCCTAGAGTTAAGCCTTTATTCTACCTACTGTGGTACCCTATTCTTACAAGCCAATCCATAAAATCCTTCGCGCCTTCTTTAGCTAGCTATAGCCCTAGGGGCCCTCTTAAGCCTTTCGGTATAAGTCCCACCAAGCTTTTACTATTAAACTTTTCATATTCTAGGTAGTGACCTCTCTCTTTAGGTTTACCGTATACGCACTTTACTCCTTCCTTCCCTTACTGTTCTCTATGCGTATTTAATCTACCTATCCCTATTCTTTCTGCCAGTATATATCTAACTAGGTTCCTTTCGCCTTTTAGTCTAGGGATCCTTCCTCCTCCTACTTTTTACATTTCTTTATAGTCTAGGGGGGATTCGCCGTCCTCCCATTCTATTCCTAACCTCTTCTTTTTTCTTTCTGCATATAGGCTCTCTAACTACGCGTTAAACCCTCCTTAGAGGGTTACTATTTCTTCTTCTATAGATAGTTCTTCCCTTTCTATACTAATGTACTTGGGGCATCTATCTAACAAAAAGAACTTATATATCTTAGGGCTTAGGCCTCTTAGCTTCACGGTATCCTTACATAACGTCCTTAGCGGTCTAGCCCTACTTAGCTCTCTCCCTAACTCCTTACTATCCGTATAAAACCAAACCACGCCGTTCTTTACTTCTCCTTTAGCTGTATAAGCCTCATATATTGCCCTTAGGCCCGCGTCTATAGGGGTGTTATAGAGTCCCAAGCAGACTGCCCCTTTAGCTATTACTACTAATAGCTAGTCTCTAACCTAGTAGTATACTATACAATCCTTAACGGAGACGAATATCTATCTTAACCCTAGGGGTTATCTAAGGTAGCTCTTCTTAAGGAGGTCCTCCCCTATCCTCCTAACCTAGGCTAAGGTATACTTGGCTTTTCTAGCCTATAGGGTCTCTAGGTCCTTCGTTATATAGTTTCTTAGCTTATATATTTTAAAGGCCTTTACCTTTCTCTATATAATTAGGTGATCTATAGCGACCTTATTTAGCCTTAGAGAGGCTTTATCTTTTACGTTCTTAAGAATATCCTCTATCTTTAGAATTCCCGTCTCCTAATCTAGTACTTTTAGCGGAATGCTCTTATCCGCGCTAAGGGCGAAGTATTTACACACTTTAAGTGGCCCCTCTAGCTCCTTTACTAGGGCTGCTTATCTCTAGGCCTTTATCTCTCCTTTATCGTCTAGGCTTCCTTTTTACTATACCTTAGACCCGTATACTAGGGAGGGTACAAGTACTATTTTAATAATCTTTACTACGGCTTCCGTCCTTAGTTCTATCTTAGTTAAGAGGTTCCTAATAAGTCTAGCTATACCCTACCCTACTACCGTCCTCCTTATTACGTAAGCCTTAAAGCTTAGCTTATTATCTAGTATAACCCTTAGGTACTTAACCTCCCGGCTTATCTTTACCGTGTGGCCTATTATAACCATCTCTCCTCCTATAGGGCTTTCTGTCCTTATCCCGTGGTATACTATTACCTCTATTTTTAATGGTTTAACCTCTAGGCCTAGCCGTGTAATTTTAGTTATAAGCGCGTTGGCCTTAATCTCCGTGTTCTTTAAGGACTCTTTAAGCAAGGCTCCGGTTACTACTAGGGCTATATTATCCGCGTATAAGTACTTTAACCTTTATTCTAGGATTACTAGGCTTAATAGAAGGCTAAATAAAACTAGAGATATTGGTGACCCCTAGGGGAAGCTATTATCTAGGTATATACTACTCCCTTTTACCCGGCCTTTTCTGGGGTAGATAGTCCTATTACTTATAAAGTCTACTACTAGTTAAACTATATTATTAGGGACCCCTTTATCTCTAAGGATTTTATATATAAAGTCTTTTTTTACCGCGTTAAAGGCTCCTTTAATATTTATATAGACTAGCGTCTTCTAAGTCTTATACCTATTTACGCCTTTCTACTTTATCTTTAGGTTGGCTAGTATCTTTAGGGCTATGTCTGTTATAGACCTCCTAGGGATCCCTCCTGCTTAGTTTTCGCTAAACTAACCTCTTATAAGTCCGGTTTCTCTTAGCTACCTAGCTAAGGCCCTTTTAAGTCCTTTACTATTTATTAGAAGAAGCGTAATCGGCCTTTAGCCTTTTGCCGTACTTATATCCTTACTCTGCTTAGGTACTAGAACGAGTTTAGCTTCTTTTAAGGACGCCCTTCCCTTCCCTAAGTCCTTGTTAATAAGGTGGGCCACCCTATATATATTTGGGTCTAGCTCCTTAAATAGGTTAATTATAATCTTATCTCTTCCTAGCGCTCTATTCTTTACCTTTAGAAACGCGTCTAATACTTTCTTTACGCTTAAGTCGTTCTACTTAGCTAGGGACCTCGTCTTTCCAGACTTGGTCCAGTCGTTCGTCTCTAGGTTAGGGCCTGCTAAGCCTCCCAATTTTACTAGAGTTTCCGCGATTATAATGACCTACACCTCCTCCGGCTCCTTTTTATAACCCGCTAGCTGTCTTAGTGCCCTAGTCTAGGTTTAGTTCCTCTACTTCGCGAGTTTATATACGTCTTAATTGGACTTTGTATTCTATATCGCCTTAGTCTAAAAGGCTGCTCTTGCCCTTTTGACCTTACTTCTTAGGGTTTTCCTTTCTTTAGCTCTTCCCTTTGGGTCCGCTATAGGGTCCTTCTTTTGTACTTTCCTAACCGCTTTTATAAGGTCCTTATTCCACTATAGAGTCTCTTTAACTGCTATTTTCTTTTCTTCTAAGTTAGCCCTAACGACCTCCGCAAGGTTCTCCGTCCACTCCGCTAAAGATTCTCCCTCTTAGGTCTATTGTTCTTTGCACTTCTTAATATTTACTTTTATTTTTATCCTAAATAACTTTCTACTAAGGAGCGCCGTCCGCGCTTATATAACTCTATAGTCTAAGCCAGACTGCATCTTATTAAGGCCTCTAGTTGCCTCTAGAATGCTGCTAAAAACAAAGTCTAGAGTCGCGTTTCCTCTTATTGGGATCTTAACGTTATTTAGTATGTTAAGCTCTAACGCCTACTTATTAAGCTTAATTAATCTTTAGGCTCTTCCTTTATTCTATATAAAGGATCTATTAAAGTCTCCTATAACTAGTATATCTCTCCCCTCTATTGGAATGCTCCTTACCGCCTAAGCGGTCTGTCCCTTGTTTTTTTCCTCTAGGTGTATATATATGTTATACACCTTTACGTCTTCTATCTCTACGCCTGTAATGTCTCTTATAAGTCTCCGTAAGGCCTTTACCCTTAGGCCCGCCCTTATAAAGGTTAACATTCTTAGTCTTTTATTCTTTTAATCTTCCGATAGGCTAAACATATTATATCCGTTTAGAGAGATAGTAATCTTATTTTAGTTATAAAGGACCGCTGGTTCTTAAACTAATATTACATCTACTTTCCTATCTACCGCTTATGCTAGAAACGCTACTTGCGTTTATTTTAACCTAGCTGTATTATTACTAAGTATATCTAGCTCTATTTAGCCGGCCCTTTTCCTTTACTTAACTTAGTTCCCTTAGGGTCTATCTTCTCTACTTCCTTTTCTTTATCTTTCTTAGCCTTTGCCTTAAGGTTTACTCTAGTCTATTTCCTTTTAGCCTAAATAATCTATTTATTTAGGTATAGCTACTAGTTTCCTACTCTCCTTAGTTTTAGTAGGCACTTTAGGTCTAAACTCTTATAGTTTTAGTAGTATACCATATACCTAGTCTTTTTCTTACACTTCCCGTACTCTGCCTTACCGCAGTTTTCGTACTTATTTTCTTTTTTGCATAGGCCTATATAGTATATCTTGTAGTTCCTGCAGAACCTTAGCCCTAGTTTATTAGTTATTTTTACCGCTCTAACCCTATCCCTAAACAGCGTAGTAGACCTTTTAATCTTATTGTCTTCTCCCATAAAGACAATAACGTTATACTTCTCCGCGTATTCTGTTAGCTAAATTACTAAGATCTTCTTTAAATCCGTAGTTCTTTAGTTCTTAATTATCTCAAACTTAATATCCGCCTCATTTAACGCCGCCTAATTTCCTTTAACCAACCTTAACCTTATTACTCCTCAGAAGATAAACTTATTCTACTTCTCGCTAAATTCCACCCTATCTACACCTATAGCTTATTTAATTAACTCCTATTTAGTTAGGAGGTTTGTGACGTCTTATTTTGTCTTAACTAGTAGAGCAATAGCGTTTCTAGTTTAGTTAGCTCTAACAACCCCTTTATTTTCTTCGGCGGTTAGGTAAGCCCTAACGGCGTATTCCGTAACTACCTCGTCTAGTCTTTATCTACTAAACCTTAAGAAGACTTTTAAGTTATGCCTCGTCACTTCTTTCGTTATAACTCCCCTAGCTACTTTTCTCTCCTTTTTTTAGTTCTGTAGTCTAAAGTCCTTCTTTAGGACCTAGGTCTACAGGGGTCTAACTTAGGTAACCGTGTCCTCCGCTTATTTATTCTCCTTCTTCTAGATACTAATCTTTCCATCCTTAGGAGTTGGTCCCGCGTCTTGGGGGGCCTTGCCTTATTATTGGTTCTGCGCTGGCTGGCGCTATTAGGACTATATCTCTCTCTCCTTAGTCGCTTCCTGTGGGCCCATACCCCCTCTAATTTCACTCTTTTTTCCGGTAGTCTGGCCCGCCCCTTTAGCGGGGGCTACCTAGTTTATTACGTCTAAGACTATCGCGAAGACCCTCCGTATCGTCCCCCCTAGGGACAGTTAGGTTAGCCTTTCTATATTCTAGAAGTTGTTTATAAGGTATTCCGTAAACGTCTTAAGGACCGCCTCCCTTCTAAGGCGGGTTTTTTTCTTATTCTCTTGTATATTCAATAGAGACTTTAATAGGGCGGAGGGTTTGGAACCTCTGGTTACTCTAGGATTATAACTAGCCTGTCCTTCCTTCTCTGTGTTTAGTTCGGTATATAGGGGTTCTTCCTATAAGACTGTCTAGGCTGCTAGGGCGGGAGTGCTTATCCCCTCCCTGGGGGGATCAGCTTCTGCTTCTTCTTTAGTATTAGTTATAACTTCCTTAGGGCATAGGGAGGCCTGCTAGGATTAGGAGCTATTGTGTGCATAAGGGTCGAGGACCAGCCTTCTAAGTAGGGAGTCCTCTATATAAGTCGACCTGGAAGGGGTCGGCCTCGCGGGTATAGGAGATGTTTCTCTCTCCGGTGTAACGGGTTGAACAGGGGCTTCATTTATAACCACTTCTGCTATCTCCTTATCCTAGCTTCTATAGAAGCGGCATCTTCCCTTACAGCTAGCGCTGTCGTAATATTTAATTACGACGCAGTTCTTATACAACTCCTTGCAGAAATCGCATCGTTCTTTTAATTTCTTTTTAAATGTTTAGTTGCCGTGATATTTATTACCTCCTCCGTACCCCCACTAGCACTTATAGGGCCACCTTACTATGTCCATCTTTCTAGCTTTTTTTATCTTTCAAATCTTTTCCTAGTAAACTGTTGTAAGTTTTGGCAGGGATATAACTTTTTTTATAGTATTTTCTTTTTGTTTAAATTATTTCTCTACTTATAGTATACAGCGGTTATTCATCTATTCCGGTGTGGTGGGGAGGGGTAGTTAGGTTACGCGAGGGGGCTTGGACTAGTGGCTACGCTTATAGGGCTATTCACGTATAAACTTCTCTAAGTATATATAAGGGGGCTTCAAGTCGTTGCAAAGTTCATAGGAGTCTTTATATAGGAACTTCTTCAATATTTCTAGATCTAGGACTTATATATTTTTTTTTTTATAGTTTTAATATTTTCCTAATATTTGCTTCCTATTCACAAGCTAGGGCGCTAGGTCAGATCACCCTACTCACGCGATCACTCTGCTCGCACGACCACCCCGCTTGCACGATCGCCCAGCTCACACAATCACTCAGCTCGCGCGATCACCCTACTCACACGATCACCCCGCTTGCACGATCGCCCTGCTCGCACAATCGCCCTGCTCACACGATCGCCCTACTCGCAGGATTGCCCAGCTCCCACGAGGACCAGGCTCGCACAATCACCTAGCTCGTAGGATCGGCCAGCTCCCACGAGCATCCAGCTCGTAGGATCACCTAGCTCGCATAATCACCCAGCTCGCACGATTACCTAGCTTGCATAATTACCTAGTTCGCACGATTACCTAGCTCGCATAATCACCTAGCTCGTAGGATTAGCTAGCTCCCACAAGCATCTAGCTCGTATAATCGCCTAGCTCGCAGGATCAAAGCCGCAAAGTTATTAAACCTATTAATACCCTATTTACACCCTCTGCTCTACTAGGACTTATTATAATATTAGTTACAACGCCGAGTTTATATATTATATTAAGGACAGCAGTTATCTATCCAACCCTAATCACCCTTATATACTTTGTTGTAAAAAGTACCAGCGTTATATATAAGTAAAGATGTATAGCTTAAAAGATCAGCTTAGGTAGGAATTATTATATAATACTTCCCTCCCTTTCTCTATTTAGGTTAATCTAAGAAATTTAAATGTATATCTCATCTATAGTCGGTCCGTTAGATATTATATAGTAACTATATTATCTATCCCTAATTAGCTACCCCTTACCTTACCCCTTATTTTACCCTTTATTTTATCCTTTACCTTACCCTTACCTTACCTATTACCCCTTGCCCCCTTAGACGAATTACAAAATCCTAGTCATTATATCTATTCTATTAAATACTAGAATAGGATTAGATGATAACAGACTAAAATAAAAAAAAGTAGTAAAGAATAATAAGATAAGCGCGTAATAACTAGGAGAAGGTTTTATATATACTAAGCGCATAGTTCTAAAGATGCATTTTGTGCTTAAGGGTTACTTTATAAACGTTGCATTTAATCTTACCCTACTATAGGAGTTTAGAGAGATGCGCTTGTTAGAAATGCTTTATAAGAGCAGCTAAAGTATAGAACTTATATATGCGCTTACTGATTATAAGCTTTTTATTCCCAAGGCAGATAAAGTATATTTTTAGTCTTTTCTCCTTATATAGGGATGACTTTGCCCTCTCTAGCGCCTTAACAGCTTTTAAAATCTTAGTATCTTCTTTAATCTTAACTTTACTAAGGGCGACATTTGTCCTAAACTCTTTTTGGTAATAATTCTGCCAATATAATCTGCCTTCCTTAATATTACAGTAATCTATAACCGCATTAATGGTATTATTACGCCTACGTATTTTATCTTCTAGTAATACGCTAGGAAGCGTTATAATTACTTTAATAAGGCGTTTGTATTTAACTAATCTATTATTACTAGATTCTAAGGTTGCTTTAATATCCTCGCTAAATTTATCCCCAGAAAGCTGCCGCTTAATATTAATTATAGCTTATTTGTTATCCTAATTCTTCTTAATATTTTCTAATAGTATATTTCTTTAACGTTACCTTTCATTTATAATTTCCCGGCTAAGCTTTTAGTATTTTATATTCCCTATAGCTTTGCCCTTAAGGCTATGCTTTAGCTTATTTTAAATTTTAATTAAAGTATAAATATATAGGTTCTCGTTTACTAATAAGAATTATTCTATTATTAGGTGCTGTGGCCGCTATAGGTTAATTAATCGGCTTATTTAGTATACCGCTTTTATTAACTTTTCTTAAGGCTCTAAGCCTTAAACGATTACCTATATATCTACGCCAACACGCCACAAAAGGTAGTGCTTTAGGAATATTCGAGCGTCGGCGTGCTGCATTATTAGGTTTTAAAGGGCGTTACTTACGTTACCTAGGTAGTATAGGCGTTAGAAAGGTTTTAGTAGAACTAGCTCTATATAATAGAACTTACTATTTTTATTAAATGCCTTGCCTACGCCGTAATGGAGACTATATGGGCGCGCAACCTACCGAAATCCCGTAATTGCGCTAAGGTCCTTAATCTAGGGCAAAAGAGTTAAGTATAGTAAAGGCTAATTAAGTAAGACCTTGTGGCCGTAGGGGGTTTTAATCAATTGCTAAAATATAGGGATATTATCTAGGTCTAAATAGAGTGGTAGCGGTAACTTGTTACGCCTAGGCTTAATATATAGCTTACTAAGCTGCTTTGCGGACGTTAGATTAGGGGGTTTAAAAGCTTAATTAGTAAAGAGAAGGCCTAGGAGAAAGATATAAGGGCTAAGAATAAGTAAAGGGTTAAAGATAATCTTAGGAATTAGGAAAGTATTACTAGTTCTCTATAAGTATAAGGTAAAAGGAATAGGGTAGAAAGAGAACGTACGCTTCTTTTATGCTAAGATATTCCTTAGTGAATTTAAATATAAACTTAAGCATAATTTTATAAGGCCCGCCTTCTAGGTTATAAATAAGTGTAACTATTATATGTCGGTAGCATAGATTAAGAAGAGCTTTAGGTCAGCTTGCAATGTAAAAGCCTAGCTATAGTAAGAAATAGACTTATATCCGATATCGTCTAACTATATATTTCTTCCTTATTATAACTAAGTTAGTCTTAAAAACTAGGGCGAGATCCTCCGCGTCCATAACAGTCTTTTCTTACTTTTTCTTGCTTAAGCTATATTTCTTTACCAGTTTCCAAAGTACCTAAGAAAGATATCTTAGCTCCGCTCTACCTTACTAGGTTAAAGGGTTAACTAGGAATATAATTACCTTATATATTTAGCGGTTTAGTTTACTAGAAATTTTCCTACTAGTCGCTTTCTTATATATAAGGCGATAGTATTTCTAGTATAAGCTAAGCAAGCTAGAAGCCTTTATCCCGTACTATTTCCTACCCCCTTTCCCTTATTTCTAATTTAGAAATTAGTTAAAGAAGTTATAAAGGAGCCGAAGCGAGAGGACTTAGTATATTTTCTTAGGGTCTTTCCCTATATAGGTGCAGTATCTAGAAATTATTAGCTCTCCGCTAAGTTAGGCCTAAAAGGAAGCCGCTAAATAGGTTATTACTTACTAATACTAGTGCTCTTTAATGCGGTTAAAGAGATTCGTACTACTATTAGTATAGTCCTACGTCATAAAATTAGATTCCTTAAACTCTTTTAACTATTTAAGGTAGTATTCTAGTGGATAGTCTTAATCCTTATAAAGCTATGCTTAAGTAGGCGCTTTATAAGCATCGTTAGATCTAGCAATACTATTAGCGTTATAGTTAATGCTACTGTCGGCGTCGCAGTTGGCGTTACTATCGGTATTA
Organism: Cenococcum geophilum 1.58; assembly: GCF_001692895.1. Classification (NCBI taxonomy): domain Eukaryota; kingdom Fungi; phylum Ascomycota; class Dothideomycetes; order Gloniales; family Gloniaceae; genus Cenococcum; species Cenococcum geophilum. The sequence continues at coordinate 1,733,608 of NW_027137561.1, forward strand.
CTGTCAGTATTACTATTAAAGACGGTTAGTTCTGTCCCGTAGCTATTACTATCGCTATCCATGTCTATATACTTATTATTAGTAACGCTAAATAATAAGCTATAATCTAATAGTTAAGCGCGCCGCATTCTATAGAGGTAAAAGAGAACTTAGGGTAATAATAGCGGGAAGGATCTAGAGAGTAATATAAGGTTAAGGAGAGAGGAGGGTAAAGAATAAGAGAAATAGGGCCTAGGTTAAACGGATCAGAGGTAGAAGCTATAGAGTATATATAGCTTTAGCGCCAGGCACGTAGAAGGTTTACATTTCTAGATAAACTAGTCTCCTCATAAAATAGGGCACAGGGCGGTAAGCGAGAGGCTTAACGTTAGACTGGTAAGCAAGAGGCTTAGGGCGGCGGGGAATTTTAGCGATGTAACCTCTAAAAACAGCGACAGAACCCTCCTAAAACGGCAGTTAGATCTCCATTTTCTTTTTTAATGGAGTAAATTTTATAATATAGGGATTATTTCCTCTATACTGTTCTGGATCCTTCCTATTTTATAATCTAAATATTTTAATAACCTATTAATAAGATTTGTCTTTCTTAGGCAGTATATAATTTTAAAGTCGTACTATAATAGTGCTTTTACCTATCTAGCTTATTAACCGCTTAATACCTTTATAGTTATAAAGTATTCTAGGTTGTTATAGTCTGTAAGGACTTTAATAGGGTAATTACTTCCTATATAATAATATCGCTAGTGCTTTATTATTGCGACTATTATAAGTAACTCCTAGTTATGCGTTATATAACGCTATTTTATAGGGGTTATTTTTCTTAACTAAAACGCCATAGGATGCTATTTTCCGTCTTTTAATTAAGATATAATTGCCCCTAGGGCGAAGCTGGATATATCCGTTTTAAGGTATATATATAGCTCCTAGTAAAAGTATATTAAGATAGGCACCGATATAAATAAATTCTTTAACCGGTCTATAGCCTACTTAGCAGCTTCCCTAAATATAAAGGGTCCTAACTTCTTACCATTCTTAGATCCTTTTAGTAGATTAGTAATTAGGAGTATTACTTATAAATAATAAATAATAAACGTTTAGTAGAAGTTCGCTGTGCCTAAGAAAATCTATACTTCTCTAAATATTATAGGGTAGGGCTATTCCCTAATAGCGTCCACCTAACTTTTCTCCATTAATACTTTATTAACGCTAATAATAAAGCCTAGAAAATTAATGCTAGTAGTATAGAATATACACTTTTTTAGGTTTATATAGTGTCGGAATATATGGACAGAAGTTACGTGGTTACGTGTCGTCGTCGTGTCATCGTCGCGTCGTCGTCGTGTCTCTGATTAGTNACCCTTAGGGTGACTCATCAGCCCCCTATTTAGGCACCGCGATCCTTACGATCCTCTGCTTTCGATACCTATTAGACAAGAATCAATTCAACAGTTAATAGGCCATACAAGTGCACTTGGGTGATACTGACATTGATTAATGGTTAACCTTACCGGTTGGCTATAGAGCAATAAGGTTCACTTGCCGCCCCAGCAGCTTCGTTTGATCGCAAGCAGTATTCTAGTACCTAGCAGTAAAACCACACCAGCAGCTCCGGCAGCACCCAACCCTAGCAGCTTAGAATATACGACAAATACGCAACGCATAAGACATTCTACAGCAGCAAATCAACCCCCAGTACGACCTCTTTACTGAGCGCCGTACCCCCAGCTCAACAGCATCAACCCCCAGTACGACCTCTTCACTAAGTGCCGTACCCCCAGCTTAATAGCACCCAACGTCCAACAGCCCTCGGGCAGTACCCCAGCAGCAGCTACCTCAGCAGTACTACGGCAGCGCTCTAGCCGTACACAGCACACCAGCTTTTACAGCACCCAACATCCAANTACCTAACTGCTTTACGCAGTACCCCAGCGTAGCTACGCAACTCAGCAGCAAACCATTACCTAGTGTGCTCAGCATACAAATCAACATCCAACAGCCCTCGGGCAGTACCCCAGCAGCTACCTCAGCAGCTACCCCAGCAGTACTACGGCAGCGCTCTAGCCGTACACAGCATACCAGCTTTTACAGCATCCAACAACCTAGCAGCATTAGCAGCACCAAAACACCCAGCTACCTTAGACTTGCGGAAAACTAGTAACAGAAGTGTCACTAAGTACTAGGAGATACCAAGTTGCGTCCATTACGCAGAACAACCACGTTTACGAAGATTTGGTCGAGTACTTTAGGTCAGAAGTGTTACTAAACCTAGGGTCCCAGGTCAACGTCCGAAACGCGTCAACTACATCTTAAATTGCCTACCTCTTGACAGCAAACCTACGAGATCCTACCTACCTTCGACGTACAACACCCCGTCGATTCTACCTCTACAAAATCAGCAGCTATAGTTCGACAGCTGCCTTGTACAAATCCCGACACCGTCTGCTGCCTTCCTTGCAGATCTGCCACGTCGAAGATCACGTCAACAGCGCGTCTACAACGCTAGCGCGCTCCCCATCCTCCTCCCTCTCGAATCTGCTGGCGCCTGCGGCAGCTACAAACTATTAATGGCATAAAGAAAGAATTGCCAGTGTGGGAATGTATGGATAAAGGTTACGTGGTCACGTGTCTTAGGATAGCTGTTTTACGCACAAAGAAAGAACTGCCAGTGTCGGAATATATGGACAGAAGTTACGTGGTTACGTGTCGTCGTCGTGTCATCGTCGCGTCGTCGTCGTGTCTCTGATTAGTTACCCTTAGGGTGACTCATCAGCCCCCTATTTAGGCACCGCGATCCTTACGATCCTCTGCTTTCGATACCTATTAGACAAGAATCAATTCAACAGTTAATAGGCCAATCAAGTGCACTTGGGTGATACCGACATATAGAGCTTATATTTCTATAGTCTTTTTAGTACTATTTATATATAGTGCGTATATGCTTTATAGTTATTAGAGTAGACTATAATATTATTAAGGTAGACTATATATATCGTGTCTAATAGGCCTAATAATGCCTTATTAATATAGGCTTAAAATATTACCGGTGCGTTAGTAAGCCTAAATAGCATTACTAGGTACTTAAAGTGGCCGTACTATATTTAGAACGCTGTTTTCCACTTATTACTAGCTTTAATCCGGATTTAATAGTATATATCTTTTAAATCTAATTTTGTAAATATCTTTACGCCTAATAGTCTATTAATAAGCTCCCCTATTAAAAGTAATAGGTAGCAATTCTTTATAGTAATCTTATTTTGTCAGATAATCTGTATTCTTGGAGGCGTAGGACGTGCATGGGTCACGTGCATTGTAAATCTCTTCATAGAGCCCTAGGGGCCCTAGGTTAATTAAACCATCAAGACACGATTAAGATTATCAATTAATTAACCCATTTCATTAATGAATAGCTTTATATGAACTATCTGACAGTTATAAGCCCGGTCCGCCGACATAAGAAGCTATTCAGCTATTACTTAATTATTTGAAGAAATTCTACCTCATCGTTAGACTGACACCTTATCGTCTTAGGACGCAGACTCTGACAGAAATCCTACCTCAATTGTTACAGGACGATTCTGACACGAGATTTCACGAGATTCCACCTCAATCGTCACAGGACGATCCTGACGACAAGGACGATCCTGATGACAAGGACGATCCTAACGACAAAATACCATCTCAATTCCTCCTTTGCCTATTAGTTAAATGACTCCACCGACTACCTTATCGACTATGATCATCCTCAATAAGCCAGAAGACTGGGAGCAATGGCTATGGCAACTCCGAGCCCTTGTGGATTAGCGAATTTGGGCCTATGTTGACCTAGATAAGGAAGCACCTTAACGAGGTCTACTATAAGAACCAGCCTATCTAGAAGTTACAGATTTTAATGAGAATGCAACCTTATATGCACAGCTCTCGACGAATTAATAGAGAGCGTACGAGAATAGTAGACGATACTACGACTAGGATATAAAGTATTTCCTAAGACAGGAAGATTATCTTTGACAGATCCGCACCCAGATTACGTCTATAGTATTAATTTAGAAGAAGCTACTGCTTAACCCTTTCCTTATAGTTAAAGAATGGCTATCTTAATTAAAGGAGAATATAGAACCTACCTTGTTATTTATTAGAAAGAAGGTATAACACTAGTACACAGAAGCTCTTAAGGGGTTTACATACTTGTTAAAATTAAATTAGTAGCTAGATTAATGGGAATATATAATAATGCTAGGAGAGAAGTATAAGATCCCTTAAATATCTGATAGGATCTAGCTTTAAGAATTAGTAGAAGTTATTTAACCTTTTAGTAATACCTATTATATAAAGTATACTACTAAGTTAAATAACCCGTAGAAGTTAAGATCTTCCAAATACCGCAGAGTAGTAAAGGAGCTGTAAGAAGGATTTAGAAGACCCTCGGAGAAAGCTAATACTACTATAAGAGGGAGTACTTTTAACACAGACTTTGTAGAGTAAGCTATTAAGGATTACTCTAATACTACTAAAGGTTTATAAAGAGGAAAGGCCTTAGCATATAAGGGTATATCACCTCCTTACGCCCTCGACCCTTACGATCGATTGCGTAACGTCTTGTAGACTCCCCGAATACACACGCTTTGTAGCCATTACCCACGCTCTATAACATTACGTTGCGCCTTTTTCTTTACTAATGCTTAGCCTACGACTAATTCTACGTCTCTATAATACCGTAGATGCTACTAAAAGCAGCGTGTCTATAAGTTACCTTACTTTATACTCCTAAAGAATTAATAATAGTAAGATAAAATTCCTTACTAGCTACTATATTAAACTTAAAGAATAACCTAATACCTATATTAAAACCACGACACCAATTAATCCTAAAAGGATTTAATTTATTAGCCCTAGCCTTAACCCCTAAAGGGAAGCCTAGTGGCTTAAAAGACTACAACGACTATAAGGGGGACATTAATAATGTCTTATTCTTTATTAACTATATAACTACGGATAAATAAGCCAAAGGGCTACTACCTATTAAGATTAAGATACGAGACGCTAAGATATTTATAAAAATAGTAGCACGAGAACCTAATAAATACTACCACCTTTTATAGAACTACTATTTAAAGCTTATGTAAGCTAAGATACGTGCTGCCTAAGATTATAATATTATTTAAGACCTATAAGCTTATAAGGCGCTCGCTAATAATATACGCTAAAAGATTAAAGATAACCTCCGCGCGTCTAAATACGACATTTAATAATTAAAGAAGACCAAGATTATACTTATTACTACAGTTACTAAAAGAGAGGGTATAATTAAATACCTATAATCTTAGCTTAATGAGCATATTTATAATAATACTAGACACCTCTTTACTGTATATAACGCCACCTAAGTCTTTACGCCCCTGGCAACCTTACCTACTTAATACTTAATAGAAGGTTAGCGCTAAGTAGCTTTACCTAACGGGAACCTCTACTATAGTAGCGGCGATAATAAAAGCTATAATAATTAAACTTAAACTACTACTATAGGGTCTAATATACGCTACCCTAATCCCCTAATCTTTAAGGGTAACCGTAAGGAATATAGCTACTAGAAGATATAAATCCACAAAAAATTAACCTAGAGCGCCTACCTTTTCCCTATAAAAGATACTAAGATTAGCTATATTATTAGATAAATAAAGGGTATCTTGTTTAATAGGCTTTTCGCTTAATAGGAGACTAGCAGTCCCTAGAAATAGTAGTCCCACTAAAAAGTCCTTAATAACCTTAACTAAATATACTGTAACTATAACCTAGTAGCCACCAGTTAAGCTAAACTACGCGCCCTAAAGATAAATCCTATTAAATTATTTAATAAGTTTTATGTTAAATTCTAGGAATATACTAAAGTCCTCTCTTAAGACGATACTAAAGACTAGGAAGATCTCCTTAAAAAAGTTACTTATTACCTTAGTTACGCAGCCGCTAGCCATAACTATAACAACGTTTACAATATAGTAGCAGCCCTATAAAAGATTAAACAACGGCTAAACTAAATTACTACTATAAACCCCTGCCTAAAGACCTCCTTATAGAAACCCTCCGGACCTACTAAACTACTAACGCCTACTACCCTAAGCAATACTACTAGTCCTAATATCGACCTCTCTATACTAGCCTTTTTAAAGAAGCTACTAGATAGAGAGCGCAAGCTACTCTAAAAGGCGTTACTATAAATGCTGTTAAGAAGGCTATTATAGCTATAGCCCAAACTGCCCAATTGCTAGGTTTAGTAGCCGCCGTTAAACACCTAGCCCTATGCCCTAGACACTAAATATGTCGCTACGCGCCGCTACCGCATAAAATAAAGATATAGTAATAGTAGTAGAATTAGACGTGGAAGCGGAAAATGTAAAGTCCTAGCCCTAAGTTATAGGTTAGGACACTCTAATAATAGAGGGATTTATATAGTAGCTTGCTTAATAGATAGCTTAGTAAAAATAGAAGAATAAAAGTAAATAGTTTTACCTATAGAGGGAACTACCGCCAAAAAATAATATAAAACCCGTTTTATAATTAACTGCAAAGCTATTAATAAATTTATAAATATCTAATTTATACGTACTTACAACCTACCTACCCTACCCCTTACTAAAGCTCACGCCCTACAACTCGCTAACAGTAGTTATACTGTATAAAAGATTACCTATATAGTATAACTCTACCTAAATATAAACGGACACTAGGAGGAGCTCTAGGCCTATATTATACCACTTATAAACTACCCTATTATCCTTGGAATAAACTAGCTTAAATAATATAACCCCACCATTAACTAGTAAAAGAGAGAAGTAATCTTTAATTCTAAATACTATAGAGAGACTTACCTAGGGTATAGCCTAGCCGCCTCTATCTACTCCCCAGAATATTAACCTAAGAAAACCCTTATTACCCCACCTATAACCAACTACTACTATATAAGCGCCGCGGCCTTTTACTATATAGTACATAGGAAAGGCTAAACCGTTGCCGCAGCCTCCTAATTACAACTATATAAGCTTAATAAAGATTAGAACTACGTCCTTTATAGTAATAGAATAGATATAGTTAACCTTCTAAAAAATAATGCCTCTATAGAACTCCACGAACTTTTACCCTTGGACTTTAAGAAGTTTATAAAGCTTAAAAAAGGACTTACTAATAAGGAACTCCGTAAGCTCTTCTCTAAGAGATACTATAACTTTATCAACATATACCTATAAAAGAGCGTAAATATACCCCCCCTATATTAACCCAACGGCTATACCATTAATATTAAATAAGGAAAACGCCGCCCTATAAGAGACCCTACCTAATATTAAAAGATAAACTCTTAGTTGTTAAAAAGTATATTAACAAGCACCTTAATAAAGGGTTTATTTATCCTAGTATATCCCTAGCAGCCGCCCCTATCCTCCTTACTAAAAAGCTAGAAGGAGGTATTTAATTCTATATTAACTATAGAGGACTTAACGCTATTACAATTAAGAACTAATACCCTATACCGCTTATACGTAAGACCCTTAAACGGCTTAGCTAAGCCAAAATCTATACTAAGCTTAATATTATCGCCGCCTTTAACCGCCTCTAAATACGGAAAGGTGATAAATAGAAAACCGCATTTATATCACGCTTCGGCCAATTTAAATATACCGTTATACCTTTTAGCGTATATAACGGCCTAGGCAGCTTTTAAAGCTATATTAATAACGCCTTATAGGACTACCTTAATGACTTCTACTCTGCGTACCTGGATAATATACTTATTTATAGCAATAATCCTTTTAAGCATACTAAGCATGTTTAAAAGGTCCTATAGCGCCTTAGAGACGTAGGACTTTATATTAATTTAAAGAAGTGCGAATTCTTAGTTATAGAAGTAAAATACCTTAAACTAATTGTTACTACTAAGGGTGTCTGTATAGACCCTAAAAAAGTATATATAATTACTAGATGGTAAACCCCTATCTATATTAAGGACGTACAAGCCTTCCTTAGTTTTACTAACTTCTATTGGAAATTTATATACAACTTCTTAGGTATTATAGCACCACTTATAGCAATAATGCGAATAAAGGGCCTTTTTATAAAAGGAAGAAAAATATATTTACGTTTTATCTAGATACCTAAATATAAAAAGGCGTTTTAAGACTTAAAAGATATATTTACTAAAGCACCTATTCTAGCTTATTTTATACCAGGATAATAACTCTATCTTAAGACTAACTCCTTAGACCACGTTAACGCGGGCGTCCTCTCCTAGATAGGTAATAACGGTTTCCTCTACCTAGTTACATTTTACTCGTCTAAGCTTATACTATAAGAATATAACTATAAGATCTATAATAAGGAACTCCTCGCAATTATATAAGTATTTAAGGAATTTTAACTGGAACTCTCCTTAGTAGAACCTAACTAACTAACTAAGGTCCTTACGGATTATCGCAACCTTAAGTACTTTATACCTATAAAATAACTAAACTAACGCTAAGTACGTTAGAATAAGTTCCTCTCCAGTTTTAACTTTAAAATTATATATAGGCTAGAAGTATAAGGTACTAAGCCTAATAGCCTAACATACCATTTACAAGACCTTCCTTAGTTAAAAGATAACCCTTATAATTAATTCTAATGATAAATAATCCTAAAAGCATAAAACTTAGCCCTAGGCATACTACCCAAAACAGAACCAACCGCCCCTTAGCTTTATACCATAGAACTAAAGTTACCCCCTAAAATTAATAAACTTATTACCGTAGTATATAACACCTCTACTAACCTATTATTATATTAACTAATTACTAGAAAGATCGCCGGCACCTATATACTGCTTACTAACCTCTAAAGCTTAGGCTAGATTAATATAACAGCCTTAAAAGTAAAAAAAATAGGCTCTATTATAAAGGCCGTCTATTTATCCCTAACTTAGAAGACCTATAACAGCAACTAATTTAAATGGCCTATAACCTCCGATTAAGCAGCTACTTAGGTAAAGAAGGAACCTATAAGCTCCTCAGCCGATACTACTTCTAGCCTAAAATAATAGACTTAGTTAAACGCTTTATAAGCGCCTATTATGGCTATAAACGTACTAAAGCATTTTATATAAAGCACTAAGGACTACTACACCCTCTACTAGTACCTATACAATAATAGGCAGATATCGCTATAGATTTCGTTATTAACCTACCGCCTTATAAACGATATAGCCGAACTTATAAGAACATCCTTATAATAATATACCAACTTATAAAAGAACGCCACTATATCCTAACTAAAGGCGTAGCTATAAGCGACGTTGCTAATACCTTCCTCTATAAAGTTTACTAACTACACGGGTTACCTAACTCTATTACGTCCAACTAAGGCACATAATTTAACTCTGATATATAGAGGCGGATCTACTAACGCCTTAGTATCTCCGTTAAGATATCTATATCCTTTTACTATAAAACTGCGGGATAACTAAAAAACGCTAACGCTAGTATAAAGGCGTACTTATAATAGGTAGTTGCCTATAGTTAGAACAACTAGGTAAACCACCTTCCGCTAGGTAAATTCGCAGCAAATAACTACGTCTTAGCCATTATAGGTGTTACGGACGCTTTAAGTACGATATTATAACTACTTAGAGAGGAGTCGGAAGAAGCTAGTTAGTTAATTAGAGCACGGTCTAGGATAGAACCAATAGAACTATGTGACGAGGAATAGTAGCTAAGGTTATATAATGTAATCTATATAATCTATAGGATCTATATAATCTATAATAGAGTAGACGGAGTAAGGATTTTATAGGAGTATAGTTATATATTTAAGGACCCTTAGTCCCTACCTAGATAGTTCTTTCCTTATAGTAATTCTTAGAATATAATTAAAGTTAATCTGTTAGGCAACCACTCTACTAGTTATTATTACGTTATTAACTTTCTGTATTACCTATATACCTAGCCTATTAATAAGTCCACTATAGTTCTTGCTACAAGACTCCGTTACACAATTACTACTATAGTTATAGTCTTAGAAGTTAAACAACATGCTACTAAAAGTAGCTATAATAACGCTATTAACGGTAGCAACGACCTTAGGGTTAGGTAACGACACTAGTATAGTAAATACTAACTCGTAACTAGTTACAGTTAAACAGTTATAGATAATAGTTAATTAGTTAATAGATAATAATAAAGCACTTAAAAATAGGGTTAACGGAATAAGAGTAGCTAAGGTTAAGTTACCTTTAATTAAATAATTCTTAGGAGAGAGATTAAAGCTTAAAGGATTTCTTACGTAAATACACTTTAAAGTTATACAGAAAGGAGCAAAGTTAGCAATACCTATAGATTAAGTAGCGTACGCAGGATTATTCCTAACGGAAAGAGCGCTTAAATAGTTCGAACCCTACCTTATAGAAATGCAGAATAATAGTATAATAACCACTAATTAAGATATATAATATATGTTTGCAAGCTAGATAAAATTCGCGGAACGATTAATACAAATATTTAGGGACCTAGAAGTAATAACTATAGTAAAGAAAAAGCTTTAGGACCTAGTATAGCGAACTTTAGTAATTAAGTATATAACGCAGTTTTAGACGTTAGCTATATAGGTTAAATAAAACAATAGGGCGCTTATAGTATAGTATAAATAGGGACTTAAGGCTAAAGTCTAGGATGTAATTATTCTAATAGAAGATACGGACACCCTTAGGGATTTAATAGATTAAGCAATTAAGATTAACAATAGGATCTTTTAAAGGGAATAGGCTAAGAGAGGCTAGGACAGAGTTTTATAGTTATATAAGGCGTAGAGTACGCAATAACTAAAGCTAAATTAGAAACTATGGTATAGCGCAGAGCTAATAGACCTAAGTAGTACTAAAAAAACCTATAAAAAATAGAGAAAACAACTATAGAAACCTAGAAGTTAAGGATTAAGTAATTATAAGACTAAAGAGCATAGGCTAAACCAAGGATCTTAATAGTAGAAGACGTTTAAGCGGACTCTACAGTAAAAGTAATAGTTTAGAGATAGAGCTTATATAAATTATAGAAAATAGGGTTATTTTACTAGAGACTATAAAAGTGGTTAGAATTACTATATAGTAAAGGGAACTAAACTAATAGTATATAACACATACGTATAGAGGGATAATAGTATACTGTAAGGAATAAAAGAATATTTAATTAAAAGTTTTATATTTTGTTATAATAACGTATACTAAATTTATAAAGACGCTAAGTATAGTATAAGCTATTAGCCATAAAAGCCAGAGTTAAGAGGACTTAAAGAAAATAGAGAGTTAGATAAAAAATAAAATTAACTCTATAAGCTAGATTAAGATATTACAGTAATATATAGATAAAGATTAGTAATAATAATAATAGAGTTAAAGTACTTATTAATTAACAGCAATAAGGTAAAAGGAGGAACTAACTAGGGGTATTTAAACCTTAATAATATAATAAAAGTAGAGACTAAAACCGCTATAGAGTAAGGTTTAGTAACGGGTATTATAATACCATTAAATACGGCATTTATTGCTTTATAAGACGGAAGGAGTAATATTTAGAGACGATTAAGTAAGCAAACGACTGCTAGTGCTAGCTTACTACTTAATAAAGGCAAAAGGCTAAAGGCTTAAGATTCTTAAGATAAGGCATGCTTAGAGACCCATAATAGACGATAACCAATGGAGTAGAGTAATAGCTTAGTTTAGTAATATACAAATAAGCTTAAAATAAAGTTTCCTAAAGGCATAAGATTCTTAAAGTAAGATAAGTAAGATTTAAGACTTTTAAAATAAAATAAGAATACTAGTAAAGCCTAGTTAGACTAAGGCTGGAGCGCAGCTTAAGAAAGAAGTAAGCTTAGGATTAAAGAATCTAAGGGACTAAGAATTCGGAGTATAAATAAGGACACCTATAAATAAGCGGTAAGAGGCTTCTTTATAGATTAGAGAATCTGCAATATAAATAGTAACTAGACTAGGAGACAGATATATAGACTTAGAAGACTTACTAGTAAAATATAATGTTTAGACTAAAGATTAAAGAGTTAATACCACAATTAAGAAGTAAGAAGACTTTAAGGATCTACTTATAAGGCGAGCAGTTAAAGAGATAATAAATAAATTTAGAGCAAAAATTATTTTATGGTAAGAAAAGAAACTAGATATAAAATCTAGCACGCTAGGTTGTATACGAGACAGAGCACTGGTATAAAGAATTACTAATAGGCTAAAGATAGGCACGCCAAGGGTAAAATGATTAGATAAATTAGAATAAGAAGAGGATCTAGGGATTCTAACTAGATTTAAAGAATGACATATAAAGGGCTGTTATAATATAGTAATAAAGAGATACTTCCTTATAAATAAACCGTATACACCCTAATAGCTATACTAAAAGTGGTATAGGCAGCGACACAACAATAAGTGGGAAGATTTCTATATGTGGCTAGCTAAATAAATAGTTTAAAATTAGCTAATTACTAAAAAAGCTATAAGTTATATTAAGGGAGCCTTAATTATAATATTAAAGGATTTAGAGGAACAATTAAAGGACTAAAGAAGTAAAAGGCGAATCTTAATACCCGCGAATAAAGTCGCAATATTTAGATTAATATAATAGAGGTTTAAACTTACAGATATAGATAAATTAAGAGTTAACCTAAGACATCTAGCGCATTATATATTGGCATGGATTATATATATAGATAATATATACGAGATGCATAAGAATTTAAAAGAGAAGAATTAGAAATATTTAGTAAGAATACATTAAATAATAAACAAAAAAGAGTTCTAAAATATAAAGTATATATATAAATAGCATCTAACGGAAACTTAAGAGAAGGAAGTTTAGTACTTTAACCAAAAAGATTCCTTATAGAAGAATGCTTAGATAGACAACAGTAGTAGAAATACATAGAAAATATATATCTATAGTATATTAAGGATAAAAAGCGAACTAGGCATTAGCTAAAGAGTAAGTTAAGTATATAAGGATCTAGCAGCTAATAGTTAGAAAAAGTAAAGGCCTACAGGACTAGAGGGAGCTAGTAGTAGAGCCTTAGACCCTTAAAGGAATTTAAGGACAACACCTAAATTTGTAAGTTAAATGGCAAGATTAACAGTTTAAAGTATTAATAAATAGTAAAGTAATAAGGAACTATATCTCACTAATAGTAGTTAAAAGGATGGGGCTACCGTATAGATAGAAAGAGCACCCTTATTTATTAGTTACAATTTTAGGAGATCCAATAGCCTATAGAGGAGGCATTATTAATCTTAAAATAGGACCTATTTAGATAACCATTAAAGAGAGATAAATTAAGATATCTTTTGATATATTACTATTAGGGAATAATAAGGCAGTATTAGGAATACCTTAGTTATAGGAATATAATCTAAAGATTAATTAGATTATAGGTTAGGTTAATATTAAGAATACTTAACACCATAAAATATAATAATAGGCTAAGATAATATAGTACTAAGTAGGGGCGACCTATAAAGAAATAGATAAAGGATTAAGTTATATACTAAAAAGATACTATAAGTACGGCAAGAAACTATAGTTACTAAAAAGTAAGAAGCTATTAGAGTATATAGTATAGGACTATAAGATAGAATTAGAACTAGGAATAAGTTTAAGGTTTTTTCCAATTTATAAGCTTACTAAAGAAGAAGGGAGAGTACTAAAAGAGTTTATTTAGGAGAACTTATAAAAAGGATATATTAGACTATTATAGTTATTAGTAGGATATCTAGTACTATTCGTACTAAAGAAAAATAAAAAACTTAGGTTATGCATTAACTATAAACAGTTAAATAGCATTACTAGAAAGGATAAGTATCCTTTACCCTTAATTAGTAAAATATAAGATAGGATTAGTAATGTATAAATCTTTATAAAGATAGATCTAAGATAGGCGTACTATTAGATTAGAATTAAGGAAGGCAACGAATAAAAGGCAGCCTTTAGGTTAAAGGAAGGACTATATAAACTATTAGTAATATAGTTTAGGCTTATAAATGCACTAGTAATATTTTAGAAGCGTATTAATAATGTATTAAGAGAGCACTTAGATAAATTTGTTATAGTATACCTTAATAATATTATTATCTACTTAATAAGTAAGGAAGAGCATAGAGAACACGTTAAATGGGTTTTAAAAAGACTATAAGAAGAATAGATGCTAGTAGCAATTAAGAAATACGAGTTCTTTGCTAGGAAGATAGATTTTGTTAAATTTATTATTAAACTAGGCTAACTTAGTATAGATCTAAAGAAGATTAAGGCTATAGTAAATTAGTAAGAACTAGAGAATGTTACGTAATTAAGGTTATTTTAAGGGTTTTGCAATTACTATAAAAGGGTTATAGCTTAATAGTTAAAGGATATTAAGCCATTTATAAGGTTAATAAAGAAAGAAGAACCTTAGGTATAAGGAAAAGAACAGAGGAAACTATTTAAAGAGGTTAAGGAGTTATTTACTTAGGACCTAATTCTTAAAATCTACTAATTAAAACTAGAGACAGTGGTTAAAATAGATGCATTAAACTTTATACTAAGGGTATACTTTCTATAAAAGTATAAAGACGGATAGCACCCAATAGCATACTATAGTTGGAAGATAACACTACTAAAACTAAACTATAATATCTATAACAAGAAGTTGTTAAGTATAGTTATAGTACTTTAAAAATAGAGAGCATTCTTATAAGGTATAGAGAAGCTATTTATAGTTAAGATAGATTATAAAAACCTAATGGGGTTCCTAATAATAAAAGAACTTAACTAAAAATAGGTTAGATACACAGAGATACTTATAGAATACTATTTTAAGATTTAGTATATTAAGGGTATATATAACGTATAAGTAGATGCTTTAAGTAGAAAAGCTAAACTATAGAATAATAAAAAGCTATTAGGGGCTTTACTGCAAAAAGATATAGACGGATTAATTAGGTATAATTATCCGAAAATTATAGCAATAAGAGAAATTAGTTAAATCTATAAATTACTAGAAAGTAATTAAATATAAAAGATCTAAGACGTATAGGTAGAGGATCTAGATTTAGAGTAGTATAAAAATAGAGAAGTAACGTATATACCTAGAAACATTATAAGAGAATTTATTAAGTTATTCTATAAGGGACTAACTTAAGGATATAATAGAGCTATAGGCTTAGTATTAAGACTCTAAAAAGAGTATATTATTAATAAAATCTAGGAATTAGTAAGACAAGTTATAAAGGAATATTTAAATTGCTAAAGAAATAAACTAATAAGGTATAAGCTATATAGAGAGCTATAACCTATTAAAATACTAGAGAGACTATAGGAGGTTATATTATAGGACTTTATTATAAAGTTGCTAAAATTAAGAGATCCTATTATTGGGCAAGATTATAACGTAATTTTAGTAATAGTGGATAAGCTAATAAAGTAGGGATACTTTATAGCATATATAGAAGAAATCTTAGTAGAAGATATCGCTAAAATTTATATTAAAGAAGTGTTTNTAAGATATAGAGCACTAAGTAAAATTATATTGGATAGAGATCTAAGATTTATAGCAGTATTTTAGGAGGTATTTTTTAGCGGAATAAGGAGTTTAAGCAGTAACTTCTACTGTATATTATCCGCAGACAGACGGTTAAATGGAAAGATTAAATTAGATACTAAAATAGTATCTAAGACACTATATTAATTACGTATAGAATAATTGGGTATTATTATTACCAGTTATATAGTTTATATATAATATAATACCCTAAGAAGGAATAGGAATATTACTATTTAAGGTAATTTATAGATATAAGCTAAGAGTATTATTATTACTACGTTAAGTAAAGAAAATAAGTAGTACAGCTAAGTAAAAAATAGAGATATTAATAAATCTTTATATAAACCTTATAGAAATAGTAAGGGTAGTATAGTAAAGAATAAAAAAGTACTATAATGCTAAAAGATCTAAGGGACTAGATCTTAAGGGGGGGAATAAAGTATAGCTACTATATAAAGGTTTTAAAAGTTAATAACTAAGTAAGAAGTTAGACTATATTAGACTAGGACCTTTTAAAATTATAAAAAGGATTTTACCGGTTATATTTAAGTTAAACCTACTAGCTAAAATAAAGATCTACCCTATATAGTATATTGCGATGCTAGAGCTAGTATATAGGAATATTAAGCCACTAGTTTATAAAGTAGACACCTATAAAGGGTAAAAAGAGGATAAATAGTAAGTTTTAAAGATTATTAGTTATAAAGATATTAACAATAAAATATAGTATAAAGTAAAGTAGATAGGCTATAATGAGACTACCTAGGAGCTACTAGAAAATTTAAAGAATGCTATAAAAAAGGTATAGGAGTATTAAAAGAAAAAAGGTTAGGTAGCATTAATAAAGAAGGATGTTATAGTGCTGTAATAAAGTAGACTAAATAACTACGTTATAGTATAAAGAGGAGAGGGAGGTAGAAAGGGGTATTATGCATAGATAGTAGGGCTAGCCGCTAAGGTGCTAGTGGTGGGCTAGCTAACGGTAGGAAATAGTATAAGATAGTATGAAAATAGTATGCGATAGGTTAGTGCTGTGATAGTACTCCCCTTTTAAAAAAGGTTTAGTCCCTAAATTGAGTAACTAACTCCTATACTAAATAGGTGACTTTGAAAATAGGTAATGCGTGGGGGCAGTCTGATTTTCGTCGCGAATATGTTAGTTCCGCTTACCGCCCTTAGCCGAGCTAATGGCGATTTTTTATCCTGGGGATGGAAAATCCTAATTAGTTGGTTTAATAAATAGAGTTGGCAGGATTCTATACCGCTACCCAAATTAATTTAGCGCTACGCCTTTAGCAAGAATCTAACTAATTAGATAACTTTAACTGGCGGTTAAAGTTTTATAATATTTTAACTATTATATGTTTGGCCACGGCCTTAATATAATAACTCTCTCTTATCTTATACCCAGTCTGGGGGTCCTAGCTTCTTAGGGTATTGCTTATAGAACTTTAGTAGTATGCGCTCGCACCCTTTTAGAGATTTTTTGGGTTCCTAGGTTTCCTTATTATAATACTTCCACTTAATATAGTATATTAGGCTATGCTTATCTATTTATTTATCGTATATATTAAGAATCTTCTTAAATTCCCACTTATTTGTGATATTACCGTTATTATTCTTTTTGGCTATTCTGCCTATAATATTATAACGTTTTTTTTGTTAATATATGCTTGGCCAGGGATCTCTTTAGGGAACTAGAGGCGGACTTTTAAAGTATAGAAAGACTTATTAACATAAATATGGTTTAGAAGGTCTACTATAACTGCTCCTTTATATGTAGCTAAGACGGGCTAAGGTCCGTCCTAGTTGTTATCCTATTTCCTCTTAGGTTAGTTAGTCTTTATATTTTTAAGGCTAACTATAACTATATTATCCTTTTTAAATATTATACCTTTATCCCGCTTTATGTTAGTATTATTTTTATAGCGTTATTAGGAGATGCGAGCTAGGGCCTTAAGCTAAGTTAAGATACGCTTAAAGCGGTTAGTAATAGTATTAGCTTATAGGTACTCCTTTTTTATATATATGGATAGGGCTAATGGCTAGGGGCTCGCTGGTTCGACGCCTAGATATAGGTTATAGCCATAGTTGGTAAAGAATGGTGAGATTTCTGTAGTCTTATTAACTTAGTTATTTATAGTAAACTTAGCTAGGGGAAGCTAATCTACCTAGTTATCTTAGGTGAAGCTTATAAAGGTATGTAGGTACTTATTTATCGCTGTATTAATAATCTTGGTCTAACTATCTATTTTAGGGTGCTATGCGGAACTAGGGCTTAGGGTTACCTTTAGGCGCTAGTTTAGGCGGCGCTAGAGGTTAGAAATGAATAAAGAGCCTTTATTAGAAATAATAGTACTTAGAGTACTATATAACTTATAGATAGTATAGGTAAATGCTTTAATAAGTTTTTTAGTATTTAGGCTAGTAACAGGAATAAAATATCTTATCTTTATTAGGCGGTTAATAATAATAAAGATATGTTTATATATTTTACTGTTATAAAGGCACTTAGGTAGGTTAATGATGTGGTTAATAGAGATATTGATTTACGGGCGGATTAGTAGTTTTAGTAGTTTTAGGAAACCGGGCGGTATTAAGTATAGGGTTTTTATACGGAAGTAGAGAGCGTAATCTTTTATAAAGGTAGCTGTAAACTGTGAAATGCCTGGCTATTAATAGGTTCGATTAAGGAGGTTTAGGGTTTTTATACGGCCTGGGTGGCCTATAGGGCCTAAACTATATATGTAGTGTATAACTTCTAGTCTAAGTTTAGGTAAATTAGGGATAAATACTTGATTCCTATAGTAGATTAAGCCGTTAATAATTAAGCATTTAAATTTATTATAGCGGAGCAGCTTCCTAATCTACTTAGGCTAACGACGTACTTTAGGGCCGTCCTGTTTATATAGCGCAGCTAATATATCCCTAGCGAGTTCGTTTTCTTTATAGGTATTCTTAATAAGCTTCTTAAGGGGTTTTTTCTTAGGTTTTGGGTCTATTACTGTAATAAAGTCTTTAATGCTTTAATCTTGGGATTTACTTAGTAGCTCTTCTAGGATAATAGGGTTAATTTTCTTTAGTGGTAAGATAACGCGGTCTCGGTGTTATAGGTATTTATTATTAGCATTAGCAGGCATAACGCCTAAAAGGCGGCTAAGAGTGTCTAGGATTATGGCTTTAGTGCTAGGCTTATAGGTAATAATAAAGTTAAACTGGGAGAGGAACTTGGCCTAGCAGACTTGGCGTTAGTTTAGTTGTTTTATTATTATAAAGGTTTAGAGGTTCTTATAGTCTGTAATAATCTTAAATAGTTGCTCGGTTTCTTATAGTTTAGGGTACTATTTTTTTAATGCCTTTATAATTGCTAAGAGCTCCTTATTATATATTTTATAGTTATATTTAGGGGTGGAGTGCTTAGTAAAGAAGAATATAACTAGCTTAAGTTTGCCGTCTTTGTTGGCTTGGTAAAGCACTCCTTCTAAAGCCTAGTTTAAGGCGTTTATCTTTACTACGGTTTTCTTTATATAGTTATAGTATGCTAAGACTGGTGCTATAGTAAACGCTATTTTTAGGGTTTGGAACGCCTGTGCTTAATTAGGGCCTTATAACCAGCTAGTGCTCTTTTTTAGTAGCCTAGTTATAGGCTTAACTACCTTAGAGTAGCCTTAGATAAATTATTAGTAGAAATTCGCGAAGCTAAGGAATTGCTATAGTTCCTTAACTAACGTTAGGTCCTTTTATTTCTGTAAGGCTTGCACCTTCTTAGGGTCTATGGTTATGCCTTTAGTTAAGATAATTAAGCCGAGGTATTTTGTTTTAGTGGCATAAAACTTAGACTTATTAATATTAATCTGGAGTTTAGCATTACTAAGTCTTTAGATAACTTCATTTATATATTTTATATATTTGGCGCGTGTTTTTAAGAAGATAAGGATATTATTAAGGTATGCAGTATAGTAGTTATTAAGGGCGTTGTATAAAATATAATTAATATAGTTTTAAAATGTAGCGGGTGTGTTATAGAGACTAAATGGTGTAACTAATATCTCGTAGAGTTTAAACCGGGTGATAAATGCTGTAAGCTATTTATGGCCTTCCGTAATCCGGATCTGGTTAAACGTAGTAATTACGTTAAGCTTAGTAAAGTACTTAGTATTATAGAGTGTATTAAGTGTCTTATAGACTAGTGGTAATAGGTACTAATTCTTAATAGTAACTGTGTTTAGACTTTAGTAGTTATAGTAGATTCGTATACTACCGCTAGGTTTTATAGTAAGGAGGAGTAATACAGCGGCTAGTGAGGTTAATTTGCGGATAAAGCCCTTATCTAGTATCTTGTTAATCCACTTTTTTATATAACTAAGTTTAGCGGGTAAGAGTGGTCTGTTTTTGTAATATAGGGCCTGCTTTCTGGGTATAATCTTAATTTTATAGTCCTATAGTTAGTAAAGGGGCAGCTTATCTATATTTTTAGGGAGGAAGTATTTAATATATTTGTGAAGCTCCTTTAATAAGCGTTATAAAATATTTTTGTGGGTTAATCCTAGTTTACTTTTTAGGAATTTCTTAATATTAGTATTAACTATCTTCTGGCGTAGAAACTTGGACTTAGTTTTTAGGTTTATTTTAAGGAAGTTATAGAAATAAGGGGGTAGCGCTTTACGGGCTTCCTTTATTATATAGTCGCCTTCTACTAGCTAGCGGAAAGACCTTTTTAATAGGTTCGGTACTTCTATTAGGCCTATAGGCAGCTCTTTAAGCAGCTATTAGTGTTCTTCTTATTTAACTAGTTCTACTAGCTCCGCTATATGGATCCTTATTACCTTTACGCCTTTTTGTTTATAGAACTGGGTGAAATTAACGGCATAAATGTATTTAATGTTGTCTAGGTTAGGGCGTATCTAGTTCTCTGGTACTACGGCTAGGCTAGTATAACTTAGTTAGCCTAGGGAGACGGAAATAAGGCGGCGGCTCTATATGGTACGCGCGGGAGATAGGTATAAGGTTGGGCGTTATAGGGGGGAGGTCTTAATTGCTCTGGTTTTGGCCTTAGCTATAACGCCCTTAACTGTTATATATGCGGTTGTATATGC
The DNA here is from genome assembly GCF_001692895.1 of Cenococcum geophilum 1.58. Lineage (NCBI taxonomy): Eukaryota > Fungi > Ascomycota > Dothideomycetes > Gloniales > Gloniaceae > Cenococcum > Cenococcum geophilum. The sequence continues at coordinate 1,754,292 of NW_027137561.1, forward strand.
GTATAGTAAATGTCTTAAAGTTAGGTGTTTTATTACCTAACCTAGGTTAAGAGGGTGTATGTGGGGGACTTATGGTTTTAGTAGTGTTATGGTATAGGCAGGAGACGGTAGATTATAGTAGGATTTAGTAGATAGCTATAGTGGAACTTGGTGGATAGTTGCGGTGGAACTTAGTAGATAGTTATGGTGGGACTTAGTGGAAAGTTGTGGTGGGGTTTAGTGGACATTTACGGTGGAGCTTGGTAGATATTTGCGGTGGAACTTAGTAGAAAGTTGCGGTAGGACTTAGTGGATAGTTGTAGTAGAATTTAGTAGAATTTGTTTTTTTAGAGATGGGGTAGTGGTCTAGTTTTCTAGGATCTCCGCCTTGTTTATTATATATATTGGTTTACTAGTATTAGGTACCTCTTCTACTATTAGTTAATGGTATTTAAGTGTTAGCTATATAATGCGTCCGCGTAGTGCTGCTCGGTTATAGTTAGGAATATGCTATAGGAGATAGTTATAGGTATAGTAATTAGAGTTAAACTTAAGCTTTAGGGCGGGGAAGTTTATGCTTAGGTTATGCTTTTTAAGCTAGGGCATTTTAAGGATTACTGGTGTTGGGGGTAATAACTTTATAACGTAGAAAAGTATAGATTCTGTATAGTGGCCGATTGTTATTTTTGCTATAAAGTAATAGGTAATAAAGCTGGATAGGAGTCCGTTGGTAAGGCGGAGTGGTTTTAGAACTAGGAGTCTTTTTATTATAATATTGTGCTTTTTTATAAGTAAGTCTTCGTCTGTAAACGCTGGTGTTATACTACCACTATTAATAAGGCTTATTATTTTAATGAAAACTTCTAGGAGTGGGTTGCGTAGTAAGAAGAAATAGGTTTAAATAAGGATAGTATTTCTATTATTATTTGCTGTTTTAAGGTTAAGTAGCTACTAGCTTAAAATAATGTTTAATTAATCTAATAGTATAGATCTAATCCTTTTATCCTCCTCCCTATATGGTTCTAACCCTTAGAGGCGACTTAGTCTAAGGGTTGGCCTTTTAATAACTAGATTATAGGGCTTAGCTAGTGGCTATAGTCTTGGCTGGTATGTTCTAACGTGTTAGTTTCTAATAGTGTATATATACTAGGGGGTACTTTACTAAGGATATGGCCGGTCTTACGGTTTATACTAGTATAGAGTATTTATCCATAGTTCCCGTATAGGGCTATTAACTAGGGCTATATTAGGGAAGGAAATTATAGGGGTAGGTCTCTGTGTCCGGACCTACGTTCCCGTCTATAGTTACTGCCTTAGTTACTATCCCCTCTATTAAAAAATCCGCCGCGGCTAGAAAGGGGTTGGCGCTATGGTATTAGAAGGGGATTTGGGTTCTTACTAGGGTTGTGAGCGTCTTTTTAGTGGCTAGGTTGACTATATGCTATGCAGAGTCTGTTATCTATGCGATATCTTTAGACGTTGTTAGGGAGACTACCGCTACCGCTACCGAATTTAGCGGCGTTAAGGTTTATTAGATTATTCTATAGTAATATAGGTTAATAGCCGCTAGCGGTGCTTAGTTTAGTAGTATTTAGCTTAGTGTGGTAAGTATAGTTCTGTAAGTTATAAGCGAACACATCTATCTGCTTACTCTATTCTATATAGTTAGTATTACTAATTTTGCGGCTAAGGGTTAGGGCTAGGTTCTTTATTTTTAAGGAAATATTCTTTTTAAGTAAATCTACTTTTTGTTTCTTAGTCTTATTTGCTTTAATTATTAACTTATTAAGCTCTGCTTTTTAGGACTAGTAGTTACGCTCGCCCTAGTTTAGGGTATCTAACTTATTTTTTACTGCTTGGGTTGTGTTTATAGTCTTATAGTGCTTCCTTATATATATAAGCATAAACTCTTAGTTGGAGAAGATCTATTTACTTAAGTTGTTTGGGTGTATACGTAGCGTATTAAGGCTATGCTTAATATAGTTATAAGCCTTGTTTGTTAGCATATCTAATATATAGAGAACTTTGTCTATTAGGGTTTTAAAGCATTTTATATCCCTTTAGAAGACGCCTTAGACCTTTATTTCCTATATTTTGAATTTTTCTTACTTTTTAGTTAGTGATCCCTTACTATTAAACGGGGTTAGATCTTTTGCTTTACGCTTTTTCTTATAGGACTTAGTAGGAGAATAGGAGCTAGCAGCTATATTTTTATTGGTAATAGTTTGGGTAAGTATAGAAATCTAAAAGCTTAGGTTTTATATAGTTATAGTATATATTAAAGCTTGCTGTTTATATTATTGTATATATAGTTTAAGCGTTATAAGGGAATTAATCCTATACTGGGCTTCTTTAAGTTAGGACTTTACGGCTCGTCCTTTATTATAGACGGCTTAGAGGCCGCTCTTAACGCTAGTTAAAAAGGTTGTATATATAGAGAGGTGCTAGAAGGTTTCTGCCACGTTAAGGTTTTTAGGGTACTCTGGACTACTCCTAATTGCCTAGGTAATGTGGTTGTAGGAGGTATTAAAGAGGCAGGCGAGTGCTTCGCGTATATTTGCTAATGGGGTGTTTTCTATATTATGGTCGCCTATTCTAAAGGGTCTAAGTAAAGTAATTAAAATCTGTAAGGCTGGCTGTAATACTAAAATTATTTAGAATTATACTAAAATTGTTTAAAATTGTACTAAGATTGTCTGGGATTGTACCGAGGTTGTCTAGGACTGTGGTATAGTATTATTGGTTACGCCGGGTCGCGATTATACTGGGAAAATAGAGATAGTGGATTGGGAAAAACAGAGATCGTAATAGGGCGCAATTAGAGATACCATAAACTGTTATAGTGCTGTAATGAAGTAGACTAAATAACTACATTGTGGTATAAAGAGGAGAGGGAGGTAGAAAGGGGTATCGTATATAGATAGTAGGGCTAGCCGCTAAGGTGCTAGTGGTGGGCTAGCTAACGGTAGGAAATAGTACAAGACAGTATGAAAACAGTATGCGATAGGTCAGTGCTGTGATAAAGGATTACTAAAGAATAAGTTACTTAAGGGGGACCTAGGAAGAGCACCTGCTAAGGTATTTAGAGTTATTCCCTTTACTATTAAAAAAGAATCCGTTCTTTTATTACTAAGTTTCTATAAACCTTATTTTATAAGTTTCTACTTCTTAAAATAAACCTTCTTATAAACTTTCTTAAGACGGATTAGCTAAGTAGATGTAGTAAAACAAGAATTAAAAGCACGTTATTAGGCATTAGTAGCCTCTTTCTTAGCGTTATAGGAATAATAAAGTTCTGCTAGCGCTACCGAAAGCTTATTATTAAGCTTTATAGTAGTAAATTAAACCTAGGACCCTAGTAGCAATTAATAAGGGTACTTAAAGACTATTTAGAATAATAGGATATGTATATTTAGCATTAGAAACTAAGTAAATATTATAGGATAAACAAATATTTACTTTAGTGCACTCTAAGTAAGAGGACGGTTGTTAGGAAAAAGGATTTGCTAACGTAATATAAACTAACCCCTCTTTCGCATAACAAGAATATAGAGACGGCATTATCTCGCCAAGAGATAATATTATAGTAACGGTATAAGACCGACGGGCTGTAGATAAAGAAGAAGATGCTTTAGGTATAATAAGTAATAATATTAACTAAATTAATTAGACGGGTATTATACCTCTAGTAAACAACTTAGAGATGCTAGGAATCTTTAAGGACAAAGATAAAAAGGAGGGAGATAGTGTTACGGATGCTTTAAGTATAATATTATAACTACTTAGAGAGGAGTTAGAAGAAGCTAGTTAGTTAATTAAAGTACGGTCTAAGATAGAACCGATAAAACTATATAACAAGGAATAGTAGCTAAGGTTATATAATGTGATCTATAGAATCTATAGAATCTATATAATCTATAATAGAGTAAATAGAGTAGGTAGAGTAGACGAAGTAAGGATTTTATAGGAGTATAGTTATATATTTAAGGACCCTTAGTCCCTACCTAAATAGTTCTTTCCTTATAGTAATTCTTAGAATATAATTAGAGTTAATCTATTAGGCAACTACTCCACTAGTTATTATTACGTTGTTGACTTTCTGCATTACCTATATACCTAGCCCATTAACGAGTCTACCGTAGTTCTTGCTATAAGGCTCCGTTACAATAGGACTTACCCTATTCTTTGTAAATAAAGGATATTACCTATAATCTAGTATAGAGCCACTAGAGCCTATTAATAAGAAACTGCTATATAGAAAACGCCTTAAGATGCTACTTACTAATTAATATATAGACTGTATAAAAGACCTACTTAACTACTATAAAGGAGAGATGGCCTAGGCCTAAGCAAAATAAGCTTACTTTACTAACTGTTACAAAATACTACTACCTAAAATGCGTGTTAGCGACTAGGTATAGTTAAATATATATAATATCTCTATATAAAGACCTATAAAGTCACTTAATTATAAAAACCTTAGCCCCTACTAGATTAAATAAGTCATTAATAGAGGAGCTATATACGAACTAGAGCTTCCGCCTACCTTAGCCACCCGTAAAATATAGCCCATGTTTTACCTATAGCTACTATACTTTTACTAGCCTAACCCTCTACTAGGATAAATATAGCCTAAACCCCTATCGGTATTAATCTAAGATAAGAATAAAAATAAGAACTATAAGAAGTGGACCATTAAACAAATTATTAACTCTAAATACTTTAGTAAAGGTAGAGGACGGCGGCTCTACTATAAAGCTACCTATATAGGATTTAATATAGATTAGCCGAAATAGCAACTATAGAAAGATTTTAAAAATGTAAAAGACCTAATTAGTAATTTCTACTACGCAAACCTATAGAAACTAGGCCTAAGCAGAGATTTTATACCTAATTCCCTATAGGAGCCGTTATAGCTAAATTGTTTTATATTACCGTTATATAACTACTTTAATAAGATATTAAGGAACTTTAACCACCGGTTAAAGTTATCTAATTAGTTAGATTTTAGACGCTAAGGAGAAGCTAGCTAATTAGGATTTTCTATCCCTAAGATAGAAAATCGCTATTAGCTCGCTTGCTACTAGCGCCTTAGTAATACCCTTACACCTTACTAAGTCCCTAATAGCCTCCTTCCCCTCTATAGCCTAGTACTTTTGTATAATAGCAACCTATAAGCTTTAAGTTAGAAGCACCTATATAAGCCTATTATACCTATAACGATATTTCTTCTTCTAGATACCCTAAGTATTTCCCCCTATATATATATAGTAACCACAGCGTTACCAGAGCTCCGCCTTAATAGAAGGGGGGGTAGTGTTATAGAACCTGACCGTAGGGGCCTCTATAGGAGAACCCCGTGCTCTTGCGTACACCTTATGTATAGCTTATGTTAGTTACGCGAGGGTATATCACCTCCTTACGCCCTTAACCCTTACGATTAATCGCGTAATGTCTTGTAGACTCCCTGAATATATACGCTTTATAGCCATTGCCTACGCTTTATAACATATATAAACCTTAAAGATATTATAATAGAAGCAGAAGTTAAATCTATTATAGAGAAAGGATTAGTAATAGGGGATTAAGACTCTATTAAATACAATATCTATCGCTTTATAAGACGTAAGAGAAGTAAAATAGCGAACTACTTTAGCACTTAATAAAGGCAAAAAGCTATAAGTTTAAGATTCTTAGTATAAGATAAGATAAGCTTAAGGGCCTATAATAGATAAAAATTAATAGAGTAGAGCAGTAGCTTAATTTAAAGGGGAAAAAATAAGTATAGGGAGAGAATTCCTAAGGATATAAGATTCTAAAGAATAAATAGGAGTACTTATAGTAGGTAAACAAAGTATTTAGCCTTAGAGCTAAATAATTAATACTAAAATTATAAAGTTTACAGATCTAGAGGATTCTATAGCCAGATATAAATAAAAAAAGACTAAAAAGGTTTTAAGAATTAAATTAAATTAAAGTATAGTAAGAATAAAGAGGCTATTAAGGGTTAAGAATACCAGGTAGACTTAGGGTTAGAGTACCTATATAGGAAATTACTAATAGGTTAAGAATAGGCACGCTAAGAGTAAAGTAGCTTAAAAAACTGGAATAAGAAGAGGACCTAGGAATTCTAACTAGATTTAAAAAACGGTACACTAAAGGTTGCAATAAAGTAGTAATAATAAAATATTTCCTTATAGACAGATCGTATACGCTTATAAAGCTATACTAAAAGTAGTATAAGCAGCGATATAGTAATAAGTGGGAAGACTTCTATATATAGCTAGACGAAAAAGTTATTTAAAATTAAGTAATTATAAAGAAACATATAAGTTATATTAAGGGAGCATTAATGTAACGGAATCCCCTAGGAGGTACATATTAGATAAGATAGTAGGAGGTTTTATTAATGTCCCGTCTACGTTCTATATATATTTTAGAAGAGATATAGTTAGATAAATAGGGGTAAAAGGTTTTACTAGTGTCTTAAAAGGTATATATAGGAGGCTGGCTCTCCTCTAGAGAAAAACTAGCAATTAGTCTCTAAATAAAAGAGGTTAAAAAGCTTTTGTCCTTTATATATAAAGATTATTCTACCTTAACTTATCTTCTACTTACCTATAACTCTTATTCTATACTATTAATTAGATAGTTATACGTTCCGGTTAAACTGGCCTCTTATAATTCTAATCGCTTATAATCCTTTACGGAAGGAATATACGGCTATTAACTAATAATAACGGGCTATACCTCCTTACCCCCTAAAACGACGCCCTTACCGTAAGAGGTTTAGAGAGTCTCCCTAGAGGAGCGCATTCCCTCTTCTTATAAAGAAGCTACGGCTAGTCCGTCTAACCTTGCAAGACCTTTAAAAATAATTACCGCTAAGGAGTTATTAAAGCGGTCGCTACGCAAGACCCTATAAAAAATAAAGGAGTTAGAGATACGATTAAGATAAGTATATTAAAACTACTAAGAATAATTATAAGGACAATTAAGAGAAGTATAGATACCCTAGATATAAAGTAGACTTAAAGGGGTAATACTATACTACGCTATAATATTAGAAAAACCTAAATTCCGTATAAAGGAACCTAATAAGTACTATAGTAATAGTCTCCAGAACTATAATTATTTTATCTGTTAATATAAAACTAAGTTTTAGCTAGATCTAAAACGATACTTTAATAAGTATAATTAGATACTAATTGCTTCTACCTTCCTATATAGCACCGTTAAGAGTTTATAGATACGCTATAAGAAGAAACTTACTATACCCTTTAAATTTAGCGAACTTAAGTCCTAGTTAGTTAATTAGGTCTAAAACCCTACTAATTAAGGGATAAATTATAACTAGTAATACCACGACGCTAAACAGTAAGAAGGCTAGAGTGTAGTCTAGTTTATAAACTACTTAGAAGAACTAGAAGATAATATACCCTACTTAAACCTATAGGATAACGCTATATAACTTTACTAGCTATTTACTAAGCTATAACCTAAGATTTAATAGGCTATATAAAAGAAGGGCGAAATTCCTACTTCTTAAGAAAAGCTTATCTCTAAAGCTACTTAGATTAAAAATACTAAAAGAGACTATTTAGGCAAGTAAAAGGAATAAGGTGCTAATAATAAAGAGTATAGAACTAGACCTAGCTTTAATAATAGGGGTAGATTTTAACCTAACTACTCTATAAAAAAATAACGCGAGTAGGCTTTAAAGCCCTAGAGCAACGCTAGTTAGCCTTAAAATAATAATAGGCAAAAACCTAATCTAAATAAGTAGAACTAAGAGTTATACGTTTGTTATAACTACGGCAAAAAGGGCTATATAAAGCGCTTCTATTAGTAAAAGAAATAAGAGTTAAATTAATTAGGAAAAGAGAAAGCCTAGTAGATCTTTACTCCCTTATACTAGGCTAGTAAGAGAAGGAGGGAGTAAGCTACTATATAGTTATTCCTGTCTCTATTTAAGTTAATAATAAATAGGTAATATAAGACTGCCTTATAGATAGCGGCGCGACTATAGGGTTTATTTCTTAATTATTAGTAAAAAAATTAGATTTGGACCTTAGTAGCTTATAAGTATATACTATTTAAAGTATTAAAGGCTACTAGATTCTATATTATAGGAAATAAACTTTTTCTATAGCTAGCTAGGACCGCGATAGTCTATAGAATATATAGGAGATACGCTTCTATACTGTAGAAATTAAGGGGTATAACCTTATTTTAGGATACCTATAGCTTTACTAAGTTAATCCGGATATTAATTAGCCTTTAGCCTTATATTAATATCGGAAGTCTTAACCGCGCATTATAGTTAAAGATTAAAAGACTTTCTTAAACTATGTATAAGAAGAAGGATGGGTATATACTATATATACTATCCTTAACACCTAGAACAGGGATATAGGATATTTATTTTCGGATATCCAGCTATACGCAGTTAAGGAACTAGAGATTCTATAGGAATATATAGACTTAGAGGATGTTTCTAATAAAGAGGCTATATAAACCTTACTTAACCCCATGCTGGTTAAGCACGAGATAAATATAGGGGATAAATAACCTCCTTTTAGACCACTATATAACCTATTAGAAAATAAGCTAGTAGTATTACGTTAATAATCTTTAGAGAGGATAGATTTGGCCCTCTATAAGCCCGGTAGGGGTACTAATTATATTTATACCTAAGAAGGACAAGACCCTTTACCTCTATGTTAACTATTAGGCGCTAAATAAGATTACTATAAAGAATTGCTACCCGTTACCCTTAATAGGGGAGCTTATTAATAGGCTATTAGGCATAAAGATATTTATAAAATTAGATTTAAAAGATATATACCATTAAATCCGGATTAAAGCCGGCAATAAGTGGAAAACGGCGTTTTAAATATAATACGGCCACTTTAAGTACCTAGTAATGCCATTTAGGCTCACTAACGCACCGGCGATATTTTAGGCCTATATTAATAAGGCATTATTAGGCCTATTAAATATAATATATAATAATAATTCATTGCTTAACGTCCGATTTGGATCCCTATTAGGCCCACGCGGACTACTCCTTATTTACATATGGGGAGAAAACTCTATTTAAGAAAAATGAGAAAACCCCGTAATCCATCTCCCCGCCTTTTAGGACTCGCCTACTTAGCGCCTATAAGTCGCCTATAGTGCTTTACTACCTTATTATTTAACCTCTTTAGGAACCACTGCTGCCGTAATAAGCCTACGGACGCGCTAGTATTATAAACTATTACTCTACTACTATAGAGTTACTAGGGGGCACCTGCTGCTTGCCCCCTTACCTTCTATTACTATTTCCCTTATAACTTAGAACTAATTTAGCATATTTTAACTAATAAGCCACTAGGTGACCGCCTTAAGGCCTTTTTATATTAAGAGCAGTGTATTATAGTTCTCTGTGCCAACTGCTAAGAGTATTATTTCTTAATTGGTGCGTAGGGGGCATAGCAGTATTACGTGTTTTGGTGTCTATTTTAGCCAGCCACATTTATATCTTAGGCTACCTACTAGGACACCTACCCAGTAAAGCCAATCTTTTAGTCCTATTATTCCTGTTCTTAAGAGTGTTGCTATTATATTTTCTGCCTTTATTAGGCCTTCTCGGAGCCCTTAGGTATTTACCCTCTATGGCGTTAACTATGCTATAGCTTGGGTTTGTCTTGCCTAAGTTAGCCTCTGTACCTTTAACTCCCATTTACCTTTCCAGCATTAGTCTAACCAGTATTACATTACGGTAGATAGTTTCCTGGCGTTCTTGTGTGTTCTACTTTAGCTCCTTTCTCTATCTTACTGTCTTTGCTAACCTCTTACACGTCTCCCTTCCTCCTCTATATAGGCCTGGGCCCTAAAGCGGCACTATTCTTCTTCTACTTTCTTTACCTGTTTCTCTAATATCTCTTCCCTACTTTAGGGTTATTGGTTTATTCTCCTACGGGGCACCCTAGGGTCCCTCTATAGTTTACTTAGGCGTGTCTTAATATACTTTATAATAGTAGAGTTGCGTTTATTTTGCGTCCTTTATATTACAGCGGCTTTAATATATAACTGTAGGGGGGGAATATTAGATTCCTTCTTAAGCAGTGCTGTGGCTGTTCGCTTATACCCGCCTATAATACTCTAGAGGCAGGCTATCTAGACCTTTTAAAGTAGTTTAAGGAGTAATTTAGGGGGGCCCTTCTTAGTTTCTCTAATGGCCCAAATACTGGATCTATATATTATGGTTGGCCGGACAACTGCTATATATAGTAGGCGTAACCTCTAAAAGCATGGACCCTATATAGAATTAACAATCCTAGATAAAGTAATGAACTATACTTAGCCTTTATAGGCCGCTTATGCCGTATATACGCTCTACTAGAGCTTGCTGTCTACCTATACTTCTAATACCCTTAGGCCCTAAACTGGTTAACCCCTAAAGCCTTAGATATAAATTATATACTAGAGATCTGTAGATTAGTTACGTTTTCTTATAAAATAGATTAGCTGGTATTTCTCTAGTAAGAATTGGACTCTATAACGTTTTGCCTATTTTATATAAGTATTATAGGCTTTCTCTAGTGTTCTGCAATTCTCTATAGCTGTTAGCCCGTATATAATTAGGTTTATATTATTAACGAAGCCTATCCCCTAGGTCGCCCCTTCCTTAAAGGAGTTAAGCAGGTTACTTATAAAGAAAAGAAAGAATATAGGCGAGAGGGGTAATCCTTATAGTATTCCTATTGTAACTGCGATAGGGGGGCTCTAGTATCCGCTAAAGACTAGTAATGTTTCTTTTTAGCCTATAAACCCTTAAATAAATTATATAATCCATTCTAGGAAGCCCTTTACCCTAAGGATATACAGGAGACGCTTATGGGGTATATTATTGTAGGCACCACTAATATCTAGGCTAAGCATTAATACTATAAAGTCCTTTTGTATCGCCTATGTAGATTTAATGGTGGTAGCGAGTAGTGTAAGTGCTGATAGTGTTAAGCGGTTCTTTCTTGCCCCTATTTAGCTTTGTGGTAGTAGGGCGTATTCCTCTACCGTATCTGCTATGCGTTTCGCTATTACCCTTTCTAAGATCTTACTAAGGGTGTTTTCTAAGGCAATAGGGCGGTAGCTTCCTAGGATTAAGTAATCTGCTTTACCTTCTTTTTATAGGATAACTGTCGTTATAGATCTTCTAAGTTGTAGGTAGTAGCCTATAGCAAAGCATACTCTAGCTACATCTATAAGCTAAGGTGCTATAAGTAGCCTATAGGTTTTTAGGGCCTTATTTAGAATCCTATTTGGTCCTAGTGCTATATTATTTAAAAGGCGGCTAATGGTTCTAGCCATTTCCTCTATTATTATATCGCTGTTAACCCGCAGGCGAGTTACTAGTGTTTCACCCGTAATATTACTAAGGTCTACTAGAGCTGGTTAGGGGAAGAACCTTTCTATAAGGATCTTTGCCTTCTTATTATTGTTGTTTATAGCCTATAATTCTCCTGCTCTTTATAGGGGTAGTAGGTATAGGTCTTCTACTAAGCGCCATGCCTTTTTCTTTACCTATTTTACTATAGCCCAAAGGCCCTTATTATAGGGGAGGCTCGGGTTAGAAGTATACTCGTTTATAAACCGTCTTCAGTTATTCCTTACTTTTTTTTTAGGGTATTCTTTAGCTGGTTTCTTATGTCTTTGTATTGTCTCTTGTCTTTAGGGTTATAGCTGCTTATATATTTCCTTCTTGCTCGTTATTAGCTGGCAACCAGAACTGCGCATTGTATAGACTATGCGTGTCGCGTATAGGGGCCCGGTTTTAAGATCGGGCAGTGCTCTTTTAGCCTATTTTTAATCGCTGCCTAAATCCTTTCTAGTCTTTAGTCGATTTCCTTGGGGGTGGCCAATAAGCCTCGCTCGTTTGGTATTGGGTGGATTTCTTCTAGGTTTTAGAGTTGTTGTTTAACTATATTAAGGAAACTGTCTATCTTAAGCTTCCTTATTACGTATCTTTTTCTATTTAGTTGCGCTTTAATATCTAGGTCTAGCTATATCTAGATAGGGATATGGTTTAGGGTAAGTGCCCATTCTTCTTTAGGGTTGCACCTTTCGAGTCTCTGGTATAGGCCTTCGTCTATAAATGTGAGGTTAATTGTGCTTCTGGCGGTGCCTTATTGCTATATAATTGCTCCTAGGGGGGTGGCTAGCTTAAGGCCCTAGATATCTATAGCTCTTAGTAGGCACTCTAACTGTTAATCTATAGCAATATAGATACCCCCCTACCGCGGGTAGTAGAGGTTTATATCTCCTAGTAGGATAGACTCTATACCTTCGGTTTCTAGTAAGCTTATTGCTGATATAATATTCTCTGTTTATAGGACCCCTTCAACCCTAGGGTTATATATATTAATAATTTATACCGGTCCCCTATATGTTTGGATTGTTATAACTGCAATATCTGGGTTAACTGCCTGCCATAACCATAAGAATAGGCTGATAGCCTTGCTAATCATAAAGTACACGTGTATGGCTGCTTTTAGTTCGTATAGGAGCTGGAATCCTCGGGGGCAGTATGTTGATTGTGTGAAGGTATTGTAATACGGTTCTTGTATAGCAAGGATATAGTGTTTCTCTAGGTCTAGACTGTCTAGTAGGGGCCTTACGAGGCGGTGGTTTGTGTTGCCGCAGAAAATATAATATATATAGTCTACCTTAATAACATTATAGTTTACTTTAATAACTACGAAGTATATACGTACTACGTATAAATAGTACTAGAAAGACTGTGGAAATATAAACTCTATATAAACCTAAAAAAGTACACGTTTTATACTACTAGTATTAATTTTCTAGGTTTTATCGTTAGCGTTAATAAAGTATTAATAGAAAAAAGTCGGGTAGACGCTATTAGGGAATAGCCCTACCCTATAATATTTAGAGAAGTATAGGTTTTCTTAAATACAGCGAACTTCTACTAAACATTTATTATTTATTATTTATAAGTAATACTCCTAATTACTAATCTACTAAAAGGATTTAAGAAAGGCAAAAAGTTAGGACCCTTTATATTTAGGGAAGCTACTAAGCAGGCTATAAACTAGTTAAAGGATTTATTTACGTTAACGCCTATTCTAATACACTTTTGCTAGAAGCTATATATATACTTTAAAATAAATATATCCGGCTTTGCCCTAGGGGCAATTATATCTTAATTAAAAGACGGAGAATAGCATCCTATGGCGTTTTAATTAAGGAAAATGACCCCTATAGAATAGCGTTATATAATATACAACTAGGAGCTACTCGCAATAGTTGTAGTAATAAAGCACTAGCGACATTATTATATAGAAAGTAATTACCTTATTAAAGTCCTTATAGACTATAATAACCTAGAATACTCTATAACTATAAAGGTATTAAGCGGTTAACAAGCTAAATAGGTAGAGGCACTATTATAGTACAACTTTAAAATTACGTACCGCCTAGGAAAGATAAATCCCGCTAATAGGTTATTAAGACGTCCGGATTATAAGATAGGAAGGATTTAGGACAGTATAGGGGAAATAATTCCTATATTACAAAATTTACTTAAAAAGAAAAAAGACTCTTTCCTTAGAACTATAGAATTTCGTAATAGGGTAGAGGTCCTAGTAATATAGCTATAAAGCGCCATAATTATAGAGCTATAGGATATAGTTATAGACTAGGTTATAGGCTAGGTAAATATTATAAAGTTAGCGTACCCTAGAATTAGCGAGAATTCTATAAAATGTGCTAGGGGTATCGCGGCACCTTTAACTTAATGGCGTACTAGCTATAAGTATCTAGATCTAAAAAAAATAGGCGAGATACCTATCTATAGCGTGGCATACTATATAACGGTAGGAGAATCTACTAGCACTAATAGTTTAAAACGTCTCGTGCTACGCCTTATATTTATAATAGCGGTAGGTAAAATAAAAGTAAGCAATCTATATAAAACCTTTTTAGATCTTCTTCTTTAAGTATAATAGAGGGACGCCTTTATTTTTAGGAAGAGGTAGAAAGATATAGTAAAGACTAACTTAGCTAAAGTTACTAAAAAGCTATAGTAGTAAGACTAAAAGGGTTTGTTGCGCTTTAAGGGTGCTATATATATCCTAAAGGATTAAGCAGTTTAAGATAAAATTCTAAAGATCTTTTACGATAACCCTTTTAGGGGTCACTATGGTGCTAACAGAACCCTTAAGGCCGTTTAAAGGAAATACTTTTAGGATTGAATATCTAAAGAGGTTAAGGACTATATATTAAGATATAATACGTGCTAAAGGGTATANATATCTAGATATCGCCTATATAGNNAGTTATTAGTNCTTNCTATTCTNTANGGACCTATATTANAATTAATAATNGATTTTATAATAGGCTTACCCCCTACTAAAATAAAAACTAGAGAGGTTGCTAATACTATCCTAGTAATTATTAACAGATATACAAAGTTCTTAGGGTACTTTACTATTATAATAATAATTATAGTAGTAGAGCTAGCAGACCTGTTTTTAAAATAGTAGCTCTTATTTAGCACGCCTAGGGGAATTGTATTTAATAGAGGTACTATATTTAACAACGCATTCTAGTCTTTATTTTGTCTTTTATTAAAAATACGGCAAAGGATAAGTACCGCCTTTTACCTATAAATAGATGGGCTAATAGAGCGTCTAAATACGTTATTAGAACACTACCTCCGCTACTATATTAATTATTAATAGGATAATTAGACATTATAGTTAGCTTTAGCGCAATATATATATAATATAAGCATCTATAGTAGTACAAAAATAACCCCTTATAAAGCATTGTTTGGGGTAAAAGTAAATAACCCCTAAAACGTTAAGGATATTATTTCTAAAAGGGAGGCACTAGTAACGTCTAAAAGAATTAAGTAAATAAGAATTTATAAAGAAGAACTTAAAAAGCACTTACTAGACGCCCAGGCTATATAAAAAAGGTACTATAATAAAAAATATATACTAAAAGAATTTAAGATAGGAGACGAAGTTTTACTATTTATAAAAAATATCTAAATAAAACGTATTAAGAAGAAGCTAGATTACTAGTAGCTTAAACCCTTTAAAATAGTTAGGAAAACTAAAGGAAATTAAGCCTATAAATTAGAATTGCTGAAATTATATCTAATATATTCTATATTTTATATTTCCTTACTAAAGCTATACTAAAGAAGAGATAGTGTAAAACTGCTACTACCTAGCAAAATTAATAGGGAATTAGAATGGAATATAGAAAATATTTTAGACTAAAGATGGCGCCAGAAGAAGCGCGAATTTTTAGTTTATTAAAAAGGATACTCTTAGGTGTATAATAGTTAAAAACCTAAGGAGCACCTTTAGCTAGGATGTGATATAATAATTAAAACCTTCCTAAGGACTAAAGGTAAAGATTTAGTAACAGTTCCAGATACGCTACAGATAAGATAATAGGGAAAACCCCATAAATTAAAACTATAAGGTTAAGTATAGGCATTAAGAATAGAAACGTTTCGCTATTATAATAGGGATCCTAGAACCCTATAAGGGGAAGCCTATAGGATCTATAGGAGAACTACTAGGGATACTATTAAAAGAAGACGCTATTTAAAAATAAGTAGTAGTAATATAAGAAGAGATCTTAGGGATTTAGAAGGACCCCCTAGGGATAAAAGAAGAGTATCTAGTCTAGTACTAGAGATATATAGTAGAGTTAATAGTATAAAGAGGAGCAAAAAGACAGCCTATAAAAAACTAAAAATTTTAAAAAATTATAAAGTACCTATAGGAACACTACCCGTTTATTATATATAGGGATTACAGTAGTATACTGCCTTTATACAAATTGTTACCAAAGTTTAGAATAAAGCATCCCTAAAGTATAAAGTTAATTCCTAGTGCTAGGGCATCTTAGAGGCACTAGAGAGGTACCCTATAAAGCTATTCTATAAAAAAAAAAAGAATAAGATAATAACTTAAATACTAGGAGTAGTAATAGGAGCTTCTTCCTCTATCTTAATATTATTATTAGCAGTATTATTAACACTCCTATCCCTAGAAGTATTAGCATTCTTACTAATATTCTTCTTAAAATGGTAAGAATTAAACAAACTACTATAACTAGGGGACTAACGGGGAGAACGTTTATCTTTATTACTATCCTTAGTGTTATCCCTAGGCTCCAAATCAGCATTTAGGCTAGGATTAGAAAGTTAACAACTAAGGAGTTAGTATAGTTCCTAAACATATTACTAAAGAGACTTACTTAGCTAGAAAGGCCCGCGTAAGAATACAAATATTATTATGTATAAAAACAAGCTGCTTATATATACGCTCCTAGACACTATATGTCTAAAATCGCTACGTCTCTATAGTAGTAGAAACCCTTATTAAATTAAAAAGGCTGCGAGTAATAGAAGACACCTTCCGTTTCTATCTATTACTATTCTAATATAAACGAAAATCCCTAATGGCGCGTTAGAGCCGGCGAGCCTTATATATATAAATAGCAGGGATCTAATATAGTTAGTAAAGTCTAGAATAGGATAAAATAGGAAATACTAAAACATAAGTCTTTTTCCGGCTATAATAGTAGGAACACTTAGATCTGTTCTTACTAGAGCGTAGTATCTTATAGGCGTAGGACGGGTCTAATATAAGCGCGTAAACGTAACCACGGCAGCACTTTAAAGAAACCACTATAGGAGTAATAGAAGTGGTCTATAATGCTAATAAAGTAGGGATAATACCGCCGCCAGTTTAGGGATATATAGTATAATTATAAGCTATTACAAGAGAACACTATAGGAAGTTAGTATTATTAAGGAGATAAAATAGGGATCCTATTACCTATAAACGCGTTATAAGAAAAGGACAGAGCAGTAGAAGAAAGAATAGCTAGAGATGTAAAAGCTAAAAGCTAAGATATAATAAAAAACGGTCTACTAAAAGGCAAGACAAATAGTATTATTAATAGAAAGACGCGTAAGAGACGACAGCTTATAAACTAAAAGAAATTAATATTAAGACGTTATTATTAGGACCCATTTTAGGTGAATAGGGATAGTAGCTAGTTAATATATTGCATAGGACAACCCCCGGATTAGCTTATAATAAATTCTTATAATAAGGAAGGTGAATCCTATCCAATTTTTATTATTATTATTAAAGTTCCATTATAAAGGCACTATAAGAGCTATAGTAGAAGAAGAGCGGAGGAATAAAAAGATAAAGTAAGGTTTTATACTAGTAAAGAACTGGCAATAAGCCGCATTATAGAGTACCTTTCTATTAAAAAACTTCCCTAGTGGTTTTAGCCGGAACTCCATAAGAGATTATTAAGAGGCGAAGTCTTAGAGGACTAAAACCCTTAAAGGGGAGGCAATTATAACGGAATCTCTTAGGAGGTATATATTAGATAAGACAGTAGGAGGTTTTATTAATATCCCGTCTACGTCCTATATATATTCTAGAAGAGATATAGTTAAATAGATAGGGGCAAAAGGTTTTACTAGTGTCTTAAAAGGTATATATAGGAGGCTGGTTCTCCTCTAGAGAAGAACTAGCGATTAGTCTCTAAATAGAAGAGGTTAGAAAGCTTTTATCCTTTATACATAAAGATTGTTCTACCTTAACTTATCTTCTACTTACCTGTGACTCTTATTCTACACTATTAATTAAATAGTCATACGTTTCGGTTAGACTGGCCTCTTATAATTAATTATAACGTTAAGAAATCTAGAAGAAAGATTAAAGGACTAGAGAAGTAAGAGGCAAATTATAGTACCCGTAAATAAAAAACTAGCGTTTAGATTAACTAGATAAAGGTTTAAACTTATAAGTAAAAACAAGTTAAGAGTTAACCTAAGACACCTAGTATATTATATATTGGTATAGATAGCATATATAAATAATATATATAATATATATAGGAATCTAAAAAAAAGAATTAGAAGTACCCTATAAGGATATATTAGGTATTAGATAAACAATAATATAGAAATACTAAGTATATATATAAATAGTATCTAGTAGAAGTTTAAGTATTAAAGAACTTAATACTTTAACTAGGAAGATTCCTTATAGAAGAATACTTAAACGGGTAATAGTAGTAGGAATGCCTAAAAAATATATATCTATAGTATATTAAGAACAAAAAGCGAACTAGGTATTAGCTAAGGAATAAGCTAAGTATATAAAGAATAAGTAGTTAATAGTTAGGAAAATTATAGGCCTATAAAACTAGAGTAAGCTAATAGTAGAGCCTTAGACCCTTAAAGGAATTTAAGGACAATACCTAAATTTATAAATTAATTAGTAAGATTAATAGTTTAAAGCACTAATAGATAGTAGAGTAATAAGGAACTACATCTTATTAATAGCGGTAAAAGGATAGGACTACCTTACAGATAAAAAGAGTACTTTTATCTATTAGTTATAATTTTAGGAGATCTAATAGCCTATAAAGAAGGCATTATTAACCTTAAAATAGGACCTATTTAGATACATTAAAGGAAGACAAATTAAGATATCTTTTAATATCTTACTATTAGGATAGGATAAAGCAGTATTAGGTATACCTTAGTTATAGAAATACAATCTAAAGATTAATTAGATTATAGGTTAGGTTAATATTAAAAATACTTAATAATATAAGAGGCGTATAGTAACTAAGTTAGAGCAATATATAAGGAAACCAAAAAAGGGTTGTCCTATATATTAAAAAGATACTATAAGTATAGTAAAAAGCTATAGAGCCTAGAAAGTAAAAAGCTGTTAAAATATATAGTATAGGACTATAAAATAGAGTTAGAACTAGAAATAAGTCTAAAGTTCTTTCTAATCTATAAACTAACTAAAGAAGAGTTAAGAGCACTTAAAGAGTTTATTTAAGAGAACCTATAAAAGGGATATATTAAACTATTATAGTTATTAGCGGGTTATCCGGTACTACTTATACTAAAGAAGAATAGGAAACTTAGACTATATATTAACTATAGGCAGTTAAACAGTATTACTAGAAAGGATAGATATCCTTTACCCTTAATTAGTAAAATCTAGAATTAGGTGGATAATGCGTAAATTTTTATAAAGATAGATCTAAGATAGGCGTACCATTAAATTAGAATTAAGGAAGGCGATAAATAAAAAGCAGCCTTTAGGTTAAAGAAAGGACTATATAAGCTATTAGTTATGCAATTTAGGCTTATAAACGTACTAGCGACGTTATAAAAGCGAATTAATAGTATATTAGAAGAACACCTTAATAAGTTTATTATAGTATACCTTAATAACATTATTATCTACTTAGTGACTAAGGAAGAATATAGAGAATACGTTAAATATGTCTTAAAGAGACTATAAAAAGAACAGATACTAGTAGTAATTAAGAAATATAAGTTCTTTATAAGGAAGACTAATTTTATTAAATTTATTATTAAACTAGGTTATATTAGTATAGACCTAAAGAAGATTAAAGCTATAGTAAGTTAGTAAGAACTAAAAAACGTAACATAGTTAAGGTTATTCTTAGGGTTTTATAACTACTATAGGAGGTTTATAGTATAATGGTTAAAGAATATTAAACCCTTTACTAGGCTTATAAAAAAATAGAAACTATAGGTTTAGGGAAATAAATAAAAAAAGTTATTTAAGGAACTTAAGGAGTTATTTACCTAAAAACTAATCTTTAAAATCTATTAATTAGGATTAAAGATAGTTATAAAAATAAATGTATTAAACTTTATACTAGAAGTATATTTACTATAAAAGTATAAAAATATATAGCATCTAGTGGCATACTAGAGTTAAACTATAATATCTATAATAAGGAGTTATTAGGTATAGTTATAGTAATTAAAAAATAGAGAGCATTCTTATAAAGTATAAAGAAACTATTTATAGTTAAGATAGATTATAAAAACCTAATAGGGTTTCTAATAATAAAAGAACTTAATTAAAGATAGGTTAAATAAGTAGAGATGCTTATAAAGTACTATTTTAAGATTTAGTATACTAAGGGCACTAAGAATATAAGGGTAGATATATTAAGCAGAAAAGCTAAACTATAAAATAATAAGAAATTATTGGGAGTAATACTACGTAAAGACAGTAATAGATTAATTAGGTATAATTATCCTAAGATTATAGTAATTTAAGAGTATAAGCTACCGAAAAGCGATTAAATAAAAAGAATTTAAAAGGTGTAATTTAAGGACCTAAAAATGGACTAGTATAAATAGAGAACAAATATATATATCCTAATGAGTATAGTAAAAGAATTTATTAAAGATTTCTATTGGGGAATAATATAGGGACATAACGAAGCTATAGGCTTAATATTAAGACTTTAAGAGGAGTATATTATTTATAGAATTTAGGGCTTAGCAAGAAAAGTTATAAAGGAATATTTAGATTACTAAAGGAATAAGCTAATAAGGTATAAGCCGTACGGAAAGCTATAGCCTATTAAAGTACTAGAACATCTATAAGAGACAATATTATAGGACTTTATTATAAAGTTACTAAAGTTAAAAGATGCTATTACTGAATAGGAGTATAATATAATCCTTATAATAGTAAATAAGTTAACTAAATAGGGCTACTTTATAGCATATATAGAAGAAATCTTAGTAGAGGATATTACTAGAATCTATATTAAAGAAGTATTTATAAGATATAAAGTACTAAGTAAAATTATATTAGATAGAGATTTAAGATTTATAGCAGTATTCTAGGAGGTATTCTTAGTAGAATAAGGAGTTAGAGTAGTAACTTCTACTATATATTATCTATAAACAGATAGATAAATAAAAAGATTAAATTAGACGCTAGAGCAGTATCTAAGATATTATATTAATTACGCATAGAATAATTAGGTATTCTTACTACTAGTTATATAGTTTGCATACAATATAACACTATAAAAAGGCATAGAGATGTTACTATTTTAAGCAAATTACGGATATAGGCCTAGAATATTATTATTACTAAAATAAGTAAAGAAAATAAGTAGAATAGTAAAGTAGAGAATAGAGACTCTAATAAATCTTTATAAGAACCTCTATTTATAATAAAACTAGTATAAAAAAAATAAAAGTACTATAATTCTAAGAGATCTAAGGGACTAGATTTAAAGGAGGGGGATAAAGTATAGCTATTATATAAAAAATTTACAAGTTAATAACTAAGTAAGAAATTGGATTATATTAGACTAGGACTATTTAAAATTATAGCTAAGATTTTAAAAGTTATATATAGACTTAACTTACTAGTAAAGATAAAGATCTACCCTATATAGTATATTATAATACTAAAGCTAGTATATAGAGACATAGAACTACTAATTTATAAAGCAGATATATATAGAGGACAAGAAGAAAATAAATAGCAAGTTTTAAAGATTATTAATTACAAAAATATTAATAATAAAACATAGTATAAAGTAAAGTAGATAGGCTATAATAAGACTACCTAGAAACTACTAGGGAACCTAAAAAACACTATAGGAAAGGTATAGGAGTATTAAAAGAGAATAGGTTAGGTAATATTAAAAAGGAGCTAAAAATAAAAGAATTAGTTAAAGGTAATAAATAAGCTAAATTATCTAAGGAATCCACTACTAGCGTACTAGTTATTTCTACCTCTTTTTAATTAGAATCCTTTTTAGCCTCTTTAGCCTTAAGTTTGGCTAAACCTTACTTAACTAAATAGAACTCCTTTAAGCGCACCTTTTTATAAACCTTTTTAAGACAAAATAGTTAAATAGATATAGCTAGGTAAGCCTTAGTAGTATATTACTAAGTTTTTATAACCTTTTACTCTACTTTATAAAAATAATAAAGTTTATCTAAAGCTAGTAAGTGTTAGCGACTTAGTTAATTAAGGTATAAGTATAGTAAGAGGGACGCGTAAGCCTATATAATCGGTAGTTTATAAATAAGGATTTAAAGCTAGAGAAAGGAAAGGAGATAAAGGGCGGCGCCGCTTAACGTTATATATAATCTTTTAGTTATATAATAGCAACTATCTAAAACTATATAAAACTGTCTATAACTATCTATAACTATCTACTATAATCTACCAATATCTATTAGCTATAATCTACCAGTTTCTGCTAGTTTTTACTAGTTTCCACTGGCGCTATAATATTACCCCCCCCCCCTTCCGAAAAAGCCTGCCCTTAGGCTTTGTACTTCCGTATTATATCCATATTATATCTATAGGGTATTCTTATCTTTATACTTAATAGGCAGCTTATTATCTTCGCTATTCTATTACTCTATCTACTTATTAAGGTACTTTAAGGGTCTAGGTTTGTTAGGATAACTACTATAAAACTCCTAAAGCTTATAGGGACTACCTATAAAGTTCTATATAGGGTACTAAGTAGGGTCTAGGTTGTACCTTTTCCAACTAATACAATATTTTAACGTTCCCCTTATAAGCTTATAGGCTAGTATTTCTTTAATTCCCTATTTATTATCGCCTTTAACTTAAATTAGCAGGGGAGGTTTATTCTTTTATCTAGGTAATAGGTCGTTTATAGCTTTCTATAGTTTATCCAGAGAGAAAATAGGGTAAACTTTAATTAAATCTAGGAGCTTTACTTTATACGCGTTACCTATTTTCTTAAGAACCTTATATAGTCCTGCTATCTAATAGTCTAGCTTACGGCTAGGTCGTTCCATCTTTTAGTTCTTTATTATAACCTAGACCATATCTCCTATAGTAAAGTTAGGCTCTCGCCTATACTTATTCGCCTATTATTATATTAATTTCTAGGCCTTTTCTAGATTTATATAGGCTACCATCTAGGCTTTTTTTAAGCGCTTAGCGTACTGCTATGCTTTCTTATAAGATAGTTTTTTATATACGGTTTAGGGTCCTTCTAGTCTTTCCTAGTTAAAGCTTATACGGGGTAAGTAACCTATTTCTAGTTAAATAGGGGCGAATCCTATAAAGCTATAAGGTAGGGTCGCTTGGGCATAGTCTATTAAGGGTAGTAGTTTAGCCTAGTTATCTTAAAAGTAGTTAATAAAGGGCCGAAGTCTCTAATCTAAGTATTAATTTATAATTTCTATCTAACCATCTATCTAGGGGTAGTATACAGTAGAAAGCTTTAGCTTAATACCTAAGATCTAGGTAAACTTATTCTAGAAAGCCAATATAAATTACGGCCTATAATCGGATATAATAGTATTTAGTAGTCCGTAGATTTGGTAAACGTAGTAGATATATTATTAGGCCGCTTCTTTAGCATTAATATTTTTATAATATAGGATTAAGAACAGGCGCTTACTAAAGCGGTTAACTAAAATTATAACTATATCGTATCTGTTATAGTCTATAGGTAGCTTATAAAAGTCTATAAAGATATATTACTAGGGGCGTTTTAGTATTAGGAGTAGTTTTAATAATCCTAGAGTCTTATCTTATAGGATTATAAATCTATAGTAGCTATCGCAGTTCCGTATATAATGGTTAATATCTATAACTATTCTGGGCTAGTAGTAGCGATTACCAATAATTTTATAGGTCTTATTTTTTTTAGGGTAGGCCGTAGAGACCTAGGTATAAGCTTTAGTAATAAGCCGGGTCCGTAAGTTTTATTTCTTAGCTACTACTAGCCGTTCCTAGTGCTTAAGTAGTCCGTTTTTAAGGAACTATAGACTAGTAACGTTCTTTACCTTCTTACGGTACTCCTATAAAGAGGGGGTCGTTTAGTTAACCTATAGTAGTTTATTAATAAGGTTAAGTTTAAAGGAGTTAATAGGATATATCTTAGCGCCTAAAGAGTCTATACTTAGTTCTGCCCGTATTTAGGGGTTAAGGTATTTTAGTTATAGTAGCGTCTAGGTCTATAATAAGATCTTTATAGCCGTCTAGTTATTTAGGTCTTACTTACGCCTTATAAGAGCGTCCGTATAGTTTATAGCGCCTAGTCTATATATAATTAAGAAGTTAAATTAAGATAGGATATCCGCCTAGCGTGCCTACCGGGCTATAAGGGCCTTAGTTATTATAAAGTATTCTAGGGCCTTATAATCTAAAACTACCTTAATTAGCTTAGGGGTCCCCTCTAGCTATATACGCTAGTGCTAAAAGCTAGAGATAATAGCTAGCATTTCTTTATTATAGATATAGTAGTTTAGCTTAGCATTTATTATAGTCTTTAAATAGTATATAATAGGGTGCTATTCTCTATCTAGTTGCTTCTAGAAGAAAAAAACTAGCTATTACGCTGTCTAAGGTATTAGTTTCTAGTATTAAAGGCCGTTCTAGATTAAAATAGGTAAGTAG
Organism: Cenococcum geophilum 1.58; assembly: GCF_001692895.1. Classification (NCBI taxonomy): domain Eukaryota; kingdom Fungi; phylum Ascomycota; class Dothideomycetes; order Gloniales; family Gloniaceae; genus Cenococcum; species Cenococcum geophilum. Next base: position 1,778,594 of record NW_027137561.1, read on the forward strand.
GGGAGCCAATACTAGCCGTTTTTTAAGCTTATTAAAGGCCTACCTATATATAGCGTTAAAGTAGAAGGGCTGGTCTTTTCTAGTAAGATAGTTAAGAGGTTAGGCAATTTTACTATAGTTCTTAATAAAGCGTTAGTAGAAGTTATAAAACCCTAAAAATGATTATACCCCCTTTACGGTCCGTAGGGGTGCCTACTAGTTAATTACGGCCATCTTCTCTAAATTGGTTTTAATTCCGTCTATACTAATAATAAAACCTAGGTACTTTATACGCTTAATACTAAACTCTAACTTCTTAATATTAACCTAGAGGCTAGCCTCGCGAAGCTATTATAGGACTTTATAGATATACTTCTCGTATTCTAGCTCGTTCTTAAAGTAGATTATAATATTATTTAAATAGGCCGTATTGTAACGGGACTAGCCTAGTTACAGTAGGAATGTCTTAGTAAAACACTTAATAGATAAATTCCGACGCTTTAACTAAATTTTGCTAAATTCTGCTAGATTAATTAAATTCTACTAAAGTCCGCTAAAGACCGCATGCGTATATGCGCACGCATCGACCACTAAGCCCCTAACTATTTAATTATATAATTCTCTTATTATTCCTTTCTCTTCTTTATATAACGTCTTATTCTTAGCAAGAGCTATATACCCTTAAATTTAGATAGAATTTATATTATTCCTTTAAATCTTCCCTAAAGTCTCTCCGCGCCCTTATATTACGTTATATTAAAACAACTACTATTAAAATAGTAAATAAACTTAAACCCTCCGCGTTAACTATAATATAATAGTCCTTTATAGATACTTTAGCCTAATAGCGAGTAATATTAGAAGCTTAGTGTTGGAATATATAGACAGAGTCTACCAACTAAACGATTGTGCCGTTACGCCTACAATCCGTCTAAGCTGGCACCGTACTGCTATATACTTCTCCTTTATACTTTCTTACCTTCTTTCCTTTTTGTAAATGTCGCCAGTGTCTGTACGAGCGAGCAGAATTTAGAGGAGCAATCACGTAAGGCAACTACGTGAGCTAAGCGAGCTCAGGAACCCCTTAAATTCCACCTGTCTATGTACGATTAGAAGAGAGACGCGAATGAATCAAAGAACCAGTTACCTTATATTGCAATTGCAGTACCCCCCCCCCCCCCCGGGTGATACCGACACTTAGTATTAATAATTAATAGGAGTAATCCGCAAAGAACTCTATAACCTTAAAGTACTTATATTAAAACCCCTAATAATAACACCTATAAATAAAATTAAAATAACTATATATAAACCTAGCCCGTTAAATATAAACCTTAAACTAGTAACGGTAACTTAACCTATACCTATAATAAACCTAGTACCTACTATAAAATCTAAAAAGCTCCTTAACCCTCTAATATTTAATAGAAATTAAAATAACTTATAACCCTTTATAACTAAGCTCCGCCTTAAACTTTTAATAAACTATAACTAATACCCTACTAAAGCTAGTAAAATTAGCTATAGAATGTCTTATTTAAGTAAAGATACTATATAAACTATAGACCTATTTTCCGTAACAGCACCTTTATTAACTTTAAAAAAATTCTCTACTAGAATGAATATATAATAACGCTAGCTATAAATATACAGCTATTATAAAACTTAAGAACCTATAATAACGGAACTGAGACTTTACTAGCTTCTTTTTGGAATTTTTAGGCCTTATTAGTAAACTAGATTAGAATAAAGCCGCTAAAGTTACTACTCTCCATTAAGCTATTTTGGATAAAATTAGAGTATAGTTAATAGGTAAAGAACTACTAAAGGACCTACTTAAATTTGCTATAATGTATTAACGAATTAATAAGGACCTTTAATATAATAAATAGACTTATTCCTTAAAGCTAACTATACCTTATATTTAAAACTCTATAAACCTAGTATGTACCCTAAAGCGCGATCCGTTTCTAAAACTAAAAAGCCCTATATATAACCCTATAGACCTTAATACTACTTAATACTATATACCCTTAGGAACTAATAAATAAAAAATATAAGCCGTAAATAGAGAATGCTTTAGATGTAGTAAAAAGGAATATATTTAAAGAAATTACTAAACTTACCCTTTTAAAAAGGTCTAATATAGTTCCTCTTAGTCCTTAAATTATACTTATTCTATAAATTATACTTAATTACTATAAAGTATTTTACCTTTAGTTAATTTAGAAAATAAATTATCTTAGGGCTAAGTTGCGCCTTAAAATAAGAAGTAAAAGAGTATAAGTATCTAGGCTCTTTTAGCGCTAATATATAATATAACTCCCTTAATATACTTAGTAAAATTTAAATATTTAGAAAATAAAAGGAAGTATAAATTCTTATTGATAGCGAAGCTATTAGTATAGGCTTTATTAATATAAACTACATAAAAATTTAATATTTTAATTTAAAGAAACTTAATAAGCCTTAAGGCCTATAAGGCTTTAATAGCAAGCCTTTAATATACGGCGAATTAATGCACTACGCTCTTATAAAAATGTAGATAAGTAAACACCTTAAATATATTTCCCTATTTATAACACCCTTAAAGTATTATAAAATAATACTTAGATATAGATAGCTAAAACGACATAACCCTTTAATTAGCTAGGTTAAAGAAATACTAAAATTCCGTATAACCTACTGCCAAAGTTATTATTTAAAATACCACCCACCCCATAAATATATATATAACTATTTAAATTTAATATAATATAAATTACCCTTACTATAAACCTTAAACTAATATAATAAAGTTATAATTACTAATTATAGTAAAAAATGCGAAGATAATATATTAAAACCCCTTAAAATTTATATAATATAAGCCGCACCTATTTATTTATTAGCAAGAAAATAAAACTATAAGATCTCTACTATAATACTAAAAGATATTAAGAAGGCGTTAGAACTAAAGCAATATATTAACCCCTAACCTCTTATACCTAAAGAATATTATAATCTAATTAATACGTTTAATAAATAATTTGTAAACTAATTACCCCTATATTAAGATAAGTATAATTTTAAAATAGAACTTAAACCTAGTATAACGCTAAAGTTCGGCCCGTTATATAGTATATTATAAAAAGAGCTACTTATAATACAATAATACCTTAAAGAGCACCTAGAGAAAGAATTTATTTGCCTTAGTTAATTACTATTTACCTTATTTATACTATTTATTAAAAAACCTAAAGGAGGCTTAAGGTTCTATATTAATTATTAAGCCCTAAATATAATTTTAATTTAAAACTAATATCTAATTCCTTTACTTTAAGAAACGCTTAACTACTTAGTAAAAGTATAATACTTTATAAAGCTTAACGTAGTCGCTGTCTTTAATTAAATCCGTGTTTATAAAGGAGATAAAAAGTATACAGCTTTCCGTATATAATAGGGACTTTTTAAATACCTAGTAATACCGTTTAGTATAAAGAACGGTCCTAGTACGTTTTAGTAATATATTAATAATACGCTTCGCGAATTCCTTAATATATTTATTACCGCGTATATTAATAATATTTTAATCTATTTATCTTCGCTTTTTAAGTATTAGAAGTATATTTAAATAGTCCTTAAACGCCTATAAATATAGGCTTATAATACGACATTAAGAAATACAAGTTTTACGCATCTAAAGTTACGTACTTAGGCCTAATTATATCCCGTAATAGAATTAAAATAGACCTTAAGAAAATTGCTATAATTATAAACTAGGAAAGTCCTAGTAGTATATAAGATATTTAAGGATTTCTAGGATTTGCAAATTTCTATTATTAATTTATTAATTACTTCTTAAAAATTGTTTAGCTATTAGTAAACTTAATAAGGAAGAATATAAGATTTAAATAGACTACTAAATATAAATAAGCTTTTAACGACCTAAAATATTATTTTATAACTACTTTAATTCTTACCTACTTTAATCTAAACCTTAAATATATTATTAAAATAAACTTATCTAATTATATACTAGGAGGAGTGTTATTATAATATAATAAAAACGGCGAGCTACGCCTAGTAGCCTTTCTCTTCCAAAAACTTACCCCTACTAAATTAAACTATAAGATATATAATAAGGAACTACTTATAATTATTGGATGCTTTAAATAATAGCGTTTAAAACTTAAAGGATTATTATTCTTAATACGCGTATTAACAGACTATAAAAACCTATAGTACTTTATAACTATAAAGTAATTAATATAACGCCAAATTTATTAGGCCGAATACCTTTTATAATTTAATTTTAAGATTATATACTAACCTAGCAAACTTAATTATAAGCCTAACTTATTAATATAATAATTATAAAACTTATTTATAAACGCCTCTAATAAACAAATTATAAATTAATTATAAATTCTACTGCCCCCTAAACGCTTTAAGAAACTATACTTTATATTTTTAAATATGGAGCTTAATAGGAATAAATTAGAAATTAATAAGTGGGATATAGAAATTAATAAATTAATAAAATATAAATATAAAAATAACCCCTAGATAGTAGATATAATAAAAGTAATTTAAATAGGGAAATAGTAATAATAATAATAAATTCAATTTACCGCCCGTCCCGGTCCCCCTAGTAGGTCTACATAGGCTAATACCTTCTATAGGAAAAACTCTATCTTAGAAAAAACCCGAACGCGGGCCGCGTTAAAGAGACGACAGCGTTCCGATATCGGGGCGCCGGCGACTCGCTTTCTACCTATCTATAAGTCTACGTATTAAGCCAACTAACCGCGCTTCGCGGACAATCTCACACTACCCCTTCTTCCCTTTTTCCTTTCTTCCCTTATCTTTTGCCCTTATTCTTTTGCTAGTCCTCTAGGCTTTAAAAGGGCTAGTATTTACTTATATCCTCTATATCTATTACCTTTATAGCCCGGAACTAAGATAGGGCACCTAATTATACTAGCCATTTTGCAGCTACTTAGGCACTTTTTTTGCTACTTAAGACCTCTTAGAGGCGTTTAGAAGCGCATTATACTATAAAGTCTGCCCTTTGGTATTATGGGCACTAAAATAGTATATAATATACTATCTATCTTATCTAGCCGCATTCGCACTATAGGAGAATTTCCGGTACTCTAATAGATATAAGCTATATATTAAGCCCTATTACCTCTATATAAAGGAGAAATAGTACTATAGCCTCTGCCTTTGTTAGATCTTTATATAATAGGATTATAGGTTTCCCCTATAGGGTCTTCCACGTGGTTTCTATGCGATTTTTAGCCTTTACCTACCACTATCGGCGCTATTTTAGGTCTGCCCATTTTGTAATAAGGGTGATTTCCCGCTAGCGATGCTAGTGACCTCCTATACGGTGGCGGCGCTCTATCTACGCTTTAGCGGCGCTCCGCTAGCTACGCCTACGGGGGTTTATTACAGCTTCCCGCTTTATATAATCCTTCTAGTATATAAGGAACCCCTATATCTTATTCTTCTAGTTCTTTACGCGGTCTTTAAGCGTTTTTAGTAGTACTAGTAGTTGTCTTATTTTCCACTAGCGTTTTACTAGTATTTTCTAAATACCCTCTAGTGCCTTTACTAATTCCTTTTCTACCCTATTAAAAGCCGTCTTAGCGGCTTTTTAGAGGGCTGTTGTTTTAATATAGAGTTAAACTAGGGGAATAGCTGCTTCTCTCTCTATTACAGCTATTAGTGTTTACTAGTATATCCCTATAATCCTATAGAGGCACCAGTTCTAGATTTTTTATAGCGGTTTAAGCAGGCTTTTCGCTAGCGGTCCGCCGTTGTCCTATACTCCCTATACTTAGGCGCTATATAGTATCGCTAGTTAGACAGTGGCTATGTATAAAAAGTGCGAGCGGCGCATTAATAGGCCCTATATAGACGTAGTAATCCTTAATATCGCTTTAAAGGCTATTAAGCCTTTACTTACCGCCTTCCTAATCTATTCTTTCTACTAAAGCTTAGGGTCTACCTAAATCCCTAGAATTTACATGCTGGTTTTTTAGGGGGTTGTCTCGCAGCTGGCGATACGCACGGCGGACGCTAGGTCTATAGCGGCGTAGCGCCGTCGCCTTATAAAGTATATAAGCTAATACTTCTCTAGGGCAAACGCCGCGCCATATCTATTTGCCTATTTAGTGTAGTAGTTATAGGCGGCCTCTAATTATTAGTAGTTCTCTACCGTGGAGTCTCCCTAGGTAATAAGGTTTATATTATCTACAAAGCTAAACCCTAGTGTGCCGTTATTAGGACTTTAGAACTTCTCTAAAAGCTCTAATATAAAGAAGAGGAATAGGATTAGTACATTAGGAAAAAAAAATTTGGGCGCGTTGTTGCAGCCGAAAATTGGGGTCTGCAAAACCTGCGTAAGTCGCGATTTTAGCGATTTACGGTAACTTGTGGCGATTTACTATAAATATACAGGCTACTCGTGCAGATTGCTATAAATTGCTAAAATCGCGACTTACGCAGGTTTTACAGACCCCAATTTTCGGCTGTAATAACGCGCCTAAAAAAAACCTAATACTATAACTATAAAGCTCTGCATAAAGCTCTACACGAAGCTCTATACGAGGCTCTGCACGAAGCTCTACACGAGGCTCTGCACGAAGCTCTATACGAGGCTCTGCACGAAGCTCTACACGAGGCTCTGCACGAAGCTCTATACGAGGCTCTGCACGAAGCTCTATACGAAGCTCTACACGAGGCTTTACACGAAGCTCTGCGCATAAAAGCTCTGCACGAAGCTCTGCACGAAGCTCTACACGAAGCTCTACGTATAGAGGCTCTGCACGAGGCTTTGCGCGAAGCTCTACGTATGGAGGCTCTACACGAAGCTCTGCATCGGGTCCCCGCTATATTCCTGATAGCCTCTACACGTGCCTCTGCCAAGTGTACCCTATATCTATATACCTAGGTAGCTACCTTATTTTTTACTATTTCTTCCTTACATCCTCCCTACCTAGGGAGGCACCAGAACGGCAGCCAGCTGAGGACCGTCGCCAGAACCAGACGACCGTCGACCGTCGCCAGAACCAGACGACCGTCGCCGTCGCCAGATGACCGTCGCCAGAACCAGACGACTAGACGACCGTCGCCAGAACCAGACGACTAGACGACCGTCGCCAGAACCAGACGACCGTCGCCGTCGCCAGACGACCGTCGCCAGAGCTAGACGACTGTCGCCAGAGCTAGATGACCGTCGCCAGAACCACACGACCGTCGCTAGAGCCATATGACCGTCGCTAGAGCCACACGACCTCGCCAGAGCCATAAGACCGCTGCTAGAGCCAGACGACAACCGTTTGAACGACTAGCCAGCGAACACTATAAACGATTTAATCGATGGATCGAATTAAGGTAGCATAGACAGGTAGGCATAGACATGTAGGTATAGACAGACAGACAGACAGACAGACAGACAGACAGACAGACAGACAGACAGACAGACAGACAGACAGACAGACAGACAGATAGACAGACAGACAGATAGACAGACAGACAGATAGACAGACAGACAGACAGATAGATAGATAGACAGACAGATAGACCAGACCACCATCGCTAGAACCAGACGATTGTCGCCAGAGCTAGACGACCGTCGTCAGAGCTAGATAACCGTCGTCAAAGCCAGATAACCGTTGCCAGAACCACACGACCGTCGCTAGAGCCACACGACCTTACCAGAGCTATACGACCGCCGCTAGAGCCAGACGACAACCGTTTAAATAACTAGCTAGCGAACACTATAAACGATTTAATTAATGGATCGAATCAAGGTGATATAGATAGGTAGGCATAGATAGATAAATAGATAGATAGACAGACAGACAGATAGATAGGTAGGTAAGTAGGTAGGCAGGTAGGTAGGTAGGCAGGCAGGTAGGTAGGCAGGTAGGTAGGCCCTAGCGGATTATTAGGAATACCGTTAATTAACGATTTAGAGCCTCTATAAGAGGCTTTCCCTTTACCTAAGTAGATAGCTCTATATTTTATATAGTTATAATATAAATATATTTAAAAGTATATTATAGCAATCTGTAAAAATATATAATTATTTAGTTATAAATTTAGAAAATATTTATTAAGGTGTTTTTTTGTTGCAAAACGTGCGAAATATGCGAAATGTACAAAATGTGCGAAACGTATAGGCTCTACGCGAGGTGCCGTAAAACGTATAGGCTCTGCGTAGGCTCTGCGTGGGTTACCGTAAAACGTATAGGCTCTACGCAGGCTCTGCGTAGGTTGCCGTAAAACGTATAAACCGCTAACGACTATATACACCTGCCGCGATTGTACAGTTTGCGGCAACTTACCGCAAACTGCAACAACACGCCTAAAAAAAAATCCTAATGTAATAAGGGAGACCCTTAGGGGATACCTATCTCTATTTAGATCTAGTTGCTCTTATACCCTATAAACTTAATACGGGTTTTATATACTATTAGGAAGCTTTCTATAAAGTTTATAAGCCACTTTAAAAAGCCCTTCCTTTTTAAAATATAGAGAAGTCTTTTATAGGAGATATTAGGGAATGCCCCTACTAGGTCTAGGCTTAGCATTAACACTATATATCTACGGCGCGCTTACCACGCTGTCTATACATAGGAGCTAGGTAGTCCTACCGCTAATAGTATAGACCGCTTACGCCTTACTCCTATCTAGTTCTAGGGGAGTAGCCTATACTCCTCCACTGCCTTAGATATTATATTAGCTACGTATTTCTCTAAAACTTTTGCCAGTGTGTTCTTAAGGGCGATTGGTTTATAGCTGCCTAAAAGGGAGTAGTCTTTTTTACCCTCTTTACGTAATACTACAATAATAGATTCTTTTAGACTTTCTAGTACAATTCCGTTAGTAAAGTAGTAGCTAGCTACTTCTACTAGGTCTTTTTTAATAACTAGGGCAACCACTTTAAGAACCTTATTTGGTATGCTATTTAGCCCTAGGGCTTTTCTATTTAGGAGGCTCTTAATCATTTTACTAATTTCTTCTATTAAGATAATAGGGCTAATATTAAGTGTCCTTTGTTCTGTTATTATTTCTATACTAATATTACTAAGATCCGCTATACTAGTTTTAGGAAAGAATTTAGCTGCTAGAATCTCTACTTTTATAGTATTATTATCTATTAAGGGGTCCTTAATAAACCTCCTAAGGTCTAGTAGATAGGGGTCCACCTTTACTATACTTGCTTTTTTACTTCACTTTAATAAGAACCAAAGTCCTTTATTATAAGGTTTTAATTGGTCCTTAGTAAGTTCGTAAATAAAGCATCTTTAGTTATTATAACTAACCCTCCTAGTTTCTTTCTAGAGTTAATTATTTAGTGTTAAATATTTTTAAAGGTCCTAGGGGTCGTTATAGTCCTAGTACTATTGTCATGCCTAGCGGGCGCTGGCGTAGAGCTATATAGTATATAGCGACCATTTTTAGCGGGCCTACTAGCTAGGCCGTGCTTATAGGTAGTATTCTTTAAGTACTTACCTAATCCCTTCCTAAAGGGCATAGAGGGGGTTTTTAGATATGGCCCAGTTGAGCTCCTAGATGCTTTAGAGAAAGCCCTATATATTTAGCTTCTTTAGGGCAAGGCGCTAGCGTTCTACTAGTGGGGAGCTAGCATTATTAATTTAGATATAGATAAGTATGTAGTCCCTTATAAGAGCCTATTCCTTAACTACGCTATAGAAGTTAACTTTTCTATATAGATCTGGAGATATAAACGTAAGGTCAATTACGCTCTTCTATTGCCCTCTTTTCTATATAGGCTCTCCTTTTAGTATAGCGAGTATAAGGCCTCTAGCGTTAGTTTTGGCCAAAAGGCGTTTTGCCTACTCTTCGCTAGCTATATACTTTCCGCCCTATATTAGGTAGTAGGTATTAAAGTTACCTAGGAGTATAATTTCTCCCCTAGCCTCCTTAATAGCCGTTTTAACCTCGGGCTATATTCTAATTTAGGGGCTATCTCCACGCGAGTTATAGACGTTAATAATTGTTACCTTAAACCCCTCTAGGCGCATCTAGAGGGCTACGGTAAAGGGGCCGTACTATTTACACTTCTGATACACAATATTAATATTCTAGCTAATTATAAAGCAGACCTTTATTACAGGGAGGGCGTTATATATAAGTGTAAATCCTCTAGGGCAGTATATTGATTTAGTATGCCTATTATATGCCGGCTCCTAAACTATAAGGACCTAGTAGTCCGCCAGCGTAATGCTATTAAAGAAGGGGCGGCACGCCCCTTAGTTTGCATTTCCGTAGTTATACTAAATAATTATGCACCTACTTATTTAGGGTGGGTATAGGCTTATTTATATCTATGTCCTATTCCTATACCTCTTTATTTTCGCTAAAAACTATTATTACCCTATTAGCTTAAAGCTAGAGCCTTAATTATAATCTATCTTTACTTACTTTATTAATAAAGGATAGTTTACCTAGTCCCTGTTTAAGTAGTTATTCTTAGGTTTCTAATAGTTCCCATTCTCTCTTTTTATTAGTAATAATTATAAAATTTCCTAGTATTGGGGGTTAGTGTAATATAGTTTCTATAGCTTTTTGCATGCGGAGAAACTGTATTAAGAGGGCTATCTTTTTTGTTTGGATGCCCTTAAGGTAGCTTTAGAAGGTCTTATACTCCTTTCTTTACTATACTTTATAGGCTTTACCACAGTTAATATAGGACACCCTTTCCTTAGGGCAATCTGTGGTGCTATATAGTCCTATATATTAACTATATTTTATTTGCTTTCTATATACACTTTACGTATATCCCTATTAGTTATATTAGTAGTATTACTTTATAACTAGGCTATTCTTAAATAGCCTAGTCTTAAAAAGCTAGGATTTAATAACTATCCTACTTTTTATAATTTTATGCTAGATTGCCTAAGTTAGGACTCTAATTATAAGTATTTCTCTAGTTTTCTTAGGTTCTTTTTAAGCGCTATTAGGGACTGCCTAGCGTTTTACCTACACTTTAGAGTTGTGTAGCTATTAGACCTAACTAATAGCTACCCCAGGTATAAGGCGCTTTATAGCTTCGCAAATAGATTAAATTAATTCTAAGTTATCTATGTTCCTTCCGCTATTAATTAGGGTCCTAAGTGGGACCCCAGGTACTTCTAGGAGGTAGTCTTTCCTTAATATCTTAAGCCCTAGCATATCTAGTCCATTAAGGATTTAATTCTTTATTATTTAGGAGGGGATATAGACATCTACGTCCCCACTATTAAGGGTGCGCATGGTATATGCGCTTAGTATTACTTTCTAAATAGTCTTAAGAAGCTCCCCTAGTTTATGGCCCTAGGGTTCCTTAAGCTAAACACGTACGGCCACTTTCTGTAGTATCGCGGCTGCGTTTACCGTACGGGCCGCCTACGCAGTAATGGCTGCCCACGTCTAGGCCTGTACTAGGGGGACTCCTAAGCCTAGGGGTCCTCCTTTACTTATTTTCTTTTAAATTTTCTCAATGCCTTTTTTAATCCTATTAAGCTGGGCTTTAGCTTCCTTTTCCTAAGTTATTTTGGGGGCTGGACGCGTTAAAAGGGCTTTAATGCGTTATATTACCTCTCATATAGAGGCGAGTATCTAGTGCTATGGGGATTCTTCCTCCTCCTTTATAAGATCGTCTTTAATTTAACTAAGTGTTTCCTTTAATATTTGCCATTGCTGGTTAAGCTAGCGGCTGTCCTTTTCGCGTTATTGCCCACCTAGTTCATAGTTCAGCTCCTACACGTTACAACTTTCGCGACCCCAGCGGGACGCTTGCGTCCCTCTGTCGTCCCCCATGCTATAATAGGGGGCGGCGTGGTTTTATAGGGCCTCTTAGTGCGGGGAATAGAATTCCAATATCGGGTTACTTTATTAAGTCGTTTTAGGCTGGTTTCGCTGCTGATGCGGCTTTTACTTTTAGTTAAGGTGGGGAAACAGTAATATAAGGATATTATACTCGCTAAATGCGAAATCCGTAATAATTGGTTATACTATTAATAGAAAATAGTAGACCTAAATTCCAAACCCTTACAATTTAAGATACTCAAATTTATATACAATTCCCCTATAGTAGGGCATCTAGGCTATATAAAGACCTATAAGATTATCTAATAAGTATATTACTAGCCTATAATATATAACTATATACAAAAATACGTTCGAGTATATAGGATATACGTATGTAGAAAAACCTCTTATATAAAGAAGTAAAGAGTACTTTAACTATTGCTAATTCTAATATAAAGATAGCAAGATATTTTAATTAACTTTATAGTTAACCTACCTAATAATAATATGTTTACGAATATTATAGTAGTTATTAGCTATTTTATAAAAATGTAATATATAATTCTTATAGACTTAATTAATATAATATTAATAGCTAAATATTTTATTAAGTACGTCTTTAAGCTATATAGACTTCCTAATTTAATAATATCTAACCGTAGAAGCTAGTTCGTTTTAGATTTCTAATAAGCCCTATATAAACAATTAAATATATAAATATAACTCTTAACTATATTTTATCTAGAAATAGATAGTTAAACTAAAATTATAAACGTAATTATAGAATAATATTTATAAATATACTGCTCCTACCTATAAAACAACTAGGAAAAGTAGCTACCTTTAGCTAAGTTTACTATAAATAATACAAGAAACAAATTAATAGGTATAACGCCGTTCTATATAATCTACGGATAAAACCCTTAACTTAGATTTAAACTATAACCTAAAATTAATATAATAGGACCTATAATTAAGAGGATTTAACTAATTAATATATATAACTTTACTAATTAAATAAAGTAGTTAATGGAACTATTATAAAGTAAATTAGCGTACGCTTAAATAGTATAGGAATAGCATATAAATAAAAAATAAGCTCCTATATAGGACTTTAAGGAAGGTAATTGTTAGTTATATAAGGGGATATCACGTAGCTACGGTTCGTAGATAGTATGATGATTATTATTCTTATATATATTAGGGAGGGCGAGGAGCTTAAGGCTCCTCGCCACGCTACTGCCGCGGCGATACGTGACGGCAACTTGCCGCACGTAACGGCAACTTGCCACCCGTAATGGCAACTTGCCACCTATAATAGCAATTTACCTTATATAGTAACTACTTACCTTTATTTCTAACACTAGCAACTCTTCTTTTATGGTTACCATCTATATATACATATACCGCTTAACTAGCGTAGTAAATATTAATCCTCCTTACTTACTATTGCTATTGTAATATAAGTCTTACTGTCCCAAAATTTGCCTCTTAGCACGTGGTGCTTTCTTACTTAGGAGTTATAGGTAGATATCTTGTTTAGAGGGCCGCTAAGGCGCTAGTAGTAAGTAAGCTAATAGCGATTTTCTATCCCAGGGATGAAAAATCCTAATTAGCTGGGTTAAGTTAGGGTCTGCAGAATATTATACTCCAAAAAGTCTTAGTAAGAGAATCTAACTAATTAGATAACTTTAACCGCTGGTTAAAGTTCCTAAATATCTTAAGACCTTATATAACTAAGAAATTTCTAGGGACTCCCTTTTAACCTAACCTTCAACTTATATACGTAGAGTATTTATATTAATAAACGTCTTTAGTGCCTTGTTTAGGTTTACCTTTATTATTACATCTACTAGGTTATCTTAGCCATTAATCTATTAAATCTTAAAAAGTTCTTAGCGCTTATAAGATTGCCGAAGTGCTATAATATTAATTATAAGGCGCTTCTCCTTTATAGTATTAAGCTTAACTAAACACTTATAGAGGGAATATAAGTCGGTGCATATAATTGTAGAGATAATAGGAAGTTTAAGTTAATCTATAATTATCTTTAGGGTAGTTCCAATTGCAATTACTATATTAACTCCGCTAACTATTTTATATATCTCTAACACTAAAATACTTTAGGTAACGCGCTTACTTTTAGTTAAGCTCTAATAAATAAGATTGCTATAGATTATAAAGTTATTCTTTCTAGTAAATTCGTTTATAATAATAATCTTATATCCCAACTAGGAGCTAAAATCTTTATTATTTATAAATAATCTATTAATAAATATAAAGAGCTTGGCGGTAAGAAGATTAATAGGTATATAGAGTAGTCCCTAATTAAGATAATTTATTTACTAAAAAAGACGCTTATTTAGGGCAAGGATATTATCCTTAGTTAGTTCCTAGTATTAGGTAGTAATAGAGAAATTAAATAAAGCCTTAGGTTAATAGATAGAAGTAATATAAGCTTCGCGAGCGCGTTACTCCACATATCCTTACTTTAGAGAATTAGCGTTAATAACATTAATCTTCTTACCTTAACCCTTCTGGCGTAGAGCAATAGAATCCTTATTTAGGGAGAGGATGTATCTATTAAAGAGTAATAGTATTATTAAACTAAGCTTTTCCTTTAGCTTTGCTATAAGATTTACCTTTACTAGCTCGTCTTCTTTAAGAGCTAAGAATTAGTTATCTCCTAAGATAATTATATTATTAGTTTATATACTAACAATTCTAAATAGAGTTCCTATAGTTATAATAAGAAAGCAGGGATTAAATATAGAAGTAGTTATCAAAAGCTTCTCTTTATAGTGCTTACTATAGGTAGCCTACTAGTAAGTTCCTACCTCTGCAATCCTATATAATAGCTTAAGCATAACCATAATTATATCTTTAGAATACTGGTAACGAATTTACTTTAGAAAGTATGCTAATATTAAGCGCTAAAGGTGCGTCTTTAATTAGGTGTAGGCTTAAGTGATATCTTATAAATAAACCGCCATTCTATTCTTTATTAAGGAGGGAGCTAGCGTAATAATAACTCGCTAACTAGCTNGTTAAATNNTAGGAGANTNNNTAANAATTACCTCCTTACTATTNTTATTNTAGCCTTANATAATAAGCCTTAATTTCTTAAATAGGGCGTTAGTAGCTTTGCCCTTAATCTAGTTAACTATTCTTAACTTAAAGATATAAACTCTATTAAACTTAGTAGGGTTATACTTCTTAAATTTAAAGACTCCTCTTATAATAAGACTATCGATCTCCTACTTATTAGATACTTAGAAAGAAGCTCCTAAAGTTATAATATAACCTTTCTTTTAGAGCTGTTTTGCAAGTTTAAAGTTAGCTTTCTCCTTAGTTGTTATAAAGGCCATTAATAACTTAACTTTATTCTTAATGGTGGTAATAAATTGTTCTTTAAAATTAATAAGATGTTAGTAATTTTATAATCCCTTTAGGCGACCTCTACCGCGTTGTAGTTATGGCATATCTACTATAATTATATTAGGATTATAGTCGCCTTCTAGAGTATATTAATCGTAATTCTCTTTTAAGGTATCTTCTAGGGCATTCTATAAAGGCTTAGAATTATTATCTTTATAGTAAGGCTTAATAATAGTTAAATGGAATTAAGTAGGTCTGTAAGGCATCTAAATAGTATAAGTTTAACTATTAATTATAATAAGTTAGTGTAGGCCTAATTATTCTTCTTTTTTACGCTATACGCGTACCTTAGATTGGAGTGGTAGAGTAAGCGTAGTTAAGGTATTTAGGCCATTTTTTATTCCTAGTGCATTGTTAACCTAGCGTATAGCGTAGAGATGTCGCACCTCCTTTATTGTCTTATAAATAGCCTTAGCTTATTATATAATAAAGGGAGATAGTAGAGAATTATTAGTTATTTAAGGGTAGGCGCTAAAGACTAGTAATATAGGTATAAGTCTATCTAGGCTAGCAGAATTATTAATAGCTTTAATAGCTATTTATAAGGTAAGTTCTTTGCTAGCATTCTTTAGTTTTAAAGAGATAATCTTATATACGCGGCGTAATAGCGTATAATATTGTTCCACTTTTCTAATACTATTATGTGCTTTAATAGGGACTTCCTTAACCTTAATTGCTATTGCCTTTGTCTATTATTAAAACTCTATAGATAAGAAGTTCTTTCCTATATTATAGACGATTTAATTAGGGGGTCCTAAATAGATATTAATCTAGTATAACTAAAGGGTCTTTTATACGTTTCTAGCTAATATATCTTTTAAAAAACGCGCGGCTTAGAAGGAGGTTAAGAAATTAATAACTTAGAGCACTAGCTTACCGCTAAGATATATAACGTTAATAATAATATAAAAGTTAAAGTTATAGTTATCCTTAAGGGTAAACTTAAATCGGCTAGGGGACTTTTAGTTTATTTAATAGTAATAGTAATACTTTATAAGATGCTTAATTACCTTAACCTTAACTTTATAGCCTACTTGCTAAAAAACCCTAAGTAATTAATAAATAGATAGGTGGCTAAAACAACGGTATAGTTGGCGTAATTTTAACTTAGTTAAGTAGCTTTAAGTAATACTCTTTTCTAGTTAATAAAGGAGCAACTAGGGGTAACCCTATTTGCGTATAATAGGTACCTAATTATCTCCCTAAATAAGTATATTCTTAAGGTTGTTAAGCCTAACACCTAACTTATTTATATTTTTAATATAAAATAGAAATGGAGTGTTTATAGGAATAATATAAAAACTAATATACCCTAAGGGGGTTTAAACCCTAATTATACCAAAAGAAATTATAGTACCTTTACTAAAATAAATTGTATACTAGCCTGCCGTTAAATAGTTAATCTAAATAGAGCTATTAAGCTACTAAAGGGCTTAAACTTAAGGTTCTTCTACTATAGATACTCTTATAGCTCTAGTATCCGGCATAATACTATAAAAGACGTTTACTAAGTATCTATTATTAAAGGAAAACGCGGAGCTCTTCTTTAGCTTATTAAAGATATCTAACTTTATAATAGAATAAAGCGTAGATTAGTTATTAAGGACAGTAATAGTTTATGTGCTATTTACCTTACCATACTTAGTAAAGTATTGGTTAGGTAAGTAGTCCTTAATTTCTATATTTATAAGGAGCTATTTAGTCTTATTAACCTCACCCTTAAGGTCTTTTACGCCTTTATATTAAACTAAAAAGCTTTAGAAGTAGGTCGTAATAACCTTATAATTTTTAATATTTCTTATACTCTAACGGAACTTATTATATACCTCTTTTTACTTATTAAGGGAGTGTCTAGTTAACTAGCAATTTAGCTTCTTATAAACATAGTATTTCTTTTAGCAATTACTTTAAAATAAACCTCTATAAGGACCTCCATAATTACCTTATAATTAATATTAATTATACCCTCTTCTATATTCCCTACCGCGGCCACTATATATTTAATTAGTCTAGTTATAATTGTATTAGTTAGGAATACTTAGTTAGGTAGGGTTTTTGATATAGAACTATTAAGATTCTTATATTTATGTTATAGTACCTACGGCAGAGCGTAGCTTAGTATATACTCCTTTAAATATATCTATAGGTTTATATAGCGCCAAGTTGCACTTAAGAACGCTATAGTATACTAAGATAACCTAGTCCCTTAGGCTGTTCTTATTTTGGTAAGTTTTAGTAAAGCTATATTAGATTTTCTAGAGTTTATTAAAGAGTAGTTAAAGGCACTCTAAATAAGTCTTTATTAAGTTAGAAGTAATAACTCTCTAGAATATAGTCTCCCGCCATTTAGATATATAAAGTTAGCAATTCTTATTAGTCTTAAAGTAGGCTCTAGTAAGCTAAAGCATTGCATTAAAGTTATAGTTTTTACCCGTAATATAGTTATAATAGAATATTACCGCCCGTCCCTTTAATATAACAGAAAAAATATAATAGTACTAGTAGCATTAAATTCTAACCTTATTATAACAGTTATAAAAGACCTATAGTTTTACTCTAAGTATATTATATAATTCTCCTCTAAACTTCTTCTCTTTATCCGAATATACCTTTATTAAATTTATAACTTCTTATAATAAAGGCTTATTGGTTAGCTAGAGTAAAGGAGGTAAAAGCAGAGTAACTCTAAGTAAGAAAGTATCTCTAGGTAGGAGAGTAGCTCTAGGTAAGGGGTTAGCGTTCTAAGGGTTTTAATATAAATTAAAGTTACCTTCCAAAGAATATAGGTTGTTTTTAGGTTTCTATAGTTAATATATAATCTCAGCTTCCGTCCATATTAGTTCTTCTATACTAGTAATAACAGCCTAAATATTACTAGTAATTAGGTTACCGTTCTTAGCAATATATACCCTATTCCTATAAAGGAAGTCTTAAAAGTCTTAAATAATATTAACGTTGCTAAGTGCCTAGGTATTAGCAGTCCATCCTATAAAATCCTCCCTAAAATACTCCTATAGTTATAAGTTAGCGTAGTATCTATTTTGGTAGAATATAATATAGTATAGAAGAAAGCCGTTAACTTATTTTACGGTATAAGTTATTATATTAAAGGCGAATTTGTCCCAATTTTCATTAATAAGTTTCGCGTACTTAACTACCCTTAGTAGTAAGAAGTCTTTCTAGTTATTTAAGGTAGGCATAGCCATGTTTTCGGAGGGAAGGAAGTGTTATTAGTATAGGGATTATCGTTTAGTACGCGTTTATAATATATATTTGTCGTTTAGTACGCGTTTATTATTTAGTACGCGTTTATAACATATATTTGCGGTTATAGGGCTTAGGACTAGTTCTAGCCTTAAATCGCGAAAACTTATAAAGCGTGTTATTTTGCGTAATAGACACAAGAATCCGTAATCTTAGAAAGGCTTAGGACTAGTTCTAGCCTTTAAATCCTTAGATTTATAGAAGAGTTCTATTTAAGGTTTAGGACTAGTTCTAACCTTAAAAAACAGCTTCCTCTAGCATAAGTAGCACTAGTATAGTGGCTTATCTCTTTTTAGTGGAATACCTAGCTATTCTATGGTATAACAGTGAAGTTAACTATTAATTAGTGTTAGTTATATAAGGGGATATTACATAGCTATAGTTCGTAGATAGTATAATAATTGTTATTCTTATATACGTTAGGGAGGGCGAGGAGCTTAAGGCTCCTCGCCACGCTACTGCTGCGGCAATATGTGACGGCAACTTGCCATACGTAACGGCAACTTGCCACCCGTAATGGCAACTTGCTACCTATAATGGCAATTTGCCTTATATAGTGACTACTTGCCTTTATTCCCAACAGTAATATAATTTACCTAAATATATAAAACCTAAAGACTTAACAACCCTTAAAGAAACTAAACTGGAAGTTTATAGGCCTATACTAAATTAAGAAGAAACTAAGCCTATACGCTTATAAGCTTAAACTACTAACTAAAATAAAAAATATATCTAACGTTTTACGTAAACTTACTATAACCCTTAAAACATATATAATACGATGCAATCGCCTGCTAAAGAAACCCTTAAAATAAGCCTAATAGAGCTTCCACAAGCTCTAGAAGACTATAGAAACCTTTTCTATTAATATTATACACCCTAATTTGGCGTTAGTGGAGGTATATATAGTGTTTTCCAGTATATAGCCCCTAAAGCCGGATTATAATAAACAAATAAGCCTCTACCCTTAACCCTAACAACCCCAATTAAATAACACGCCCTTTAAGAATGCGTCCTATAGACTATATAAGCCGTAAAATAAACCTAGCAAGCGCTATAAAAACGATCTCTTAATATAGATAAGGAGCGTACTACTATGCTCTCCTTCCTTACTACCGCGATTACGACCCTTCGGGTAGCCTTTACTACGTTAGCGGAGCTTACCTGAACCTAAGGAACCTAGGAATAGTATACCTAAGATATAAAAGTAATCCGGACAGATATTGGCGCCCTTTAGAGGGCCGTAATAATAGCTATAAAGAGCGGACCGGCGTCTATAGGCCCGCTGTTATATATATACACCGCTGCCACTATACCTATAATGCCTTAAGCTATAAGATAAGCTGCCTATAAACCTATAGAAGTAAACGAGATTATAATCTGTATAGGTAACGCTGCTAATTATAAGGAAACCTTAAAGCAGAATAGCTAAGCCCTAGTATATAAGCTCTAGGCTATAAGACCCCTAAACACCTACAAGATATAAGCCGTAAAGAAGCTATAGAGTGGTAACGTTAGGGCATACGTTATAGATAAAGATATAAAAAATAGATTGCTATAAGAAACGGGGTAGATAAAGGTCCTAGGGCGCTCTACTATACTAACCATACCGCTAGTACTAATAGAGGTCTACGTAGTGCCTATAAGCCTTACTATTTAGGGCCTAAAGGCTAAGTAGATAATAGAGGATATAATAAAGCAGAACTATACTATAGCGGGACTTGTAGTAGAAAGGCTGGCGTAGAAAAGGCCAGGAAAAGTCCGGATAGGAGGAAAAGTTTAATTATTACTTATTATAGGCATATGGTTAGAAGAGATATTAAATGCGCTATTTAATTAGGGCCTCTTTTTAGAAGGAGACTACTACCTAGTTATAAGGCATAAGACGACATTTCTAGTAACGCAATGCTTTAAATGCTAGGGCTTTAACTATATAGCTAAGAGCTATAGAAGAAAGGCTAAATATAGACGCTGCGCTAAGTAATATAACACTAGTAAGTACGCAGGAGACCTACCTAAGAAGTATATTAACTGTAAGGTAGACTATAAGGCATAGAATAGGGCGTGCGGCGTTAAGCGAACGCAGTAGGAGAAGGCTATAGTAATTAGGGCCTTTACGCTAATACACTACGCGGGCACCTATAAGGCGCCCATAAGCGGACAGTGATTATAATTATAGTACGAAATTACTACTAAAGAGGCCTCGCAATAAACCAAGAAAAGGAAGCTAAAGGAAATAACTATATAGGAAAGCTTTATATAGGCAGAGGAGGCCCCCCAAAAGGTTAGCCGACTATAGATTATTAACTACTCTAGGAAGGAAAAGGGCTAGAAACCCCTCCAATTAACACTTTAAACAGCGCTAAATAGTAGTATATACGCCCTAATCTAAGTCCTAGTAACTTAGGAGCCCTTATAAAGTATAGAGCCTAACGTAAAAGTAAAAGCAGAAGCCTAAATCTAGAGAGAGGCGTTTAGAGGTTCTAAAACTACGCTATAAGGGAGCGAATAGATACTAAAGGGTACCGACTTAGCTAACTTAGAGGCTAGTATAGATGTCTTATATTAAGATACCGGAATCCGCTTATAATTATATAGTATAACACTAATAATAATAGGAATAGTGTACTGCTCTACTTCCTATAAGAGGTAGAGTAGGCTAATCCCTAGCTAGATATACTAGCTATCTAGAAGCTATAGCGGAAGGATTAAGGAAATATAATATATACTATAAAGTCCTACTACCTAGTATACGCGGGAGTTAGTAATATAAGGATCTGTTTCTACATAAATAAGGCTATTAATAGAAATAAGTAGGCGCCTACGTACTACTTAGCGGACGTATACACAATTAAACTAGAGGGCCGCGAGCGGATTATCTAGATTTATAATATTTACAACCCTTAATAAATAAACAGTAGCCTTTACGTACTACTAGAGCTGCTAAAAGCTAAAGGAGAATATATACTGTTAGGAGACTTGAACCTACACCACCCCTTTTAGAGGGGTATAGTAGTAATAAGCGCGGATAACGCGGCGGATAACCTTATCTACGCTATAGAGGTAGCTGGCCTAAGCCTAGCTACTAAGGCGGGTATAGAGATATAGGTAAAGAGTATATTAAGGAGCACGCTAGATCTAGTGTTTACCTCCCTCTAAATTACTAATAGACTGCTATAAAGTTAAAGGTAGGACTACTGGTATATAGGGTCCAACCACTTCCCTATTACTATAGAGGTAGACATAGAGGCGCTAGAGGGGCCTTCGCTACCTAAAAGACTACTATAAAAGAAGGCTAATTAAAAGGTAGTGTAAAATAAACTAGAGGGCTGGCTTTAACCCCTATATAGGTTCCCGTGCGATATAAAAGACAAACTAAACGCACTAGTAGAGGCTATATACTAGGCGATTAAAAATACTATAGTAAAGATAATATTTAACGCGTGGCCCTCGCCGTAAGCCTCTAAAGCGTAGTTAGAGGAATGTATAGAAGTAGTAAAGGAAACCTAGTAGGCTTTTTAGGCGTAAAAGGCCTCCTAATTAGTACCTAATTAGATTAACTATAGAGTTATATATAATAAAAAGAAAAGGGTAATCCGGTAAGAGGCTAATAAGCTATAGAGATATACTATTAAGAAGCTAATAAACAACCCTAAGGGAGTATAGAGGTTGGCAAAATAGGCGTATATAGCGGATGGGAAGCCAAAGGCCCTACTATAGTTTCCTCCTATTAGTAGACTAGGAGAAGAGACCCTATACTATAATAATAAGAAAAAGGCCGCTATCCTTATAGAGTATTTTTTCCCACTGCCTATAGAGGCGGACCTTAGTAATATATTAGGTTTTATATACCCAGAGCTAAGAACTATAAAGAAAGAAGTTAAGAAGGAGGATATTATTACGGCCCTAAAGGGGCTTGCCCCTAATAAGGCCCTAGGCCTAAAAAAGATTACTAATTAATTTCTTAAGATATATAAAGAGTAGCTAGCCCTAGTACTAGCTAAGCTCTTTAGTAGCTATATAGTAATTAGATACCACTTAAAACCGTTTAAAAACTCTATTATAGTAGTCCTTTAGAAACCGTAGAAGCCGTCCTACTCTATAGTAAAGGCCTACCGGTTAATTGCGCTATTTAACACTATTAGGAAGCTACTTAAGAGAATAGTAACTAGTAGGTTATTTAAAATTGTAGAAGAGATAGGTATACTACTAGCTAGCTAGATAGGAGTAAAGCTAGGGCGCTTAATGTAGATAGTGCTAAAACTACTAACTTAATAGGTATATATAGTATAGAGGAGCAACCTAAACCTAGTAGTATTACTACTTAGTTTTAATATTTCCGGGGCTTTTAACTAAGTCTCCTATAAAAGGATAATCTATAATATAAAAGCCTAGGCCGTGCCCTACTAGATAATAGAGTTTATAAAGTCCTTTTTTAATAACCAAATAACGAGGCTCTTAATTAGAGGATATATAGTGTAAATAATATAGACGAATACTAGTATACCCTAAGGCTTAGCGCTATCGCCAATCCTATTTATTTTTTTTGCCTATATACTCCTACCGGAGCTATAAGGGGGCACTACTATAGCGTTTAGGTTTGTTAATAACTTTAATATACTAATATATAGTAAGACTACGGAGAACTATAGAGCCTTAGAAAGGGCGCATAAAATATATATAGAGTAGGCACGCCGGTATAGGGTAGTGTTCGCCCTAGAAAAGTACCACTTTATCTATTTTATAAGAAGCTATAAGAAGTTTAATATAAAGGCTATAGTTAATATACGTAGATTTATAAAAGGCCTAATTAGCAACCTACGCGTGCTAGGGGTATAGGTTAACTTAAAGCTTAAATAGGGACTATATATTAACATTATTAAGACAAAAACGGTTATATAAATGGCCGCACTAACTTGGCTTATAGCCTCTATATAGGGCGCCTCCTTTTAAAAGGCGTAGACGATATACTCCGCCGTAGTCCAGCTGGCAATCTTATATAAATATAGTACCTAGTACTTACCACCAGGGTAGGTAAAGCCTAAGGAGATAAGTAAAGCTAAGCTATACTAACTAGGCGTAGCGTAGAACTTATACCTCTATACTATTACGGAGGCGTATAAATTAACGCTAATAGTAGTATTAGAGTATAAGACGGGGTTTCCGCTGCTCTAAATATACCTAAAGGAGCTAGCTATAGCCTACGTAAAAAGGATATAGGAGGGGTAGGTAAGAGAACACATTAAAAGGGAGTATAATACTATATAAACTATAATAGCCTACTAGCTTTAACCTAGAATAAGGCTACTAATACGGCCTACTAGAAGGGATAAGCTTAAGAGAATAGCGGCTGCTATTATAGGGATAGATATATAGCTAGCGGACCTATTTAAAGCACAGTATAGGAAGAGTAGAAGGGCTAAGGTATAAGAGGCGTTTAAAGAGTAGTAGAAAAAGGAGTAGGAAAAGTACTAGAGTATACTTACGCACCGTACGACAGCCTAGGCCAAACTATAAAATAAAAAGGTCTATAAATACTACGTAAGGCTTACTAAGATAGAGAGTATAATTAATATGCTACTTAGAATAGAGTATATAGGGCTTAATAGATACCTCTATTACTAAAAAGTACTAGGGTACCTAACTCCGGCCTACCTATGCGGCTATAACTAATAATTAATAATATACGTAATAGTGTTTTGCCTTAGGTATACTGCTAGTTAGGTGGAAATATATTACTACGCTAGAATATCCTTATATAGAGAGCTTCTAGCTAAGCTAAAGGCTACTAAGGTAGTTATGGACTAGTTTATATAGACAAACCTTTTACTATATCTCTTATTAGCTAGGGAGCTGGCTAGGGTAAAAAGAGGAGACTAGGAAGTACCTTAAGAAGAAAAGAATAGTAGAGTACGGTAAAGTACGGTAAAGTACGGCAATATTGCGGCAATTCGCCAAATATAGTAGAATACTTAGGTATAGCAGAATCTGGTAAAATTTAGTATAACTTAGTAAGCTAGTAGAACCTAGTAGAACTTAATAAGTTAATAAAAGTTGGTAAAATATAGTAAGTTGGCAGAATATAGCAGAAATTAATAAGCTAGTAGAATTTAGTAGAAATTAGCAAGCTAACAGAATTTAGTAGAATTTAGTAGAACTTAGCAAGTTAGTAAAACTTAGTAGAATTTAATAAGTTAGTAGAACTTAGCAGAACTTAATAGAATTTAGTAGGTAATACGCCCTAGTACTATTGTAGCTATAGAGCTACGGAGCTACGTACGGACTTCTATATTACTAGCCTTATAGGCCGCTGGCCTTTACCCTACCTAAATAACCAGACTAACTAGGATAGAACTTAGGCCCTAGCTATATACCCCACCAGATAGACCTAGGAGTACGCATTAAAATGGCTTTTCTATAGCGCCTTAAGGAGACGTCTACTTATGCTTAGCAGCTACTATTTAGAAAAGAGGCTATATAGGCCGCATAATAGTAAAAGGAGAGGTTTTATCCGGCTATAGCTGTATAGTTTCCCTTTTATATATATATACCTATATAGACCCGCTATATAGACCCTAACGGGAGCCGCAATAGTATAATTAAATATCTTATCTTTATAACCCTTAAAAGGTAAACCTATAACTTATAAAGTGCTACTATTACCTTCCATAATTATTAATAATAGTAACAGTTTTTACTTTATTAACTTAATTAATAATATATAATAGAAAATATAATCTAAATAATTTAAACTCCTTATTAAGTAGGAAGGATATAAAATATAAACTTAGGAAATTTATAACTAGATTAAGACCAACGCGCCTTCCCTAGTAAAAGAATTCCATAAAGACTATCCTTTGCGGCCTACTCTAGCTAGATGGACACGATATAAAGGTAAATAACTACTACCTAATACGAATACACGAAACATAATAGCAGGAAGCTCTAAATTAAAAAGAACTCGAAATACGTCACGACGTTCATAATACGATCACGTGACACGTAAGATATTAAGGAACTTTAACCGGCGGTCGAAGTTGTCTAATTAGTTAGATCCGCCTTGCTAAGACCTACTGTAAAGATAATTGGCAAAACTCTACACCGCTACCTGACGCAACTATACGAACGCGATAAGTAATAAGTCTTAACTAAATTAAATTATTTAGACCTTCGGCTAAAAGGGGGGGTACTGTAACGGGACTAGCCCAGTTATAGTAGGAATGTCTCAGTGAAACACTCAATAGATAAATTCCGACGCTTTAACCAAATTCTGCCGAATTCTGCTAGCTTAATTAACTTCTGCCAAATTTTACTAGATTAATTGAATTCTACTAAAGTCTATTAAAGACCGCGTGCGTATATATGCACGCATTAACCACCAAGCCCCTAACTATTTAATTATATAATTCTCTTATTATTTCTTTCTCTTCTTTACATAACGTCTTATTCTTAGCGAGAGCTATATACCCTTAGATTTAGATAGAATTTATATTATTCCTTTAAATCTTCTCTAAAGTCTCTTTACGCCCTTATATGTATAAAAGTCATTAAGGTAGTTAAAGAGTATATTATTTATATACCGCTAGTACGTAGCTAGTCTATTAGTTAGTCTAAAAGGAAGTACCTTATATTTATACGTTCTATAATAGGTCTAAAATATAATAAGATCTTTAGACCTAAGGTTTATCCTAATTTAGTAGAAGGCCTAGCGGATATTAAGCTTTATAAAGACCTTAGCTCTACTTATTCGGGCTAGAGTCTTATTAAGTAGGGGTAGCGGATAGCGGTCCTTACGGGTTATATTATTTAGCTTATAGTAGTTAATGCAGAAGCAGAGTCCTCTATTTAGCTTTTTAATAAAAAAAATAGGTAAGGTAAAAAGGGCTTAGCTAGGCTTAATAAAGCCCTTATTTAGGTTATTAATAAGATACTACTTTATAGCCTATAATTTAGTAATAAACTGCTTATAGAGGGGGCTAAAGCTAAGGGTGTTTTCCTTACCCTACTTAATCTTAATCTTGTAGTTATATAGTTAGTAAGGTAAAAGTATATTAGACGCTACTTTAGAGAATCCGTCTTTAAATTTCTAGTGTTAATAGGGCAGCTCTTATTCTACTAGTTCCTTATCTATAAGCTTATTTTCTTATCCGCTAAGCTTACTTCCCTTTTTCTTAATTATTTAATTAATTTCGTATAAGCTTATTATAAAGGCGATAGTATTAAGCTAAACCAAGTTCTAGTAGAATCCTACGGCACTAATATAGTAGATATTAACTAGTAGAAGGTCCGCTAGTTTCCTTACAGCTATTTTCCGGACCATATTTTATAGTTTAGGGTTTATAATCTTTCTTAGCTCCTATTTTATCTTCTATAGGTTATCCCTCCAATCTATTAGTTTAGTATAATATCTAACATTCCTTACTGTTTTTTACAGCTATATAGGGCCTAAGCTCTCTATAGGGGGCTTTTTTAGGTCTCTACTAACTTCCTAGGTCTTTAATACGGGTAGCGTAATATAGGTAGTCTAGGGGCGACGTAGTATACAGATCCGTTATAAATTAAGCTATATATCTTTCTTAAAGGCCTAATCCCTACGCCTAGTAAATAGTATTAATCTAGGGCCGTATAAGGTTTTCTATTATAATACTAATTTCTTTTATAATAAAAGGGGTTAGGGGTAGAGTTTCGGGCTAGATAAGCCGTCTACTTTATATATTAAGCTATAAGCCTAAATAGGCTAGCTATTTTCGCCCTAAGATTATATTATAGCTACCTAGGTCCGTAATAAGGAAGGGGATATTATACTACCTTTATCTATTAACATAGAGGTATATCTATTAACATAGAGGTAAATCTATAAAATAGTTATAATAGGTAGCCCTATCTGCCTATTATACCCACGGATAGAAATTAGTTTAGGCAGTTCTTTAATAGGTATATTTAGAAAGTTAGCCAGCTTTATAGTATATTAGGTATCTATTAAGGCAAAGATATTTGCTTTAGAGTTAGCTAAAGTAAAGGTTAAAACTTAGTATCTATTGCGGAATAAAGTATAAGTGATAGTGCAGCTTTTTCTACTAACTAGCTAACCTAGATTAACATCTAATATATTAATCCCTTTTAACCTTAAAGAGGAGTCTTCCTTTAGGGTTCCTCTTTTTCTAACTCTGTACTATCCTCCTAGATTAATAAAACCTTATCCACTTTTATATTTATTAGGTAATCCTTTATATAATAACCTTTCTAACTATAAGAGAAGTAAGCTCCTTAATTACTAAGGGCTTATATATAGGGGTTACTATATATAGGCCGAGCATTCGCTAGGCCTATAGTAGGACTAGCTATATAGCTAGCTACTAAATTAGCAGTAGGCTATATAGGTAGTACTATAGGGGTTGCTAATTGTACTAGGGTATTACGGGCCGTTCTTATATTGCTTATAGTCTAATTTAAAGGGTTTTTAGCTTTATATCGTTCGGCACGTACCTTAATTTAGTAGAGGCCTTAGTTAATAGCTAAGCACTAGTCTATAAGTTCCTTTAGCGTCTATATAGTAGTTAAAACTAGTAATACGGCTCGCTGCAAGTCTAGGGTAAGCTTATTAAATAGGTTAGGCATTAAATCTTCCTAAGGAATTTAAGCCTAGCTAGCTAAATACAGAAAGCGGGTCTAAAAGGCTAAAAAGGTCTCTATTGTTTTTATATTTAGGCTTTTATAATTAAATTGGGTGTTTTATACTTTAAAGGGGTCCTTATAAATAGAAGACAAGTATATAATTATCTTTTCTCTAAAGAGGAAGGGATTTACTAAGTCCTATACGTATCGCGGACATAGGTG
The DNA here is from genome assembly GCF_001692895.1 of Cenococcum geophilum 1.58. Lineage (NCBI taxonomy): Eukaryota > Fungi > Ascomycota > Dothideomycetes > Gloniales > Gloniaceae > Cenococcum > Cenococcum geophilum. The sequence continues at coordinate 1,806,926 of NW_027137561.1, forward strand.
CGTCTATATATCCCTATTAGTACGGCTAAAGATATAGGCCATTTTAGCCTAAGTAGTAGGGAAGTAGTCCGTATTAACTTTAAGCTTATCCTATAATTAAAGCTTCTAATTATTAAATATAGGGTTAGTTCCGTCTATAAGCAATAGGGGGTTTATAACCTTTGCGGACCGTAATAATACTAATGCTATATATTAGGCTAGGGCCTTAAGAATTATAATAAGTCTCTAGGTATCTAATAACTCTTTACTAGGTATAAGGGGTTCTTTAGCTTTAAGCAGCTCTTAAAGTTATTTAATTTTAATATTAGCTACTATAAGCTTTACCTAGGGGTTTAAGTTAGTTACTATTTTACCATTGAGGTATTTAAGGGTCCTATAGCTGCTTTACCGGCCGCTGTGGTTCTTAGCATAGTAATATAGTTATTAGGGTAACGTTTAGTAGGATTCTATAGGGTTCTAGTTTATATATTCTCTATAGGTCTTATTATTCTTTTCTATTCTTTTAGTTTTATTTAATTCTTTAAGTTCTAGTAATAGTCTTTAGGTCTATTTCTATATTCTATTCTTATTTATAGTCCGTAAATATTTTTAAGTTCCTTCTTAGGAAGAAGAATAGACGAGCTTTATATTACGGACGCATTAAGTACAATGTTACGACTGCTTGGAGAAAAGTCGGAAGAAGCTAGTTAGTTAATATAAGCACGGTTTAGAATGGAACCCGTGGAACCATATAATGAGGAATAGTAAGCAGAGTCACGTAATGTGATCTGTGTAATCTGTATAATCTATAAGATCTATAATAGAGCGAATAGAGTAGACAGAGCAGACAGAGCAACGACTTTCTTAGGAGTACGGTTGTATATTTAAGGACCCTTAGTCCCTACCTAGATAGTTCTTTCCTTGTAGTGATTCTTAGAATATAATTAAAGTTAATCTATTAGGCAACTACTCCACCAGTTATTATTATGTTGTTAACTTACTTATAATACCTATATACCTAGCCTATTAACAAGCCTACCGTAGTCCCTGCTATAAGGTTCCGTTATATAATTACTACTATAGTTACGGTTTTAATAAGTCGAATAACATGCCACTAAAAGCAGCCACCACAACGCCATTGACAGCGGCAACTACGTTAGGATTAGGTAACGACACTAGTATAGCAGATACTAACTTATAACAACCTATAACAGTAAAACAGTTATAAATAATAGTTAATTAGTTAACGGGAGATAATACGGCACTTAAAAATAGGATTAATGGGATAGGAGCAGTAAAGGTTAAGTTACTATTAATTAAAAGATTCTTAGGAGAAAGATCAAAGCTTAAAGGATTCTTTACGCAAATATACTTTAAGGTTGCGTAGGAGGGAGTAAAGCTAGTAATAACTATAGATTAAGTAGCATATGTAGGATTGTTCTTATTAGGAAGAGTACTTAAGTGGTTTAAGCCTTACCTTATAGAGATATAAGCGAATGGAATAATAATAACAAACTAGGAAGTACGGTTTATATTTTTAAGCTGGAATGGATTTATAGAACGACTTATATAAATGTTTGGGGACCCAAAAGCAACGACTATAGCAAAAAGGAAGCTTTAGGACCTAACGCAACAAACCTTAGTAATTAAGTATACGATATAATTCTAAACGCTAGCTATATAACTTAAGTGGAATAATAAGGCACTTATAGCATAGTATAAACAAGGACTTAAGGCTAAAGTCTAGGATGTAATTATTTTAATAGAAGATGCAGACACCCTAAGAGAGTTAATAGATTAAGCAATTAAAATTAATAATAGGATCTTCTAAAGGGAATAGGCTAAGAGAGGCTAGGATAGAGTTCTATAATTATATAAGACGTAAAATACGCAACGACTAAAGCTAAGTTAGAAACTATGGTATGGCGTAGAGCTAATGGACCTAAGCGGTACTAAAGAAGCCTATAAGAGATGGAGTAAGAAACTATAGAAACCTAGGGGTTAAGGATTAAGTAATTATAGGACTAGGGAGCATAGGCTAAACCAAGGATCTTAGTAATAGAAGACGTTTGAGCGGACTCTATAATAAAAGCAATAGTTTAAAGATAGAGCTTATATAAATTATAGAAAATAGGGTTATTTCGCCAGAGACTATAGAGGTGGTTAAAGTTATTATGTAGTAAAGGGAACTAGACCAGTAGTATATAACACACACGTATAGAGGGACAATAGTATACTGCAAGAAACAAAAGAGTGTTTAATTAGAAGTTTTGTATTTTATTATAACAACGCATACCAAATTTATAAAGACGCTAAGTATAGTATAAGCTATTGGCTATAAGAGCCAGAGTTAAAAGAACTTAAAAGAACTAAAGAGTTAGATAAAGAATAAGATCGACTCTATAAGCTAGATTAAGATATTATAGTAACATACGGATAAAGATTAGTAACAATAATAATAGAGTCGGAGTACTTATTAATTAACAGCGATAAGGACAGTAAAGGAACTAACTAGGGGTATCTAAACCTTAATAACGCAATAGAAGTAGAAACTGAGACCGCTACGGAGTAAGGTTTAGTAACGGGCACTATAATACCGTTAGATACGGCATCTATCGCTTTATAAGACGGAAGGAGCAATATTTAGAGACGATTAAGTAAGTAGACAACTGCTAGTGCTAGCTTACTACTTAATAAAGGCAAAAGGCTAAAAGCTTAAGATTCTTAAGACGAGATAAAAGACGACTAAGATTCTTAAGAAAAGATAAGGTATGCTTAAAGACCTATAACAGACAATAACCGATAGAGCAGAGTAATAGCTTAGTTTAAGAATATACGAATAAGCTTAAGATAAGAGTTTCTAACGGCGCAAGACTTTTAAGACAAGATAAGTAAGATCTAGGACTCTTAAGATAAGATAAGGACACTAATAGAGCCTAGTTAGACTAAGGTAGGAGCTAAGCTTAAGTTAGAAGCAAGCTTAGGATTAAAGAATCTAAGGGGTTAAGAATTCGGAACGCGAATTAGGACATCTATAAGTAAGAGGCAAGGAGCTTCTTTATAGATTAGAGAATCTATAGCGCAAATAGCGACTAGACTGGGAGATAGATATATAGACTTAGATAACTTACTAGGGGAACACAGTATTTAGCCTAAAGATTAAAAAGTTAATACTAAGATTAAGAAGTACGAAGACTTCAAGGATCTACTCGTAAAACGCAACATAAAAGAAACCATAGAAGAATTTAGAGTAAAAATTATCATATAGCAAGAAAAGAAACTAGATATAAGATCTAGCATATTAGGACATATAAGGGACAGAGCACTAGTATAAAGAATTACTAATAGACCGAGAACAGGCACATTAAGAGCTAAGTAGCTTAATAAACTAGAAAATAAAGAGGATCTAGGGATTCCTATTAGGTTTAAAGAACGATATATAAAGGGCTATTATAACGTAGTAATAAGAAGATACTTCCTTGCGGATAGACCGTATATACTCCAGCAGCTGTACCAAAAGTGGTATAGGCAACGACATAATAATAAGTGGGAAGATTTCTATATATAGTTAGACGAAAAAGTTATCTAAAACCACCTAATTACAGAAAAAGCAATAAATTATATTAAGGGAGCCTTAATTATAATATTAAAGGATCTAAAGGAATAATTAGAGGACTAGAAAAGCAAGAAGCGCGTCTTAGTACTTGCGAATAAAGTCGCAACGTTTAAATTAGTGCGATAAAGGTTTAAACTTAAGGATAAAGACGAGCTAAGAGTTAACCCAAAGCACCTAGTATACTATACGCTATTATAGATTACATAATAGACGATATATATAAAATACATAAAAATCCAAAGGAAAAGAATTAGAAATACCCTATAAGGATATACTAGATAATAGATAAATAATAGTATAGGAATGCTAAGTATATACATAGCTGGCATCCGGCAGAAGTCCAAGAGGAAGGAAATTTAATGCTTTAACTAGGAAGATTCTTTACGGAAAAATGCTTAGATAGACGACAATAGTGGGAATATCTAAAAAAACACCTATTTATAGTATATTAAAGATAAAAAGCGAACTAGGTATTGGCTAAAGAATAAGTTAAGTGTAACAGAATTAAGCAGCTAATAATTGGGAAAAGTAGAGGCCCATAGGACCAGAGGGAGCTAGTAGTAGAGCCTCAGACCCTTAAAGGAATTCAAGGATAACACCTAAATTTACGAGTTAAATGGCAAGATCGACAGTTTAAGGCACTAATAGATAGTAGAGTAATAAGAAACTATATCTTACTAGTAGCAGTTAAAAAAATAGGGTTACTATATAGGCAGAAGGAACGTCCTTATCTATTAGTAATAATTTTAGGGGATTTAATAGCCTATAGAGGAGGTATTATCAATCTTAAAACAGGACCTATTTAGTTAACTATTAAAGGAAGATAAGTTGAGATGTCTTTTAACATATTACTATTAGGGAATAATAAGGCAGTATTAGAAATGCCTTAGCTATAGAAGTATAATCTAAAGATTAATTAGGTTACAGGTTAGGTCGATATTAAAAATACCCGACGCTATAAAATATAACAATAAGCCAAGCTGGTATAGTACTAAGTAGAAGCAACCTACAAAGAAACGGAAAAAGGGCTAAGCCATATACTAAAAAGATACTATAGGTATGGCAAGAAACTATAGTCACCTAAGAGCAAAAGGCTATTAAAATATATAGTATAGGACTATAAAATAGAGTTAGAAGAAGGAATAAGTTTAAGGTTCTTTCCAATCTATAAGCTTACCAAAGAAAAAGGCAGAGCACTAAAAGAGTTTGTCTAAGAAAACTTATAAAAGGGATACATTAGACTATCGCAGTCATTAGCGGGCTATCCGGTACTGTTTATACCAAAAAAAGAATAGCAAACTAAGGCTGTGTATCGACTACAAATAGTTAAACAGCATTACTAGAAAAGATAGATATCCTTTACCCTTAATTAGCAAAATCTAAGACAAGATAGGCAATGTATAAATCTTTATAAAGATAGATCTAAGATAGGCGTACTATTAGATTAGAATTAAAGAAGGCAGCCTTTAGATTAAAGGAAGGACTATATAACCCATTAGTTATGCAATTCAGGCTTATAAACGTACTAGCAACGTTTTAGAAGCGTATTAACAATATATTAGAAGAACATTTGGATGAATTTGTTATGGCATACCTTAATGATATTATTATCTACTTAATAAGTAAGGAAGAGTATGGAGAACACGTTAAATGGGTTTTAAAGAGACTATAGGAAGAACAGATGCCAGTAGCAATCGAGAAATACGAGTTCTTTACTAGGAAGACCAATTTTGTTAGATTTATTATTGAACTAAGCCAACTTAGCATAGATCTAAAAAAGATTAAGGCTATAGTAAATTGGCAAGAACTAGAGAACGTAACGTAATTAAGGTCATTTTTAGGGTTTTGCAATTACTGCAGAAGGTTTATAGCGTAATGGTTAAAGGATGTTGAACTATTTATACAGTTAATAAAGAAAGAAGAACTATAGGTATAGAGAGAGGAATAGCAAGAACTCTTTAAAAAAGTTAAAGAGTTATTTACCTAGGAGCTAGTTCTTAAGATCTATTAACCTAAACTAGAGACGGTTATAGAAATAGATGTATTAGACTTTATACTAGGAGTATATCTTATATAAAGACACCCAGACGGATAGCATCTAGTGGTATATTATAGTCGGAAAATAACACCACTAGAGTTAAACTATAACATCTATAACAAGGAGTTATTAGGTATAGTTATAGCACTAAAGAAATAGAGAGCGTTCTTATAAGGCATAGAAAAACTATTTATAGTTAAGATGGATTATAAGAACCTAACGGGGTTCCTAATAACAAAAGAACTTAACTAAAAACAGGTTAGATAGGCGGAGATGCTTATAGAATACTATTTTAAGATTTAGTATACTAAGGGCACAGACAATACGTAAGCCGATACGTTAAGTTAAAAGGCCGAGCTATAAAGTAACAATAAGCCATTAGGGGCTTTACTGCGAAAAGATATAGATGGACTAATTAGGTACAATTACCCAAAAATCGCAGTAACTTAAGAGAATAAGTTAGAAAAGATCTATAAGACACTAGAAAGCTTTTAGGTATAAAGAATTCTAGAAGCATAGCTAGAAGATCCGTAGTTAGATATATACGAAAATTGAAAAGCGAAGTATATTCTAAAAAGCATAGCAGAGTAGTTTATAGAAGACTTCTATAAGGGACTAACCTAAGAACATAATAGAGCTACAGGCTTAGTGTTAAGACTTTAGGAGGAGTACATTATTAACGGAATCTAGAGGATAGCTAGAAGAGTTACTAAAGAGTGTTTAGATTACTAAAGAAACAAACTAATAAGGTATAAGCCGTATGGAGGGCTATAACCTATTAAAATACTAGGGAGACTATAGGAGGTCATATTATGGGACTTTATTATTAAGTTACTAAAGTTAAGAGACCCTATTACCGAATAAAATCACAACGCGATCCTAGTAACAGTAGACAAGCTTACAAAGTAGGGATACTTTATAGCCTATACGGAAGAAATCTCAGCGGAGGATATTGCTAGAATCTATATTAAAGAAGTGTTTATAAGACACGGAGTACTAAGTAAAATTATATTAGACAGAGATCTAAGATTTATAGCAGTATTTTAGGAAGTATTCTTAGCAGAGCAAGAAGTTTAAGCAGCAACTTCTACCGCATATTATCCACAGATAGACGGCTAAACGGAAAGATTAAACTAGACGCTAGAACAGTATCTAAGGCATTATATTAATTACGCATAGAACAATTAGGTATCGCTATTACTAGTTATATAGTTTGCATACAATATAACACCACAAGAAGGAATAGGTACGTTACTATTTAAGGCAAATTATGGATATAAGCCAAGAACCTTATTATCGCCACATTAAGTAAAGAAGATAAGTAGTATAGCCAAGTAAAGAATAAAGAATTTAATAAATTTTTATATAGACCTTACGAAGATAGCTAAGGTGGTACAGCAAAGGATAAAAAAGTACTACAATGCTAAGAGATCTAAGGGACTAGATCTTAAGGAGGGAGATAAAGTGTGGCTACTATATAAAAATTTTAAGAGTTAACAACTAAGTAAGAAATTGGACTATGTTAGACTAGGACCTTTTAAAATTATATAGAAAATTTTATTAGTTATATTTAAGCTAAACCTACCAGCTAGGATAAAGATTTACCCTATACAGTATATTGCAATATTAGAGCCAGTATACGGGAATGTTAAACCGCCAATTTATAAGGCAGACATGTATAGAGGATAAGAAGAAAATAAATAGCAAGTTTTAAAGATTGTTAGATATAAGGACGTAGACGATAAAATATAGTATAAAGTAAAGTAGATAGGCTATAATAAAACTACCTAGGAGCTACTAGAGAACCTAAAAAACGCTATAGGAAAGGTATAGAAGTATTAAAGGAAGGAAGGTTAGGTAATATTAGTAAAGGAAAATCGCCAAAGAACGAGTTACCTAAGGGGGACCTAGAAAGAGCGACTGCCGAACTACTTAGAATTATTTCCTTCTCTATTAGAGGAGAATCCGTTCTTTTATTACTAAGTTCCTACAGACCTTATTCTATAAGCTTTTACTCCTTAAAATAAACTTTTTTGTGAACTTTCTTAAGACGAATTAGTTAAGTAGACGCAGCAAGACGAGAATTAAAAGCCCATTATTAAGCATTAGCAGCCTCTTTCTTAGCGTTACGCAAACGATAAAGTTCCGCTAAAGTAACAGATAATTTATTATTAAGCTTTACAGCAGTAAATTAAACACAAGACCCTATAATAAATTACTTAGGGAACTTAAAGGCTATTAAGAGCTATAGGACGCGTATACTTAGCATTAGAAACTAAGCAAATATCGCAAGACGATTAAATATTTACTCTAGTGCACTCTAAATAAGAGGAAGGTTGCTAAGACAAAGGACTCGCTAACGCAATATAAACTAGCCCCTCTTTCACATAACGGGAACATAGAGATGGCATTATTTTACTAAGCGATAGTATAGAAGAAACTATACGCGCATAATAAAGAGTTAAAGAAAAAGAAGGTGCTTTAGGTATTATAAGTAATAATATTAACCAAATTAATTAGACGGATATTATACCTCTAGTAAATAACTTAAAGATACTAAGTATCTTTAAGGACAAAGATAAAGAGGAGGGAGATAGTATTACGGACGCATTAAGTACGATATTATAACTGCTTAGAGAAGAGTCGGAAGAAGCTAGTTAGTTAATATAAGCACGGTCTAAAATGGAACCTATAGAACTATATAACGAGGAATAATAAGTAGAGTCACGTGATATAATCTATGTAATCTATATAATCTATAAAATCTATAACAGAGTAAATAGAGCAGACAGAGTAGATAGAGCAACGACTTTTTTAGGAGTACGGTTATGTATTTAAGGACCCTTAGTCCCTACCTAGATAGTTCTTTCCTTATAGTAATTCTTAGAATACAATTAGAGTTAATCTGTTGGGCAACTACTCCACCAGTTGTTATTACGTTATTAACTTACTTGCAATACCTACATACCTAGCCCATTAACGAGCCCACCGTAGTCCCTGCTACAAGGTTCCGTTACACTTTAGATAATATTAGTGACTTAGTTAATTAAGGCATAAGCATAGTAAGAGGGACGCGTAAGCCTATATAATTAGTAGTCTATAAATAAGGATCTAAAGCTAGAGAAAAAAAAGAAGACGGAGGGTAGTGCCGCTTAACATTATATACAATCTTCTGGTTATATAACGGCAACTATCTAAAACTGTGTAAAACTGTCTACAACTATATACAACTATCTGCCATAATCTACTAATATTTATTAGCTACAACCTACTAGTTTCTACTAGTTTCTACTAGTTTCTACTAGCGCCGTAACAGTAAGAGCTCTTTATTAAGCTTTATAGCAGTAGATTAGGTATAGAACCCTATAGTAGATTAAATAAGAAAGTTAAAGACTTTAAAAACTAATAAGATGTATATACTTAGCGTTAGAAACAAATTGAACATTATATAATAATTGCATATTCGCTCGCGTACACTTAGTATATAAAGAAGGTTAGCAACTAGATAGAGCCGCGATTATAATATACACTAACCCCCTCCCCATATAGCGAGAACAAGGAGACATAATTTCGCCCAGTAAAAGAATTATAGAAATTATATAAGTATAACGCTTAAATACAGAAGATCTAATAGGAGTATTAGAAATAATAAAGGTTATTAAATTAAAGATAGGAATGCTATACCTCTAATAGACGACTTAGAGATAGGAGATATCTTTAAGAATAAAAATAAAGAGGGGGATAGTATTATGGACCTTATATCGGCAGTAATACGACTACTAAAAGAGATATAAATAGGCTAGTTAAGATAGTATAGGAGGCACTAAAACTAATTAAGCTATAGGATAAGGGGTAGCTAAGTTATATAGCTAGTTATATTATAAGTTTAGAACGTAGGATCTATAAAATCTATTAAAACGTTATATACTTAGATTACTTAACGTACTAATATACCTAAGTGTTTCTTAGGCGCAGTATTATATATTTAAAGGACTACAGTCCCTACCTAGATAGTTCTCTTCTTTATAGTGAATCTTAGAATATAATTAGAGTTAATCTATTGGGCAACCACTCTACCAGTTGTTATTACGTTGTTGACTTTCTTGTTATCTACACACCTAGCCCATTGACAAGTCCACCGTAGTTATTACTACAAGGCTTCGTTACAAGATGTGCCCGGAATCCCACCTTGATCCCGCTACTCCCATCCTGGAAAAGCGCTGAATAAAATTAGAACTAAAGAAATACAGCTGGAGGACGGAACAGTGTATTGGCTTATGTCGAACTCAGCTTGACCCAGCTTCCGCGCGAAGAACCATAGTCTAATACGAATAAGATCAGGGTCTATTTCCTTGCTTCAATGCATCTTATTATTAGTATTGAACTTCCGTTCTATAACGGGTATGGATCCAAATATCGATGGCCACACCAAGTGGACCTCATCCTGCCTGCCGTTACGGCAATAGTGCAGCCAAAGTCCATAAGTGATATTCAAATACGCAGCAATGCCAGTAAATATGTGCCTTGGTACGGTATTAGCTTCAAAAGAAGTTTCTTGATTATTATTACTTACCACCAACCATGGCCCTCAAGAAGTATTCCCCATGGCAATCCAAGTTCCCTCCTCCACCGTCGTAGCGAAGAGCAGAAGATGTTGTCCAGATTCCAAATCAGGAAGCCCATTGCAATGGAACTTATACCACAGGCTATCATTATCCACATATTCCGGAGGATTTCTTTATTGAGTCGGGCCATCCGGTCCTGGTCTCCTGCATTACGAGATCCGATAGAGTGAGGCCGGAGCGTTTTGTCCATTACATACATACTCCGGAAGACGACGATGATGGTAAGCAAGGCGAACATGTTTTGGTGAAACAAGGGGTCTTTGATGTAATGATAGTAGCCAGTAATAAAGATAGCAAGGGTAATGATGCAAAGCAGCAGAAGAACCTTTCTATGCTTAGGCTGTCCGTGAGAGAAGACCACGAAGAATAGGACGCAAGTGGTGTATATCATCGAGAGCTCGTCGAGCAGTTGCATTGGATCTGGCAAAGGTTAACACATAAAAGAGTCTAAGAAAGCTTCGGACGTCAAACATTTCAAGGATGAATGGTATAGAAAGCTTCCGATCCCGATGATTAGATAACTAATGTATGCTACAAGGAAAACCCAAGGATGGCGATTCTGGATGCAACTAGATATTCCAATGTACGCGAGGTAGATAAAAATCAGATTTGTGAAGGCATTGACGATCTCGGCTAAGTATATAGTCGCATAGTAGTCCTTTATCATACTAGTTAGTGATGATTATACCGGGTTGCAAAAGCCTGAGCCTTGCCTCCTCGCACCAATTTATTGTTGATGTGACCGGACTCCAAAATCCCCCGCCGGAAGGCGGATAAGGTATTGACGGCAAGGAAGACAACATCGCGATCCTGAGCAGCGTATAAAGGAGATGAAGTAGATGGAATTCGATGGAGAGAAAGTGGCAGCAAAGAATCTATATCCTCACCTCGCAATTATCTCTTCGCCTAGTAAAATGTGTCCTACGGTTATCGATAAGAGCTCGCTAATAGAAGCAATCGCATCAAGCTCCGTGATTAAAAATACGTACTTATAATTCTAGTGTTTGGTATTCCGCGCACGGTCCAATTTTCGTAGGACGCTACCAGGGGAAGGGATAAACTACTTCTCTATTAGTGAGGTTTTATATTAATTAATTATAGGCGCTTAATGAGAATTTATAGTTATAATTAAGGGCACTGGTAGCTGTACACCCCCTAAATAATACACGTACACCCCCCAATTAATACGCGTATACCCCTAACTAAACAGGCTTAGACCCTTCCTCTTTACGTTAGAACATTACGTGTGTTTAACTTATATGCATCTATATTGCGAAAATTAAACTTTTAAAATGCAACTTTTATAACTATACCACCTTAATTAAGTCTTAATTTTAATTATAGTATAGGTAGTAGAGTTTAAATTAAAGTTAGAATGTACTAAAGGACCCCTTAGTAAAGTCCTATAGAAAAGGTAAGGCCCTATAAGCTCTATAAGCCTCTTAAATATTACCGCTAATACTTAGTAAGGCATTTATAGCATCTTAACTTCTACTACTATTTTTACCACTTATAATACTACCTGTACTACTACCTATATACTCCTAAGTTAATTAATTAGATTGCGCGGTAACTTATAAGGTAGTATATAAACTAATTTAGCTGCTACTACCTCTACTTATTGTCTGCGAGCTGCCTTTACGGGTATACCCGCTCCCGCGCCCACGCCTATACCCACGCCTATACCCATGGGTAGTGTATATAGTATTTCGCTTAAATATTAAGGGCTTGTGATAAGTTAAGGTATTAATATAACGTCTATTTATAGAGCTAGCTATAGAGCTAGCCAGGCGGCTATGGCGGCGCTTAATAGTTAAAGGCTCTTAGATAAAAAGTAGAGGATTAATAAGTAGGTTAGTAGGAGGATCTAGCAGAGGGCAATTAAACCACTAGTATACGTCGATTTTGGTAAGCTGTATTTTTAGTACTAAGGTGGCGCTTTAGTGCAGCTGCCTATAGAAAGTATAGCAGCATAGAAGGCCGTATACTAGTCTATTAGCCACTATAATTTAGCTAGTAATTAGCTGCCTTTATAAGCTATAGTTAGTTCTTAAGATAACGGAGGTATAAAGGCGTTACTTTAGTAAAAATATCTTTAAACTCTGGCTTACGAACGTTATATAGTAGGCGGTCTCTCTACCTCGCGATTGTTATTGTATAGTTATTTATATCGTTCTTAATAAGGTTCTTAATATTTTAAACTACATTAAATAAGTTACCATTAGATACTATAAGGAAGCGCTTTAATTTGGCGTGCGCGCCCTTAAATTATAATAAGACACTAAAAAATATACGTTTAGTTAGCCTAGAATATTTTATATAGCTTAATATTTTACTTATATTACGAACGCTTTAAGTACAATGTTACGACTACTTGGAGAGGAGTCGGAGGAAGCTAGTTGGTTAATATAGGCACGGTCTAGGATGGAACCCGTGGAACCATGTGACGAGGAATAGTAAGCAAGTCATATAATATTATACGCAGTATACGCAGTATACGCGGTATATACTTACGTATAACACGTATAACATATATATTACGTATAAGGAGGATTTTATAGGAGTATGGTTGTGTATTTAAGGACCCTTAGTCCCTACCTAGATAGTTCCTTCCTTATAGTAATTCTTAGAATACAATTAGAGTTAATCTATTAGGCAACTACTTTACTAGTTATTATTACGTTATTAACTTACTTGTAATACCTATATACCTAGCCTATTAATAAGTCTACCGTAGTTCTTACTACAAGGCTCCGTTATACAATTACTATTATAGTTACGGTTTTAATAAGTTAAATAATATGCCACCAAAAGCAGCCACCACGACGCCATTAACGGCGGTAACTACGTTAAGATTAGGTAATGATACTAGTATAGCAGACACTAATTCATAATAACCTATAACAGTAGGACAGTTATAAATAATAGTTGACTAGTTAATAGGAGATAACGCAGCACTTAAAAATAGGATTAATGGAATAGGAGCAGCAAAGGTTAAGTTACTATTAATTAAGAGATTCTTAGGGGAAAGATTAAAGCTTAAAGGATTCCTTATATAAATATACTTTAAGGTTGCGCAAAAGGGAATAAAACTAGCAATAACTATAGATTAAGTAGCGTACGCAGGATTATTCTTATTAGGAAGAGCACTTGAATAGTTTAAGCCTTACCTTATAGAAATATAAGTAAATGGAATAATAACAACGAACCAAGAGGTATAGTTTATATTCTTAAGTTAGAGAGGGTTCGCAGAGCGACTTATATAAATATTCGGAGATTTAAAGGCAACAACTACAGCGGAAAGAAAACTCTAAGATATTATATAATAAACCTTAGCAATTAAGTATATAACGCAGTTTTAAACGCTAGCAACGCAAGTTAAGTGGAATAATAAGGCGCTTATAGCATAGTATAAATACATCAGGAATTTTTTTTTTGGGCACGTTGTCGCAAGCGAAAATCGGGGTCTGCAAAACCTGCGTAAGTCGCAATTTTGGCAATTTGCGGCAATTTGCAGCAATTTACTATAAATACGCAAGTAGCCTATGCAAATTGCTGCAAATACGCAAGTAGCCTGTGCAAGTTGCTGCAAATTGCTAAAATTGCTAAAATCGCGACTTAAGCAGACCCTAATTTTTGGCTGCAATAAAAATACCACAAAGCTCCGCACAAAGCTCTACTAAGGCTCTGCACGAAGCTCTGCACGAAGCTCTACACATACAAGATCTACACACAAGCTCTACACGAAGCTCTACACGAAGCTCTACACGTAAGCTCTACACGAAGCTCTACACGAAGCTTCTACACGAAGAGCTCTACACGAAGCTCTACACGAAGCTCTACACGAAGCTCTACACGAAGCTCTACACAAAGCTCTACACGAAGCTTTACACGAGGCCTCTACACGAGGCTCCTACACGAAGGTCTGCGTACAGAGGCTCTGCACGAAGCTCTACACGAAGCTCTGTACGAAAAGCTCTTGGCACGAAGCGCTGCACGAGCTCTACACAAAGCCCTGCACGAAGCTCTACACAAAGCTTTGCGCGAGGCTTTACACAAGGCTCTACATAAAGCTCTGCGTACAGAGGCTCTATGCGAGGCTCTGTACGAAGCTCTGCACGAAGCTCTACACGAAGCTTTGCATGAGGCTCTACACAAGGCTCTACACGAAGCTCTGCATAGGGCTCTACACGAAGCTCTACGTACAGAGGCTCTGCACGAGGCTTTGCGCGAAGCTCTGCGTANGGAGGCTCTACACGAAGCTCTGCATCGGGTCCCCGCTATATTCCCGATAGCCTCTACACGTGCCTCTGCCAAGATACCCCTTATATACACCTAGGTAGCCACCTTATTTTCTACCCTTCCTTATATCCTCCCTACCTAGGGAGACACCAGAACGACAGCTAGCAGACGACCGTTGCTAGAACCAGACGACCACCGTTCGAACGACCATCTAGCGAACGCCACGAACGATTTAATTAACCGATCAATCGAATTGAACCAGAGCTTTAATATTGGCCCGTTGCCGAATCGAATTAAGGCCTCCTAGGTAGGCACCCTAGATGACCACCGTTCGAATATACAGCCAGCGAACGGCCGTAGAGAACGATTCGAATTAATATAATTAATCGATCAATCGAATCAGGCGGAGCCTTCGATCGGGCNGACCTTTCCCCCAAATTACAGACAGGTAGGCATAGACGGTAGCACAGACAGGAGGCACAGACGGTAGGTATAGACAGGTAGGCATAGATAGGTAGCACAGATAGGTAGGTACAGACAGGTAGGCATAGACAGTAGGCACAGATAGGTAGGCACAGACAGTAGGCATAGGCAGGTAGGCATAGGCAGGTATAAACAGATAGATAGACAGACAGACAGACAAACAGATAGGCAGGCAGGCAGATAGGTAGACAGGCAGACAGATAGACAGACAGACAGGTAGGTAGGCAGGCAGGTAGGCACTAGGCCTAGTTAGGAAATTGGTATACAGCTAGCAGATCGTCAGGAATACCGCCAATTAATTATTTGGAGCCTTTGTAAAGAGTATCCCCCTTATCTTAATTGCTTAATAAATAGCTTTACATTTTATATAGTTATATAGGAATATAAAATATGCAAAATATGTAAAATATATAAAATATATAAAATATATAAAACGTGTAAAATACATAGGCTCTGCGCGTTTGCTGCAAGTTGCTATAAAATACGCAGGCTCTGTGCAGTTTGCTGCAAGTTGCTGCAAAATACGCAGGCTTTGTGTAGTTTGCCGTAAAATGCGCAAACCGCACAAGACTATATACGACTGCCGCGACCGTATAGTTTGCCGCAAATTGCCGCAAACTGTAACAACGAGCCCGAAAAAAAATTTCCTGATGTAGGGACTTAAGGCTAAAGTCTAGGATGTAATTATTCTAATAGAAGATATGGATACCTTAAGGGAACTAATAGATTAAGTAATAAAGATTAATAATAGGATCTACTAAAGGGAATAGGCTAAGAAGGGCTAAAATAGAGTTCTATAGTTATATAAGATATAGAGTACGTAATAACCTAAGCTAAATTAGAAAATATAGTATAGCGTAGAGCTAATAGACCTAAGTAGTACTAAAGAAGCCTATAAAAAATAGAGTAAGAAACTATAGAAACCTAGAGGTTAAGAATTAAGTAATTATAGGACTAAGGAGTATAGGCTAAACTAAGGATCTTAGTAATAGAAGACATTTAAGCGGACTCTATAATAAAAGTAATAGTTTAAAGAGGGAGCTTATATAAATTGCAGAAAATAGGGTTATTTTACTAGAGACTATAGAAGTAGTTAAAGTTATTACGTAGTAAAGGGAACTAGACTAGTAGTATATAATATAGATGTATAGAGGGATAATAGTATGCTATAAGGAACAAAAAAATGTTTAATTAGAAGTTTTATATTTTATTATAATAACGTATACTAAATTTATAAAGACGCTAAGTATAGTATAAGCTATTAGCTATAAGAGCCAGAATTAAAAGGACTTAAAGGAACTAAAGAGTTAGATAAAGAATAAGATCAACTTTATAAGCTGGATTAAGATATTATAGTAATATATAGATAATAATTAGCAACAATAATAATGGAGTTGGAGTACTTATTAATTAATAGTGATAAAGATAGTAAAGGAACTAACTAGGGGTATCTAAACCTTAATAACGTAATAGAAGTAGAGACTAAGACCGCTATAAAGCAAGGTTTAGTAATGGGTATTATAACACCGTTAAATACGGCATTTATCGCTTTATAAGACGGAAGAAGTAATATCTAGAGACGATTAAGTAAGTAGACGATTGCTAGTGCTAGCTTACCACTTAATAAAGGCAAAAGGCTAAAGGCTTAAGATTTTTAAGACAAGATAAGAGACAACTAAGATTCTTAAGAGGAGATAAGGTATATTTAAGGACCTACAATAAACAAAAACCGATAGGATAGAGTAATAGCTTAGTTTAGTAATATACGAATAAGCTTAGGACGAAGTTTCCTAAAGGTATAAGACTTTTAAGACGAGATAAGTAAGATCTAGGACTTTTAAGACGAGATAAGGACACTAGTAAAGCCTAGTTAAACTAAGGCTAAAGTGCAGCTTAAGAAAGAAGTAAGCTTAGGGTTAAAGAATCTAAGGGGTTAAGAATTTGGAGTACGAATAAAGACACCCGTAAGAAAGAAGTAAGAGACTTCGCTATAGATTAGGGGATCTATAATATAAACAGTAGTTAGATTAGGAGATAGATATATAGACCTAGAAGACTTACTAGGTGAATAAAAAGTTTAACCTAAAGATTAAAAAGTTAATATAGCGATTAAGAAGTAAGAGAACTTTAAGGATCTAATTATAAGACATAAATAATAAGAAACCATAGACGAGTTTAAAGCAAGAATTATCGCATAGTAAGAAAAGAAACTAGATATAAGATCTAGTATACTAGGTCGTATAAGGGACAGAGCACCTATATAAAGAATTACTAATAGGCTAAGAATAGGTATACTAAGAGCCAAGTGGCTTACCGAACTAAAAAATAAAGAGAATTTAGAGATTCTTACTAGGTTTAAAGAATGACATATAAAAGGCTGTTATAACGTAGTAATAAGAAGATACTTCTTTACGGACAGACTATATATACTCTAGTAGCTATACTAAAAGTAGTATAGGCAACGACATAATAATAAGTAGGAAGATTTCTATATATAGTTGGATAAAAAAGTTATCTAAGACCACCTAATTATAGAAAAAGCGATAAATTATATTAAAGGAGCCTTAATTATAATATTAAAAGATCTAAAGGAACAATTAGAGGACTAGAGAAGCGAGAGGCGCGTCTTAGTACCTATAAATAAAGTTATAATATTTAAATTAGTATAATAGAGGTTTAAACTTAAAGATAAAGATAAGTTAAGAGTTAACCTAAAACACTTAGTATACTATACGCTATTATAGATTGCATGCGTAGACGATATATATAAAATGTACAAAAATCCAAAGGAAAAGAACCGGAAATACTTTATAAGGATATACTGGATAATAAATAAATAATAGTATAGGAATGCTAAGTATATATACAGCTAGCATCTAGCAGAAGTCTAAAAGGAAGAAGATTTAATACTTTAACTAGGAAGAATTCTTACGGAAGAATGCTTAGATAGATAATAATAGTAGGAATATTTAGAGAACACCTATCTATAGTATATTAAAGATAAAAAGTAAACTAGGCATTAGCTAAAGAATAAGCTAAGTATAATAGGATTAAGTAGCTAATAGTTAAGAAAAGCAGAGGCCTATAGGACTAAAGGGAGCTAGTAGTAAAGCCTTAAACCCTTAAAGGAATTTAAGAACGACACCTAAATTTAAGAGTTAATTAGTAAGATTAACAGTTTAAAGCGTTAGTAAATAGTAGAGCAATACGGAACCATATCTTACTAGTAGCAGTTAAAAGGATAGGGCTACTATATAGGCAAAAAGAGCACCCTTATTTATTAGTAACAATTTTAGGAGATCTAATAGCTTATAGAGGAGGCATTATTAATCTTTATCGGGAATGAGGCAAGCGGTCGTCACGTGTTATCACGTGTCGCCGCGGCACTAGCGTAGTGAGGAACCTTAGGTTCCTTACCCACCCCCTAATTTTAAACAACAAGCTTTATAACCAACATTTACTATATCTACTTAAGTAGCATTAGTGAGTTACCCTATAACACCAACACTAATTAGTGGTTAAATACATAGTCAACTATAGAACAGCAAGGTTTTTAATAGAAGAGATAGTCTCGTATAGGGGTGCCATATGCGCTCATATAGAATGGATCCCAGCAATACTATGCTATCTTAGACTTACGGAAAACTAGTAATAGAAGTATCACTAAGTACTAGGAGATACCAAGTTGCGTCTATTATATAGAACAACCACGTTTACAAAGATTTAGTCGAGTACTTTAGGTCAGAAGTATTACTAAACCTAAGGTCCTAAGTTAATGTCCGAAACGCGTTAAAAACAACACTCTTAACACTCTGCCACGTTCCTAGCGGCCCTACTATATCGAAATCACGTTAATAACGCGCTCTCTGGCCCTTATACTCCTCTATTAGCATCTAAAGCAGTACCAGCGCGCCCTTACCTTATAACAATTTCAGCTCTACTAAACTATCAAAGTTCTGCCAGCACGCTATCCCTATATTCTCGACACTCTCTACACGTTAAATAACTGTTATTATAGCGTTAACCTATCTAAAGAAGTATAAGAAAGATATTAACCTAAAGATATAGGACAGACCTATAACCGACTTTATAACCGCTAAGCAAAAGGAGCTAAATAGATTCTTATTATACCGCATAGCATACTACAAAGATAGCAAATATAATAACACCATACTATGGTATTATATAAAGGAGGACTTTATTAAATAGATAAAGGAAACATAGGTTCCTATACATAAGGATCTTGTATAAGACTTCCGTAACTTCCTTCGGGAGTATAGAGTATTTGTCCCTATAGATGGGGGAGGTATTAGAGATAATATTTAGAAGCATATTATTAAAGCAAAAGAAGAACATAAATGGACTCTATAAGAGATTAAGCACCAACTACGCACTATAAAGAAGCTTAACTCACAATAGAATCCAAGCAATACGCCACTAAAGACATGCTCTAGTTCTATTACTCTAGAACCCCCTACTTCGCGACTTAATAACCTTTAAACTCTCCCACAGTAAGATTAAGTACCACACTCTATTCTATTGAGCTCTACGTCCCTACTACAGCCTATAATATAATCCCTACCTCCTTAATCTCTAATGCAATCTTAACCCAACCTAGCGCCACTTAGAGGCATCTTAAAGTTGCTTACGGATCTTACGAAGCTCTATTTAAACCAGGAAAAGAAGTTTAGCGGGGAGCTGTATAATATCCTTAATTTAAAGCTATATATCTTCTATAACTATTACTAGAAGGTAGGACTAGAACCTAACTAATATTATAACGCCTATTCCGTTATACTTAAAGGCCGCGCTAGCACCTTTTACTATAATCGTTTGGCAGGAAAAGGGTATAATTTTAACCGTATAATATATAAGTTAAAATACCACTTTAAAACAGAAGAGAATAAGCAATAGTATATATTAGAATGGAGAGAGACTACCTTCCTAAGGATCATTACTACAAACCTAGGTATTTCTCAGCTTAATTGTCTTCAAAAGCTCTTCAATTAACTTTAGATAATTTAGCGTGGTTTATCCAAATTATATTAAGAGGACTTCAGCCTACGCGATTAAGTTATTAGCGTATGCTAAGGTGTTAAAGAATGCAACCTTACTCTCTTTAATCCTATAAATACTTACGAAGGAGTATATACTTAATTAAGATCCTCTATTAGCACCGCTCTACGTTCTTAAGAAGTACAGCAATTTAACGCCTAACCCCAACCTACTTTAATTAACCTAGATAATTAACACGACCATAACTGGACTGATTGAATATATTATAGTAGGGGATATGGCAAAGGGTACAATTAACGTTAACTATAAAGCAATTGTAGAGGTCCTTATGGAGGTTCATTTCATAACAATCGGCAGAAGAAATGCTACATTTATAAGAAGCCAAATTGCTAGTTAACTAGACACCCCCTTGATAGACGAAAGGAGGCATATAATAAGTTTCGCCAGAGCGCACGAAACGTCAGAAACTGAGAAGTCACTACAGCCTACTTCTAAAGCTTCCTGGTTTAATATAAAGGCGAAGAAGATCTTAAGGGTGAGATTAATGAGGCTAAATAGCTCCTTATAGATATAGAAATTAAGGACTACTTTCCCGACCAATACTTCACTGAGTATAGTAAGGTAAATGGCGCATAAACCATTGCTGTCCTTAATAACCAATCTACGCTCCATTCTGTTATAAGGTTAGATATCTTTAACGAGCTAAAGGAAAGTTCCGCGTTCTTATTTAACGACAGATACTCAGCGAACGTCTTTTATAGTATTATGCCAGATACTAGAGCCGCAGGAGTATCTATAGTAGGAGAACCTTAAGTACGAGCTCTTTAGCAGCTTAATAGCTTTATTTAGATCGACTAATTAACGGCAGGCTAATATACAATTCGCTTTAGCAAGGGTACTGTAATCTCTCTTAGCATAATTAAGGTCCAAACCCCGTTAGGATATATCATTTTCCACATTATTCCCGTAAATACCCCGTTTCTATTCTGTATCCAAGATATAGATAAATTAGGCGTTAAGCTTAATAACCTTAAAAATATGCTTATTTAGGGAGATAATTGGGTGCCCGTTATACGTAAGTAGGGTTACCCTTAGTTGCTCCTTTAATAGCTAGAAAGGAGTATTGCTTAGAGCCACTTAACCGAGTCAGAGCTACGTTAACTACACCGTTATTTTAGCTACCTATCCGTTTACTAACTACTTAGGGTTCTTTAGCGAGCAGGTTATAAAGTTAAGGTTAAGATAATTAAGCATCTTATAAAGTACTGCTATTACTGCCAAATAAACTAGAAGTCCCCTAGCCGATTTAAGTTCACCCTTAAAGATAACTATAACTTTAACTTCTATATTATTATTAACATTATATATCTTAGCGGCAAGCTAGTACTCTAAGTTGTTAACTTCTTAATATCCTTTTAAGCCGCATGCTTTCTAAAGGATATATTAGCTAGGAACGCATAGGATACTCTCTAATTATGCTAGATTAATATCTACCTAGGACCCCCTAATTAAATTATTTATAACGCGGGAAGGAACTTCTTATCTATAGAGTTTCGGCAATAGGTAAAGGCAATAGAAATTAAGGTTAAGGAAGTCCCTATTAAGGCATATAATAGCGTTAAAAAAGTAGAATAATACTATACGCCATTACGCCGAGTATATAAGATTATTTCTTTAGAACTAGAGGACGCTAGCGAAGAGCTCATCTTATAGATGGCTGTTAAGGCTGTTAACGATTCCGCTAGTCCAGATAGGCTTATACCTATATTACTAGTCTTTAGCGCCTACCCTCGAATAACTAACAATTCTCTACTATCTCCCTCTATTGTGTAATAAGCTAAGGCTATCCATAAAGTAATGAAGGAGGTATGACGTCTCTACGCCACGCGCCAGGTCAACGACGCACTAGGAATGAGAAATGGCCTAAATACCTTAACTACGCTCGATCTGCCGCTCCAATCTAAGGTACGCGTATGGCGTAAAAAGGGAGGATAGTTAGGCCTATACAAACTTATTACAATTAATGGTTAAACCTATACTCTTTAGATACCCCATAGACCCACTTAATTCCACTTAACCGTTATTAAGCCCTACTATAAGAATAACAGCTCCAAGCCTTTATAGGATGCCCCAGAGAATACCCTAAAGGAGAACCACGATTAATATACTCTAGAAGGCGACAACGATTTTAATATAATTATAGTAGACGTACCGCAACTATAACGCGGTAGAGGTCGCCCGAAGGGATTACGGAATTGCCAATATCTTATAGATTTTAAAGAGCAATTTGTTACCGCTATTGAGAGTAAAGATGAGTTATTAATGGCTTTTATGATAGCTAAAGAAAAGGATGACTTTAAGCTCGCAAAACAGCTCTAAAAAGAAGGCCGTATTATAACTCCAGGAGCTCCTTTCTAAGCATCTGATAAATAGGAGATTAACGGTCTTATTGCGAGAGGAGTCTTTAAATTTAAGAAATATAACCCTACTAAGTTTAATGGAGTTCGCATCTTTAAGTTAAGAATAGTCAATGAGATTAAGGGTAAAGCTACTAACGCCCCATTTGAGAAATTAAGGCTTATTATCTAAGGTTATAATAATAATGGTAAGGAGGTAATCCTTACGCAATCTCTTACGATTTAATAAGCTAGTTAGCAAGTTATTATTGCGCTAGCTCCCTCCTTAATAAAGAGTAGAATGGCAGTTTATTTATAAAATATTACTTAAGCCTACACCTAATTAGAGACGCACTTTCAGCGCTTAATATTAGCATATCTTCTATTCCCATTTTAGTATTAGATTATACTTATTTAAAGGTCTCCAGCGTAAAGTTTTTAAAGTCTTCCTAAAACACTGTCTATAATATAAAGTCTATAAGGTTAAATCGTATATATAGGTGCATCTTAGTCTCTATATACTCCGTTAGGTCGTTATCTATAGCCGTTTCCAAGTCAATTCTATAGCTGTATTTAGTAATTCTTTCCTTCTAGTTAATTTCTATACTGTCGTGTCTTAGTATATAAGGGTAGGTGTAAGGGTAGTTGTTAGGTTTAAGGTGAGGGTGTAAAGGTATATACGTGTCCTATCGACGAATCTACAGTTCTTAGACACTGTAGACGATTCTTAGCAAAGATATAGTCCTCTAGGCGATTTAACGCGTTAATAGTTAAGTTAATATATGGTTTTAAGCTTTAAGGGTCCTCTAGGCAATCTAATGTATTAGTAAGCTAATACGTGGTTTTAAGCTTTAAGGATAACGTAGCTCTCTCTAAGTAAAGATATAGTTCTCTAGGTAATTTAACGCGTTAGCAGTTAAGCTAATACGTAGTTTTAAGCTTTAAGGGTAATGTAGTTTTCTCCTTTAACTAAAATAGGGCGATAGCTCTATGATTTAACGCGTTAGCAGTTAAGCCAATACATAGTTTCGAACTTTGCTATTGCGTATTTCCTAATCTATACGTCTACTAATTAGTGTTAGTATAACTCTCTTTATTAACGTGCACGAATATTACTTATAGTGGTACGTATACGGTGTTAAAGTTAGTAGTTAATTCTTGTCTAGAAGTAAGGGGTTGCTCTAAGGTCAGGTTAGCTAACCTCGCTACATGGTCTCGTGACCACGTTACATAATTAATATTCCGACACTATCCTTTCTAATAATACTGTTTAACTGTTTATAGTTAATGCATAGCCTAAGTTTTCTATTCTTCTTTAGTACGAATAGTACTAGATATTCTACTAATAACTATAATAGTATAATATATCCTTTTTAAAGATTTTCCTGGATAAACTCCTTAAGTGCCTATGACTCTTTTTCTATTAACTTATAAGTTAGGTAGAACCTTAAACTTATTCCTAGTTCTAGCTCTATTTTATAGTCCTATACTATATAATTTAACAGCTTTTTGCTTTTTAGTAACTATAGCTTCTTACTATACTTATAGTATCTCTTTAGTATATAGCTTAATCCTTAATTAGTCTCCTTATATATCGCTCTAACTTAGTACTATACTAACTTAGTTTATTATCGCATCTTACGTTATTATATATCTCTAATATTAACCTAACCTATAATCTAATTAATCTTTAGATTATATTCCTATAACTAAGGTATTTCTAATACTGCCTTATTATTCCCTAATAGTAATATATTAAAAAACATCTTAACTTATCTTCCTTTAATGGTTATCTAAATTGGTCCTATTTTAAGATTGTTGGTGTTATAGGGTAACTCACCAATGCTACTTAAGTAGATATAGTGAATGTTGGTTGTAAAGCTTATTGTTTAGAATTAGGGGGTAGGTGAGGAACCTAAGGTTCCTTACCACACTAGTGCCACGGCAACACGTGACAACATGTGACGACCGCTTGCCTTATTCCCGACACTAGCAACTCTTCTTTTATAGTTGCCATTTATATATACTTGTAGATTGCTACTATATAAAGATATAAAGCTAAGGAAAAGAAGAAGAAGAAATAAAGGGGAAGAGGTAGTATAGGTAGATGTACGGGTTTATATAAAGATGTTAGTTCCGCTTACCGCTCTTAGCTAAGCTAATAGCAATTTTTTATCCCGGGGATGGAAAATCCTAATTAGCCAGCTTAACGAATAGCGTTAGCAGAACTCTATACCACCACCCAAATCAATTAGGCGTGGCGCTTTTAGTAAGAATCTAACCAATTAGATAACTTTAACCGGCGGTTAAAGTTCTATAAGATCTTAACTTCTTTAAATTTCCCTCTTAACCTAACCTTTAACTTATACACGTAGAGTATTTATGTTAATAAACGTCTCTAGTGCCTTATTTAGGTTTACCTTTATTATTATATCTACCGGGTTATCTTAGCTATTAATTTATTAGATCTTAAAGAGTTCTTAACACTTATAGGACTGCCAAAGTGCCATAATATTAATTATAAGGCGCTTCTCCTTTATAATACTAAGCTTAACTAAATACTTATAGAGGGAATATAAGTTAGTGCACACAATTATAGGGATAATAGGAAGTTTAAGTCGATCTATAATTATCTTAAGGGTAATTCCAATTGTAATTGCTATATTAACTCCACTAACTATTCTATATATCTCTAACGCTAGAACGCTTTAAGTAATACGTTTACTCTTAGTTAAGCTCTAATAGATAAGATTACTATAGATTATAAAGTTATTCTCTCTAGTAGATTCGTTCGCTATAATAATCTTATATCCTAGCTAGGAGCTAAAATCTTTATTATTTATAAACGATCCATTAATAAACACAAATAGCTTAGCGGTAGGAAGATTAATAGGCACGTAGAGTAGTCCCCAATTAAGATGGTTTATTTGCTAGAAAAGACGCTTATTTAGGTTAAAAATATCATCCTTAGTTGGTTCCTAGTATTAGGCGGCAACAGAGAGATTAAAAGAAGCTTTAGGTTAATAGATAGAAGCCATATAAGCTCCGCAAGCGCGTTACTCCACATATCCTTACTTTAGAGAATTAATATTAATAATATTAATCTTCTTGCCTTAACCTTTCTGGCGTAGGGCAATAGAATCCTTATTTAGGGAAATAATGCATCTATTAAAGAGTAATAGTATTATTAAATTAAGTCTTTCCTTTGGCTTTACTATAAGGTTTACCTTTACTAGCTCATCTTCTTTAAGAGCTGAGAATTGGTTATTTCCTAAGATGATTATATCGTCTATTTATATGCCAATAATTCTAAATAGAGTTCCTGTGGCTATAATAAGGAAGCAGGGATCAAATATAGAAGTAGTTATTAAAAGCTTCTCTTTGTGGTGCTTACTGTAAGTAGCCTACTAATAGGTTCCTGCCTCTATAATTCTGTATAATGGCTTAAGGACAACCATAATTGTATCTTTAGGATATTAGTGGCGAATTTGCTCCATTAATACCTAGTTAAGAGAGGAGTATATATTATTAAGTAAGATAAGAGATACTCCCTTAGCAAGGTGCTAACGGACGTTACTAATAAAGAAGAGTTTTATAAATAGACGGATAAGGAGCTTATCGCGGCCCTTATAGAGGTAAAGCCAATAATTACAATAACTCTATAAGACTAACTCAATTTAACCTTAAATAAGCTTGCTATACCTTTAGCCCCACTACTACTACTAGCTACTTTACTAACTCTACCAGCTATTCCAGCTGCTGTACTACCAGCTACTCCAGTTACGGCACCGCCAGCTACTCCAATTACTACCCCCGCTACCCCCACTACCCCTTCCGGTCCTTAATCCTTTAATTACAACCAAATCCACGCTTTTATTGACTAACTGCTATAGCTAAGAGAGCAGTAACTATAGTAGCTATAGTAACCGCAGCAGCTATATATATATACACTACCTAAACTAGCTATGCCTAGTATGGAGTAAGGACCTAAATACAGTAAGGAGGTGGCTATAATTGCGAAGATCTATACAGATAACCAAAAGTACGATGGAGTTAATGATAGCTTTAACTTTAAGCTAACTATTTTTTATAATATCTGTAAGAGATCTAGCTTACCACTAGAAGGCTATATAGTAGTATTCCCTAGTATGCTGAAAGGGCTTACTTAGGACCACTACTATAATAGTAACCTTAAGTTAAGACCTTTTACGGAAGCCTGCAACTATATATAATAATTCTTTAAAGGGCTAGAATACTACCGTAAGAACCTTATAGAGTGGAACAGTATAACCCTTTAAGGAGTTATAGACGAGAACCCTAATAAGTTAATTTATTAGAACTTCTAACTGCTTATAAATAAGCTACTAAAATAACGTTATAGACTATACCTAGACTTCCGTATAAACCGCATTCTTATAAATAAGCTGGTTACTGCTTACTAGGGAGTACTAGTATACCATATTACTGTCTCCAACCCTTTAAAAGACCTCTCTTAGTTAATTAGTAAACTATAATCCTCTATTATTATATGGGAAAAAGAACACCCCCCATAGGCCTTAATAAGATTGTCTTACTAAGCTTTTTTTATAGATTAACGCTACTACCGAAATGACCAGAATCGAGACCGAAACACTAACCGCTATGGTAGCAATCGCCCCTATAGAACTAACGGCAGACTAAAGGCCAAGTGCTACGTCTGTAAGAAGGAGGACTGCCATTTATGGAAATATATAGAGGAGGAGCGTAATTGGTCTAGAGATGATTATAAGAGACGCTTTACTAATATTAAGGGCCGTAATAAGGGTAACTTTAATAACCACTTTAAGCAATATGTCGCTGCTTGCGAAAAAGATAAAGATAATGATTTAGACTTTAAAGCCTACATATAAGACGCTAAAGACGCTAATGACTCTAGGAACGATACCGGAGAACCTAATAATAGTTCTGCCTATATTACCACCTTTGGAACACTTACTATGGAGGAAGCAACCTCTATAAGCGTAGAGCTAGCTAATAAGGCTTATATACACTTACTTACGGCTTTAGAACTTACTATGGAGTCTATTACGGAACCTCACACGGAGACTGACCCATTTGCCTATAGTACGGCTATAACTATAGCGTTACGATACACCTCGACAGTCTTTATGGGAATTATAATTGATATGGGTGCTTCGCGTAAGTCTATGGCTGGCTACGGCCAATTCTAAGCTCTATAGGCCGTAGATAAGTCCGTAAGTCTTAATACGTTAACTAAGGGTTAAGTAACTGTCCAATTCGGAATTAGAGTATTTACGTCTATCGGAACTATAGACGTTAACAGCCCTATAGGTAAGGTATAATTCTATATTGTTAAAGCAGATACCCCTTTCCTACTTTACTTAGCAGATATAGATAGACTTTATATTAAATACGATAACCTAAAGGACGTTATTATTACTTACACTAAAAAGGTGCCAGTAGTTAGACAATTTGGCCACCCATTTCTCTTATAGAGCTTCTCCTTACAGTCTTATCTTATTAAGTCTTTTAATACGAACCCTTGCTATTTAACCAATATAGAACTATAACGCCTATACCGTTAATTTGGTTACCTATTAGTTAATAAACTATAAAAGCTTCTTAATAAGACTAGCCACGGCTATAACACTAATAGATCTGCTATTGAAGAGCTAACTAGACTCTGCTACTATTGCTAGAAGTTTAGCAGATCTCTAGGTAGATTTCGCTTTACCTTATAAGACGACGTTAATTTTAATTATAATATTATTATTGACATTATGTATATTAACGGCTCCCCCCTACTATACGTAGTTGACGAAGTAACTCGATTTTAAGCTAGCAGATAGCTACGAGATATTAGCGCTAAGTATACTTGGGATGTTCTACAAATATGCTAGATTAATAGCTATTTAGGACTACCAGACTTGATTACCACAGATACTGGGAAGAACTTTGTTAGTAAGGAGTTTAAATACTACGCTGCTACTATAGGAGTAACTATAAAGTTAGTTCTGGTTAAATTATATAATTCTATTAGAATAGTAGAACGCTACTATAGTCCGCTATAACAAGCCTACCAAATTATTACGACTGAAATCCCTGAAATTAGTAAGGAGATGGCCCTATAAATGGCCTTTAAAGCTATTAATAATATGGCTGGCCTAGAAGGCCTAGTCCCTACACTCTTAGTCTTTAGAGCTTACCCCCAAATAGTTAAATCGGACGCGCTATTACCTTTAGTTATACAGCGAGCTGCGGCTATTAAGAAAGCAATGGTGGAAATCTAGAAGCTATAAGCTAAACGATAAATTGCTAATGCTCTTAATATGCAAAACGGACTATAAACTGACGCCATTTATGGCCTTCCACCTAATTCGCCTGTCTTAGTCTAAAGAGAAGGCAATACTAGCCAGAGTGGTTATTAGGATGGGCTATATACGCTACTTACCGTTAATGGCGAGACCTATACCGTAAAGCTACCAAATAGGCCTATAACCTTCCGCTCTATGGTTATAAAATCTTACCTACTGGACCTATAAGACCTAGTTAAACTATAAGAGTCTGCCGAATTAGATAAACTAATACCTTTACTAGCCGAACCTTAATTGTTACCTAAGGCTAAACTATAGCCACTGCTAAAGCGAGGTAGAGGTCGCCCCTATAAATACCTATTGCTTACGGCCATTGTAGATACAGCTATTATGGATACTATAATAGATATAGGCGCTTTTACGGGTAATATTGCGAATATTACTAATATCGCTATCTACCTATAGGACGATGATACTATAGATACGGCTAATACCACTATTTACTTATAGAACAATAGCAACACCTAATTTAGTGCTTTACAATAAAAGGAGGTTATAGGCCTACTTAAGAAAGGCGTCTTTAAGATTATTAAGCTGCACGATATACCAAAGGGGGTTAGACTCTTTAATTTACGGTTTATTAATAAGATTAAGAATAAGGGAACCGATAAAGCCTTTAAGAAATTATAACTCGTTATATAGGCCTATAATGACTTAGAGAAAGAGCTAGTCCTTACTTAGTTACTAATAATTTAACGAGTTAGCCAGCGGCTGATTCTCTATATCGCTGCTATACTACTATAGATATAACTTTACCTCTAAGATATCTTATAAGCCTACGTCTAGTCTACTACGAACCTAAACTGTAAGTTCTATATATAACTACTATACAAGCTAAATAAATAATTGGGAATTAATATGGACTCTATTTTAAAGGTTATAAAGCCACTTTATAGAGTACCTAAAGCTAGAAACTACTGGTTTAAGATATACCATTTATACTACGTTAATTAGCTACAAATAGACTAGTTTATATATAACCCTTACTTACTTTATAGCGATAAGCCTTTTAGAATTGTTAGCCTATAGACTAATAATATACTATTCCTTGTAGATGACACCTTTATAGAGGCTAAATAAAGCGAACTATATAAGGCCGAATTTATAGCTAAGGAGCGAGAGTAACTAACCGCTAATATACCAATTAAGTTTAACAGAGGACTTATTTAATTAATATAAGACGGGAGTATTACGCTAACATAAAAGCGCTAGTATAAAAACCTTAGTATAGTTAACAC
This sequence comes from Cenococcum geophilum 1.58, assembly GCF_001692895.1. NCBI lineage: Eukaryota > Fungi > Ascomycota > Dothideomycetes > Gloniales > Gloniaceae > Cenococcum > Cenococcum geophilum. The sequence continues at coordinate 1,836,933 of NW_027137561.1, forward strand.
TACGCTAGTAGATAGCACTAGCTCTAGAGGAGTTACGCGTGGCCTACTTACGCTAAAGGACTAGTATATCGCTTAACGCGCTAAAGGAGCCTATATTGCCTTAGTCTATTAGCTAGAGGCCTTATTTAACCTATTCTTTACTGCCTAAGTAATTAACCTAGTTAAAGATAATATAAAGAGTCTTAATAAGCAATTAAGCTAGTAGATTAAGAACGTAAATAGAGGCCTAAAGTTTATTAAGCTAGACGTTAACACCTTATAACTCCTAGTATTTATAGACGCTTCCTTCGCCAATAATAAGGACCTATCTTCGCAAATTGGCTATGTTATTGTACTAGCTAACGTAACTAAGAAGGCTAATATCGTCCATTAGAGCTTAATTAAGTATAAGAGAGTTACTAGAAGCGTTCTAGCCTTTAAACTCTACAGAATAGCTTATGGCTTTAATATCGCTATCGCTATTAAGTCTATAGTAGATAAGGTTCTATAGACTAACCTCCTACTTATACTTTGCACCAATTCTAAGTCGCTATATAACTATCTTATATAACTTAAAACCATATAAGAGAAGTAATTAATGATTAATATAATGTGCTGTCACGGAACCCGATCGCAGGGGCCTCTATAAGAGAACCCCGTGCTCTCGCGTACACCTCGCGTACAGCTTATGTCAGCTACGCGAGGGTATATCACCTCCTTACGCCCTCGACCCTTACGATCGATCGCGCAACGTCTTATAGACTCCCCGAATACATACGCTTTGTAGCCATTGCCCGCGCTCCATAACATTACGTTACGCCTTTTTCTTTACTAACGCTCAGCCTATAACTAATTCTACGTCTCCATAATACCGCAGACGCTACCAAAAGTAGCGTATCTACGAGTTACCTTACTTTATACTCCTAAAGAATTAATAATAGTAAGACAAAATTCCTTACTAGCTACTATATTAAACTTAAAGAACAACCTAATACCTATATTAAAACTACGACACCAATTAGTCCCAAGAGGATTTAATTTATTAGCCCTAGCCTTAACCCCTAAAAGAAAGCCTAGTGGCTTAAAAGACTACAACAACTACAAGGGGGACATTAACAATGTCTTATCCTTTATTAACTACATAACTATAGATAAATAAGCTAAAGAGCTACTACCTATTAAGATTAAGATATAAGACGCCAAGATATTTGTAAAAATAGTAGTACAAGAACCTAATAAATACTACCGCCTTCTATAGAACTACTATCTAAAGCTTATATAAGCTAAGATATATACTGCCTAAGATTATAATATTATCTAAAACCTATAAGCTCGTGAGGCACTTATTAACAACACACGCTAAGAGATTAAAGACGACCTCTATGTGTCTAAACGCGACGTCTAACAATTAAAGAAGGCTAAGATTATACTTATTACTACGGTTACTAAAAAAGAGGGTATAATTAAATACCTACAATCTTAGCTTAATAAGCATATTCGTAATAATACTAGACACCTCTCTACTATATATAACGCCACCTAAGTCTCTACGCCCCTGGCAACCTTACCTACTTAACACTTAACGAAAGGTTAGCGCTAAGCAGCTTCACCTAATAGGAACCCCTACTATAGTAGCGGTAACAACAAAAGCCATAATAATTAAACCTAAACTACCACTATAGGGTCCAATACACGCTACCCTAATCCCCTAATCTTTAAGGGTAACCGCAAGGAATACAGCCACTAAAAAATATAAACCCGCAAGAAACTAACCTAGAGCGCCTGCCTTTTCCCTACAGAAGATACTAAGATTAGCTATATTATCGGACAAACAAAGGGCATCCCATTTAATAGGCTTTTTGCTTAATAGGAGACTAGTAATCCCTAGAAGTAGCAGTCCTACTAGAAAGTCCTTAACGACCTTAACTAAATATACCGTAACTATAATCTAGTAGCCACTAGTTAAGCTAAACTACGCGCCCTAAAGATAAGTCCTACTAAATTATTTAATAAGTTTTACGTTAAATTCTAGAAATATACCAGAGTTCTTACCTAAGACAACACTAAAGACTAGGAAGATCTCCTTAAAAAAGTCACTTATCGCCTTAGTCACGCAGCCGCCAGCCACAACTATAATAACGTTTATAATATAGTAGCAGCCCTACGGAAGATTAAACGACGGCTAAACTAGATTACTACTGCAAACCCCCGCCCAAAGACCTCCCTATAAAAGCCCTCCAGACCTACCAAACTACCAACGCCTACTACCCTAAGCAACACCACTAGTCCTAATATCGACCTCTCTATACTAGCCTTTCTAAAGAAGCTATTAGACGGAGAGCGCGAGCTACTCTAAAAGCTAAGGCGTTACTATAAATGCCGTTAAGAAGGCTATTATAGCTATAGCCCAAACTGCCCAATAGCTAGGTTTAGCAGCCGCCGTTAAATACCTAACCCTATACCCCGGACACTAAATACGTCGCTATATACCGCTACTGCATAAGACAAAAATGTAGCAATGGTAGTAGAATTAGACGCGGAAGTAGAAAACGCAAAGTCCTAGCCCTAAGTCGCAGGTTAGGACACTCTAACGATAGAGGGATCTATATATCGGCTTACTTAATAGATAGCTTAATAAGAATAAAAGGACCGAAGTAAATAGTCTTACCTATAGAGGGAACTACCGCTAAGAAACAATATAAAACCCGTTTTATAATTAACTACAGAGCTACTAATAAATTTATAGATACTTAATTTATACGCACTTATAATCTACTTACCTTACCCCTTACTAAAGCCCGCGCCCTATAACTCATTAACAATAGTTATACTATATAAAAGATTACCTATATAGCATAACTCTACCTAAATATAAATAAACACCAGGAGGAGCTCTAGGCCTATATTATACCACTTATAAACTACCCTATTATCCTTAGAATAAACTAGCTTAAATAATACAACCCCGCCATTAACTAGTAAAAGAGAGAAGTAACCTTTAACTTTAAATACTATAGAGAGACTTACCTAGGGCACGGCCCAGCCGCCTCTATTTACTCCCTAGGATATTAACCTAAGGAAACCCTTATTACCCCACCTATAACTAACTACCACTACGTAAGTGCCGCGGCCTTCTACCATATAGCATATAGGAAAGGCTAGACCGTTGCCGCAGCCTCCTAATTACAACTATATAAGCTTAATAAAGATTAGGACTACGTCCTCTACAGTAACAGGATAGACATAGTTAACCTTTTAGAAAATAATACCCCCGCAGAACTCTATAGACTTTTACCCTTAGACTTTAAGAAGTTTATAAAGCTTAAAAAAGGACTTACTAATAAGGAACTCCGTAAGCTCCTCCCTAAGAGATACTATGACTTTATTAACATATGCTTATAAAAGAGCGCAGATATACTCCCCCTATATTAACCTAACGACTATACTATTAATATTAAATAAGGAAAAACGCCGCCCTATAAGAGACCCTACTTAATATTAAAAGACAAACTCCTAGTTATTAAAAAGTATATTAACAAGCACCTTAATAAAGGGTTTATTCGTCCCAGCATATCCCTAGTAGCCGCCCCTATCCTCCTTACTAAAAAGCTAAAAGGAGGTATTTAATTCTGCGTTAACTATAGAGGACTTAACACTATTACGATTAAGAACTAATACCCCATACCGCTTATACGCGAGACCCTTAAACGGCTTAGCTAAGCCAAAATCTATACTAAACTTAATATTATCGCCGCCTTTAACCGCCTTTAAATACGGGAAGGTAACAAATAGAAAACCGCATTTATATCGCGCTTTAGCTAATTTAAATACACTATTATACCTTTCGGCATATATAATGGCCTAGGCAGCTTTTAAAGCTATATTAATAATGCCTTATGGGATTACCTTAATAACTTCTGCTCCGCGTACCTAGACGATATACTTATTTATAGTAATAACCCTTCTAAGCATACTAAGCACGTTTAAAAGGTTTTATAGCGCCTTAGAGACGCAGGACTTTATATTAATTTAAAGAAGTATAAATTCTTAGTTATAGAAGTAAAATACCTTAGACTAATTGTTACTACTAAGGGTATTTATATGGACCCCAAAAAAGTATATATAATTACCGGATAGCAAACCCCTACCTATATTAAGGACGTATAAGCCTTCCTTAGTTTCGCCAACTTTTATCGGAAATTTATATACAACTTCTTAGGTATTATAGCACTACTTATAGCAATAATGCGAACAAAGGGCCTTTCTATAAAAGAAAGAAAAACATATCTACGTTTTATCTGGACGCCTAAATACAAAAAGGCGTTCTAAGACTTAAAAAATGCGTTTACTAAAGCACCTATCCTAGCTTACTTCATACCAGGATAACAACTCTATCTTAAGACTAACTCCTTAGACCACGTTAACGCGGGCGTTCTTTCCTAAATAGGCAATAACGGTCTCCTCCACCTAGTCGCATTCTACTCGTCTAAGCTTACACTATAAGAATGTAACTATAAGATCTATAATAAGGAACTCCTTGCAATTATATAAGCATTTAAGGAATTCTAACCAGAACTCTCCTTAGTAGAACCTAACTAGCTAACTAAGGTCCTTACGGATTATCGCAACCTTAAGTACTTTATAACTATGAAATAACTAAACTAACGCCAAGCACGTTGGAACGAGTTCCTTTCTAGTTTTAACTTTAAAATTGTATATAGGCTAGGAGTATAAGGTACTAAGCCTAATAGCTTAATACACTATTTATAAGACCTTTCTTAGTTAGAAGATAACCCTTATAATTAATTCTAACGACAAACAATCCTAAAAGCACGAAACTTAGCCCTAGGTATATTACCTAAGACAGAACTAACCGCCCCTTAGCTTTATACCACAGAACTAGAGTTACCCCCCAAAATTAATAAACTTATTACCGCAGTATATAACATCCCTATTAACCTATTACTATATTAACTAATTACCGCAAAGATCGCTGGCACCTGTATACTACCTACTAACCTCTAAAGCTTAGGCTAGATTAATATAGCAGCCTTAGAAGTAAAAAAGAACAGGCTCTATTATAGAGGCCGTCTATTTATCCCTAACTTAGAAGACTTATAACGGCAACTAATCCAAATGGCCTATGACCTTTAATTAAGCGGCCACCTAGGTAAAGGAGGAACCTATAAGCTTCTTAGCCGATACTACTTCTGGCCTAAAATAATAGACTTAGTCGAACGCTTTGTAAGCGCCTGCCACAGCTATAAACGTGCTAAAGTATTTTATATAAAGTACTAAGGACTGCTATACCCTCTACTAGTACCTATATAACGATAGGCAGATATTGCTATAGATTTCGTTATTAACCTACCGCCTTATAAACGATATAGCTAAACCTATAAGAACATCCTTATAATAATATACCGACTTATAAAAGAACGCTACTACGTCCCAACCAAAGGCATAGCTGTAAGCGATATTGCTAACGCCTTTCTCCGCGAAGTCTACCAACTACACGGGTTACCCAACTCTATTACGTCTAACTAAGGCACGTAATTTAACTCTAACGTATAGAGGCAGATTTACTAACGCCTTAGTATCTCCGTTAAGATATCTATATCCTTTTACCACGAAACTATAGGATAACTAGAAAACGCTAACGCTAGTATAAAGGCGTACTTACGACAGGTAGTTGCCTATAGTTAGGATAACTAGGTAGACTACCTTCCGCTAGGTAAATTTATAGTAAATAACCACGTCTTAGCTACTATAGGACTTACCCCGTTCTTCGCGAATAAAGGATATTACCTACAATTTAGTATAGAGCCACCAGAGCCTATTAATAAGAAACTGCTATATAGAAAACGCCTTAAGATGCTACTTACTAATTAATATACAGACTATATAAAAGACCTACTTAACTACTGTAAAGGAGAGATAGCCTAGGCCTAAGCAAAATAAGCTTACTTCGCCGACCGCTATAGAACACCACCACCTAAGATGCGTGTTGGTGACTAGGTATATTAGATGCACGTAATATCTCTACACAGAGACTTATAAAGTCACTCGATTATAAGAACCTTGGCCCCTACTAGATTAAATAAGTTATTAATAGAGGAGCTATATACGAACTAGAGCTCCCGCCTACCTTAGCCACCCGCGGGATATAGCCCGTGTTTTACCTATAGCTACTATACTTTTACTAGCCTAACCCTCTACTAGGACAAACACAGCCTAAACCCCTACTAGTACTAATCCGAGATAAGAACAAAGATAAAAACTATAAGAAGTAGACCATTAAATAAATTATTAACTCTAAATACTTTAGCAAAGGCAGAGGACGGCGGCTCTACTATAAAGCTACCTATATAGGATTTAACATAGATTAGCCAGAATAGCAACTATAGGAAGATTTTAAAAACGCAAAAGACCTAATTAGCGATTTCCACTACGTAAACCTATAGAAACTAGGCCTAAGCAGAGATTTCGTACCTAATCCCCTATAGGAGCCGTCACAGCTAAATCGTTATATATTACCGTTACGTAACTACTCTAATGAGATATTAAGGAACTTTGACCGCCGGTCGAAGTTGTTTAATTAGTTAGATTTTAGACGCTAAGGAGAAGCTAACTAATTAGGATTTTCCATCCCTGGGATAGAAAATCGCTATTGGCTCGCTTGCTACTAGCGCCTTGGCGATACCCTCGCACCTTACTAAGTCTCCTTCCCTTCTATAGCCTAGTACCTTTATATAGTAGCAACCCATAAGCTTTAAGTCAGAAGCACCTATATGAGCCTGTTACACCTATAACGATATTCCTTCTTCTAGATACCCTAAGTATTTCCCCTTATATGTATATAGCAACCACAGCGTCGCCGGAGCTCCGCCTCAATAGGAGGGGGGGTAGTGTTACGGAACCCGACCGTAGGGGCCTCTATAAGAGAACCCCGTGCTCTCGCGTACACCTCGCGTACAGCTTATGTCAGCTACGCGAGGGTATATCACCTCCTTACGCCCTCGACCCTTACAATCGATCGCGTAACGTCTTGTAGACTCCCCGAATACATACGCTTTATAGCCATTGCCCGCGCTCCGTGACATGTGCCTATAATAAGCCTATAAACGTCGGCAGATTATAGAGGTTAAATGGATTAATAGCGAAGCTAACCCTACGGACGCGATAACTAAGGGGAAGCCTTATATTGCCTTATAGTGACTTATTGATACAAACCAAGTCGATATATAGGCTGTAGGTTAGGTGGAACGTAAGGAGTAATAAAAGGTGGCTTATGGGTTATATAACTAGCAGAAGACGGTAGAAACTTATATAACCAGTAGAAGATAGCAGGAAGTTATATAATTAGCAGAAGTTAGGTTTAATAGAATTTAGCAGAAATTAGTAATATAGTAGAATTTAGCAAAACTCTATAATATAGCAGAATTTGGCAGAATTCGGTAATATAATAGAATTTGGCAGAAAATTAATAAGTCGGCAGAATATAGCATGTGCCGCGCCTTAGCGCTGTTATAGCTATTATATATTATGGACGGGAGAGCTAGCTATTACGTATATGCTATAAATAGTCTAAAAGTAGGCTTAACTTTAAAGTATAGATTAGCCTTCTTTTTAGAGTTGCTTTAGTGTCGGAACGTTAATTATATAACGTAGTTACGAGACCACGTAGCGAGGTTAGCTAACCTAACCTTAGAGCAACCCCTTACTTCTAGACAAGAATTAACTACCAACTTTAACACCGTATACGTACTACTATAAGTAATATTCGTGCACGTTAATAAAGAGAGTTATACCAACAGATAGGTATCCTTTACCCTTAATTAGCGAAATTTAAGATAGGATTGGTAACGCGTAAATCTTTACAAAGATAGATCTAAAATAGGCGTACTATTAGATTAGAATTAAGGAAGGCAATAAATAGAAGGCAGCCTTTAGATTAAAGAAAGGACTATATAAACTACTAGTTATATAATTCGGGCTTATAAACGCATTAGTAATATTTTTAGAAGCGTATTAATAATATATTAAGAGAACACTTAGATAAATTTGTTATGGTATACCTTAATAATATTATTATCTACTTAATAAGTAAGGAAGAATACGAAGAACACGTTAAATAGGTCTTAAAGAGACTATAAAAAGAACAGATGCTAGTAGTAATTAAGAAATGCGAGTTCTTTACTAGGAAGACAGATTTTGTTAGATTTATTATTAAACTAAGCCAACTTAGTATAGATCTAAAGAAGATTAAGGCTATAGTAAATTGGTAAGAACTAGAAAATGTAATATAGTTAAGGTTATTTCTAGGGTTCTGCAACTACTGCAGAAGGTTTATAGCTTAATAGTTAAAGGATATTAAGCCACTTATAAGATTAATAAAAAAGGAAGAACTATGGGTATAGGGAGAGGAATAAAAGGAACTGTTTAAGAAAGTTAAATAGTTGTTTACCTAGGAGCCAGTTCTTAAAATATATTAACCATAGTTAGAGACAGTAGTTAAAACAGATGCATTAGACTATGCACTAGGAGCGTACTTTCTATAGAAATATAAAAATGGATAGCACCTAGTAGTATACTATAGTTAAAAGATAATATTACCGGAACTAAACTATAACATCTACAATAAGGAGTTGTTAGGTATAGTTATAGCACTAAAAAAATAGAGGTTATTCTTATAAGGCATAAAAAAACCATTTATAGTTAAAATGGATTATAAGAACCTAATGGGGTTTCTAATAACAAAAGAACTTAATTACAGACAGGTTAGATAGGCGGAGATGCTTATAGAATATTATTTTGAGATTTAGCACACTAAGGGTATAGAGAATGCACGAGTAGACGCTTTAAGCAGGAAGGCTGAACTATAAAACAATAAAAAAAACTATTAGGGGCTTTGTTGCGAAGGGATATAGATAAATTAATTAGGTATAATTATTTAAAGATTATAGCAACATAAAAAGAGAAGACCTATAAATTACTAGAAAGTAATTAGATATAAAAGATCCTAAATATATAAATAGAGGATCTAGACTTAGAGCAGTATAAAAATTAAAAAGTAATATACGTACCAAGATTTATTACAAAGGAGTTTATTAAGTTATTTTATAAAGGACCAACTTAAGAACATAATAGAGCTACAGGTTTAGTGCTAAGACTTTAAAAGGAGTATATTATTAATGGAATCTAGGGACTAGCTAGGCAAGTTATAAAAGAATATCTAAATTACTAAAGGAATAAACCAATAAGGCATAAGCTATATAGAGAGCTACAACCTATTAAAATACTAGAGAGACTATAGGAGGTTATATTATAGGACTTTATTATTAAGTTACTAAAGTTAAGAGATCCTATTACTAAATAAGATTATAACGCGATCTTAGTAATAGTAGATAAGCTTATAAAGTAGGGGTACTTTATAGCATATTTAAAAGAAATATTAGCGGAAGATATTACTAGAATCTATATTAAAGAAGTATTTATAAAATATAGAGCATTAAGTAAGATTATATTAGATAGAGATCTAAGATTTATAGCAGTATTCTAGGAAGTATTCTTAACGGAGTAAAAAGTTTAAGTAGTAACTTCTACCGCATATTATCCACAAACAGACGGTTAAATAGAAAGATTAAATTAGACACTAGAATAATATCTAAGGCATTATATTAATTATATACAGAACAATTGGGTATCGCTATTACTAGTTATATAGTTTGTATATAATGCAACACCATAAGAAGGAATGGGTACGTTACTATTTAAGGCGAATTATGGATATAAGCTAAGGACCTTATTATCGCCATGTTAAGTAAAGAAGATAAGTAGTATAGCTAAGTAAAGAATAAAGAGTTTAATAAATCTTTATGCAGACCCCACAGAAACAGCTAAGGTGGTATAGTAAAGGATAAAAAAGTATTATAATGCTAAAAGATCTAAGGGACTAGATCTTAAGGAGGGAGATAAAGTATAGCTACTATACAAAAATTTTAAGAGTTAATAACTAAGTAAGAAGTTAGACCACGTTAGACTAAGACCTTTTAAAATTATATAAAAATTTTTATTAGTTATATTTAAGTTAAACCTACTAGCTAGGATAAAGATCTACTCTATATAGTATATTATAATACTAGAGCTAGTATACGGGAATGTTAAGCTACCGGTTTATAAAGTAGATACGTATAAAGAATAAAAGGAAGACAAATGGCAAGTTTTAAAGATTGTTAGTTATAAGGACATAGACGATAAAATATAGTATAAAGTAAAGTAGATAGGCTATAACGAGATTACCTAGGAGCTATTAGAGAACCTAAAAAACGCTATAGGAAAGGTATAGGAGTATTAAAAGAGAGAAGGTTAGGCAATATTAATAAAGAGGAATCGCTAAAGAATAAGTTACCTAAGGGGGACCTAGGAAGAGCGACTGCCAAACTACTTAGAGTTATTTCCTTTTCTATTAGAAGAGAATCTGTTCTTTTATTACCAAGTTCCTATAAACCCTATTAAATAAGTTTCCACTTTTTTAAACGAACTTTCTTACGGATATGTTCTAAACGCTAAAGATAGGCGTAAGCTAGACGCTAAACTTTAAGGATACGTGCGGACTCTTCTAAGGTACGTTAAACCGTAAGCAGCGCCAAGGACAGCTTACTATTAAGCTTTATAGCGGTAGATTAAACACAAGACCCTATAATAAATTACTTAGGGAACTTAGAGACTATTAAAAGTTATAGGACGTATATATTTAGCGTTAAAAATAGAGCGAATATCGCAAGACAATTAAACGTTTGCTTTAGTACACTCTAAGTAGGAAAAGGGTTGTTAAGATAATAGACTCGCCATCGCGATATATACTAACCCCGCCTTTAAACAATAAGAACATAGAGATAGCATAATCTTACTAAGTAATAGTATTGCAGCAATAGTGCGGGTATAACGTTGCGCTTATAAGAAAGAAGGAGCTTTAGGTATTATAAGTAACAATATTAACTAAATTAATTAGACGGATATTATACCTTTAGTAAACGACTTAGAGATACTAGGTATCTTTAAGAATAAAGATAAAGAGGAGGGAGATGGTGTTACGAACGCTTTAAGTACAATATTATAACTACTTAGAGAGGAGTTAAAGGAAGCTAGTTAGTTAATATAGGCACGGTCTAGAATGGAACCCATGGAACTATATAATAAGGAATAGTAAGTAAGTTATATAATGTTATACGCAGTATACGCGGTATACACTTACGTATAATATATATAACATGTATATTACATACAAGGAGGATTTTATAGGAGTATAGTTGTGTATTTAAGGACCCTTAGTCCCTACCTAAATAGTTCCTTCCTTGTAGTAATTCTTAGAATATAATTGGAGTTAATCTATTGGGTAACCACTCCACCAGTTATTATTACGTTGTTAACTTACTTGCAATACCTATATACCTAGCCTATTAACAAGTCCACCGTAGTTCCTACTATAAGGCTCCGTTACAACTTACCGATTTCTAAAGTATATTTAAATATCAGTATAGTAACTTATAAATTCTATCTAATATAGCTACCACTTATCGCGTAAGTAGTTAGTAAGGCGCTCTTAAATACGGTAGTCCTCTATAAACTAGTCCTAGGCAGTAGTAAACCTCTTAAAAGACTTTTAGCTATAGCACTCGGCCTAGCGCTTTATAAAGTTATTATAGTGCTTTTATATCTTAATCTTTTCCTTATCTAATTAATTTACCCTTATAACCTAATTATCCTATATATACGTAAGGGCGTTCTTAGCTACGTGCTAAAGGTAGAGTAGCTAAGGAACTAACCAGAAGTATTACCGTAGTGCATTTTTAAGAGCTTGCTCTTTATCTATAATTATAACCTTTAGAGCTATATTATATTAAGAGTAGAGAAGATAGATCTATTAAATTATAAAATTATAGTCGCCTTCTGTTTCGCCTAGTAGGAAGTAATAAATAAGCTTAAAGTTCTACCTAATATTATTAATACCTACTACGTGTAGAAAGGGCATCTTAAACTTATTTATTTTGTAGGTGTAGGTAAGTAATAAGATATTAAAATTCTTCTAAAAGTATTTAAGAGACTCTAGATAAGCAAAGAATAAGTATTTAAGGTAACCGCGATTATCTTCCTTATACGCGAAGTAGTATTTAGATTTAAGATCGTCGCCTCTATATTTACTAAGAGCCTTAAGTAATACCTATATAGGGGGGAGCCCACTAAGTAGCTTCCTCTTATTTGCCTACTGTTTATTATAGATATCTTAAAGGCTAATTATAATGTCCTTCTTAAGCAAACTTATAAGTATTTTGCTAGGCGTAATACTACTAGCTAACATATTAGCAATTATCTTATTTATTTCCTTAGTACGCTAGCGGTAATACGGTAGAGCTATAGCATGCATAAAGGCTTTATAATTATAAGTTAGTTCCTATACTTCTACCTACTACCTAATTGCCGTATATATAAGGGTAAGTTTAAAAGGGTAGTCGGTTATACAAGAGCCAGTAAGGCGCTTTTTAGCAGTCCTTTTGTAGCTATTACTTTTAGCGCACCGGAGCTATATTTTGCGCATAGTAGGTAGTAACTGCTTGTTAGTTTTTAAGCGGAAAGTTATTACTATATAGCCCTGCCCTTTAACGAACTTGTGGATGTTATTAAGGGCAAGGCTTATATAATCGTACAGCTTTAACGGAGGCGGGCTGAGAGCTATGGTAGGTGTGGGGAAAATAGGGCAAATGCGAGGTGTTAATTTGGGTACGGGCGCGCGAACACACGTGACGTTCTAACGTGAAGAGGAAGGGTCTAAGCCTGTTTGGTGGGGGGTGTACGCGTATCAATTAGGGGGTGTACGGTTACCAGTGCCCATGATTAATTACTTGATAATAATTAACGTGTTCCACCAGTGACCTACGCACCCCAGTAAGCTGTGTAGCGAAAAACACACTAAAATCTAGAAAATTTGAACCTTTATATCTTAACAATAATCTAATAATAAATTCTATAAATTTAATCCTGGCCTTTTATATCTGCTTTAAGACTCTAGTTAAAGTTCTAGAGTAATACACTTAGCTATTATTAAGATATTAAGTTATAGCCCCTAATTTTAAACTAAATTGCTATTTCTCTAAAACTAGCTAATAAATTACTTCTAAACTTTAACTAAAGTCTTAAAGTGGATATAAAAGGCCGGGATTAAATTTATAGAATTTATTATTAGATTATTGTTAAGATATAAAGGTTCAAATTTTTTAGATTTTGGTGTGTTTTTCGCTGCGCAGCTTACTAGGGTGCGCAGGTCACTGGTGGAACACGTTACTGGTTATAATTATATTAATAATCAATCAATCGCAGGCGCGCCCGTTGCACTTGCCTGTCGAACACACTGATTCTTCCATGAGCAATGCATGCCAAGAAATTAAAGCTTACGTGATTATGGACAATTTCGCCCAGAGCTCGAGCTTCAACAAAACTCTCAGCTTCTGAAAACCTCATTTACATCTCAATTGATGCTATACATTCCTCGGATATCTCGAAATGGCCTTTTCTACCCTTCGCCCTCTTTTCCGCCCCCGAAACCTCCTCAGCAGTGGCTACAGTATCCTCCTTGGCTGCTGTCTGGTAGTAACTGTAACTGATCACTTCGTCGACATTATTCCCGTCATGGGCGAATCGATGTCGCCATCCCTCTCACCCTTATCCAAAAGCGCAGGCAAGCACGACCACGTCCTTCTCAGCCGCCTCAATCCTACCAAAGACCTAAAGCGCGGCGATGTAATCACATTCTGGAAACCGCACAAGCCCGAGGAAATTTCCATAAAGCGAGTTATTGCTCTCGAAGGAGATGAGGTGTGGCCAAGGGACAGGGAAAAGGGGACACATGGGGGCTATGGCGGATACGGTGAACGAGAGAATTTCAAAGGTGGGAGAAAGATTAAGATCCCCCACGGGCATGTCTGGGTTGAAGGAGATCATTGGAGAGGCAGTTATGATAGTAACGACCTTGGGCCGGTAAGTTGGGCCACTTCAAGGCGCTGTGGAGAGCTGCAGGAGTGCGTTGCTAACGGCCCGGCATTGTAGATATCGAAAGGTCTAATCGATGGCAAGGCTATTGGTATTGTGCGGTGGGGAAGAATAGAGGATATACCACAGAGGACTGTAAAGGGTGGAACCAAGGTTATCCCTGGAGTTTCACAGTTGCCGAAGGAGTGGGTAGAGGGATAGAATGCAGGTACTTCCACGTCTTTATCCCCATTTACCTACTCCCCAGAACATTTTCTATTTCCTTGCACACAGCGTCCGTCACATCCTTGGTGTTAGCCGAACCCCTAAGATCTTTGGTTTTTACTCCAGCTTCCGTAACATTTTCAATGCACGTCATTAACCCATCTGCAGCTTCTTCAAATCCGAGCCACCTTACCATTTCCGCGGCGCTCCAGAATGCGCCGATTGGATTTGCGATGCCTTTCCCAGCGATATCGGGAGCACTTCCATGAATTGGTTCAAACATGCTTGGATTTTCCCGAGTGGGGTCCAAATTGCTTGATGGAGCGATTCCAATACTCCCAGACAAAGCGGCAGCGAGATCAGATAGGATGTCCGCGTGTAGATTCGTCGCTACGATTGTATCCAGCGACTGTGGCTGCAATACCATCCTTACCGTCATCGCGTCGACGAGCATCTTATCCGTCTCCACGTCCGGATACTCCTTCATAATCTCTGCGAAGATTTTATCCCATAGCACCATGCCGTGCCTCTGCGCGTTGCTCTTTGTTACCATTGTCAGCTTCTTGCGGGACCTTGATCTCGCCGTTTCGAATGCAAATCGGAAAATGCGCTCAATGCCTACGCGTGTGAATATGGATACTTCGGTGGCGACGGTATTAGATGAGTGGGCGTGGGTTGTTCCGCCATGCCCTGCGTATTCTCCTTCGCTATTCTCGCGGATGATAACCCAGTTAAGGTCTTTCGTACCACAGTTCTTGAGCGGCGAGTTTATGCCACGGAGGACGCGGGTAGGACGTACGTTAACGTATTGATTCAGCGCATTACGAATGGGGAGGATGAGGCCCCACAGGGAGATATGGTCAGGGACGTCTATACGACAGAACTCTCCGTTAGCTTTCAAAACTTTCATGGCCTTCGAAAGTCTGAGAGGAGCTAGGCCATTGAATCATACCTGGCCATCCTACCGCCCCGAAGTAAATGGCATCGAATTTTCTCAGATACTCCAACCCGTCTTCGGGCATATAGTGACCCCTCTCTTTAAACGTTCGACTACTCCAATCAATGTTCTCAAACTCGAAGACAAAGTGACCCACTGTCTCAGAAAGTTTCTGGAGGACTTGAATGGCGGCGTCTGTAATGTCGACACCAATTCCATCGCCTGGTATGGAGGCGATTTTGAAGAGCCGCTCGGTGCCGCAAACATTGCTAGGAGACATGGTTTGGTAATATAACTTTTCACAAATAGATTTAAGATGTGAAGTCAGAGTGTCGGCGCAAGAACAAGGAGAGGAGAAGTTGGCCGGTTATTAGTAGAGGGATCACATCAATTGCCGACATAACGGCTACAGAAAGACGATGCCGTGGCCCGAAGTCCATGGCCAATTGCTAATACAGGTTTGCATAATCGAGTCTTCCGTCGGCTTTCCGTCTTTGAGAGGCCAGGCAGTCTAGGGCTATACCCGAATATTCCCGCTTGCTTCAGGCAGAGGCCATCACGATGCATGTCTTAGATGTTTCGGTTCTAGCTGTCCCTTTCTGTCCCTTAATGCCTGAGTACCTTTCGCTCCCAGCTGCCCCGCTCAAGCCAAGCCAAGCCACTGTAAACACACCACATTTTGCACACCGCCATCGAGCTTGGAGCTCCACATCCAAAACCCCCCATGAACATCGCAAGCTCTGTGAGGTTGCTGACTTTGCTTATACTACTGATCTTACTTTCACCAACACCTAAATATACCAAATCAAAGTACTCAATCATCGTCATGGCTACTGCAGCATACCCTCCAGGCGGCACCTTCTTCGACACCCTCAAGAGGAGCTTTACCAATGTTCCAGTCGACGCAAGCAAGAATAGTGCTATTTCGACGACTGAGTTCCTTGAGGCTTCCGAGAGTTTAGTTACCTTGTTTGGTGCGTCCTTCTACTTCCCTGGTCCTCTGTTAACAGCTACACGTGCCATGTGCTTTACCAGTAGCTTGAAGTTTTCTTATATTGTTGCACCACGCTGATGTGAACCTACAGACGTACTTGGCTCTGTCGCCTTCAACCCAGTGAAGTCGGACATGACGGGAAACGTAAAGGTGCGGCTCTTCAATTATTCCTTTTTCCGTTCAATTCCCTCGGCAAACGTCTCATCTGGCGCTACGTGCCGTCATTTACAGGAGAGCAACTGCTGAAGAGTAAATGAATTAGAAAATCCGTGACCGCCAACTTGCTGCCCCAGCCGATTCCTCTACCCTACAAGATCTCGTCAAAAATGAATTGAAAGAGAAGAAGCATACTGCTACTGAGGGCTTACTGTGGCTGACGCGGTATGTTCTCTCAAACGCCCCTCCACAGTTTTAAAGTACCCTGAGTGCCCTTTGAAAAATTTCCTTTTCCCCCTTGCCCATCCAACCATCTCCCTTATACCTGAAGCTGCCTAAATTATCACACCCGACTGATTCCACACACAGTGGCCTCGACTTCACGGCTCAAGCTCTCCGCCAAAATATCGATAACAGCACAGAAGAGCTCTCCAATTCCTTCCGTGCCTCCTACAGCAACACCTTGAAGCCACACCACTCCTTCATTATCAAGCCCATCTTCAGTGCGGCCATGGGCGCGACGCCATACCGTAAGGATTTCTACGCCAAGCTCGGTGAAGACCAGACTAAGGTGCAGGCCGAGTTGGTGCCGTGGTTGGAGTCGCTCGAGAAGGTTGTTGGTGTGACGAAGGACTTTATGGCAAGCAAGGAGGCAAAGTGGTAGATCCGAAGATTTCGAGGAGAGAATAGGTAGGTGCATACAAGATTGTTAGAAAATAAGGGGGTTTCGACATTCCTTGGCGTTCATTCCTATGAGGACCCTACTGATTGAGAAGAATTCATGAAAGGCGGAGTAAGGCGATTTTTGCAAATACTATTTCGGCAATTTTCGCACAACATCTCTGGTTGATGTCCGAAATCCTAAAGTTTGGTCAATTATTCGGAATTTGGCTACAGCCTCCAGACCAAGTCCCAACGAACTGGTTTGCTTCGCCATCCCTGCTAATTATACTCAAGCCTCTCTTCGAAGGTTACATGTCTCATTGGTCAGTGCGAAGCACACCGTCGAGCAAAGAATTCATGCTGAGCCCTTGAAGGTTTTCAACACACTTCTGACAGTCCCAACCTCGAATTCTGATTTTCCTCGACTCTCCTTCACGTCATGCTTAGAGTTTTTGAATCCAAGGACTACGAACTCTACCTTAATCATCTTTCGACCACTTGTTACATTTCCCAGTGTTTCCTTTGGTAGCAAGATTGGATCAATTGATCAACACGGCAATTCAGTTGAATTAGTCACCATCGGTTTGCCACTAGCAATAGCGATATATCATTGCTCTAGCCCACGTCCCTAAGGCCCCCCCTTCAGTATAACCCGAGCTACGCCTTACGGCCCTTTTACATTGTGCGGAAACCTCCAGTGTCATGATTAGCGTCTTTCGCCTATTTCTTCTCTCAACATTGAATAAGCATAGCCAAAAATGGCTTCGTAAAGCCAATTCAGGGGTCTCGCCAAGGGGCCAGTATCAACATAGAAAACTCTATGTTCAGGGGTTTCCGTTTCATACAAGTTGACTACTAGACAGTTTCATTGAATTTGGTTTTGATATATTCTATAGACTCAGTTACTTTGACTTCACAGTTGGTTCTTGTTCTTATTTGCACCAAAGCTCCCTTCATTTCCTCTCTCTCGCTGTACTCCACTCCGTTTTTCATATCTACAGGGAAAACGCATTGCAGCCATGGCCTGTACATTCGACTCTCCTTCTTTAACGTCCCAAGTGAATGGTGCTGTGCCCACCTTTGCTTTTTTCTCGAACACGAATCATTTCGAGATCCCGGCTTCTTTCACCAGTAGTTAGCGGCTCCCTTTTACTATTCATAAGAAATGATCAGCTAATACGAGGATAGATGGAACAAAATGTTTCACTACTAGCCCTGTTGCATTGAGCACCTCGTTTGTGCCGGTCTTTTTAACGGGTTCTTACACCTTTACTTGCTCTTTCCATTCAAAATCAAGCCAATCATCTATCGACTGTCCAACTTTGCCCGATAGCGCTATTCCTCCAGGTATACACACAATGTTGTAGCTGCTAATCCTACGTACACACCATTATCTACCACAACTTTCCTGATCTCAGCGACACCAATCACGGATACAATCTACGAAACGATCACCAGGTCGTCTTCTGCTATGCCTTCTTCTACTATGGCTTCTTCCAACAGTTGGAGCACTTCTTCGGCTTCCACAGCCACCCTTTCTTCGATTGTTCCTAGCACGCTCTCGGTATCAGCTTCTTGCTTCACGTCAACAATCGCTCCGAGTTCTTCCAGTGCCAATTCAAGCAGCTCCACCAGTTGGAGGAGTCTATCGAGTACGATTGAAAGTACTACGTCTAGCAAGGTTCAGAGCACTACGTCCAGCAGAGCAAGCAGCAAGAGCCCTACGAGCACTACTTC
Source organism: Cenococcum geophilum 1.58 (assembly GCF_001692895.1). Taxonomy (NCBI): domain Eukaryota; kingdom Fungi; phylum Ascomycota; class Dothideomycetes; order Gloniales; family Gloniaceae; genus Cenococcum; species Cenococcum geophilum. The sequence goes on from NW_027137561.1 coordinate 1,855,649, forward strand.
AACCAGCAGCCCCTCTGCAACTACAACTAGCGATCCGCCTGGATCATTGGTTTGCCCTGATGCCAATGGGACTACATACGAGGCCAGAACTGGAGCAAGGTATGTTGTAGAGTGCTATTACGGCCGGTTCAATTCAGACATCAAATACGTTTACACATTCGGGTTGGACAAATGCATCGAAGCATACGAGCAGACTGAGGCATGCGTCGACGTCTCATACGTGCCCGGGTCGGCATATGACAACGGGATTTGCTGCCTGAAGAGTGCGGCGCAGTGGGGATTGCTGAAGATGGATGTTTGGGGCGCTCGCAAGCTCCCGTCGCCGTCTTGCCCTGACTCGAACGGCATGATGTACACGTTGGCGTGCGGAGCAGAGTATGCATTGAATGCTACATTGATCGAACGGGCGGGGACATCGCGACGGGTGCTTCGCCTGCGTATGTGACTAGTTTGGAGGCTTGTGTCGCGGCGCGTGATCGGACGAGCGGGTGCGAAGACGTGTCATGGGTGCTAGGCAACCCAGGCCCGAAGAAAGTGGTGGAGAGCCCTGTTTCCAACATCGATGTATGGGCCGCAGTTAAGCGTTCGGAATGCACGACGACGGCGATAAAGGCTATGGTGGCAATGAAGAGAGATACAACGACAACGCCGTCTTTCGGTTCCTGGACAAGATTTTATGTACACAACGACAGTCACTACAACTGCAGGTTAGTCCTATTGCGGTGTATGAGAAGTGTTTTGAGTACGGGATGCGCCGAGGTGGTGCAGCGAATTATGCAGGATACAAAAAATAATCACAATGAGTTTGTAGCAATATTTAAATGCCGATATCGGTTGTAACGGTTAGTCACAGTGCAGGGATCGGCATCTCGGCATAGGACCGGCCGTTCCTCCATGCTTCATAGAAGCCATTGGGGCCACCGGAGCCGGCCCTCTGTTTCTTGAACCCATTGCACGCAGATGCAGCTGCCTCCAGAATATGACCCAATGGGAAGAAACGATCCTATGTTCCGTTCCTCCATGTCGGAAATAACGGCGAAACCCTACGCCATCACTTGCAAAAGCTGCACTCGAGGAAAGGACGGCAGAGAATTCCATGAGGCAGGCAATGCCCAATTCGCCCGCCATGTCGCAAATGTCCACCATCAATTCGATTCTTAACCTTCCTCCTCCTTTAACTCTCCCACTTCTCTCTAGAGTTCCTCGCTCATCACAATCTCCGGTCCTGTATAACTATCCGTATCTCGAAAATGGTTAAGGAAGATAAAGACCCCAGACCACCACACAACGGACCATCTGCCTCTTCCACTTCGACCAGCCTAGTCTCGACGCCTATCTCACACGAAGTCCCAGGCCTCACTCCAGATTTAGAAAAAGCAGAGACGATACAGCCCAAACCTACTCCCTCAATATCTCGAGTTCAATCCACCCTTTCTACCATTAGATCTCGACGGCCAGTCCCGCCTTTCTCACACCCCCTCACCTACACCAAAACAGGTCCCGACGTCATTGTCGAATTCGACGGGCCCGACGATCCCTACAACCCACTCAATTGGCCGTTCAAAAAGAAGGTCATCACTACGGTGCTGTATGGCTTCACAACAATGGGTTCCACCTGGGCGAGCAGTGTCTACTCGCCTGCTATAGGACAAATATCGGAGCAGTTCCATGTCGGCGCCGAGGTATCCTTGCTAGGTCTATCGCTCCTGCTGTTTGGCTTCGGAGTAGGCCCATTACTGTGGGCGCCATTGAGTGAGGTCTATGGAAGAAAGCCAGCAGTGCTAGCTCCTTACTTCATCGCTGCTATATTCTCGTTTGGAACCGCGACCGCAAAGGATATCCAGACGGTGCTAATCACTAGATTCTTCGCTGGCTTATTTGGAAGTGCTCCTGTTACGAATACTGGTGAGTATTACCCTTTGGAGATGTCCAACGTTCATAACCAATTGGTGATATATGTGTAGGCGGTGTTCTGGGCGACATTTGGCCCCCCGAAACTCGTGGTATAGCTATTGTAGGCTATGCCATGGCAGTCGTGGGAGGGCCCGTACTAGGTCCGATTGTCGGCGGAGCTATCGTCCAGTCCTATCTACGCTGGCGATGGACAGAATATGTGAGTTATTTGTCAATAAACTCCTGGCATCTAATCCGCTTACTGACCACTTTAGGTCACCGGAATCATGATGATGTTCATCCTACTACTTGACATTCTCATCCTGGACGAGTCTTACCCTGCTGTTCTCCTCGTCTACAAGGCGCGCCGCCTGCGCCACGAATCCCAAAACTGGGCTCTGCATGCCCGCCACGAAGAATGGGACATTTCCATTCGCGAGCTCGGACGCAAATATCTCGTTCGACCATTCCAGATGCTGCTAACCCCCATCTGCTTCCTCGTCGCGCTGTACGCCTCGTTCGTGTACGGAATCCTCTACGCCAACCTAGCGGCCTTCCCCATCGTATTCGAGGAAGAGCGCGGCTGGAACCAGGTCGTGGGCGCCCTACCCTTCTTAGCGCTACTGATTGGAATCCTGGGCGGTGCCGTGGCGAACGTCCTCAACCAGAAATACTACTACAAGCGCTTCATCGCCAACAACCACCGCGCGGTGCCCGAGGCGCGCCTCCCGCCCATGATGTTCGGCTCCGTCTTCTTTGCCGCCGGCCTCTTCATCTTCGGCTGGACCGCCGACAAAAAAATCCACTGGATCGCGCCCAACATCGGCGCCGTGTGCGTCGGCGTTGGCTTCTTCACCATCTTCCAGGCCGCGCTGAACTACTTGATCGATACGTTTCAGAAATATTCGGCGAGCGCTGTGGCAGCGAATACCTTTTTGCGTAGCGCGTTGGCTGGGGCATTTCCGTTGTTCATCCCTCCGATGCTGCATAAGATGGGCATTGCGTGGGGTGTGAGCGTGTTTGGATTCGTAGCGGTTGCGCTGATTCCCATTCCGTATCTTTTTTTTATTTACGGTGAGAGGATTAGAGCTAGAGGGTTTTGGTCAAAGGAGAGCGTGTAAGCGGGATAGGATGGTCGGCTCTGCATTGCATGATTACTTTGTTGTTTTGCTTTGATCTTTTAACGACTTGATGGCTGACGCAGCGGGAGTTTTGGGGCATATTATGTGATTATTGCATATACTGGGTGTGAAACTAGAGATATCCGCTGCTTCAATGCAGCATGGCGCAGGTTGATTTAGAAATTAGACCTTCTGTTATTCGAATGTACAATACTTCCAATTATCCAACTCCCTTTCGCAAGTGAGCCAACCAATGATCCAATGCAATCCTAACCCTAACCACCAACGCCTTTACCAAACCCAGTGCTTTTTGAAACTCCCAATCCAATTCCCATCCACCAATCAGCGACACAAAGCTCTCCTCACCCACCGCCCTTCGTTTCAACCTCCTTCCCACCCTTCCTCCGCGCCGCCCCCTTCGGCTTCTCCCCACCCTCCCCAGCACCATTCCTCCGCCTCGGCTGCGCAGGTTTCTTGCCCTCCTCAGTACCCGCACCAGCACTAGCTTTCAGCTTCTTACCCCGTCCCACAGCACCACTACCCACCGTCGCTGCCGCCAAAGAAGCCGTCCCAGCCGTAGGACCAGCCACCTTGGCCGGCCGGCCGCGCTTGCGCTTCGTCGGAGCGGCGACCACTACCATCGCGGTTGCGGTTGCGGTTGCGGTTGCGGGTCTAGCTGGCGCAGGACTCGCTGCAGCAACATCCTTAGCGGCAGCGCCTCTGGCGGCGGTACTGCTGCTAGCAGGCACGGTGGGGGAGATGGCGAGCTCGTTGGTTTCGCCGCCGCCGTCGCCGTTGTGGGTTTCTTGGGCGGCGACGGTGGTGGTGGTGCGCTCTTGGGCCGAGTATGTTTTCCTGAGGTGCGCGTTTAGGGCTGTGGCGTGTGGCGTTAGGATGATGCGCGGGTCGATGGGCTTGAAGCGCGTGGGCGGGTTGGCGGCGGCGGCGGGTGCTGGAGTTGGAGCTGGAGCTGGAGCTGGAGCTGGAGCTGGAGCTGAGACCGGGGCCAGGGCTGGCGCTGGAGTGTCCGGGACTGTGGAGGTAGTGGTGCTATCTTGAAGATGGTGAGGTTTGGGTGACGGGGTGTCGAGGTGAGCGCTTGGTGTCAATACGTTGGGTGGTGGGACTAGTGTCCTTCTGATGGCTTTTGGCGGGTTTGTGGCCCGCTGCGTTTGAGGTTGAGTTGTGGGCAACGAGGTTCCAGAAGGGTGTCCTGCAGGGTAGTAGGGATATGGTGGAAGGGTACTATGTGATTGCTTCAACGAGGGATCCTGAACAGGATATTGATATGGACTCTGAATTTTATTAGAGCTCCGATCTTGGCCTTGAGTACTAAGCGGGTTTGGGTTGAGGAATGGACTCGGTGGAAGTTTAAGTCGCTGTTGGTCTGGCTGTTGGTTGAGATTCTGATCTAGATCTCGTAGTCCGTTTTGGGGACGCAGATTCTGCTGTTGGCTGGAGTGCAGATGTTGAGGCGATACCGCAGTTTCCGCTCGCGGTAAGTTTGAATGTCGACACCCAGCTTGTGGATGGATTTCTTGCCCAGGCTTGTTTAGTTGCGGGCCGAATATATGCATCTGGTTACGACCTTGATTCTCATCGCGCAGTTGACCTTTCCCTGGACTCACCCTGCTGGCTGACAGGAGTGCCTGCTTCGATGGGAAATCGACTAAATTCAGTCGTGAGATCGGATTTGAGTTTTGCTTTAGGGGTGATTTCTGCAGTGAAAATTCATTCTGCTTCGGCGTGCGGCTTGCCGTATGAGTGTAAGCCTTTGTTACAGTATTTGTTTCTTGAAATGGAGTAGAAGAAACGTGCGGGGGTCGTGGTATTGGTTCTGGTGTTGCGCCTGTAGACGGAGGCGAGTTTGAGGGAGTCTCCAATGGCATTGTAGCGTTACTCCGCTGTGAAGCTTGGGCCGGTGTGCTAGGTTTTGGCTGCTCTTGTTGCGGTCCTTCTACAATGCTGCTTGGTAAAGGTCTAAAATATGGTGTTACATGCTTCATAGAAGCCATTGGGGCCACCGGAGCCGGCCCTCTGTTTCTTGAACCCATTGCAGAAGTTGATATGCCTCCATGATTATGTTGAGCTAAGTTCAAGATGTTACGCTCGACTGTAAGAGCACGCTGTGCAGAACCCGGTGGATAAGTTCCTGCATCTCTTAGCCGTGCATGATGTACCGCTAGGGCATGGTCATATTCAGGGTCAATATTTCGAGGTATAGGCTTACGGGGAGGCGTTGGGAGGCGTCTAGGCTTCTGTTGCAGATCCTGTGACGGTCCACTGATATTACCACCAGTCAGCTTATGTAGGAAGTTTTGTGCCGGCACACTTGGAACAATTTGCGCATGGAATAGCTGTTGCTGCTGTGGTTGTGGTACTAGCAGGTTTTGATTCGGTATGAATTTGTTAGCCACAACGATAGTGTCAACATGTTCAGCCTGTTGGAGCTGCGCCGTTGCCATCGACTGCGGTATCTCAGATGCATCCCTTTTTTCTCCTATGTCGTTGGCTTGATCTGTGCTGTCTCGCTCACTTCCGGAAAAGGTGACCTTGGTCTCTCGCAAAAGATGTCCCCACTGGCCAAGCAAGCTCGCTGGTAGGCCCTCTTGCTGAAGAAATTTAAGCGCGTAGCGAGAAGCGCCCGGGGGAGGAGTGTCAGGGTCTATTGCTTGATTGGAGTTTCTAGCCTTCATCTTGAGGATATGGTACGGTGGATTATCCCAAATGACTTTGTTCTCTTTCATAATACGCTCTAAAGTTTTCCCGTCCAGATTGAGGAGACATTTAACTGGGTAGTAACCATCAAGGTAGAGGTTGTTGGATTCGCCATGAATCTGGTCGATGATCTCGGCGCGAAGTGAGGGATAGAGGGAGCGAAATGAAATCTATATAGATGTTAGTTTTCTTAACTCTAGAATATCTGAATTACCTTCTCCGCTCTAGATATAGCAAAGAAAATGCAGTGGTCCTACTGATTCCTTTATCTCCTCTTCCTCCTCGCTTATTTCCATGTTATTTTGAAGGTTTTCGTAGTCGTCCTTCTCGTCTTCTGACAGATCCGGAGGGAAATTGATGAGTGGAGAACGCATGGACAAATGATCCACAGTCTTCTTCCACTTTATAGTATCGCCACTAAATCGCTCACTCATCAGCCTGCCAATCCCGTGCGGTTGTACCTTTCCCTGGCCACTATCAATGCTTTGGTTTTGGCCTAACGGCAGTGTTGGGAAAGCAACCGATCGACGCGTGTATGCACGAATAGGTCGAGCAACTGGCTGCTCTCCGGCTTTTGCATCTCTCCCAGACCCAGGGGGTTTGCGTCGAATTACGGAGTGACTGGATTTATCCTTAGTCAGATACTTGATGTTAGTCATATTTTTGGATCCGCAGAAGTCGCGACGGTGGGCCTTGCAAGGTCGATAAGCTCGGAACTCTGGGTTGAGGATAGGAATTTGTGAATTCGAGACGGCTGATTTGCAGTAGATGAGTGCAATATTGATGCTTTCGTAGCACGACTTACTTCCTCAGGCTCAAAATCAGATTCCGGCAACGTGTCCCAGTCTCATTATTGTAGTGACGATGAGTGGTGAATCAAATATTTGACGTGAATACGCTTTTGCGATATTGTAGCAACGGCTCTTGACACTATAAATCCTAAGTGACAGATAAAAGACGGTATTGAAAAGAATGAACTTTAGCGTACTTCCTAATTCGGTGAAGCGCTAGATACCAGTGGCAAATGTTTTCTTCAGCAATGAAGGCTAGCCGTCAAAACAATGTCCTGTGGGATTTCTGCGCAGAGATATCATCACCACCAGCACGATGCAACAAGAAACAATGAAGTTAAATATGCATATGCATATGTACAGCTCATGGTAGGTCTAATGTAATAAAGACAAGCGTAGAAAGGTCCTCACTTTTCCACTTTTGACGTAACACAACACCTGTTGAGTTTGCAAAGTGTACCGCAGCGCAGGCTGGCAGCATTCATGAAATCTCGCCACTTACAGAGCGCCTTTTAATATGCTAGCAAGATTACCATTCCCTTAAACCCCAAGCACAACCCAAATAACGCCAGTTCCTGAATCCCCTATCAGAAACTATGCCAGGGTATCACAAGCATGAAGTAAGAGAGCCCGCCGATACCCCCTGAGAGTCTATCAAGAATATGTTATGATGAAAGTTAGTCTTGAAACGGAGCGAATTCCCTCCCAAGAAATCTTGCCTCGTCAGAAGCATCCGCGCCGTCATCTACATCCATATCATCTTCATAAGCTGTGTCCAGTGTTCTCTTTTGCCTGGAGAATTGAAGATCACCGTTAGAAACCAATTCAGCCGATTGGTTCCTGGGGGACAAAACGGAGGGTCGAGCACTGTGATTCGACTGAGCAACTGAGCGCTTGGCGATGAGAATATCCCAGTAAGACTGAAGTAGATGTTTGAGAGCATCGTCAAAGTTGACGCAGAAACGCTGGGCCTGACAAAGCTGCATCGCCTTGACGTAGTCAATATCATCCAACATTTCCATCAGATAAGCAGCCACCACAGTAGCTGATCTTTCATTGCCCGACTCGCAAAAGACAAGCACTTTGCCCATTCGAGGGCCTTCAGGACGCGACTGGGCAAGACGGTGAATGAAGGAGAGGTGTTCGTTGATCTTTCGTACTGCTCGAGGAAATGCGGCGATGAGGGCCTGGTGATTTGGGACCTCAATTGTACCCGTGTTCACCCCAGCATCCTGAGCAGCCTTGAAAGCACCGACCATCCCAGTCTGTCCCGGCCTCACAGCTAGTAGCATGGTAATGCCTTCCTTTGCCAAGAAGCTTTTGTCTTTTGCAGCGACCATTGGGCCAAGGTACAGAAAGGGTAAAATCATTTGTGCCTGACGCCGACGCTCATATGACCACTCCAGCAGTGCGTTCCTCTGCACAATTCCGCTAAAATCGACACCGTTGAGGAAGCTGACGTCGATCCGGCCATCGTCGGGCTGGATAACGCGTTCAATCTCGACGTCTGGGATTTCAGCTGCGAGGGTTGGTGGGGGTATGATAATGCGAGGAGGCGTGGGGAGTCGGTATGTATACTCTTGGAATCGCTTATGCGAGTAGGATGTGTCGGACATGGCGGCCTCTTCATGAGACGCCATCTCCGGCAAAGTTGGATAGGCGAGGGGCGTCTCGAGGCTGGACAGGGATTTAGAGCGGGAGCGGCAGTGCGTTGATAGAGGAGCGGGGAAGCGAAATACGAGTCTGTTGAGCGAGCGTGAGAGTATGCTGAAGGAGGTGAGTGAATAGATGGAAGCAGGATCGAACGGCAGAGGAGTCAATTCATCCTCCAGGCAGCAAAGCTGAGGCGTGGTGGGGCTAGTCAGGAAGCTTGCAGGACAATGCGAATATGGCAAAGCGAACGAGACATGGGCAAATTTACACAGGCAGTGAACAGTTTGGTGGAGTGGGTGGAGGACGTGGATGGCGTGGATGGCGTGGAGTGCGAGCGACGGCGTCTCATCATCGTCACTGGGCAGCAGGCCCGTTTTGCGGTCGACATGTCGTCCGAATTGAACCCTTCGATGGAGCTTGATGCGCTAAACCATAACTGGCTGCTCGCCTCGCTCCAGCGCCGGCTTCTGGTGCCGACGGCGCGTGCGCGCTACGAGAGCCACTAAAACCTCCCATCAACAACGGCCAAGCGGTTCGTTTCATCATTAACACCCCTGGAAGAACTCCAATCGCTGCCCGAGAATTTTAACCACCAACGGCGCCATGGGAGTCCTCCTTGTCACAGAAAAACACTCCTGCAAGTGGCTTCGTGTAGAAGAACTCCCGTGCATGACCACGGCCATTTCATTCCACCATGCATGCTGGGGTATAGACCCTGACACGGTAGATAATGGCCGCTCTGGCGCCTCTGTTACAGATGTGAATCTGGTCAAACTACATTAAGGACCGCAGAAATCCTTGTACCATTCAACAATCCTTCTACCAACATGCCAATCCGGGAGGCTCGACTCTCAGACCACTACGCCATGGCTGTTGTCTTCGGGAAAGCCTTCTTTAACGAAGACCTGTTCGGCCGAATTATTCATCCCCACAGGGATACTTACCCAGACGACGTTACGCTGTATTGGCTTCGCAGAATCAGGGAGCACTGGTTTGACTGGAGGAATTGTTTCCTTGTCGTTGTCACTAAGGACTGTGATGGGAAGGAAGCAATTGTTGGCGTGGCAGAATGGACCCGGCAGGGTGCTGGTTCCAAAGTCATGAAGTTGAGCATGCTCGATCCACGTGCGTTACCGTTTTACCGTGTACCGTTTATCGTTTACTGTCAATCCTTATTTTCATGTCTGCTTTTATTCCCGTCACAGTTCTCACGATTTGTCCCGTGTCGTACAGGAAATCTTGGAAGACCGTTATTCATGGCGTCCAACCGAATCTCGGCTTATATTTGGCCCAATCGTGCGGCTGACCCGGCCAAGACTAACATCCTCGAGCGGGCTATTCCCTACTCAAAACACCACTGGTCTGGTCCCAGAGCCGACAACTGGTATCTTGATGCCCTCGCCGTGCATCCGGATTACCAGGGCAAGGGTTATGGGAAGAGTCTCGTGACGTGGGGTATCTGCAAAGCAGATGAGGAGAACGTGCACGCGAGCGTCATGTCGTCTGCGGGTAACGAGACCTTCTACTTGCGATGTGGTTTTGAGGAGATTGTGGGTTGGGCAACCGAGGGGGAAGATAATCCTCTGGCTGGTGTTGCTGGGGGTGCAATCCTATTCAGGGCTCCGAGGAAGGCTACTGCGGGACTAAAGGCCCGGAACTGAGATGAATTGTGATCAGAGCTCGAGCCAGAACAGGGGTAGGCGGGATATGGAACGAGGTTTTCTTGTCGCGTTTGAGATGCAGCTTAGCCCTGACAAGTGAATATACATTTACAGGGTACCCAGGTATTTACAATCAAGAAAGAAAAAAAGCAAATCATATTGTCATTACAACGGCCATCGCCATTGCTACAGTAAATTATGAAACAGCACATTTGGGACTCGGCTACTCTGTGCGAGTACACAAACATAACGTTTGTCAACGCGCCAACTCCAATGTACTTGCGTTCTACGCAATCTATGACTCTTTGAATAATATATAGCACGCGATTCTAAACTGGTATAATGGAGTCTATCTATTGCGCAACTCGCAAAGTCAGGTCTTCAACGACCAGGACGTCCACGAAGACTTGCAATCAATCCCTCAGTCAATTACTTTTTCCAGCCCCAGGCTGGATGAAGTCGGTACGAACATCCCACTGCACATCCCGACGGATGATCATCTCCTGTGATTCATGACTCGTTACGGAGGAATCTTCCTGCGGGGTTTCGTTTGGGTGATAGATACTCGTCGAGTTCTGAGTGCGGTCCGGCTGAAGACCTACCGCTGCGGGTGCTGATTCGATAGTTGATTTAACCGACTCTCCCTTAGCCAAGGACTGCATCTTGTAGCTTCCTCCGTATCCACTTGACCCGTAAGGATTAGTAGCATAGGTTACTGTCAGCCCTAGACCTGTATCGAAACTCTTGATGAAGGATCTGAGGCAAGGAATAGTAGCAGCAATCAACGAGTAACCCAGCTCGGCTTGCTGAAAAATAATAGCGGCACTGATGCTCACACCGGGATTTGAACTGTGCCTGCTTTCAGCGAAAAAATGGAGGAAGAGGATTGAGAGAACAGCGACCCTATATAATAGTTATATTTGTTCGTTCGTTTTAGGAGAACAAGGGACCTCTTACGGTAGTCTAAATGCGAAAGCAAACACAACCCTCAATTTAAATCCTACGCTCATATGAACATTCCACACTAAGTATATGGGAAGGACAGCCAGGAACACCTCCGTAATCACATCAAAGGCAACAATAACCTTGTATCGAAGAACCTAAAAACCGTGAGTAAATGGGCCCACAGCAAAGCCAAGGGAGACATACCCAGCCCACGCATTTGGTTTGCGCTGTCAATGGGGCATGGCCACTTGGTAAACAGCCTACGGATATGGCGAATATGGAAGCAATTCCCCACGTTATAACCGCACCCGCCAAGAAGCTGCAAACCCACCAGAAGGTCTTCATATCCCGCGTAAAGACACGTTGAATCAGAAGAACTACAGAGCATTTTGTGAGACCTAATGTGAAATATAGAAGAAGTTGGTTTGCGAATTGCGCCTAAAAACCTCGGTCGTTAGCGGGTTGGAAGAAATTCAAACCTTAAGCCTACGTACTTTTGTCATTTCAAAGTATTGTCTGTTGTCAAGCATGTCTAGGTTTTTCCCCAGCCCCAACGAGAGGCCAACTACTATGGGAATTAGTTGAAGCCCGGCGAATACCTGCAAATTTCATCAATGGATTGACTCTTCCACGCAGCGATTTTGGTTCCCTGACCTGAGCTGCAACCATGGCCCAGTCGTCCATGCCAAAGATATTCCATTTAATAAAGCATCTAGTGAGGAAGGTTACAGAAGAGTAGGTAAATGCCATAAAAGTGGCGATGTAGATCAGTCCTCCATGGTCGTCGGGAGTGATAGTGGAGAACCGATCGCCAGCAGGGACAGCAGCCATGACTGAAGAACGGATAGGCGAAAGGAGGTTCAAGGAATTTGACCAAGGACAAGGAGCGAGGTAGATGATAGATATATCCCGTGCTCGACGTGAAGCTCTCTCCCCCCGGCAGGGCTCAAACAGTCAAGCTTGGATAGAGCATGTTGTGCGTGGCGGAGCTCAGGACTCCGGTTTGAGTTCAGTAGCCCTATGAGTGGTCCCGGTATCAAGGAGAATTGAGAGATCACCAGAAAAGATGCCTTAACCGGATGCATTTTGTTGTCAAGATACGCAGTGCCGCCCGGATGTTATGCCACCCTGAAGTGATCCCCAAACCCGCCCCGACAGCAGATAGAGGTTGCGAGAGGGACGCAGGTCGAAAATAATAGCACGAGAAGCGAACCTATCACACCACACAGCGGCGTTGGCGAGGATCGACATGGCGCGCCCTCATAGACAATCCGCCGAATAGAGGACGATGGAGGGCGTGCGGCCCGTGCTCGATCTATGCCGACATTTCTTTTTCGTGCCGTGTCGGCGAGCCGTGGATACTGTAGGTCGGAGGCTGCTCGTCTATTCCGCTGCTTGTGGAAGAGCAAGTCACCATGCAACGCCTCAGCGCAGCCAAACCAAATCTCATCTCCCTTTCTCCCGCGGCTCTCCCATCAGCCATTGGAGCCGTACTGCACTCTTTCCGTAAATGCTCGTCACCCTCATGTAACTAGCTTGAAATGGTGCCAGCCATGCCCTTGTAACGCCATTGTCCTGCATCTCCATGACCGTGACAAGATGCCCCTGGGCGCATTGGCCTTCCCCATTCACATTTTGTGACGGACGCAACGTCTTTGGATGCTTCACACGAAATGGTCCGTTCACCGCAATCACGAACGCCTAGGTGGCGTATGTTGGAGCTGCAGTCAAACCTTGAGTTTCTGTCCGAACCTGGATTCCCCCGTCAGATGGCAACAGGGTTTGTTTATCTGGCCCGCCATTTCCTTTCGTCTCCGCTGCAGTCTTCCTGGAGACCAGAGTGCCGCCCCTCTTCCTCGAAGCCTTTTATTTCAATTCTTCCATACCAGTTTTCCTTCTCATACTAGCCTCCGTAATAACAAGCGAAAACCATGGAGGACACTAAAGGCGCTGAAGTTCGCGTCAATGGCCATGAAGATGCTGAGCTGCAAGGAGAGAATGTGGTCGTTTCCGAGAAGAAGGGCACACCGGACGATCAGAAAGACATGCATCGCATGGGAAAGATGCAGGAGATGAGGGTGAGTTCAAGTGGTTTTTCATGCATTCTAACCTAGCTAACAGCTCAAGTAGCGTAACTTCCGATTCGTCTCAATCTTTGGCTATTCTATGATTCTTATGGCCACATGGGAAACTGGATTGACGTGAGCATTTCCACTTTTGTAGCATCAGCATCAAACAACCCATAACTAATTGGATTCAAAATCAGAACTCTGGGCTTACCATTACTCAACGGCGGAACCGGTGGCGCAATTTTCGTTTATATTGCAACCGCACTTGGAATGTGCTTTGTCATTTCTTCCATGGCAGAAATGGCCTCCATGTAAGTCGGAATCTCTTCCTGATTCTACTAATGCTTGATATTAATGAGTAGATAGGGCTCCCACTTCAGGTATCCACAGTCCCAATTTCCGAAAACATCTTCGCATCGAATTCTTCAAAATGATACTAACTCCGGTTGCTCAGGTGGTCAATACCACTGGGTTTCTGAATTCGCTCCGAGAGAGCACCAGAAATTTCTCAGCTATCTAGTTGGTAAGAATCTCCAGACGCCATAATTTAATAGTAGATTTGCAAAACACTGACAACCAACAGGCTGGCTCTGCGTTCTTGGCTGGCAAACTGGAATCCCCTCGATTGGCTACCTTGCCGGCACTCAGATCCAGGGTCTCATTATTTTAAACAACCCCAACTATGTCCCCGAGAGGTGGCACGGAACTCTACTGGTGATCGCGGTAGCATCATACTCGATCATTTTCAACACCGTTCTTGCGAGGCGTCTACCCCTTATTGAAGGAATTGTGTTAATTCTCCATCTGTTTGGTTTCTTCGCAATTCTCATTGTACTCTGGGTCCTCGCTCCACGGAGTAAAGCGAGCGACGTTTTCGGGCAATTCCAGGATAATGCCGGCTGGGGCAATGTTGGCCTATCATGTCTTGTAGGCATGCTAGCTCCTATCTTCTCGCTACTGGGCTCCGACGCTGCCACCCATATGTCTGAAGAACTCCGCGACGCCTCTTATACACTCCCGAGGGCGATGTTATGGACAGCTGCCTCCAATAGCGTTCTTGGCCTCATCATGATCATTACGCTCTGCTTCTGTCTTGGAGACGTGCAGACGATCATTAGCACCCCAACTGGATATCCCTTCATCCAGGTGTTCTATAACGCCACGGGTTCAAACGTAGCCACCTCGGTGTTGACTTCTATCACCATCGTCATGTCGATTTTCGGCTGTGTGAATAACGTAGCTACCTCTTCACGCCAGCTGTTCGCTTTTGCACGTGACCATGGCGTACCTTTTGGCGACTTCCTCGCATATGTAAGTCCTCAATGTACTCTCCCAATAACTAGCGTGCTAATTTTTTAATTCAGGTGCGTCCTGGCTGGGATATTCCTCTAAACTCGGTCCTCGTATCCTTCGTCATTGCTATCCTTCTATCCCTCATCAATATCGGCAGCACCGTGGCCTTTAACAGTATCGCCTCTCTCGGCACGTGCGCGCTCCTCTCATCCTATATCATCTCCTGCTCTTGCATGTTCATCAAGCGATGGCGCAAGGAGCCACTTCTTCCCTCCCGCTTCTCTCTCGGCAAATATGGGCTTGCAATCAACGCCATCTCAGTCATTTATCTCTCGGTTGCTCTTGTGTTTTCTTTCTTCCCCGTGGCGCCGCACCCGACGCCAGCCTTTATGAACTGGAATATTCTTATTTATGGCGTAACGATTATTTTCTCGCTCGCATACTTTATGTTCCGGGGAAGGCACCAGTATGTTGGGCCTGTGGAATACCTGAATAAGAGTATGTAGGAATGCAATCGCTATAATAGGTTGAGGATATCTACAATACTCTGTCATTCAAATGGACGTTAGTATCGCCTTTCGCATTAGGTTATGTAGAAACAACTAAGCGCAAATGACTACCTCGTTACATTATAACACATTTTACTACTATGATATGGAAGAATGCATTGATTCTTAATACATTTAAACCCACTACATCCTTTTCAAACTATTTGCAGGACAGATGAGGCGAAACACTCAAAGAGTTAGTTACAACCGAGAGGCCATAAGCAACAGCAGCAGAATGAGATATTCAGTAACACTTGACTGAAAAAACATGGTACAATGCCGGAGAACAATTAAATGTGTGTATAGCGATATCACTATCATTCCAATGCCATATCAACTACAACCGGATCCTTCACATCAAACTCTCTCTCTTGCAAAACTGTATCTCTCCTGGAACGTATCTTCGTCGGCTCACTTTCCGAAACCATGAGAGACTGGAAGAGCTCCTCGGCCAATCTACCTTCCGTTAAGCCGGCTCGTAACTTAGAATCCTCTTCTTTTGGATCTTCATCTTCAAGCTCCAACCGTCGCTTCCCAGTTCCTTCTATGAAAGATTCAGTGTTCGCAGTAATGAATGAATGAATAAATTGACCACTTATCGCATCGTATTCATAAGAGAGCTGATTTATCGCGATATGAATNAATAATTGCGATATTGTAGATCACCAGTCTTGGCATGGTGTTGTACTAAATTGTAGCAGTCAAAGTCTCCACAGAGGCCTCTACCCCCCTTAGCATTCACCAGTAGCTCTTTCCTCCAACCTCTTACAACTCCTCCCCTTACCTATGACTTCAGGCACTCCGATCGCTCAATATTCGCTGATCTAAGCCTCATGTGTTGCTAGGTGATTGTCCTTCGCGCTCCGGAAAATATTCGGAAGCATTTGACTCTTGCGTATACACAAGAACATACGACGCAAAACTGGTCCTATGTTTACATCTTACTACATCACAAGTGCTTCAAGCCTTTCTATATATTCATAATATTATGGATATTCATTCATAAGGACTTTCAGATTATCCAATCATTATCACTCCTTATGAATGAATATATCGTTAAGAAGCAATGAATAAAATTATCATTGCGAACACTGGAAAGATTTGGAAGGATTTAGGATCTTTGGGCTTTTTCTAATGATTACAGGCAGACGACCTTCTATCGGATCGGACAATTTGTTCCAAGTTTTTGCCGATTTGTTCAATATTATCTGGATCCTCTCATCCATCGTCTTTGGTATCCAAATTGTTGCAGTGCTTGTATCCAGGCCAGGCCAATTAGGAATTTTAGTGAGCTCAAGGCTTTTAGCAGTGTACTCATCTGAGTTTTGTTTCCAGAGATGGATATCCAATGCCGTCGGCGAACGAAGGGTGGATACGCCGCGATCAGTTCCATTAGCCGTCATTTGCGCACTATCATTTTTGACCACTATTTCAGAACCAGCGCCCACTTCCTCCTTGCTGTTGATTGGATCCAATGATGTAGATGCCTCTCTGCCGGAATCCGGTGGCAGTACGCTAGGTTCAGCTGGCTGAGGCATTAAGTCTTGAATTTCGTTTGGGATCTTTTGAATAATCGGGAGACTCCGTGAAGAGGTCTTAATCATTACATACTCTCCACAGTTCGAAAAATTCACAGTGTGACCCCAACCTTCAGCGGTTAAGCAGCGGTGGGGCATGGCGTTAGCTAAAACATTGTCAGCAATTCCCAAATCTTCATGAGTATTTTATTGCACTTACCATGATTAAATGTCCACAGGAAGGTGTCACCAAGGAGACTAAATGCCAACAGAGGCTTCTCAGGGTGAAACATTGCGCTGACTTGTTGTAACAACCCTCGAATTGGCAAACGAACGTAATCCGTGGTGAAGCTATTCATCAGAACTTGTCGTGGTTTCCCAACCTCATGGATCTCATACACAAGAAGACCCATTGGCCTCGTCTCCACACATGGGTTGTCTATGAAGAAAATGTATCGACCGTCTGGACTCTGGACTGAGTGTTATCCAATAGAGATAAGTCCCTGGGGGTGGCAACCGCCAGCTTTTTAACAGACCATCATTCCAAAATGATTCCAGGGATTCGTTAGAATTTAAGTCAAGCAGTAATGGCTTCAACTCCAGGTTTGACATTTCGTTAATACTAGGCAATGAATAAAAGGTACGCAGGACAGTGAAGTGTTTGAGATCCGCGCTGATAGCAGTGGGAAATTGCATTTCCCAAGCCGAGCTGGTCATAACCGAATCCCACTGTGAGGATTATTGCATTTGTATCCGAATCTCGGTTTGCTCTAATGGAATCCGAAGATCGGCAAGGCGAGATGGGGGATCTGAATTCAGCCATACTTCATAGCGGGCGGTCCATCCTAGGGTAATTTCCTTGAGTTCTTTACTCCATGACTTAAAAGAAATGAAGTCCGATGTTGTTTTCTGATATAGCCTGCCTATTTTTTTAGTCGACATTCAAACATTAAAGGTGTCCGTTTAAGACTTTAACTGACTTTGACGGCCATATGCTAAGGACACCAACATGCCGACCATCAGGGGTAGCTTCCGATATTTTGCTCAGATACTGACTGCTTGTTTTTGCACTAGTGATAGTATCTACAGATAAACTGTCAACTTGAACATTGTTGGCCTTAAGTAATCGACTAGATGTGAAATCCGTCACTTCCTCCCAGATGATGCAGGGAGATTTCATTAGTTGAGCACCCCACTCCACTTGTATTCTTTCTAGCTGAGATGTTAGACAGAGACTGTCGGCGTAGATTTTACGTGTCTCTTCCTCCCTGGGCACATTACTGTTCATTCGTTGCTTGGCCCAATCAGACCAGCCTTGTAGCGCTCTAGATTGTGGAGGTGTTTTAAATACGTAAGAAGCCTCTATCCAAGCCATTAACGCATTTTTTTGTGCTAGGAATTGATTTAGAGCCGCCAAAAGCTCACTCCAGGCTGCGTGTGAAGCTTCAGGCCTTTCTTCCTTGTATGCTCTTTGTAAATGGAATTCACTTCCCTGGAGATGGTGGATCCAGAAAAGAGCTGAGTAGTTGCATAATGGGAAAGTGTGGTCTAGCATGTCAGCATCAACGTTGTGACCAATCTGACCACCCAATGGCTGCGCAGGCAAAGTGAACGTAAGATACTGAAGACAATCTCGAGCAACCTGAAAGGGTGAAATTGTTCCGGTTTCAACAAGAGGGTTTCTGGTGACAGAAAATGGCAGCGAGAAGTACTGTCGACCTGAATCAGGTTATCTTGCCACCGACTCAGCTACCTCTATTGACTCGGTCATTGACTCAGCCATTAACTCGGTCACCTACCCCGTCTTGACTCAGTCACCTACCCCTTGTTTCCATTGCCACCCCCCTCCCCCCTTCTCGTTCTCATTTCCTACACCTTTCTTATGTATATATAAAGGCTCTTAGAGCCACACTCAATAGACAGAGTCCTCATTCTTTTCTTACAATCGGTGCACGGACATCCGATCGACAAGTACTCTTTGGCCGAAAGATGTATAAATCTGTAACAAGGAACGTGCTCGGAATACCTTGAGTCGAGCAACATGACCCTTTCGGTGAGACTAGCACAGACCATAACAACAACTCGGCTCAAATCCTCACAATAATCGGGGGTAGAATTCCTTATACTTTGAAGCTCGCCCAACTCGAGTTCAGTGAGTGGCCGCTGCGCATACGTTAACCATGTGATGATACATTTTGCCAATTGTTGATCAGCGCCAGATTTTCCACAGATACGATCGGTTATTCGCAAGTACATGTCGGGAAGGCCTTCCGGATGAAATCCTTACTAATGTATATGTAGACTACGAGGATGATCTCACCCTTGAACAGAAAACGGGTAACTCCCCTGGATCTACTGGATTCGCCCGATATGAGGAGTTCCTCAGCCGAGAGCTTCCTCGCCATGTCCGTAAGGAACTGGAACTTGCTATGGATTCCGAACTTGAGCTAATTGAAGATAGACTCAAGAGCCAGCTTGTGGATATTGTTCGCGACTGCCAAGAGAAGCTTTTCCACATCTATCAGGAATCACTTCAACCACCTATCTCTTCTAATGAACCAAGTGTTGACGCCCCTGTCACAGAGATATTTCCGGCCGCTGGCAATTCAAATACTGTTGTGCCTCCGAGATCGTCGGTTAGCATCGAGAATGAGAACCAGTTAGCCACATCTGTACCGCCTTCGTATCTGGCGCTACACTTTTCGCAATTGGACCAATCCCTTTTTCCCGGACCATTCTTGGAACTTAGCTAAGCGTCTAACGCAGGGCATAGCTCACTTGGCTGGCTGCTTCAGCCAGTGACAAGCAATGTTAATGATGTGTGGAGCTAAATCCAGGAATAGCCTATCTAGGGATGGGATACTTTTATAGATAGTGTCTGCCATAGAGGTCCTGGGGGTTGAACTTGAGTGATATTAGGAAATTTAGAGTACCATAGATTTCAATTTTGTATAGAGGTGTATGGAGGTGCGGCATTCATAGAATTAAGCATGGGCGGTTTCCACGCCTTTACCCCGGTCACTGCTCTCGATCAACGCACTTCCTTCTCGTATAAATATATCGACTATTTCTTCGACGTGACTCATCTAGCAACCTCTATGCTATATATAAACTTGACACCCTAAAAACAAAGTTGACCTCACTGCCCTTTCAATACTAAATAATCTCAAATACACGAAAGAGTGGTGATATTATGCTTTTATGTGAGCTAATCTAGCGTGATAGGTGTCCAACAGCCAGGAAGACTCATCAGAATTGCTCTACAATATGATCGAAGCTGATGTGATCCAACATCTTCTATCCCTCAAAGTAGGTATCGTTATCATACAATAAATAGCCCGCTCACCTCCTTCCACGTATCCCACACTTACGAGTCTCCACCAGAATCACCACCCCATCCACCACTGTAAGCACTACCGTAATACGTCGTCGTAGTAGTTGTAGTGGGGCAAGCCTCCATACATTTCGAGAGGCACTGCAGAAAGAGGAACGCGAGCCATATACTAATAAGCGCGACAGCGACCAACATGATAGGAAGCACGACAAGGAAAAACAGCGCAAGAATCGGCAGTACGCAAAGCTTAGCTAGTGCCACGCACGCGAACAGAAGCAACCCGTACGACGAAGGGTATTGCGGCGTGTTGTTCCAGACAGGCTGATTCGAAATTGTCTGCCCTCCCAACGAGGTCTCGAAGGCTGCTGCATATTGCACACTCGCTGCTATCCACAAGGCTGCGGCTGCGACCATTAGGCTTGCATCAAATAGTGCAACACCTATCGCAATTGTCTTCCGTGAAGAATGGCTGAGCAAGTATGCGGCAACGGCAGCGGCAATGCCAATCGGTCCGGCCACCAAGGATGTCACTGTCAATCCGGCAGCAGCGTGTATGAGAGATTCACGGTGGGCTTTACTGGCAGATGTGTTATCTGTCATGTTGTGACCCCACGAGTCCCAGAACGATTGAAGGCTGATAGCGGTCACATTTGGCATGGATGCTTTCTCGATATCTTGCTTGATGACGGCGTCAAGGTCAAGAGGATGGATGAACTTATTGGTGCAATGGACTTCATTCTTGTCCGTAAATTCCCTACACACGCCTAATACACATCGCATTATTCGTAAGCTGACTAGTTCTGCAAGTCTCCGAAGCTGGTATATTGAAGCGATTGAAGAAAGCGCCGCGAGCAGCAAGGGTGAGTAGCAACAAAAGGAAGTATCTAGAGGGAAACCAACCTGACATCCCAAACCGGTAAATATCTGGTAGCGCGGAGAGGTCTTCTTTCAACTTTTCT
Organism: Cenococcum geophilum 1.58; assembly: GCF_001692895.1. NCBI lineage: Eukaryota > Fungi > Ascomycota > Dothideomycetes > Gloniales > Gloniaceae > Cenococcum > Cenococcum geophilum. The sequence continues at coordinate 1,876,151 of NW_027137561.1, forward strand.
TCGTCGTAAAGTTGGACATTTGTCGTATTTTGGACCATTGCATTGTATCGAAAAGCTAGAACTTGCGGGTTGATAGAGAACAAAGCGAATGAATGTGTTGCAGGAGACATGCATCCTATTGGCATGAGGAGCGAAAAGCCGAATGCCACTTCAATTTACTTGTTAGCCTCACTTTTAAAACCCGTGGTAGGAGGAAAGCGTGACAGTTCACGAATGATACATACCAATAGCCATGGCTACAAACCAGATCCTTGTGAGGCTTGATTCATCGAGGGCTTTGTGGATTAGGTTGGAGACACCTCCCTTCAACCTCTCACCTCTTCCATCTTTGAGTTCTGACATTGCCCAATTGGTTCTGATAATATTCTTAACTTTCTTGTAAAGGGCAAAGAATGTGATTATTTGTCGTGCTCAGTATCTCGTTGATGCCATCCGACGAACCAACGGAAATGGTTGCTCGTTAGTGTTTAATCGATACGTTGACTAGGCTTGCAAAAATCTGCAAGAATGATAAGACCGAGGTGTAACTGCAATGAAAAAGAATGAAAGGGAGATCGTCTGAGGTATTATAAAAGGCGATAGTATATAAGGAATGAGGACACTTTCCCGTTAATGACAGAGTATAGAACTAAGCAAGAGTAGACAGATTTGAGTAGAAAAAAGAGGCGGATATCAGGAGACATTAAAATAAGATACATTGCGAAAGGTCAAGAAAGCATAAGGGATTCTCTTCGACCTGAAGCGCTGTGGCACGAGGGCTTGAGGAGTTTAGAGAGTTTCAGAGGCGCCAAAATATTAGTTTTCCATGCTTAATGCATGTGAAGCTCGGCTTGAAGCTGGGCATTCGACTGTGTGGAAGATTGGCATTGCTTGGCGACTCGTATAAGAAAAAGGGGTTCGATTGCTCCTAAAATAAAATTAACAACTACTAAGTATGCTCCCATTGACTACCTATCTTCGCGAAGATATAACAATAGTTCACGGCTCAAAAGTACTGTTGGTGTTTGGGCAGAGTGTGTACCAACTTACTGGCAGGTTGCGGGGGAAAGGGGGGAGCGGGGCGGGAGCCGTGCTAAAGGAGCACGGATCAGGAGATTAGAAAAGTGGAAGATTCCGTTTTGTCTCGGTCATGCTAAACCCTTCTCAGCGAGAGCAACTGTTACCCCATAAATCTCATCTCATTCTTCCGAGTGCCACAATTTTTGTTCGTTAACATTTCAATTCAACGATTTTCGATATCGCTGTTGCCAGCAAGCTAAATACAGCTTCAAACATCTACCATTACTCTATCATTCCCTTAGATTAAGCCTCTGATCAACCATATAAACGAGGCGTAAAATATTGAAGTTGGTGGCGGTCGGTTAAAGTATTGGCTCGACTTGTTCAGTAAAATCTCTTTAGTACGATACCGTTTGTTCGGCCGAGCGTATCGTAATACCAATGGTATTATTATATCAAGAGTTACAGGGTCAGGGAGGTTCGGTGTCGCCCCCCCCGTGCGCGCAGCAGCGGTGGCATCTAATTTCGCTTGAGCTTCGCCTAAATTAGTATGTAGAGCTAGCAGAATTAGATGTAGTGGCCGCTTGGACGTCGCCGCCTTGCATTAAAGCCATTCGCAATATCTCTTCCTTACCAATATTGTGATCTTTGTTCTGGATCGTGGTATAACTCTTGTCGTCGCCTCCATCGAATATGGCGCCCAACATGCGCGAATGGCAACATGTCTTCCTGGAAATCCTTATTAACGCAGGCGCCACTAATTGACAGTGTGGTGTTTAAGCCAAGTGTTCTCGCAGAGCTGTTTAATAAATTTAACGGAAACTAGAGAGGTACGGAAGGACGAGGCTTAGTTGTATACACTTTGGCCTAAAGAGGGCGCTGAGCTCTTAGATAATTGTTATATTACTCTACCAACTTAATAAGGCACCAAATCTATATCTAGATGAGATAGCTTAGTATATATACGACAGTTTTAGAGTTATAGTAAGCCCGCAGACGATTGCTATAGAGTTAAGAGTTGCTAGCTGGAGTAGGAAGCTAGGAAGCTATATTCTAAATATATGGATAAGGAAATAACTAACTTATATAAGGCTTGTTGTGTTGCTTTAGAGCGGAGTTAGGAGGACCGCAATTAATATTAGGCCAATATCTTACAGTTTACTGTTAAGCAACTTATCTTTATAGATAAATCTAGCGCTAATTTAAAGACGGGTATACGGAAGTTGGCTTAGGCGCTAGTAGGCACGATGCTAATCCTGTATACTCTATATAATCGCGGCGAGCAGTGGCTTAATATTCTGCCTGCGTATACTGTCGATGGTATACTAGTATCGTTAGTATATAGCGGCATAATAAACGCGGATAGATATAATTACTGGATTAAACACTACCTCCTGCCTTGTTATAATCCTTATCCAGCTCTAAGGTTAGTAGTTGTTATAAATAATATAAGCTTCCACTATTTAGAATAGATTAAGTCTCTTTTTACTAAGCGCGGTATAGTGCTCGTCTATTTGCCTATATATTCGCCTAATCTAAATCTAATTAAGGAGTTCTTTAATAAGCTAAAGGAGTATATTTAACGGCATTTTAGATTATAGAGGAGTAAGCCAGAGCTCTAGGGTAATGAGTTTAAAGACTTTCTACGGTGGTGTGTGTTACGGCTTGTATAAATATTTCTAAACCGAAGCTTGTAGAATGCTATATTACGAAGATACTAAGCTAAAGAGAAGGAAAAGGGGTCGCTAGGACCGATGTAAACAAATATATAGGGTGAGCCGCTAAGGCGCTAGCTTTGGGCGGGCCAATCGCAGATCGGCAGAATATAGCAGAATTTGGTAGGTAACGTGCGATAGCGCCGTTACGGTGTGTAGATACTATAGGTAGAAGGAGTAATAGCGCTAGAGCCTACTTTAGCCATAGCGGGTATATATAAGGAAGGATTAATAAAAGAGTTAGTAAGTTATTAGATTAAACCTTATAATCCTTAGCGTGGTATTTTTTAGTAGGAGTTAGACGTTGCCTTAGTTAGCTTACTATATTACAGAACTCTTATATAAATTACTAGTAAAGTCTATATTCTACCCTAAACTTTTAGGTAAAGCTATACTGGCGTAAAAAATCTACTACTTATCTTCCTCTAAATCCTTAACACTACTAGAAAGTTAAGTAACTCGTAAAGTCCTTTAGTTCTTAATATCCTAATACACCTATTTAGTAATTGCCTCTAGTACTCCATTATTAATTATTATATTAACTAGCGTCTTACCCTCTTTATTTAGCTTCTACTCTCTAATAATCCTTAAGTCCCACCGCTTTTTATAAGCAACTTAATAGGCAGCCTTAAGATTACTCTCCTACTCTAGGTCTTCTTGTACTAAGAGCTTCTACTAGTTAAAATACTCCCGTAGATTAGCTATATGATTTAAGCCTTGCAAATAAGGTAGAGGAACTATAGGTAATAATCTTACTATTAGGTCTTACCCTAATGGTAATATAGCTAGACGCCTATACTGCCTACTAGTTAAATTAATATAGAATTAATTAACAACGCTAGGTATTAGGAATAGGGCAAATTGCCGCCATGTAAGGCAAATTGCCGTCACGTGTTGCCGCGGCACTACCGTAGCGAGGAACCTTAAGTTCCTTAACCCTTACCCCTATCTATAAAAATAAGAACAATAACCATCATACTATCTACGAACCGTAGCTACGTAATATCCCCTTGTGAGTCCAACACTAATTAGTGGTTAACTTTACAGTTATGCCATAGAACAGCTAGGTATTCACTAAAAAGAGACGAGCCACTGTACCAGTGCTACTCGTGCTAAGGGAAGCTGTCTTTTAAGGTTAGAACTGGTTCTAAATCTTAAATAAAACTCTTCCACGAATCTAAGGATCTAAAGGCTAGAACTAGTCCTAAGCCTTCCCCAGATTATAAATTCTTGCGTTTATTATATAGAACAACACGCTTTATAAGTCTTCGTGATTTAAGGCTAGAACTGGTCCTAAGCCCTATAATCGCAAATATATGTTATAAACGCGTACTAAACGATAATCCCTATACTACTAATATTCCCTTTCTCTAAAGATATAACTATGGCCACTCTAAACAATTGGAGAGACTCCTTACTATTAGGGGTAGCTATATACGCGAAACTTATTAATAAAGATTGGGATGTATTTACCTTTAATGTAACAACCTATACCGTAAAATAAGTTAACGGCTTTCTTCTATACTATATTCTATTCTACTAAGATAGCTACTACGCTGATTTATAGTTATAGGAATACTTTAGGAAGGATTTTATAGAATAGACCGCCGATACCTAGGCACTTAGTAATGTTAATATTATTTAGGATTTTTAAGACTCCCTCTAAAGGAATAGGGTATATATTGCTAAGGACGGTAACCTAATTGCTAGTAATATTCACGCTATTCTTACTAATATAGAAGAACTAGTATAGATGGAAGCTAAGATTATATGTTAACTACGGAAACCTAAAACTAACCTATATTTTTTGGAAGGTAACTTTAATTTAAAATGAAACCCCTAGAACGCTACTCTCCTACCTAAAGGTGCTCTACTACCTAGAGGTGCTCTTCCTCTACCTTTACTACCTTTAACTCCTCTATCCTAGCTAACCGATGAGCTTTTATCTTAAGAAGTTATAAATCTAATAAAGGTATATTTAGACGAAGAGAAGAAGTTTAAAGGAGAATTATACAATATACTTAGAGTAAAACTATAGGTCTTTTATAACTGCTATAATAAGGTTAAAATTTAACGCNACTAGTTCTATTATNCTTTCTCTNTTATATTAAAGGGACGGGNNGNNACGTTCTATTACGACTATATTATAGGTAAAAACTATAGCTTTAATATAATGCTTTAGCTTACTAGAGCCTACTTTGAAACTAATAAAAACCGCTAACTCTATATATCCGAATGGCGGGAGACTATATTCTAAAGAGTTATCGCTTCTAACCTAATAATAACTTACCTAGAGTGCCTTTAACTACTCTTTAATAAACTCTAGAAAATCTAATATAGACTTACTAAAACTTACTAAAATAAGAACAGCCTAAGGGACTAGGTTATCTTAGTATGCTATAGCGTTCCTAAGTATAACTTGGCGCTATATAAACCTATAAATACATTTAAAGGAGTATATACTAAGCTACGCTCCGCCGTAGGTACTATAATGCGAATATAAGAATCTTAATAGCTCTATACTAAAAGCCCTACCTAACTAAGCGTTCCCAACTAATATGATTATAACTAGACTAATTAAATATATAGCGGCCGTAGTAGGGAATACGGTAAAGGGTATAATTAATATCAACTATAAGGTAATTATGGAGGTCCTTATAGAGGTTCATTTCGAAGTAATTGCTAAAAGAAGTGCTACGTTTATAAGAAGCTAAATTGCTAGTTAACTAGATACTCCCTTAATAAGCGAAAAGAGGTATATAATAAGTTCCGTTAAAATATAAGAAACGTCAGAAATTATAAGGTTACTACAGCCTACTTCTAAAGCTTCCTAGTTTAATATAAAGGCGTAAAAGACCTTAAGGGTAAGGTTAATAAGACCAAATAGCTCCTTATAGATATAGAAATTAAGGACTACTTACCTAACTAATACTTTACTAAGTATAGTAAGGTAAATGGTATATAAACTATTGCTATTCTTAATAACCAATCTACGCTCCATTTTATTATAAAGTTAGATATCTTTAATAAGCTAAAGGAGAGCTCCGCGTTTTTCTTTAATAATAGATACTTAGCGAATGTCTTTTATAGTATTATGCCGGATACTAGAGCCGCAGGAGTATCTATAGTAGGAGAACCTTAAGTTTAAGCCCTTTAGTAGCTTAATAGCTCTGTTTAGATTAATTATTTAACGGTAGGCTAATATATAATTTGTTTTGGCAAAGGTACTGCGATCTCTCTTAGCACAATTAGGGTTTAAACCCCCTTAGGGTATATTACTTTTTACGTTGTTCCTATAAACACCCTATTTTTATTTTGTATTAGAGATATAAATAAACTAGGCGTTAAGTTTAATAACCTTAAGAATATGCTTGTGTAGGGAGATAATCGGGTGCCTATTGTACGTAAGTAGGGTTACCCTTAGCTGCTCTTTTAATAACTAGAAAAGAGTGTTACTTAGAGCTATTTAACTAAGTTAGAGTTACGCTAACTATACCGTTGTTTTAGTTACCTATTAGTTTACTAATTACTTAGGGTTCTTTAGTAAGTAGGCTATGAAGTTAAGGTTAAGGTAATTAAGTATTTTATAAAATATTATTATTACTGTTAAATAAACCAGAGGTCCCCTAGCCGATTTAAGTTTACCCTTAAAGATGACTATAACTTTAACTTCTGTATTATTGTTGATATTATATACCTTAGCGGTAAGCTAGTACTCTAAGTTGTTGACTTCTTAACCTTTTTCTAAGCTGTATGATTCTTAAAGGATATATTAGCTAGGAACGTATAGGATACCCTTTAGTTATGCTAGATTAATGTCTACCTAGGACCCCCTAATTAAATCGTCTATAATGTAGGAAAGAACTTCTTATCTATAGAGTTCCGACAATAAATAAAGGCAATGGCAATTGAGGTTAAGGAAGTCCCTATTAAGGTATATAATAGTATTGGAAAAGTAGAGCGATATTACGCGCTATTACGCCGCGTATATAAGATTATCTCTTTAGAACTAAAGGATGTTAGCGAAGAACTTACCTTATAAATAGCTGTTAAAGCTGTTAACGATTCCGCTAGCCTGGATGGACTTATACCTATATTACTAGTCTTTAGCGCCTACCCACGAATAACTAACGATTTTCCACTATCTCCCTCTATTGTGTAATAAGCTAAGGCGATTTACAAGGCAATAAAGGAGGTGTAACGCCTCTATGCTATACGCTAGGTTAATAACGTACTAGGAATGAGAAATGGCCTAAATACCTTAACTGCGCTTGATTTACCACTCTAGTCTAAAGTACGCATATAGCGTAAAAGGGGAGGATAGTTAGGCCCATATTAACTTATTATAATTAATAGTTAAACTTATACTATTTAGATGCCTTATAGACCTACCTAATTCTATTTAACTGTTATTAAGCCTTACTATAAAGATAATAATTTTAAGCCTTTATAGGATGCCCTAGAAGATACCCTAAAAGAGAACTATAACTAATATACTCTAGAAGGCGACTACGATTTTAATATAATTATAGTAGATACGCTATAACTACGACGCGGTAGAGGTTGCTTAAAGGGATTATAAAATTGCTAATACCTTATTAATTTTAAAGAACAATTTATTGCCGCTATTAAGAATAAAGTTAAGTTATTAATGGCCTTTATAATAGCTAAAGAGAAGGCTGACTTTAAGCTCGCAAAACAGCTCTAAAAGGAAGGTTATATTATAACCCTAGGAGCTCCTTTCTAAGCATCCGACAAGCAGGAAATTGACGGTTTTATTATAAGAGGAATCTTTAAATTTAAGAAGTATAACCCTACTAAGTTTAATGGAATTCGCATCTTTAAGTTAAGAATGGTTAATGAGATTAAGGGTAAAGCTACTAACGCCCTATTTAAGAAATTAAGGCTTGTTATTTAAGGTTATAACAATAATAGTAAGGAGGTAATTTTTATATAATCTCCTATAATATAACGAGCTAGTTAGCGAGTTATTATTATACTAGCTCCCTCCTTAATAAAGAATAGAATAGCAGTTTATTTATAAGATATTACTTAGGCCTATACCCAATTAGAGACGCGCCTTTAGTACTTAATACTGGCATACCTTCCAGAGTAAATTCGCTACCAATATCCTAAAGATATAATTATGGTTATACTTAAGCCACTATATAGAATTGCAGAAGTAGGAACTTATTAATAGGCTACCTATAGTAAGCACTATAAAGAGAAGCTTTTAATAACTACTTCTATATTTAATCCCTACTTCCTTATTACAACTACGGGAACTCTATTTAGAATTATTGGTATATAAACTAACAATATAATTATCTTAGGAGACGACTAATTTTTAGCTCTTAAAGAAGACGAGCTAGTAAAGGTAAATCTTATAGCAAAGCTAAAGGAAAAGCTTAGTTTAATAATACTATTACTCTTTAATAGATGTATCCTCTCCCTAAATAAGGATTCTATTACTCTATGCTAGAAGGGTTAAGGTAAAAAGATTAACGTTATTAACGCTAATTCTCCAAAGTAAGGATATATGGAGTAACGCGCTTATAGAGCTTATATTGCTTCTATTTATTAACCTAAGGCTTTATTTAATCTCTCTGTTACCGCCTAATACTAGAAACCAACTAAGGATAATATCCTTGCCCTAAATAAGCGTCTTTTTTAGTAAATAAACCATCTTAATTGGGGACTACTCTATATGCCTATTAATCTTCCTACTGCTAAGCTCTTTGTATTTGTTAATAGATTGTTTATAAATAATAAAGATTTTAGCTCCTAGTTAGGATATAAGATTATTATTATAAATGAATTTACTAGAGAGAATAACTTTATAATTTATAGTAATCTTATCTATTAGAGCTTAACTAAGAGCAAGCGCGTTACCTAAAGTGTTTTGGCGTTAGAGATATATAAAATAGTTAGCGGAGTTAATATAGCAATTATAATTGGAACTACCCTAAAGATAATTATAGATTAACTCGAACTTTCTGTTATCCCTATAATTATATACACTAACTTATATTCCCTCTATAAGTATTTAGTTAAGCTTAGTACTATGAAAGAGAAGCGCCTTATAATTAATATTATAGTACTTTGGTAATCCTATAAGTGTTAAGAACTCTTTAAAATTTAATGGATTAATGGCTAAGATAACCTAGTAGATATAATGACGAAGGCGAACCCAAACAAGGCACTAGAGACGTTTATTAATATAAATACTCTATATATACGAGTTAAAGGTTAGGTTAAAAGGGAGTCTTTAGAAATTTCTTAATTACGTGAGGTCTTAAGATGTCTAGGAACTTTAACCGGCGGTTAAAGTTGTCTAATTGGTTAGATTCTCTTGCTAAGACTTTTTAGAGCATGATATTCTATAGACCCTAACTTAATCCAGCCAATTAGGATTTTCCATCCCCGGGATGGAAAATTACCATTAGCTTGCTTACTGCTAGCGCCTTAGCGGCCTACCCGTCTTTGCTAACTGCTATATTGTCGCATAGTGTTTGGTCTTGTTATACACTATCTGGTATCGTTGCATCCTATCTGTTTATATATATATAAATAGCAACCACAAAAAGAAGAGTTGCTAGTGTTAGGAATAGGGCAAATTGCCGCTATATAAGGCAAATTGCCGTCACGTAAGGCAAGTTGCCGTTATGTGTCGCAGCGGCACTACCGTAGTGAGGAACCTTAAGTTCCTCGACCCTTACCCCTATCTATGAAAATAAGAACAATAACCATTATACTATCTACGAACCGTAGCTACGTGATATCCCCTTGTGAGTCCAACACTAGGAGTAGTAAGTGTAGGTAACTTAGTAGAGGTAAGTTAAGACTTCTTACTACCTCCCTTTTTCCAATCTTAAAGCTTTTTAAATAGCTTACTATAAGGTATATAAATAGTAGCTAAACTATCCTTAATAGCCCGCGCCTACTCCTTAAGGTCCTCCTATATTAGCTTATAGTTAACTTAGCAATAAATCTAGTACTAAAAAGAGCCTAGGTACCTCTTCTTATACTCCTACTCCTTATATAGCTTTAGCTAGAGCTTAGTAATCTTTAGGCGGGAGTCTAGAGAAGTAATATTACTAGCCTTGTGTTATTTAGATTGCGGTATACTTAGAGGCGTATCCTGCGAGGAGACAGTAGCAGCTAGCTATAATAATAACTGTGCGGCCATTATAGAATAATTAGCAGAGCGAGCGGTAGATCTAGCTTAATTATTTACCTTAATATATATAAAGCCGACTTTAACTAAGAGCTGCTTAGTAGAGCCATCTATATTCTAGTGCTTCTTTACTAAACCTATAAGTTTACTATTAATTAAGCTCTAGCTAGCTTCCTAACTAGGATTAATCTTAAACGTTACTTAAGTCTTATTCTTCTCTATATATAAAACCGACGCATTATATAACTTTTATATAACGCGATGGCTAGGAAGCTGCTGCTTAATAGCCTTATTAATTATAGGCAGTATATTATAACTATATGCGAACAAAAGGCTTAGGCGAGAGTTAGTAAAAGTATATATAACTATATTCTAAGTCCGTACGCCCTTCTTAAGCCTAGCTAATAATAGGAGATAATAGTTAAAAAAGATACCTCTACCGTTTAGCTTTACCTGCTCTAATTTATGCTTAAATTAAAGCCTTAGTAATAGCTCCTTCTCCTTACTTTCTGTTATTAAATTTTTAGGTATTAGCTCGGATACTTATAAAGGAAGTATAGGGGGTCTCCGCAATCAACGTGGGGTTTATATACGGTAGCTAGTATTATCTAAATTAAGCTTTAGGTGGAGGTACGGTAACTAATAATTTTATTACTAACTTAAAAAATAATAGGAACCTATATTTAAGAGCTGCGTAAGACACAGCAGCTACGGAGGAGCCCTTATTGTATTATAATCCTACAATTAATAAAAGCGTTAAACCTCCTCACGACCTGCCTCCTCCGCTACCTTAGGATCGTTCAATATTTCCTTAAGCTCGCCGTTAGCAAAAGCAGCTGCCTGCCGTGATAGTAACCCATTAAACGCTGTCGGTAGAGAGAAGTTAAGCTACGTGCCAATCTGGCTACTAAATGCGGGCGGCAGAGTCACGACCGTACTTATACTTAAGCTCTGCGTTAAGATAGGTGGTTAAGTAGATAAGGACAGTGTTGGCAACAGTCGAGGCCTTTAAAGGGGTGGACAAGAAGGACTTCCAACGGCGGCAGCGGCAGTACGTTTGGAGCTCATATTGACGAGGAAGGCTCTATTACACCAAGATCTAGAGCAAATATCACAATATTGGTAAGGAAGAGAAGTTGCGAATGGCTTCAATGCAAGGCGGCGACGTCCAAGCGGCCACTACATCTAATTCTGCTAGCTCTACATACTAATTTAGGCGAAGCTCAAGCGAAATTAGACGCCACCGCTGCTGCGCGCACGGGGGGGGGCGACACCGAACCTCCCTGACCCTGTACGTGTTGGGTGAATAAGTAGGAAAAAAAGGAGCTTAATACCTAAAAAGGCTTAGGATGTCTACCTCGCAGGCTAAATAGGGCCCTCTCCCATACAAATTCTCTACTGGTTATACCGATATTGGTAGTAGGTGCTTAACGATATTGCCAAAAGTCAGATTATCGTAATATTACACCAAAAACGGCTTGATTAAGGGGTGTAGATCGTAATGTAGAGGTTATCGTTATATCCGTTGAGGCACAACGCCAAGCTGGCTCGTGCGTGAACACCGGTATCAGATGTACACCTTGTCAACTCCGATTGAAAGCGCGTGTCGATCTTGGTGATCGATCGGCGGAATTTATACCTTTTGAGGTAATAAGCACGGCCATTTTAACGTATTTTCACCTACTTTTGGGTACAAATGTATGCATTTTGGTTAGTGTGATCAACACGCGCTTTCAACCGGATGCGCCGAGACGGTGTACAGTTCTCATCACAAAGGTTCGAATAAGAGCTTCCTATTGGCTAATCCTTATCGATATCGTTACGCCAGAATCAACGGGTTAAGGGATACCCCATGTCGTATTAAGGAGATTTTACTGCATTGTGAGGAAGGATATCGCTTAGGCTTGGCGCATAGGACAAGCACTGCTTAAAATAGCGAGTAAACCACCCGAAAATAGATACCAGTGTCCCAGGATACAGAGTTACTACTGTAATGTTATTTGCATCACTTTATGGACGCGCTGGGTAGGAGTGAATGAGTCAGACTCCAGATACTGGAACATTAGTGTCGTCCATAGGAACATTCCATCTGCGCCTGTGACAAGGTGGCTAGTTAGCCCCGAGGTGTTCGTATCTGAAGGTAACACGTCCTCCTCAATTAGGTCCTCTAGCTTTTTTGAACAGAATGTTCGAATATCTTGGGAAGAGGATCGATCAATAGCTAAGCGCTGAATTTTTGCTGTAATTTTGCTTAGATGTTTGACATCAGGCCGACTGAGAACCTTCCAAAATTTTGAATATGCCCTTGACAAACTCATGGCTGTCAACGCATTCATCTACCCCGTCCACTATAAGGAGCTGATTGTCAACCCTCTGGGCGCAAAGTAAAAGTGGATCCGGGGGCTGGTCGAGTGAGGCGATAGTTTGACCCATCGATTTCTCCCACATTGAAAAGAAAACATCTCTAGTACATCTTCGTCGTGTCGGGAGGCATGTAGAATGGGACAAAAGGGCACGACACGAAGCGACAGCAGTCTCGAGACTCCGAGTGCCGGAGCGGAAAAAAAAGTAACACATTTGCTCTTTGGTATTATTTTTCAATTCGTCTACCGCTGAGGCAGCGAGGATAGTTGTCGATCCAGGTTGGATTTAGCCTATTACCCTATCCTTGTTCCTATTCCGGTTGTACTACTACCCGTTTCAGTTACAGACCCCCCCTCCCTTTCCTATTTCTGACACTTACCTTATATATAAATAGCTTCTTTTCTTTATAGTTTGAATAGATAGAGTCCTTATTCTTATCTTACCATCAGTGCACGGACTACTGACCAACAGTTATAAGCCCGGGTAACTTGCTATACTACACCTTAATTGTCACGGTGCTGCAATAAAGTAGACTAAATAACTACGTTATAGTATAAAGAGGAGAAGAAGGTAAAAGGGGGTATTATACACAAATAGTAGGGCCAGCCGCTAAGGCGCTAGTGGTGGGCTAGCTAATAGTAGGAAATAGTATAAGACAGTACGAGACAGTATAAAACAGTATATGTCAGGTCAGTGCTATAACAGTACTTCCCTCCCCAGAAGGTTTGGTCCCTAAACCGTATAAGTAACTTATTTTTTACTATAAAGATATTACTTTCGCTTACCGCTTTTAACTAAGCTAATAGCGATTTTCTATACCGGGTATAGAAAATCCTAATTAGTTAGTTTAACAAATAAAGTTAGCAGAACTCTATACTACCACTATATAGCGCTTCTTAGCAAAAAACTAATTAATTAGATAACTTTAACTGCCGGTTAAAGTTCTATAAGATCTTAACCACTACAAATTATCTTTATAGTTAGTTACAGTTTTAGTATAACTCTCTTTTATCTTATATTTAGTCTGGGGGTCCTAGCTTCTTAGGGTATTATTTATAAAACTTTAGTAGTGCGCGCTTATACCCTTTTAGGGATTTCTTAGGTTCCTAGGTTTCCTTATTATAATACTTCCACTTAATATAATATATTAAGCCGTACTCGTCTATTTATTTATTATATATATTAAGGATCTTTTTAAATTCCTACTTATCTATAATATTGCCGTTATTATCCCTTTTAGCTATTCTGCCTATAATATTATAACATTCCTCTTTATTAATATATACTTAACCAGAGATCTCTTTAGGGAACTAGAGGCGGACTTTTAAAGTATAGAAAAACTTATTACTGTGGTTTGCAAAAGTATTGCGAAAATCAAATTAAGCGAGCCACGCACACACAACATCGACTTTTGGTCAGTTCACTATACAAATCGTATGCCTACCACGCCTGATACGCTTATATTTGCCTTTTATGCCGAAACGAATCCCTTAGTGGCAGCTTTATTAAATTCTAGTAGCTTTTCTATTTGATTAGTCTATTAAGTGTATTGCAGTAGTTACCAAGTTACACCTTTCAACTATATACCGATTTCAGCTTGACCTCTATAGGGAGGCATACTGTGACGGCTCGAACCATCGAACAAATGTCTCGACAGAGACTTGAACGAATGCTTGCAAGATCAAGCGAACGAATGCTGTATTACGAAGATATTAAGCTAAGGAGCAAGAGAAGGTGGTGAGGCCACGTCTATATACACACGCCAAGTCTTAAGCGAACCCCTGACTAGGTGACGCGCTCCAGCGCCGTCATACATACCCCCCCCTAATCTTAAGATTGGGCGGCTAAGAGCTATAGATAAGGCATATAAGAAAGTTCGTGATATATAATATTATAGTATTGAGTATACTAATATTTATATAGGCCCTTATTGCTTACCTAGAGGACCGCCTAACTGCCTTCCTTAACGAAATGGCCTGGTTCCTATAGGACGATTATAATATTATAGTATCCTTCTCATCGATTTGGCGAACTCTCCGACGTAATAGGTGGAGTAGAAAGGCCGTATAAAGGAGAGCGCAGGAGCGCTCTGAGGACCTATGTGCTGTATAGAAAGGACGCCAATATACATAGGACGTTGATCGCCTTATATTTATTGACGAATCAGGCGCCAATGAAAGGACTGGGTATAGGAAGTTTGGCTGGAGCCCCGTAAACGTTCCTGCGATTAATACTGTATTAATTAAGCGATTAGAACGCTGGAGTATTCTTCTTACCTATATAATTAACGGCTACCTCCCTAGGACTCTTATCTGGTAGGGCTTAATTACTACTAAAATATTTAACGCCTGGATTAAATCTACAGTTCTACCACATTATATTCCTAGCTATACAATCTTAGTATTAGATAACGCTTTAATATATAAAAGCCAGGTAAGGAAATGATTGCGTATATAGTAGAGCTATATATTCTAACTAGTAGATGTAGGAATTTATAAACCTCTGTGCAGCCGCCTAAATCTATATCGAGTATCTTCCTCCTTATTGCCCAGAGTTTAACCTAATTAAACTTTCTTTTTATGATCTAAAGGCGTGGATTCGATTAAACTTTGATATAATTAGGGACTATTAAAGCTTTAGTGCATTTCTGCAGTTTGGTATGCGGTGCATAGAATTACGTCGCTTAGCAGAAGGATACTTTCGGCGGGCTGGCTACCTAGTAGAGAACTAGTTAGGGACATAATCTTTTATAATCTAGTGCTGGGTACATAGAAATTAATAACTTACTATCTCTTTTGAATTGCTTGAAACGTCTTAAGCTCACGCCTTAGTTGTAGTAGGAGGCCTACTGCGAGGCCTAACTTCTCCTCCCATACCTGCCCACTTATCCCTATACGCAAGGCCTCTAAGTTATAGAAGTTCTTAATAAGTATATTAAGAATAAATTCAAGCTTAGTTTGAAGCTTTAGTATTATCTAGTTAGGCCGTTTTCTTACCCAGTTAAAGAATTCGTGAAGCCTTTCCTTAGAATCGGAGTCGCTAGTAATAGGACTAGTTGGCGGCGCTAGCGGCGGTGTAGGGGGGGTAGCTACTGAAGCCGGAGCTACCGGAGGTGGCTAAGGTGGTTGCTGAGGTGGTTAAAATAAGTTCTGTTGTCCTCCGGTGTTAGTATAGTAGTTAGGGGGGGGTCCTATAGGGGGGGGGGCATATTAGCCTTGGGTAGGATAATAGCCATAATTATTGACTCCTGATTGAAAATATCCTCCTGGCCCGTGCGCCCGCCACCCGCCCCCTCTCCCTATACCCCCCACAGCTCCATTCTTAACTAAAAGACGGACGGCAATAGCAGCAGGAGGTTCCTCCTTAGTAGCTTTGCCATCCTTAATTTGATTGCCCTAAGCCCTTATTATAAGGTGATTAACTGGGTGGTAAGAACGAGGAAGCTCTGGGTTCCCATTTACCTAGTAGGTCCCCCCACTATTGACGTATATTTTTACGCTGTAAGGCTACTAGAAGGCCACTAAAGGAGCTAGATTACTTAAAAGAACTTCTGCTAAGATGCTTTTAGGTAGGGCAAGACGCTAGGCAACAGTTGCACTTATATTACCCTTCTTCTTAGGTGTATTAGATGCACCTAGGTTAAGAATATTTAATAGATGCGCGCTTATCTGCGTACTGCCCAGTAAGGCAATACCAAAAGTATAAGGAGAGGCGTATTCCGGAGTAGGTGGAGGCGTCTCAATTAATATAACTACTACTTCCATACGTAGTCCTTTCTTCTTATTTATATGCCAGGTCCTTATAATTTCATTAAGCTCGTAGACATGTACTTTAGTGTAGATATCTTGCGGGACAATATCGCGAGCTATTATACGATTATAGGAAGCGGCTGCCCTAATAGAGTACTTACCCTTAAAGGATCTGTTTGGATAATTGGCTTTAACTTTATTAATTTAGCAGTCGATTTTAGTAAGAAGCTCTCTACTAATAATACGCTGCGCGGAAGTTAAAGCAAGGTCTGCCTCTGCTACGCGGGCTTTCCAAATTGCTATATAGTATATCTATACTATATCGGGCTCCGAGGGAGTTGGCGAGCTTAAATCTACGCTAATAACTTGATTGGGTGTATTTTTACGTCTCGGCGGAGGCCTTAAAGAATTGGTAGCTTTAGTAGGCTTCTTCCTAGATATCGACTTTAGATTTGAAATATTCTGGCTTAAACGCCTAGTAGGCTTCTAAGTACGCTAGGCGACTCTGGCAGCTATAGGAGCTTCTACAGCACCTCTAGTTGGACAAACTATACGCCTATTAGCTGTTTAAAAGCCTTCCTCTTCCTCCGGATGCTCACGAGGCTCCCGCTTAATAGTTAGATTAACTAGCTCTGCATCCTTATCCTTATCGTCTTCCTTATCTAAGTCCTTATCCGACTCCTGCGACTCTAACTTTACCTCTTCCTCCCCTACCTCCTCCTCCTCCTCCTTAATGTCCTCGTTGCAACTAGGCTGCGGAGGCAGGCAGCGCGCTAGAACTGTACGCAGGCCTACATAAACAGGCGTCTTAAGTTAAGTAATAGTATTCCGCTTAATTAGTTGAGAACCTTATATAGATTAACTGGCGGCTTATTTCCGGAGGCTCCTGCGGGCTACCATAGCGCCTATAACACTCAAAAATTGACCTAGATGGATGATATAATATAAATATAAAACCTCACTATTTTGGAAGTAAAAATAATACGTGTAGGCGTGGCAGGCATACGATTTGTATGGTGAACTGACTAAAAGTCGATGTTGTGTGTGCGTGGCTCGCTTAATTTGATTTTCGTAATACTTTTGCAAACCATAGTAACACGGATATAGTTTAGGAGGTGTAAGAGTACATATATTAGATCCCGCCGCGCTTACGAACAAGTTCGCAAGCACTCCGTGTCTTTTTGGCCGAATGGCGACGTTAGGGCGGGAAACGTTACAGGAGGTTAACTATAACTACTCTTTTATAGGCAGCTAGGATAGGCCAGGGTCTATTCTAGTTATTATTCTACTTCCTTTTAGGCCAGTTAGTCTTTATATTTTTAAAACTAACTATAACTATATTATCCTTTTTAAATATTATACCTTTATCTTATTTTATATTAGCGTTATCTTTATAGCGTTGCTAGGAGATATAAGCTAGGGCTTTAAGCTGGGTTAAGATACGCTTAAAGCGGTTAGTAATAGTATTAGCTTATAAATACTTCTTCTTTATATATATAGATAGGGCTAATAGCTAGGGGCCTACTGGTTTAATACCCAGACGTAGGTTATAGCTATAGTTGGTAAAAAACAGTAAGATTTCCGTGGTCTTATTAACCTAGTTATTTATAGTAAACTTAGTAAGGGGAAGCCAATCTACTTAGTTATCTTAGGTAAAGCTTATAAAGGCGCGTAGGTACTTATTTATTACTACGTTAACAATCTCGGTTTAACTATTTATTTTAGGGTACTATGCGGAGCTAGGGCTTAGGGTTACCTTTAGGCACTAGTTTAGGCAACGCTAGAAGTTAAAAATAAATAAAAAGCCTCTATTAAAAATAATGGTATTTAGAGCGCCGTATAACTTATAAATAGTATAGATAAATGCTTTAATAAGCTCCTTAGTATTTAGGCTAGTAATAGAAATAAAGTATCTTATCTTTATTAGGCGGTTAATAATAATAAAGATATATCTATATATTTTGCCGTTATAAAGGCACTTAGGTAGGTTAATAATATAGTTAATAAAGATATTAGTCTATAGGCGGACTAGTAGTTCTAGTAATTTTAGGAAACTGGGCGGTGCTAAGTATAAGGTCTTTATACGGAAGTAAAGAGCGTAGTCTCTTATAAAGGTAGCTGTAAACTATAAAATACCTAGCCACTAATATATTTAATTAAGGAGGTTTAGTGTCTTAACGCGGCCTAGGTAACCCGTAAGGCCTAAACTATATATACAGTATATAACTTCTAGTTAGAGTTTAGGTAAATTAGGGACAAATACTTAATTCCTATAGTAGATTAGGCCGTTAACAATTAAATATTTAAATTTATTATAGCGGAGCAGCTTTCTAATCTACTTAGGCTAACGGCGTGCTTTATGGTCTTCCTATTTATATAGCGTAGCTAATATATTCCTAGCAAGTTTATTCTCTATATAGACATTCTTAATAAGCTCCTTAAGGGTTTTTTTCTTAAGCTCTGGGTCCATTACTGCAATAAAGTCTTTAATGCTCTAGTCTTAGGATTTGCTTAGTAGCTCTTTTAGGATAGTAGGGTTAACTTTCTTTAGTAGTAAGATAACGCGGTCTTAGTGTTATAGACGTTTATTATTAATATTAGCAAGTATAACACCTAGAAGGCGGCTAAGAGCGTCTAGGATTGTAGCTTTAGTGCTAGGCCTATAGGTAATAATAAAGTTAAATTAGGAAAGGAACCTAGCCTAACGGACTTAGTACTAGTTTAATTATTTCGTTATTATAAAGGTCTAGAGGTTCCTATAGTCCATAATAATTTTAAATAGCTGCTTAGTTCCTTATAGTTTGGGGCGCTATTTTTTAAGTACCTTAACAATTACTAGGAGCTCCTTATTATATATTTTATAGTTATATTTAAGGGCTAAGTGCTTAGCAAAGAAGAATATAACTAGCTTAAGCTTATTACTTTTATTAGCTTAATAAAGCACTCTACCTAAAGCCTAGTTTAAGGCGTCTATCTCTACCATAGTCTTCTTTATATAGTTATAATACGCTAGGACCGGTGCTATAGTAAACGCTATTTTTAGGGTCTAGAACGCCTATATTTGGTTAGGGCCTCATAACTAGCTAATGCTCTTCTTTAGTAGCCTAGTCATAGGCTTAACTACCTTAAAGTAGCCTTAGATAAATCGTTAGTAGAAGTTCGCGAAGCTAAGAAATTGCTATAGTTCCTTAACTAACGTTAGGTCCTTCCATTTCTATAAGGCCTGCACCTTTTTAGGGTCTATAATTATACCGTTAGTCGAGATAATTAAGCTAAGGTATTTTATTTTAATAGTATAAAACTTAGACTTATTAATATTAATCTAAAATCCAGCATTACTAAGTCTCTAGATGACTTTATTTATATATTTCGTATACTTAGCGCATGTTTTTAAGAAGATAAGGATATTATTAAGATACGCAGTGTAGTAGTTATTAAGGGCGTTATATAGAATATGGTTAATATAGTTTTAAAATATAGCGGGTGCGTTATAGAGACTAAATAGTATAACTAATATTTTATAGAGCCTAAACTGGGTAATAAATGCTATAAGCTACTTATAGCCTTTTACAATCCGGATCTAATTAAACGCGGCAATTACATTAAGCTTAGTAAAGTACTTAGCACTATAAAGTGCGTTAAGTACCTTATAAACTAGTAGCAATGGATACCGATTCTTAATAGTAACTATATTTAGGCCTTAGTAGTTATAGCAGATTTATACACTACCGCTAGGTTTTGTAGCGAGGAGAAGTAGTACGGCGGCTAGTAAGGTTAATTTACGGATAAAACCCTTATCTAGTATCTTGTTAATCTACTTCTTTATATAACTAAGTTTAGTAGGTAAAAGTAGTCTATTTTTATAATACGGGGCCTGCTTTCTAGGTATAATCTTAATTTTATAGTCCTATGGTTAGTATGGGGGTAGCTTATCTACGTTTTTAGGGAAGAAGTATTTAATATATTTGCGAAACTCTTTTAGTAAGTATTATAAAATATCTTTATAGGTTAATCCTGGTTTACCTTTTAGAAATTTCTTAATATTAGTATTAACTATCTTTTGGCGTAGAAACTTAGACTTTATTTTTAGGTTTATCTTAAGGAAGTTATAAAAATAAGGGGGTAGCGCTTTACGGGCTTTATTTATTATATAGTTGCCTTTTACTAGCCGGCAGAAAGACCTTTTTAATAGGTTTGGTACTTCTATTAGGCCTATAAGCAGCTCCTTAAGCAGCTATTAATGCTCTTCTTATTTAGCTAGTTCTACTAGCTCCGCTATATAGATCCTTATCACCTTTACATCTTTTTATTTACAGAACTAGGTAAAATTAATGGCATAAGTGCATCTAATATTGTCTAGGTTAGGGCGTGTTTAGTTCTTCGGTGCTATAGCTAGGCTAGTACGGCTTGGTCGGCCTAGGGGGGCGGAAACGAGGCGGTGGCCCTATATAGTACGCGCGGGAAATGGGTATAATGTTAGGCGTTATAGGGGGGAGGTCTTAATTGCTCTAGTTTTAATCTTAGCTATAACGCCCTTAGCTATTATATATACGGTCGCATATACATATAGCAAATAACTTAGGGTTAGGTGTTTTATTAGCTAACTTAGGTTAAGTAGGTATATACGGGGGACTTATAGTTCTAGCGGTGTTTATTTTTTAGGAAATAGGGTAGTAGTCTAGTTTTCTAAAATCTCTGCTTAGTTTACTATATATATTAGCTTACTAGTATTAGGCACCTCTTCTATTATTAACTAATAGTATTTAAGCGTTAGCCATATAATATATCCATATAGTACTACTTAGTTATAGTTAGAAATATGCTATAGGAGATAGTTATAGGCATAGTAATTGGAGTTAAACTTAAGCTCTAGGGCGGGGAAGTCTACCCTTAGGTTATACTTTTTAAGCTAGGGTATTCTAAGAATTACTAGTATAGAGGGTAATAACTTTATAATGTAGAAGAGCATAGATTCTATATAGTGGCCAATTATTATTATTGCTATAAAGTAGTAGGTAATAAACCTAGATGGGAGTCTATTAGTAAAGCGGAGTAGTTTAGGGACTAGGAGTCTTTTTATTATTGTTTGTATAAATAGAGGTTATAAATATCTAACGTGGAGCGTATGCGGTAGGGGCCGCATAGCGTAGCGTAGGTTACCTAACTACCTACGGCCCAATAGATAGCCCGACCTTTACTACCCCTTTCTCTCTCCTTAAGTAGACAGAAAGACACGAATAAAACTAAGAACCAGTTACCTTATATTGCAATTATAGTACCCCCCCAGGTGATACCAACACTAATTAGTAATATTACAGATTAGAATCCGGTGTTATTATAAAGAGAGACAACACGCAATTGCTCCTATTAAGGCCCGTTAATCGTGTCGCGTTTGCTAAGGAGAACCCTTCCTACCAAGGCCCTAGGAACTCAAAGAACCGACTCCTACTAAGGCTTTATTCGGTTCGCGTCTATTACATAAATTAACTACTTAATAAGGAGAACCCTTCCTACTAAGGCCCTAGGAACTTAAGAACCGACTCCTACCAAGCCTTTGTTTGGTTCGCGTCTACCATATAAATTAATACCCAGTACAACCTCTTTACTAAGCGCCAGTATACCTAGTAGCGTCAGCAGCACCCCTACTTACACCCCTACCTATACTATAACCTACATCACAATCTACGCCAGTTAATTATGTCCGATATAGGAATTTAACGTCCGGACTAGGGTAATAGGATTACCCTAACTAATAAGACTACCGCAAAAGATATTACTAACTATATTAACTTTAAAATTAATAAGTATACTAAGCGTAACTTTAAGGATAAAAGCTTATGGGAATTATACTAAGAGGACTTTAACAATTTTGAGGTATAGATATTTAAGGACGCTTATAGGTCCGCAATTAAGGAACTTAAATAACTACTCTAACGTAATGGAGTATAGGTCTTTAATAAAAAGAGCAAGTTAGTACCACAAGCACTATATAATGTCGCCCACAAGGACAACCCTACGGAATAGTTAGATAAAGAAATTAAGCTATATATTAACAATAAAGGACCCTTTAATTCGTACGTTATTAACCGCCGTCTCAAATTACGTTTATTAACCCCCTTAACGTCACCTACCCTAACCCCAGCTGTCTTAAATAACCTCCCTATAGCCGAGCCCCCCTTACCCACGAACGTCACGGCTCCCCTAACGAACGTTACGGCTCCCCTAACGAACGTCACAGCTCCCCCTACGAACGCCACGGCTCTCTCTATAAACGTTACAGCTTCCCCTACAAACGCCGCAGCTCCTTCTATAAAAGTTACAGCCACCATTAACTACGGTAGAGACTTAGTAACTTTGGTAAAGATATATATAGAGGAAAGCAAATATAGCAGAGAGGATAATAACTTTAACCGCAAGCTTATGATTTTTAACGACCTTTATAACAGAGTTGGTATACCATAAAAGGCAAAGATTAAAGGCTTTCCGATAATGCTATATAATATTACTCTTAACTTCTACTATAAGAATAAGGCAACCTATACCACCTTTAACAGCATCTGTAATGCTATACGCAATTACTTTAAAGGACTAGAATATAAGCGTGGAGTTCTAATAAAGTGAAACGCTATAACTCTTAAGATAGTAATAATAAAGAGCAAGGGTAAGTCTATAGAGGACTGCCTATAGCTACTGCTTAATAACCTCCATTATTTACAGCATGGTCTTAACGCTAACCTCTACAATAACGATTTCCTATATAATAAGCTCATTGTCGCTTATCAAGACGTCGCTGCTTACTAGGTAGCTTGCTTAAACCTACCTACTACACTTACTAGCGTTATAAACAGCCTACAATTATTAATCGTCACTTATAAGAAGATTAATGGTACTATAGGACAACCTGTTAATATATTTTTACAGCCTACAGAACAGCCTACGGATATGTTCTTTACTAACTATCGCTACTACTAACCGATATCCCAACCAAGTTTATTAAATAATTGTTACGGCAATAATGCTAGGACGTGCTTTGTGTGTAAGAAAGGAGACTATTAGTTAACTAAGCATACTAAAGAAGAACATGACGAAGTAAGAGAAGAATTTAAGAGATATATCTACCAGTACCTTACGGATAACGATATTAACGACGATTTCAATAAGGATATAACGGCTATGGCACTTAATACATCAACTCCTAGTAGCAACTTCTTCTACGACAACTATGGTATTAAGCACTTTATAACTTCGAACGGACTAATACTAATTAAAACCGCTAAGAATATAGTTACGTTTATAAACAACAATGCCTTTACTTATAGCCTTACTGGTAGCGTAGAACCTAGTAGTACTGAACCTAGTATAGTAAGACGCGGTAATAATAGTAATAGGAGTAGTAACGACAAGGGCAAGAGCGCCACCTACCTCTATAATAATAACCCTCCCAACCTTACCGTTAATATTAACTTCCTTAACTATTATTTTAACGATAACGGATAGGACTTAGCCCTTCCACCTGTTTTCCCCTACGGATACCTTAGTAATACCTTATACGCGCCTACCTATTTCTACCGCAATATCCGCAATATCCGTAACGATATCCGCAACGTCTGCAATATCCGTAATATTTGTAATACCCAAAACATCCGCGATTACTGCCCCAAGCACCCGTTGACCTATATACTTCTCCTTTATACTTTCTTACCTTCTTTCCTTTTTATAAATGTCGCCAGTGTCTATATAAATAGAGGTTATAAATATCTAACGTGGAGCGTATGCAGTAGGGGCCGTATAGCGTAGCGTAGGTTACCTAACTACCTACGGCCCGATAGATAGCCCGACCTTTACTACCCCTTTCTCTCTCCTTAAGTAGATAGAAAGATACGAATAAAACCAAGAACCAGTTACCTTATATTGCAATTGTAGTACCCCCCTGGGTAATACCGACAATTATAATATTATACTTTTTTATAAGTAAGTCTTTATCTATAAACACTGGTACTATACTACTAGTATTAACAAGGCTTACTATTTTAATAAGAACTTATAAAAGTGGGTTATATAGTAAGGAGAAGTAGGTCTAAATAAGGATAGCATTCTTATTACTATTTACTATTCTAAGGTTAAGTAGTAGCTAGCTTAGAATAAGGTTTAACTAATCTAGTAATATAGATTTAATCCTTTTATTCTCCTCCCCGTATAATTCTAACCCTTAAAGGCGACTTAGTCTAAGGGTTAGCCTTTTAATAGCTAAATTATAGGGCTTAGCTAGTAGCTGTAGTCTTAGCTAGTATATTCTAATATATTAGTCTTTAACAGCGTATATATGCTAGAGGGTACTTTACTAATAATATAGCCGGTCTTATAATTAGTAGTAGTATAAAGCACTTATCCGTAGTTTATATACGGGACTATTAGCTAAGTCTATATTAGGGAAGGGAATTATAGGGGTAGGTCTTTATATCCAAACCTATATCCTTATCCATAGTTACTACCTTAATTACTATCCCCTTTATTAAAGAATCCGCCGCGGTTAGTATAGGGTTAGCGCGGTAGTATTAAAAGGGGATTTAGGTTCTTCTAGGGGTCGTAAGTATTTTTTTAGTAGCTAGGTTAACTACACGCTATATAAAGTCTATTATCTATATAATATCTTTAAATGTTATTAGGGAGACTATTACTACTACTGCTAAACTTAACGGCGTTAAGGTCTATTAGGTTATTCTATAGTAATATAGGTTAATAGCCGCTAGCAGTACTTAGCTTAGTGGTATTTAGCTTAGTATAGTAGGTATAGTTCTATAGGTTATAAGCGAATGTTTCCATTTGCTTACTTTAGCCTTTATAGTTAATATTGCCAATTTTACGGCTAAGGGTAAGGGCTAGGTCCTTTATCTTAGAGGAAATATTCTTCTTAAGCAGATCTACTTTTTATTCCTTAATCTTATTTGCTTTAATTATTAACTTATTAAGCTTTACTTTCTAGGACTAGTAGTTACGCTTACCCTAGCTTAAGATATCTAGCTTATTTTTAGCTGCTTAGGTTATATCTATAGTCTTATAGTACTTCCTTATATACATAAACATAGACTCTTAGTTAGAAAAGGTCTTTTTTTATTTTATTTTTATATCCATTATATTATACTACGTACAATACTGCGCATGCAGCCTCTGGGCTATGGCGCTATAGTTCTATATACATGAATCCTTTCTAGGCAGCTTAANATNTACTAGTAGCTATGTCCTAGTAGTTTNTAAACCTCTAGACTAGAGGTTTACCGCTCCCTAGTAAAATACTAGGTTACGACAACTATTAAGTAGTATTAAAACAGTAGAAAAACGGTAAAAGAAACGGTAAACGAATCCTAACGCCTGCCCCTGTACATTTTATAGTTTATTTCTGTCCTTTTGCTCACTACTATCTATTTACTAGAAGTCTAGTAGGAGTTACCTCCTTCTAAAGCTTCTGCTTCCATTAGCCACTCTCTAGTAGCTATTTTTGTCTTACTTAGAAATAGGAAAAGCGCCCTTCTTCCTTTCTCTATACAAAAGAGCTTCTCTAGGGAGAGAGAAGAGNTTAGTTGTCTTTGCATTTCTTTTCTCTCTTCCCTNTATAGTNTGCATTCTAGTAATAGGTGCTTAGGAGTCTGTATAGCTCTACAGCCCTTAAAGCATCTACCTTCTTTATCCTTCCCTATTGTCTTAGAGAAGGATTTAAAGAAGCCTTTTCCTAGTTTTAGTTGATAGAAAGCTGATTGTAACCTTTTAGGATATTTANCCTTAGGGGCTTTAAGAGATAAAGAGTAGTTTCCTCTAGAGATCCTAGTATAGTATTTTCCTTTATTTTTTTTCTGTTGCCAGCTGCTTTTCTACTGTCCTAGTATTTTTTCTCTTGCTGCTCTCCCTATATAGGCTAGGGATGTATAAGAAGATTGTATTTTTCTTCTAGAGAGGCCCTTTTTAGCTAGCTTATCTNCTATTTCGTTTCCNTANATTCNTAGGTNGCTAGGAACCCAATANAAGTTAATANAGATANTCTTACTAGCTAGATAAGAGCAGCTTTGCGTAATTTTAAAGACTAGTTCTTGTCCCCCTGTAAGAGAATTAAGCTGTAATCTTTTAATAGCTGCTTGGCTATCTATAAAGATATAAACTTNTTTCTCTTNTAGTCTTTNTTNTTTTAGATATTCTAGGGCCCTATAGACTGCATAAAGTTCTGCGTCCATAATTTCCATATAAGGCCCTAGATTCCAATTTGTTGCGTATTTAATCCTATTTCTCTCCCCTATTTTACATACGGCCGCTGCACTTAATTTACTATCTTTAGAGCCATCTATATAGTATATATCTACTAGGTCCCATTCTAGGGATTCTTGTAAATTTTCTACTAGTCTTAAATGTTCTTGTACAGCTTCTTCTTTACTACCTCTAGAGATAGAAAAGAATGCAGAAATAGGGGGAGACCACGGTTTTTGCCAATCTAGAGAGATTCTCTCTATTTTCCAATTTTGAATTAGTTGCTGGACTCTAAAAGCTAGAGATAGTAGTTGAGTTTTTGGCTGTAGAAGGTGTCTTATAGTAGAGTTTCTGGGGCTAGGGCTAGAACTAGAACTAGTTACTAGTTCCTCCCTATCCTTNTTAATCTCTTTTATATAGGCCTTCTTAATTGCGTGGTTTTCTTTAAATTTTAGGATTCTTAATGCATAGCTATTGCAAAGCTTTTCAAATCTAATTCTAGGAGGAGGGATAGAGGCCTCAATTTCTATAGCTTGCGTAGGAGATCCTCTAAACGCTCCTAAAACTAGTTTTAGGGCCTCATTTTGTAGAGATTACTAGTAGTACCTAGCTAGTAGGTAGTCTCTAGATTTGCTTTTCCACCAGCATTGTATTCTATAGTCTGCTATAGTAGTAACGCAAGCTATATAGAGCTGTCGTAGAGCTTATAGAGATAGACCTCTTTATATATTGCCTAGTCTTCTAATTAAATAGAAGGCTGTTTTTGCTTTAGAGATTTTTATTTCTACGTGTTGTTTAAAAGTAAGCTTAGAGTTTAGAAATACCCCTAGCCACCTAACTAGGGGTTTAGGGGATATTTCTATATCTCCTAGCTTTAGCCCTTCTTTTATAGTGGTACGCTTACTATAGAAGTGTATAAGCTCTGTTTTGCTAATATCAAAACTAATAGCAGCTTCTTTAGCTCTAGACATTAGCTCTAGCGCTATTCCCTCTAGCTTTTTATAATTGGATTTAGCTGAGTTCGAAGTAACCGTAATTGCAAAATCGTCCATATAGCTAAGGGAATAGGCTCCTTCTGTCTGTAGGCTGCAGATATTGCGTATATATAGTAGAAATAAAATAGGGGATATAGGCGAACCCTGTGGTATCCCTGTTTCTATTTCTACCTTTTCTTGTATTTGTCCATTAAAGCAGAGCTGTAGCTTTCTATTGCTAAGGAAGGTAGCTACCCATTGCGTAAACGCTAGAAAAGGTCTATTTACTTAAGTCGTTTAGGTGTATGCGTAGTATATTAAGGCTATACTTAATATAGTTATAAGCCTTATCTATTAGCATATCTAATATATAGAGGACTTCGTCTATTAGGGTTTTAAAGCACTTTATATCCCTCTAAAAAACGCCTTAAATCTTTATTTCCTATATTTTAAAATTTTCTTACTTTTTAGTTAGTGATCCCTTACCATTAAATAGGGTTAAATCTTTTGCTTTATGCTTTTTTCTATAGGGCTTAGTTAGAAGAGAAGAGCTAATAGCGGTGTTCTTATCGGTAATAGTTTAGGTAAGTATAGTAATCTAAAGGCATAGACTTTATATAGTCTAAGTATTTATAAAGGCTTGCTATTTATATTGTTATATATATAGTTTAAGCGTCTTAAGGAAGTTAATTCTATACTAAGCTTCTTTAAGTTAGGACTTTATAGTTTAGCCTTTATATAAACGGCTTAAAGACCGCTCTTAACGCTAGTTAGGAAAGTTATATATATAGAGAGGTACTAGAAGGTTCCTATTACGTTAAGGTTCTTAAGGTACTCTAGGCTACTCCTAATTACCTAGGCAATATAGGTATAGGAGGTATTAAAAAGGCAGGTAAATACTTCGCGTGTATTTGTCAGATAACTTATATAGAGTTATTTATTAATAAAATAGGTTAATTAATTGATAATCTTAATTGTGTCTTAATCGTTGCTTAACTTAGGGCCCCTAGGCTTAGATAAAGATATTTATAATATATATGACCCGTATACGTGACCAGTGTATATCCTACGCCACTAAGAATACAGATTATCTAATATACCCCCTTAGCTTTAACCTGGTCGAGGACAAAGCTAGCTACCTTCTTATATCTGTCTATACGTTAATTAAACCGTAATCTTATCTAAATCCTTCCTTCTCGCCCTAACCTTCCCCCTTAGGTCCTCTAGTTGCTTCTCCTTATTTAGCCGCTCCTTAATATCCACTATTCTAATTATATTAATAAAGCTCTTAAACCTCTACTTGGGCAGGGCCTTCGTAAATCCATTGGCGATTATCTCCTTTATTACTTTCTATTATAATAGCATTCGTCTTATTACGTATTCTTAACGCAACTAGTATTAATAAATATTAACGTGTCGGAGCTTCGTAATTAGCTTTGCTATATCTTTTATAATTAATTAGAGTATCTAGATATTATTACAGTTAATAATTAAGGGCTTATTTAGGTGTAATATTATTGCTTTAAACAGCCTGCTAATAAAGATAGCTTTCTTTGCTATCTATAATAGGGCTAATAACTCGGCTTCTATACTTAACGTTATAATAATACTTTGCTTATTTGCTCTTTAGGTAATCGGTTCCCTAAATAGCTTTATAATATATTTTTATAAGCTCTTTCTGTTAACGGAGTTGTCTATAAATAATGCGTCGCTAATATAGATAAATAATTGCGCTTTACTTCTACCGTCTCCGTCATCTTATCCTTAGTCGCGTATTCCTTTATCTTTTCCTCTACTATTTATTCCTTCCTTATCTCCTCTATAGTAGATTACTCTACTCCTTGTGCTATATAGGTACTAGATAACTCTATTTACCACTTAATAATACTTTTAGCTTAGGTTCTAATTAAACCTTACTAGCTGTAATACTACAAAGGTAATATCTAGACGCGTTATAGTGGCTGTATAAAGTACTAAACCCAGTTTTCTCTAATATAGTATTGTAGAAGCTAGTAGGGATATAGGATAGACTAATAGGTCTATATTAGAGGACGGATACGTCAGATGGATTATATAGTAATTAGTAGGGAGAAGTTCCGATTCTGCTATAGGAGTATCTAAAAGACGCCCTTTAAGATCTATCTTATACTAGTTAGCTATCTTCTTAATATAGGCTTCTTAGGATAGCTATAGGAGCCTCTAACTATAATTACGTAGTACGTAGATTCCTAGGAACTATTTTAGCTCGCTAAGGGTACTTATCTAGTATTCCTTACTTAGCTCCTTAATGTTAGGCCATAGAGACATACTGGCCGTAACCGGCTTAGCGTAGGTGAGGCGCAGGCAAGGCGCCTACAAAACGTAGTCGCCCCATATTAGAGAACAGTAGAATTTAGTTCTATAGTTCTACTGCATTAAGAACCAGATACTCTTTACATCCCGCTACTATTATTATATTACTACATACCCTAAGGACCTTAGCGTCCTAACAGTACTAAATTCTCATCCCTTTTTAAGGGTAGTGGCCTAATAATATAGCGGTCTGCAAAGGCCATAACTACATAGCGGTAACCCTCTGTCGAGAAGACGACCTATATTTATTAACTATATCGCAGCCTATTGACCTAATGGCGAGACGCGGGCGTACTAGCGTAGTGCGTACTATTGAGTCTGGGGATCGGCCCTAGGATAATATAGGCGAACTTATATCGTCCTAGACAGAACCGGAAGCTATAGGTAAAGGGGATATATAGGAAGAAATACAACGGCTAGAGAATAAGAAGCTATAACTTCTAGAGCAAAGAAAACTATACTTGCTTAGGAAAGAGGTGGAAGTACTAAGACGGCGTTAACGCGGCGAGGTGACGTTAACTTCCATTCCTAACCTATCTCTGTAACCTTAAATAATCCTATTAGAGTACTTAGGGGGTAGCCCAATGCATTTAAGCCTTAAGTGGAGGGCTACTAATATATTAGGTGCTCTATTAAAACGGGCCGTTAAGATAAAGAAGATTGCTCTATATTATGGTAAGTCTATATAAGAGCACTAAGACTTTTGTGATAGCTTAAAGCTAACATTCTGCCTAAAGCGCGACGGCTTTATAAATAAGGATACTAAAGTTATGTTTACTATGTAATATATAAAGGGGACTAACTAAACCCTTTAGCTATAGTATAAAGATAACTATTTAAATACGCAGTTTACCTAGGAGGAGCTTATAGAATTCCTACTTAACTAGATTAAAAGTCCTATTAATTAAGAACTCTATATAGCCCTAACCTATATAAGGGCAATATAGTGAACCAATTAACTAGTAAACGAGTTTACTGCTTACCTAACCTTCTTAGAAGCGTAAATTAATCCTCCTTATAATGTAAAGTATTTAATAATATATCTGTTTGTGAAGCTGCGGCTAGAGCTACGGGTTACTATTACTAACTATTAAGAATTCCCTTAAACTTAAGACTAGCTAGTTTCCCTAGCTGCCCTATTAAAGGAAAACTAGAAGAGCGTAAGCGCCCTATAGGGTAGAAATAATAGGCGCGCCGCGAACTTAAATATAAAGACTACTTAGTTAGGTAACTTAGGGAAAACGGACTCTAAAACTACCGCTGGCGACTTAATAGTGGGGTAAAGCAATACTACTGGGGGTTTAACTCAGCCTAAAGGAAACTGCTTAAAATGTAGGTAGCTAGGATATTGGTAGCGATAATGTAAAGAGCTGTAACGGAATTAACTACCGCTAAGTAGCGTAAACGCTACCTCTATACTAGGAAAAGATAAGCGCCCTCGGACCTCCTTATAGCCGTAGGGTATAAGCTCCTACTAGATTATAAGGAAGCTATTACTATCTTAGGTAAAGTCCTTTCTAAGTAGGTTTGGAAGGAGACCTTAGTAATGCTTAATATTAGTGTTAAAGTAAATGTAATTAACTAGCGATTCGCAATAGAGTGTAACTTTAAGATACTAGACGTAGAATTGCCTACCTACTCCTAGTTAAATAAAACTTAGTTATATTGCTATAAAGCCTATAAGGTACTATTACGAATAAAGGACAGCTAGGGTAGGATTAGGGAAGTAACCCTTATCTACTATAGAATGGCTAATGCATTCCCCCCTGTTACCCTAGGTATGCTAGGGTTAAAAAAGGCCTAACTTCTTATTAACTACGAGGCGAAGGCATAGCGATAGAAGCTAGATGGCTCGTCCCTATTACTATAAACCCCTAAGGGTTTTGCGGAGTCTCTCTAGAGGGAATCTAGGGTCTTTGCCCTAGTAATTGCTGGATTAATGCCTAGTAAATAAGATAACAATAGCTTGCCAGTTATTTCCCTATAGTTAAAAAAAGCTAGCGATATCTTCTTATATAAGGAAGCAGGAAAGCTACCCTAATACTACTAGGGCGACTATATTATTAACCTAGAAGAGGGACAGGAGGTCCCATATAGACTGCTTTATAACCTTTTAGTTAAGGAGCTAAAGGTACTAAGGGAGTACTTAGACGATACCTTAGCTAAAGGCTAGATCTAACTAAGTACTAGTCCCGTAGGGGTACCTATCCTATTTATACCTAAAAAAGATAGAAAGTTATAGCTTTGTATAAACTACAGAGGCCTTAATAAGGTGATAATTAAGAATTGTCTTGCACTACTATTAATTAGTAAGACCTTAGACCGCTTAGCAGGTTTTAAGATCTTTACTAAGTTAGACCTAACGAATGCGTACTACCACCTTTGTATCCGTCGGGGCGACAAGTAAAAGACGGCATTCCGTACGCGTTATGGCTACTTTAAGTATTTAGTTTTGCCTTTTGGGTTAACTAACGGACCAGCGACCTTTTAGGGCTATATTAATCGAGCCTTATTAGGACTAGTAGACGTCTTCTATATAGTCTACCTTAATAATATTCTAATTTTCTTAGAAAATCTAAAGGAATACTGGCGCCACGTACTAGAAGTGCTACGTAGGTTATAGTAATATTAACTATATGCAAACCTTAAGAAGTGCAGGTTTGGTATACGAGAGGTTAAGTTTTTAGGATATATTATTAGTCCTAAAGGCGTAGTAATGGATCCTAGCTGGGTAGAAGCTATTACTAAGTAGGAGAGCTCTTAATCCTATAGGGATATCTAAGTCTTCCTAGGTTTTGCTAACTTCTATTACTGGTTTATTTATAAGTACTCTATTATTACAAAGCCTATTACTAATCTCCTTAAGGGAGTAAAGAACGGCCGTAAAGCTAGGCCTTTTAGTTGGCTAGAAGAGGCGGAGTAGGCGATACGCTAGCTCTATAACGCTTTTATAACGGCGCCGCTTCTATAACACTATATACCAGGCTTACTAACTTAGTTGGAGACTGATGCTTTTATATAAGGCCTAGCAGCAATCACATTATAGCTATTTAAAGATGGCCTTTGGCATTTAATAGCCTTCTAGTCTAGGAAGCTTTTACTAGTAGAGCGTAATTATAAGACCTATAATTAGGAGCTACTAGCTATTATAGAGGCTTTTAAGCATTAGAGATACTATATTAAGGGGCTATTAAGCTGCCTAGAAGTACTTACAGATTATAATAATCTAAAGGGTTTTATAAAAGTAAAAGCCCTTAATGGACGGTAAGCTAGATAGGCTATAGCATTAGCTGCCTATAACTTTGTAATTAAGTATAGGGTGAGAAAAATAAACCCTGCAGACGCGCCGTTGAGGCGACCCTTAGGCGTAGGGGGTCCGCTAGAAGAAGACACTATATTACTACTGCTCTAAAGGACTTTAGGAATATAGGGCTACTAACCTAAGGTAAAAGTCCTATTAGGTGTATAAGAAAGCGAGCCTTCTACAGAGGTGTTATTTTTACGGCTATAAGCCAGCGACCTGACGGCGGTACGCCTAGGCTATATAGCATTACGGTTTAACTGGGCAACCTATATATATGCCGTTAAGTAGCGTGTAATAAGGACCCAAGTTAAAGAAGCTAGTACTTAAGAGAGTGCTTATAAGTCTAGTACGGAAATAGTTATTAAGCTTATTAAAGGACTTCAGACTAAAGATGACTTTATGCTGTAAAAGTGTAATAATAGCGTAGATACTGCAAGACGCCGTTAACGCGCCTGCTTAAAGCTAGTGTAGCAGTTTAATTCTGCTAGACTACTTTATTACCGCGGGAGGCTATATATGCCCCTAGACCTAGTAGTTTATATAGAACTCCTATAGATCTACTATAATAATGCCCTAACTAGGTACTTTAGTAAGAAAAAGACTTTAAATCTACTTTCGCGTAAGTACTACTGGCCTAGTATAAATGTGGACGTTGTAAACTATATCTCTATCTATAATTTATACTAATGTATATATACGCCTTAATATCGCCCTTATGGCGAGCTTTAAGCGCTGCCTTACCCGGACTAGCCGTGGTAGGAGATTATAATAGACTTTATTATAGGCCTACCGCCTAGTAAACGAGGCAATAAGGTATATAACGCAATATGTGTAATAGTCGACCGCTATACTAAGATGGCCTTATATCTATCTATAGTAAAAACTATTACTATAACCGAACTCGCGGATCTCTTCCTTAACGAAGTAGTACGCCGTTTTAGAGTCACTAGGGGGATTATATCTAATTACAGTAGTATTTTTACTAGTAAGTTTTAGTTGGAGCTATGCTTTACTATAAAGATAAAATATAGGCTAAGTACGGCCTTTTACCTATAAACGGACGGGTAAATAGAACGCCAGAACTAAACCCTAGAGTATTACCTCTATATATTCTATAACAAAAAGTAGAGCAACTAGGCAGGCCTTTTATTGCTAGCTAAATTCGCCTATAATAATGCTAAATATAGCACGATAGATATAAGCCTGTTCTATACCTACTACGAGTTTTACCTACGTTTAGAATACGAGGTTTAGGCGGACAATAGTAGTTCTATTCTAGCCGCCTTTAAGAGGATTAAAAGAATATCCTTTAAACGCGAAGCGCTAGCGAAGTGTTAGAAAAGCGCCGCCGAGGTATAGGCGAAATACTATAATCGTTATTACTAACTATAGGTATATAAAGTAGGGGATCTAGTCTTACTATTGACTAAGAACCTTAAACTAAAAAGGCTAAGTAAGAAACTTATAGCACGCTTTATTAGACCTTTTAGTATAGCTAAACTAGTTAGAAAGTAAGTATACCGACTATATCTACCTACGTCTTACCGTATCTACTTAGTGTTCTATATTAGCTTGCTAGAGCTATATAAACGATATAAGGGCACTACTAGAGACCCTTTACTAGGGCCTATTAAGCTAGATAATTAAGAGGATTAAGAGGACTAATATAAGATAGAAGAAGTATATAGAAGGAAAGGATATAACTAGACCCTATAGTACCTAGTTAAGTAAAAAGGCTAGCTAAAAGAGTATAATAAATAGGTCCTAGCAGAGGACATTAATAAGGACGTAAAGGAGATATATAATAGTTACTTTACCCTAAGGGGCAAATAGAAAAGAAAGTAGGTGGGAGAATAAAAAACTTTTAATTGTAACCAGAATTATACCCTACTAGTAGGGCGACGACGGAATGGCGGCGGAGTAATAGTAGAACGCCGATAGAAATATAGATACTTTATAGCTCTAATAAATCCTCCTTCTCCTCCCCTTTTTCCTCTTCCTCCTCCTCTCCCTCCTTATTCTCCTTCTCCTCTCCCTCCTCCTTATCCTCCTTACCCTTATCTTCCTCCTTATCCCTTATAATAGGAGGCATATTGGCCTATAAGTACTGTTAGTATACACTATAACGGCGAAATACCTACGCTATAACACGTACTAAAGCGCGTATTATATTAAGAATTTCTTTAAGAGTATAACGGATAGCCTGCAATTTCTGCACTTAAAATAAAAAAAAGTCTTCGCCCTTTAGGCGCTAGCGGAGACTATACTTAGCGCTAGTGCGTACTAAGGCCTTAACATCCTTTATAAAGGACTTTTAGGCGGCAGCAACACGAGCGTTAAAGTTAGCTATGGCCCTACTAGTAACCCGCTGGCGCTTAGCCCTATTAATAAGGGTAAGTAGCTTATTTAGGCGGCTATGGAAGGCCTTAGGGACCTAGTTTATTAGCTATTAGAACCTAAACTAACGCACTTAGACTTACTGCTTAGCATAACTTATTTAGTTATTAGCAGTACCCGTAATTACGGTTAGCCTACTTACCGTAGGTGGCCCGCCTAGTAGTAGCTACACGCTTAGCGTAGCGGAGGTAGATTAGTTTTAGTAAGGCTAGGGGAGTAGCTTATAAGCGGTATAGGAGCTTTAACGGCGCCTAGTAGGGTTAGCGATAGCTATAAGCTAGTATAAAGAATACTTATAGAAGGCTCGCGAGTAAGTAAACTAACGGCTTAGCGCTTACGATTTATAATTAATTAGAATTTATAAAGAAGGCGAGTCGTAGGCTAAATAAATTAAAATAAAATTGGAAGGGAAATCTAATATCTTACTTAGGTAGAAACTCCTACCTTTATAGATCTCTATAGGGTCTAAGCGTCTTATTATCCTATTATTCTATTATCCTATTATCTAATTTATATACATTTTATTAAACACTTTTTATTTAGTAAAGGACAATAATAGCACTCCTATTATATAATAGCGTCGGCTAAGGACAGCCGTTTAAGAAGGGGGGGGGGTAATTATTAGGCCATAGAGACGCACTGGCCGTAACTGGCTTGGCGCAGGTAAGGCGCAGGCGAGGCGCCTACAAAACGTAGCCGCCCCATATTAGAGAACAGCAGAATTTAGTTCTATAGTTTTACTGCATTAAGAACCAGATACTCTTTGCATCCCACTACTATTGTCACGTTACTATATACCCTAAGGACCTTGGCGTCCTAACACTTAATTACTTCTTAAGCTTTTTTTTATCTATCTTTTAGTAGTAGAAGACAATATTATTAATATAGAAGAAGATAACTATTCTACCTTTTAGTATAATATATGGCTTCTAGGGTACTTCTTTAAAACCCAATTCGTTTAATAAGCTTATGAGATTCTTCTGCTATAACAGTGGTGATTATTATAGTCCGTATAGGGCTTTTCTTAAGCGCAGTACTTTATCTATCTTTCCTTTATTAAACCCTGGCGGTAGCTTTATATAAACAACCTTATTAAGATCGCAATAGATAAACGTATTAACTGTATCTATCTATATTATCTCTAGGTCGAATTTTATAGTAATCGCTATAAGGGTTTGGAAGGTTATACTAGCTAATATAGTAGCTCTTATAGGTAGGCCTCCTAGGGCCTATTAATTTTCGCAGACTATTAAGCGTGCCTTATATTTCTAGAGAAATCCATACTTATCAATCTTAAAGAGGATATATATTAAGGTCCTTAATTAACTAAAGTAGAGGAGGTAAGTTTTTCCTATATAATCTAATATTACGTATTCTACCTAATTTTAGCTTACTGTCGTTAAGTTAACTATTAAGGTTAAACTTCTTTCCTACTAAGAAGGCGCTATAATAGGCTAAAGTGATCTTTTTAGTAATAAAGTCTTTAAACCTATTATTACCGACTTCCTTAAATAAGTCTTTAACTAAGTTATTAAACACCCCTTAAGTATTAAACCCGTCTTCTATTAGTTAGATAATGTCCTAATCTTATATATCTAACTTTATAGGATACTTAACGTAAAAAGTATATAGAGATTCTTTATCTTCTTCCGTTAGAGGTAGCGTATAATATATATCTTTAAGAGCTCTTACAAGCTTAAGATCTACTAACTTATTAAAGGCTTAAACTAGCTTATTAACGTCGTTATCTTCCTCTTAAATTAACGGTTTAAATACTTCTTTATTATCTTCTAGAAGGACCTTATTCTTAGTCTAAGTATTAGGTAGTTAAATCTTCTTAATTAGTATATCTAATTCGGCGTATAGGTCCTTTAAAATATCTATTTGCTTGCCGTTAAAGAATATCTTTTTATTAAAGATAACGTCCCTACTAGAGATAATAATACCTTTATATAGGATCTAGATCCTATAGATATTAGTAAAGTTATAGCTAACGAGATAGCTAATATAGGCTTATAGATCTAGCTTACTTAGCCTTTTCTTCTTTAGCTAGGCGTCTAACGTTATTGCGTACGCCCTATAGCCGTAGGCTTTTAGATATACTAGTTACGGCTTTCTTAACCTATTAGCTAGGAAGGTATAGAACTTCTTATATAGCGATTTCCAACCATTACTTTCCTATGGCGTTTAATCTTAAAGGTAAACTATATAGTTAACTATCTCATTTTATAGGTCGTGTAGTAGATTAGTAGCAATTCTTATTACTTATACTCTCCTAATAATTACACCCCTTAAGTGTTTAGCGGTACTATTTTAAGCTTAGGTATATAGCGCTGAAGGCTTAAATATAATTCCTTAAGTCTATAGCCATTTAAGGGTTCTCCTTCTCCCTAGCTTGTTATCTGATTTAATAGTATTAACCTTAAGGTTATACCTTAGATAAATCCATTAGATGAAATCTTTAAGCACTTATAGTGTCTCCTTTTTTTTTTTACTATGCGTTATTATAAAATACAGGAAGGTTCTTTTTAAGAAGGTGTTATAGATAAATATAACTTATATAAATCTAGTATACGCTTTCTTAAGGTTAGTCTAGTTAATATAAAGGTTAAAATAAGGTTTATTAATATTCTGTTTTAAGAACCTTCTTAAAACTTAACGCTTAATTTTAGCGAGACTGTAATATTAATATTCCGTTATCTTTAGGCCTTAAAGCTTAACTTTTAAGGTGTTAAGACCTAAATAATAAAGGCTTATAGGTCCTGGATAACCTAGATACAGATACTATAGATATATATCTCCTTTAAGGTCCCCTATCCCCAATCCCCTATATCTAATAATAAAAGGAGCTCTTGCTGCACCCGGCCCAAAAAGACCAAAACCAACTAAAAGAACCCTGAAAAACACCTAGAGAATCCCCCTGAGATATATATATCGCAGGGGAGGTATATGTCGAACGACGGTGGCTTACACTCGCGCGCGACCGTTAGAACTACGCCTAGCAATAGCCCTCCACAATAAAGACGGGCGAATACCACACTATAAAGCGGAAATACCTCTATTAAGAAGGCATCTAATAAAATATAAAGCCTATTAGACGCGTCTAGTATCTAGAATTATAGGGGAGTAACCGTTAGCTATAACGAACTAATATAGCTAGTAGAATAGCTCCGCTAGTTTAGCGAACCTTAGGCGCCCCTCTAGTAAACCCTTAATTAAATCCTCTAACGGCTAAGCAAAATTAAAAATAAGTATAATCCCCCCTTACCGGCGAACTGCACCTAGGCCGCCGTAGCTGCGCTTTTATAGCATAGGGAACCCACCCCCCTTAAGTTAATAACTAGGTATATAATTATAATATAACTAAATATAGAATAAGTAGAGGGGCTTAGGGGATAATTAGAAATAGAAGTCCTTATAAAGATACGTAAAGAGGTCTATAACGCTGTTATAGTCCAATACCTTAAGAGCGGAGATATTAGAGTTACTCTAAAGGACTAATAGGTAAAGGAACGAGCCGTAAGGGTAGGGGATAGGCTAGGAGAATGTATTAGCATAAAAGTACTCCGTAAGGATTACCTAGTTGAAGTCCTAGCGGTTTCTATAAGCCTTAGGGTAAAAAAGGGACGCTAGGTAGATAACATAGCAATTATATAGGAGATAGTAAGATAAACGGAACGCCTTATACTAGGACTCGAAATCACCCGAATCTAATAGCTTTAATAGGAAAATATAAACTAAGTATATAATAAGAATAATAAGAGGATATAAGGGTCGCTAAAGACTCGCTAGGGAGACACCGGACGAATATATAGCTCCCTTATCGTTAGTATATATATACCAGGAATGCAAAAACCTTTTATTTAAAAAGGAATAATTATAAATGGCCTTATATATAATATAAGGCTCTACAACTATAGACTACGCCTAGAACGATGCTATTGCTATATATAATAGGGATATACCTAATCTATATACACAGTATAGGTATGCTGCGGCCATTATATAGGCCCCTATAATATAAGACATTACTTAAATTAAGACTAAATAAAATGCGTAAACTGCCACTAAAGCATATATAAGGCATGGGAAAGAGAAGACTGCATTAAATATAGGAGATGGAAGGTAAGGGCTTAACAGCTGCGGGAATAACTATACGCTAGGTTATACGAATGGAAATAATAGGTAATAAGCTAGGGGGACGCAGGCGCCTTCCTAGCGTTTCCTACCTTTAATACTAGAGGGCTAGGCTAGCTATCCTAAGCCTTAACGGGCTAAAAGTAACGCCACGCGATATTACTAGACTAATTAGGGATATAAGGGTCACAGGGGATATAAGGGAGAGGACGCCCCGTAGGAAGACCCCTATAGACAGCGACAGTAGGCTTAAGACCAGGATAATTAAGAATTAGACTTAATATGGCAAATATAACATTTATAGCCGACCTATAAAGGGTATATAGCCGACCAGTAAGAATAGGGGAAGAACTAGTAATAATAATAGATTTAGATATAGAAGCGCTAATAGGAACATAAGACACAGAAATAGAAAGCTCTATATAAAATGAGTAGTAACTAGGGTGTAGATATAAGAGATAGAAGCTCTAAATATTCTAAAGAAAGTAGAAATAGAAGAAGCGAGGAATAAAGGAAAGTTAAAGGACCCTCGCCGGGGGTCCGCCACCTATCCATTATATAGTATAACTGCGGCAATATAAACCACCGCCTTATAAGGCCCCTACTAGACAGTCTAGACCTAGAGAAATACTATATCCTTACTATATAAGAACTATATTATAATACCTTTATACAATTAACATACTGCCCCTAAGGATTCTAGCTCTTATACAAACTAAAAGCAGCCACACGCGTGTGCTTTATAATTAGTAAAGCTATCAGCCTATCCTTATATTTATAGCAGGCAGTTAACCCAGATATTATAGTTATAATAATCTAAATATATAGGGGACCGGTATAAATTATTAATGTATATAACCCTAAGGTTAAAGGGGTCCTATAAATAGAGAATATTATATTAGTAATAAGCTTACTAGAAACTAAAGGTATAGAGTTTATCCTACTAAAAGATATAAACCTCTACCACCCGTGGTGGGGGGATATCTATATTGCTATAGATTAATAGTTAGAGTGCCTACTAAGAGCTATAGATATCTAGGGCCTTAAGCTAGCTACCCCCCTAGGAGCAATTACATGGCAACGAGGCACCGCTAGAAGTATAATTAACCTTACATTTATAGACAAAGGCCTATATTAGAGACTTAAAAGGTATAACCCTAAAGAAGAATAGGCACTTACCCTAGACTATATCCCTATTTAGATATAGCTAGACCTAGATATTAAAGCGCAACTAAATAGAAAAAGATACGCAATAAGGAAGCTTAAGATAGACAGCTTCCTTAATACAGTTAAACAATAACTCTAAAACCTAGAAGAAATCCACCTAATACTAAACGAGTAAGGCTTATTGGCCACCCCTAAGGAAATTAACCGAATACTAGAAAGGATCTAGGTAGTAATTAAAAATAGGCTAAAAGAGCACTACCCGATCTTAAAACCGGGCCCCTATATGCGACACGCATAGTCTATATAATGCGCAGTTCTAGTTACCAGCTAATGATAAGTAAGAAGGAAATATACAAGTAGCTACGACCTTAAAGACGAGAGATAATATAAAGACATAAGAAACTAGCTAAAGAATACCCTAAAAAAAGAAGTAAGGAATAACTAGAGACAGTTTATAAACGAGTATACTTTTAACCTAAGCCTCCCCTATAATAAGGGCCTTTAGGCTATAGTAAAATGGGTAAAGAAAAAGGTAGGGCGCTTAGTAGAAGATTTATACCTACTACCCCTATAAAGAGCAGGAGAATTACAGACTATAAACGACAACGATAAGAAGGCAAAGATCCTTATAAAAAGGTTCTTCCCCTAACCGGCTTTAGTAGACCTTAGTAATATTATAGGTAAAGCACTGGTGACTTACCTGCGGGTTAACAGCGATATAATAATAGAGGAAATGGCTAGAACTATTAGCCGCCTTTTATATAATATAGTACTAGGACCAGATAGGATTTTAAATAAGGCCCTAAAAACCTATGGGCTACTTATAGCACCTTGGCTTGCAGATATAGCTAGAGTATACTTTGCTATAGGCTACTACCTACGACTCGGAAGATCTATAACGACGGTTGTCCTATAAAAAGAAGGTAAAGCAGATTACTTAATCCTAGGAAGCTACCGCCCTATTGCCTTAGAAAACACCCTTAGCAAGATCTTAGAAAGGGTAATAGCGAAACGTATAGTAGATACGGCAGAGGAATATACCCTACTACTATAAAGCTAAATGGGGGCAAGAAAGAACCGCTTAATACTATTAGCACTTACGCTACTCGCTACTACCATTAAATCTGTATAGGCGATGCGAAAGGACTTTATAGTATTAATGCTTAGCCTAGATATTAGTGGTGCCTATAATAATATACCCTACGAGCGTCTCCTATATATCCTTAGGGTAAAGGGCTTTCTAGAATGGATTATATAATTTATCTAAGGGTTTATAGGCCAGAAAGAAATATTACTAGTCTTTAGCGGATATCAGAGCCCCCCTATTGCAGTTATAACAGGAATACCATAAGGATTACCCCTCTCGCCTATACTCTTCCTTTTCTTTATAAGCAACCTGCTTAACTCCTTTAAGGAAGGGGCGACTTAGGGGATAGGCTTCGTTAATAATATAAACCTAATTATATACGGGCCAACAGCCGTAAAGAATTGCAGAATACTAGAGAAAGCCTATAATACTTATATAGAATAAGTAAAACGTTATAGAGTCTAATTCTTACTAGAGAAATACCAGCTAATCTATTTTATAAGAAAACGTAACTAATCTATAGATTTCTAGTATATAATTCGCATCTAAGGCTTTAGGGGTTAACTAGTTTAGGGCCTAAGGGTATTAGGAGTATGGGTAGACAGTAAACTCCGGTGGAGCGTATATACGGCATAAGCGGCCTATAAAGGCTAAGTATAGTTTATCACTTTATCTAGGATTATTAATTTTATATAAGGTCCATGCTTCTAGAGGTTACGCCTACTATATATAGCAGTTATCTGGCTAACCATAACATATAGATCCAGTATTTAGGCCATTAGAGAAACTAAAAAGGGCCCCCCTAAATTACTCCTTAAACTACTTTAAAAGGTCCAAACAGCCTACCTTTAGAGTATTATAGGCGGGTATAAGCGAACGGCCACAGCACTACTTAAGAAGGAATCTAATATTCCCCCCCTATAGTTATATATTAAAGCCGCTGTAATATAAAGGACGTAAAATA
Organism: Cenococcum geophilum 1.58; assembly: GCF_001692895.1. Lineage (NCBI taxonomy): Eukaryota > Fungi > Ascomycota > Dothideomycetes > Gloniales > Gloniaceae > Cenococcum > Cenococcum geophilum. The sequence goes on from NW_027137561.1 coordinate 1,918,770, forward strand.
AACATAACTCTAATGTTATAAAGTATATTAAAATACGCCTAAGTAAACTATAGAGGGACTTTAGGGTGCCCTGTAGGAGAATAAACTAATAACCCTAAAGTAGGAAAGAGATATTAGAAAAATAGGTAAAGAAAGCAGAAGAAAAATAGTGCCGCTTTAGGGCCTAGGCCTATATAGAGGAGGAAGGGAGACGCATAAGAGGTTAGTAAAGATAATAGTAAGATAGAGAAAGGAGCTAAAGTAGAATATATAAGAACGCTAGGAAACCATCTACCGTAATATAATACTGGTTGGACTAACGCTGAAGAGGTAAATAGGAGTTAAAGGTATAGAGGCTAACTTAGGCAAGATAAACCTAAGCTATAGCATGGTTAACACTATAGGGGGTAAATACTTAAGGGCTCTAAGAAGGCCTAATAAAGGTAGAAAATATAATAGCAACACTCTTAAGAACAGGAATAATAGGACTAAAAGATTGGCTTTACTGGGTAGGTATCCTAGTAGGTAGCCTAAGATATAAATATGGCTAGCTAAGATAGACACCAAAACACGTAATACTGCTATGCCCCCTACGCACTAATTAAGAAATAATGCTCTTAGTAGCTAGTATAGAGAACTATAATATACTGCTCTTAATATAAAAAGGCCTTAAGGCGGTTACCCAGTGGCTTATTAGTTAAAATGTGCTAAATTAGTACTAGGTTATAAGAGAAATAGTAATAAAAGGTAAGGGGGCGAGTAGTAGGTGCCCCCTAGTAACTCTATAGTAGTAGAGTAATAGTTTATAATACTAGCGCGTCCGTAGGTTTATTACGGCAGTAGTGGTTCCTAAGGAGGCTAAATAGTAAGGTAGTAGAGCACTATAGGCGACTTATAGGCGCTAAGTAGGCGAGTCCTAAAAGGCGGGGAGATAGATTATNGGGTTTTCTTATTTTTCTTAAATAGAGTTTTCTCCCTATATGTAAATAAGGAGTAGTNCGCGTAGGCCTAATAGGGATCCAAATCGGACGTTAAGCAATGAATTATTATTATATATCTCCTTTTAAATCTAAATAAGCGTCTTTTAATAATACTGTTAATTATATAAGGGGATATTACGTAGCTACGGTTCGTAGATAGTATAATAATTGTTGTTCTTATATATGTTAGGGAGGGCGAGGAGCTTAAGGCTCCTCGCCACGCTACTGTCGCGGCGATACGTGATGGTAACTTGCCGCACGTAACGGCAACTTGCCACCTATAATGGCAATTTGCCTTATATAGTAACTACTTACCTTTATTTCTAACACTAGCAACTCTTCTTTTATAGTTGCTATCTATATATATATATACCGCTTAACTAGCATAGTAAATATTAATCTTTTTTACTTACTATTGTCATTATAATATAAGTCTCGCTATTCCAAAATTTGCCTTTTAGTATATAGTGCTTTCTTACTTAGGAGTTATAGGTAGATATCTTGTTTAGAGGGCCGCTAAGGCGCTAGTAGTAAGTAAGCTAATAGCAATTTTCTATCCTGGGGATAAAAAATCCTAATTAGCTAAGTTAAGTTAGGGTTTACAGAATATTATGCTTTAAAAAGTCTTAGCAAGAGAATCTAACTAATTAGACAACTTTAACCGCCGGTTAAAGTTCCTAGATATCTTAAGACCTTATATAACTAAGAAATTTCTAGGGACTCCCTTTTAACCTAACCTTTAACTTATATATATAAAGTATTTATATTAATAAACATCTCTAGTACCTTATTTAGGTTCGCCTTTATTATTACATCTACCGGGTTATTTTAGCCATTAATCTATTAAATCTTAAAGAGTTTTTAACGCTTATAGGATTGCTAAAGTACTATAATATTAATTATAAGGCGCTTCTCCTTTATAGTACTAAGCTTAACTAAATACTTATAAAGGGAATATAAGTCGGTATATATAATTATAGGGATAATAGGAAGTTCGAGTTAATCTATAATTATCTTTAGGGTAGTTCTAATTATAATTGCCATATTAACTCCGCTAACTATTTTATATATCTTTAACGCTAAAACACTTTAAGTAACGCGCTTACTCTTAGTTAAGCTCTAATAGATAAGATTGCTATAGATTATAAAGTTATTCTCTCTAGTAAATTTATTTATAATAATAATCTTATATCCTAACTAGGAGCTAAAATCTTTATTATTTATAAACGATCTATTAACAAATATAAAGAGCTTAGCGGTAGGAAGATTAATAGGCATATAGAGTAGTCCCTAATTAAGATGGTTTATTTACTAGAAAAGACGCTTATTTAGGGTAAGGATATTATCCTTAGTTAGTTTCTAGTATTAGACGGCAATAGAGAGATTAAATAAAGCCTTAGGTTAATAGATAGAAGTAATATAAGCTCTATAAGCGCGTTACTCCATATATTCTTACTTTAGAGAATTAGCGTTAATAACATTAATCTTCTTACCTTAACCCTTCTGGCGTAGAGTAATAGAATCCTTATTTAGGAAGAGGATGTATCCATTAAAGAGTAATAGTGTTATTAAACTAAGCTTTTTCTTTAGCTTTACTATAAAATTTGCCTTTACTAGCTTGTCTTCTTTAAGAGCTAAAAATTGGTTGTCTCCTAAGATAATTATATTATTAGTTTATATACCAATAATTCTAAATAGAGTTCCCGTAGTTATAATAAGGAAGTAGGGATTAAATATAGAAGTAGTTATTAAAAGCTTCTCTTTATAGTACTTGCTATAGGTAGCCTACTAGTAAGTTTCTACCTCTATAATTCTATATAATGGCTTAAGTATAACTATAATTGTATCTTTAGGATACTAGTAGCGAATTTACTCTAGAAGGTATACCAATATTAAGCGCTAAAGGTGCGTCTTTAATTAGGTATAGGCTTAAGTAATATCTCGTAAATAAACCGCTATTTTATTCTTTATTAAGGAGGGAGCTAGTATAATAATAACTTGCTAACTAGCTTGTTAAATTATAGGAGACTATATAAGAATTACCTCCTTACTATTATTATTATAGCCTTAAATAATAAGCCTTAATTTCTTAAATGGGGCATTAGTAGCTTTACCCTTAATCTTATTAACTATTTTTAACTTAAAGATACAAACTCTATTAAACTTAGTAGGGTTATACTTTTTAAATTTAAAGACTCCTTTTATAATAAGACTATCAATCTTCTATTTATTGGATACTTAAAAAGGAGCTCCTGGAGTTATAATATAACCTTCCTTTTAAAGCTATTTTGTAAGTTTAAAGTTAGCCTTCTCCTTAGCTGTTATAAAGGCTATTAATAACTTAACTCCATTCTTAATGGCGGCAGTAAATTATTCTTTAAAATTAATAAGATATTAGCGATTTTATAATCCCTTTAGGCGACCTCTACCGCGTTGTAGTTATAGCATATTTACTACAATTATATTAGGATTATAGTCGCCTTTTAGAGTATATTAATCGTGGTTTTCTTTTAGGGTATTTTTTAGGGCATCCTATAAAGGCTTAAAATTGTTATCTTTATAGTAAGGCTTAATAATAGTTAAATGGAATTAAGTAGGTTTATAAGGCATCTAAATAGTATAAGTTTAACTATTAATTATAATAAGTTAGTGTAGGCCTAACTATCCTCCCTTTTTACGCTATACGCGTACCTTAGACTAGAGTGGTAGATTAAGCGTAGTTAAGGTATTTAGGCTATTTCTTATTCCTAGTGCGTTGTTAACCTAGTATATAGTGTAGAGACATCGCACCTTCTTTATTACCTTATAAATAGCCTTAGCTTATTACATAATAAAGGGAGATAGTAGAGAATTGTTAGTTATTTAAGGGTAGGCGCTAAAGACTAGTAATATAGGTATAAGTCTATCCGGGCTAGCGGAATTGTTAATAGCTTTAATAGCTATTTATAAGGTAAGTTTTTTACTAGTATCCTTTAGTTCTAAAGAGATAATCTTATATACGCGGCGTAATAGCGCGTAATATTATTCTACTTTTTTAATACTATTATGTGCCTTAATAGGGACTTCCTTAACCTTAATTACTATTACCTTTATCTATTATTAAAACTCTATAGATAAGAAGTTCTTTTCTATATTATAAATAATTTAATTAAAGGGTTTTAAATAGATATTAATCTAGCATAACTAAAGGGTCTCCTATATATTTTTAGCTAATATATCTTTTAAGAAACGCACGGCTTAAAAGGAGGTTAAGAAGTTAATAACTTAAAGTACTGGCTTGCCGCTAAGATATATAATGTTAATAATAATATAGAAGTTAAAGTTATAGTTATTCTTAAGGGTAAACTTAAATTGGCTAGGGGACTTCTAGTTTATTTAGTAGTAATAGTAATACTTTATAAGATACTTAATTACCTTAACCTTAACTTTATGGCCTACTTGCTAAAGAACCCTAAGTAATTAATAAATAAATAGGTAGCTAAAACGATAGTATAGTTGGCGTAATTCTAACTTAGTTAAGTAGCTTTAAGTAACACTCTTTTCTAGTTAATAAAGGAGTAACTAGGGGTAACCCTATTTACGTATAACAGGCACCCAATTATCTCCCTAAATAAGTATATTCTTAAGGTTATTAAGCCTAACGCCTAACTTATTTATATCTTTAATATAAAATAGAAACGGAGTATTTATAGGAATAATATAAAAACTAATATACCCTAAGGGGGTTTAAACCCTAATTGTGCCGAGAGAGATTATAGTACCTTTGCTAAAACGAATTGTATACTAGCCTGCCATTAAATAGTTAATCTAAATAGAGCTATTAAGCTGCTAAAGGGCTTAAACTTAAGGTTCTTCTACTATAAATACTCCTGTGGCTCTAGTATCCGGCATAATACTATAAAAGACATTCGCCAAGTATCTATTATTAAAGGAAAACATAGAGCTCTCCTTTAGCTTATTAAAGATATCTAACTTTATAATAGAATGGAGCGTAGATTGGTTATTAAGGACAGCAATGGTTTGTATACTATTTACCTTACTATACTTAGTAAAGTATTAGTTAGGTAACTAGTTCTTAATTTCCATATCTATAAGGAGCTATTCGGTCTTATTAACCTTATCCTTAAGGTCTTTTACGCCTTTATATTAAACTAAGAAGCTTTAGAAATAGGCTATAGCAACCTTATAATTTCTAATGTTTTTTATACTCTAACGGAACTTATTATATACCTCTTTTCGCTTATTAAGGGAGTGTCTAGTTAACTAGTAATTTGGCTTCTTATAAATATAGTATTTCTTTTAGTAATTACTTCGAAATAAACCTCTACGAGGACCTCTATAATTACCTCATAGTTAATATTAATTATACCCTCTTCCGTATTCCCTACCGCGGCTACTATATATTTAATTAGTCTAGTTATAATTATATTAGTCGGGAATACTTAGTTAGGTAGGATTTTCGGTATAAAACTGTTAAGATTCTTATATTTATATCGCAGTACCTATAGCGGAGTATAGCTTAGTATATACTCCTTTAAACATATCTATAGGTTTATATAGCGCTAAGTTATACTTAGGAACGCTACGGCATGCTAAGATAACCTAGTTCCTTAGGCTGTTCTCGTTTTAGTAAGTTTTGGTAAGGCTATATTAGATTTTCTAGAGTTTATTAAAGAGCAGTTAAAGGCACTCTAAATAAGTCTTTATTAGGTTAAAAGCAATAACTCTCTAGAATATAGTCTCCCGCCATTCGGATATATAAAGTTAATAATTTTTATTAGTCTTAAAGTAGGCTCTAGTAAGCTAAAGCATTATATTAAAGTTATAGTTTTTACCTGTAATATAGTCGTAATAGAATATTACCGCCTGTCCCTTTAATATAATAGAGAAAGCGTAATAGTACTAGTAGCGTTAAATTTTAACCTTATTATAACAGTTATAAAAGACCTATAGTTTTGCTCTAAGTATATTATATAGTTCTCCTCTAAACTTCTTCTCTTTATCCGAATATACCTTTATTAGATTCGTAACTTCTTATAGTAAAGGCTTACCGGTTAGCTAGAGTAGAGGAGGTAAAGGCGGAGCAACTCTAAGTAGGAGAGCACCTTTAGGTAGAAGAGTAGCTTTAGGTAGGGGGTTAGCGTTCTAGGGGTTTTAATATAAATTAAAGTTGCCTTTTAAAGAATATAGGTTGTTTTTAGGTTTCCGTAGTTAATATATAATCTTAGCTTTTATCTATATTAGTTCTTCTATACTAGTAATAACGGCCTAAATATTACTAGTAATTAGGTTACCGTTTTTAGTAATATATACCCTATTCCTATAAAGGAAGTCTTAAAAGTCCTAAATAATATTAATATTGCTAAGTGCCTAGGTATTAGCAGTCTATCCTATAAAATTCTCCTTAAAATACTCCTATAGTTATAAGTTGGCGTAGTATCTATTTTAGTAGAATATAATATAATATAGGAGAAAGCCATTAACTTATTTTGCGGTATAAGTTGTTATATTAAAGGCGAATTCGTCCTAATCTTTATTAATAAGTTTCGTATGCTTAGCTACCCCTAGTAGTAAGGAGTCTTTCTAGTTATTTAAGGTAGGCGTAGCCATATTTTTAGAGGGAGGGAAGTATTATTAGTATAGGGATTGTTATTTAGTACGCGTTTATAATATATATTTGCGGTTATAGGGCTTAGGACTAGTTCTAGCTTTAAATTATAAAGACTTATAAAGCGTGTTATTCTATATAATAGACGTAAGAATCTATAATCTTAGAAAGGCTTAGGACTAGTTCTAGCCTTTAGATCCTTAGATTTATAGAAGAGTTCTATTTAAGGTTTAGGACCAGTTCTAACCTTAAAAAATAGCTTCCTCTAGCACGAGTAGCACTAGTATAGTGGCTTATCTCTTCTTAGTAGAATACCTAGCTGTTCTATAGTATAACAGTAAAGTTAATTACTAATTAGTGTTAGTTATATAAGGGGATATTACGTAGCTACGGTTCGTAGATAGTATAATAATTGTTGTTCTTATATATGTTAGGGAGGGCGAGGAGCTTAAGGCTCCTCGCCACGCTACTGCCGCGGCGATACGTGACGGCAACTTGCCGCATGTAACGGCAACTTGCTACCCATAATGGCAATTTGCCTTATATGGTAACCACTTGCCTTTATTTCTAATAAATACTCTACGCTTCCGTTAGCGTAGTAGTTAGCTTATATTAAACGCTAATAGACTTCCTAGTCGGATATATTTAATAGTCTGTTATTTATAACGTTCTTTTATTTAATATAAGACTAAGTTATCCTTTTAAACTAGAAGATTGTTCTCTCCTTTATTATCCTAGTAGTACTCTTATTTTTAAAGTAGATAGAACAATACTAGATTTATATTAAAGTCCGTATAAAAGGCAACGTCTTTAAGACGTAGGATTCCCTTACTCTTATCTAGTTTTATAACTTAGATAGTAACGTCGCTATAGCCTAGTATAGGCACTTCTAAGCTGCCGGCGATAACGTATTTAAATCTTAGAGCTTTCCTAAAGTTATAAAAATAAGAGAAGTTATTAAAGATATAAAGAGTGGTTCCTAAGTTAAGAATAGTTAATAGCTTTAGTGGATAGATTTAACCTGTATAATATAATTTTAGAAATATCGCATTAGCTTCTCCCTTAATCTTAACTTCCTAACTCTTGTCCTGTTGTTATTAAGCCTTATCTTCCTATTCTTTAAGTTTAATCTTTATAACTTAGTTAGCAAGATTCTTATTTTTTTTTACCTTCTTTAGTACCCTATTAATGCGCGCATCTCCTATTATAACTCCTATAGGTCTTTTATCTTTAAATAAACACTAATAGTCCCGTAGGGAGTGTCTTTATATTCCGTACGCTAAGCACTTAGGCGTTAACTTCTTATAGGACATCTTCTTATCCACTAGTATCCTGGCTCTCTTTAAGCGTCTATTATATACTAAGGCTCTTCCTCTTTATAAACCTTTAATAGTATTAAAGTAATCCTTAATAGCTTACTCTGCGAAGTCTGCATTAAAGGTGCTCCCTTTTATAGTAGTATTAGCTTTCTTTAAGGGTATTCTAAGTCCTTCTTATAGCTCCTTTACTACTCTATAGTATTTAAAAGATCTTAACTTCTATGGGTTATTTAACTTAATAGTATACTTTATATAGTAGGCGTTACTAAAAGGTTAAATAACTTCTATTAAATCTTAAAGCTAGATTCTATCGGACATTTAAGGGATCTTATACTTCTTTCCTAGTACTATTACGTATTCCTATTAATCTAACCACTAATTTAATTTTAATAAGTGTTTAAACCCCTTAAGGGCTTTTATATACTAGTGTTATACCTTCTTCCTAATAAATAATAAGGTAGGTTCTATGTTCTCCTTTAATTAGGATAGCCATTCTTTAACTATTAAGGAAGGGTTAAGCAGTAGCTTCTTCTAAATTGATACTATAGTCGTAATTTAGATGCGTATTTATTGCAGATGCTCTTCCTATTTTAGAAAGTACTTTATATTCTAGTTATAGTATTATCTGCTATTCTTATATACTTTCTGTTAATTTAACGAGAGCTATATATATAAGGTTGCATTCTCATTAAAATCTATAACCTTTAGATGAGGTGGTTTTTTAATTAGACCTTCTTGAGGTGCTTCTGTAGCTGGGTTAACGTAGGCCTAAATTTGCTGATCTACGAGGGCTTGGAGTTGCCATAGCCATTATTCCCAGTCTTCTGGCTTATTGAGGATGATCGTGTTCGATGAGGTAGTTGGTGGAGTCATTTGACTGATAGGCAAAGGAGGAATTAAGATAGTATTTTGTCGTCAGGATCGTCCTTATCATCAGGATCGTCCTTATCGTCAGGATCGTCCCCCGACGATTAAGGTGGAATCTCGTGGAATCTCGTGGAATCTCATGGAATCTCGTCCTGTGACAATTGAGGTAGGATTTCGATCAGGGTCGTCTTGTGACGATGAGGTGTCAGAGTCTGACGATAAGGTAGAATTTCTTCAAATAATTAAGTAATAGCTGAATAGCTTCTTGTGTCGGCGGACCGGGCTCATAACTGTCAGATAACTTATATAGAGCTATTCATTGATAAAATGGGTTGATTAATTGATAATCTTGATCGTATCTTAATCGTTGCTTGACCTAGGGCCCCTAGGCTTAGACGAAGATATTTACAATACACGTGACCCGTGCACGTGACCAGTGCACGTCCTACGCCACCGAGAATACATATTATCTGACAGTATTCGCCGATAGGGTATTATCCATATTATAGTCGCCTATTTTAAGGGGTCTATATAAGGCAATTAAAGTCTATAAGGCTTGCTGTGGTATTAAGGTTATTTATAACTGTGCTAGGGTTATCTAAAACTATAGTATAGTGTTATCAGTCGCGCCGGGTCGCAATTATACTAGGAAAACAAAGATAATAAACTAGGGAAAAAAACAAAGGTTATAACGGGGCGTAATTAGGGATACTATAAACTGTTACGGTGCTGTAATAAAGTAGATTAAATAACTACATTATGGTATAAAGAGGAGAAGAAGGTAAAAGGGGGTATTATATATAAATAGTAGGGCTAGCCGCTAAGGCGCTAGTAGGCTAGCTAATAGTAGGAAATAGTATAAGATAATATAAGATAGTATAAAATAGTATACGTTAGGTTAATGCTATAATATTAATTTAATTAATCCTACCCCTTATTAAATACTTTATTTGTCTTTATAAGCACCTTTTAATATAACTTTTTAACCTACCTAAGCTATTACTATAACGGTAATATTATTAAACTAAGCTAATATAAGGTAAGGATATGAATAGGGAGTCTAATAATAGAATAATAGGTATATTATATAGACAGAGATAAATCCTTAAGGGAAAAAGGAGGAGTTTATATATAAGGTAGGAAGGGTTTTCCCTAAGTATATATAGAGCACGTGCCTTATAGGCAAGTCACCCCTAGATTGCTTTAGGGTCGCCTATACCTTACGGCTATATAACTATCTACTTAGGTTTTACCTAATAATGCCCCCCCCCTTTAAAAAGGGTCGTGTAACGGCGCTAGGGCGCGTTACTTACTATATTCTACTACCTATTACTATCTTATATTGTCGCGTATTATCGCGTACTATCGCGTACTATTATATACTATCTAGTACTGTTTTCTACTATTAGCTCGCCTACTACTAGCGCCTTAGCGGCTCGCGCTACTTATTTATTTACACCAGCCCTAGCGACCCCCTTTCCTTTTCCTTAGCTTAGTATCTTTATAAGATAGCATTTTATAAGCTTTAGTTTAGAGGCATTTATATAAGCCATTACATTATACTAAGCTTACCCTATATTGCCTGGGAAGGCCTTAATAATATCCCACCCTAAAAGAAACTTCGTCTATAACAACGCGTTAACGCGCTATACTTAGATACTAAAACAACTCTATATTGCCTGGGAAGGCCTAAATAATATCCTACCTTATAAGCTAGACAGGACTAGACCTATACCCCTAGAATTAAAACTAAAGTATATAATACTAATAAACCCTAGAAAGCTAACAATAGTACCTAAAGCTAGCTTATTTAAGAGAGCTATTTCTACCTAAGAGGAACCTAAGATCTAATTGGGATTAGAAATTAAAGATAATAATAACGTTATAGACGTATATAAGCAGATCTGCGCCCTTATAGCTAACTAGAAAGCTAATTATTTAGAGGTAAGGAATATATAAGAGACCCTATAAAAGATCTTAAAAAGCCTTATAGCCCTATAAAATAGCCTAGCTTCCCCTTTTTAAAGCCCTAGCCAACCTATTTATTCTACTAAATGCGATATACTAGGGAGTACGGATATAATAATAAAGTAATTAAAGTCTATTAAGCTTCTTAACCTCCTACTACTATCTAATAGGATAGACCTTACCTTTAAAAATAGGAGGATTTAAGTATAAGGAAAGCTCCGCGTTAACTATAACTATTTCCTTTCTAAAGAAGCTAAAATACTCTACCTTTTTAGTTAAACTACTAGGGACGCCTAATGGTACCTTTAAGCCAAGTTTAAGGATAAGTCCCCTATCTAATTTATATCTATTAATAAGATAATATAGTACCTAGCGGCTATTTATATTAACCTAAATAAAGTATAGGACGCCCGGTATAACTATAATCGCCTAATAATAAAACTAAACTAACCCTTTACTAAATTTTAGACTTAATTCCTATACCTTATAGGAGAAGGCTAGGTTCCCCTTAAGAACTACCAATTAGACCTATATAATAAGCTAATAATTTAGCTATAAGAGAAGATAGCTATAACCTTAAATAACCTACCAACTTATAATAGACTTGCAGCTTATTACTTATTATTAAACTTAGAACTAAAGTGGATTAAAGCCTATCCTAATTGGCAAAAGCAACTCTATAGCGATTAAAACTTGCTAGCTATACCTATAGGAGCTAAAGTAGAAAGATAAGCTATAACTACTCTTATACTAAAAGCAGTTATAACTATACACTAGCGAGCGACGCCTAACCAGCTATATACTATGCTATTAACTAATATTCGCCGTAATACTCTAATTAACCCTACCTTAGCTATGTGCTATAACTGTAATAAAGAGGATTACTTTACCTTATCTTGCCCGGAGCTAAAGAATATAGGTAATATTAAGGAGATAGAGGTAGAAGAAATATCCGATAAGTTAGAAAAAAAAGAACCCTAGAGAAAAACTCCCCCCTAGGGTACCCTATTAATCTTAAAGAGATTAATCTTAGTTAGTTAATAGGTGGAAAGTATTTTATAGTTCTATATATAGTATTTTAAAATAGATATAGAGTTAATATAACCGCCCTAATTAACACTAGAGTAAATGGTTTCGCCTTTATAAATACTGCTTATATAAATAATATTGCTAAGTTTTTAAATACAGAAGCCATCCGACTAGAGAAGCCTATTTAGGTAAAAGGCTATAATAGCTAAGCCGGTTGGCCGGTTACCTATATCTTAAGGTTATATATTGCTCTTAATAAATAACACTAGTATAGTATCCCTTTTTATATCCTAGACCTAGGGTCCTATAATATAATCCTTAGACGAAAATAGATGTCCTATTTTAATATTTGGCTAAATATATAATAAAGACAGTTTATCTGGCCGGAGGATAGACTAAAGTTGCCCTTTTTTATTAGGGAAATCTAAACCAACCGTAAGACACTAGCCGTAAAGGCTAACCCTACCTACTAGTAGGATGTCCAGGCCCGTAACCTAGCCTTTACTTAAAAAGACGCCCGCTATAAGGCTGGAAAGAACTTTGTACTAATAAAGATACTCTTTTAAAGCGCTATATTTAAAGAAGACTTTACGTATAAAAGCGGGATAGATAGTAATATAGACGACGTCTAAATTGCGCAGATCTAATTAGTATAGAAAAGAACGCATTAATAGGATATAAGGGATAACCTTTAAAAGATATAATAGGAGCTAAAAGGAGTAATAATAACGCTAATACCCTAGAAGTCTATAAAGTTATATACGCCCCTATTATTATATAACCCCCCCACTATAGATATTGCCGTAATTAGTGCTATAGTGTTTTACTTTAATATATACCGGAAGGATAATAAGGTCTTTATAATGAGCCTATATAAGATTAACCGAATTATTAATAATAGGGAGGAAGAGCTAGCTAAGGAGACCGATGAGGAACTAGTTAAACGCCTTTTTTTTTACTATTTATATAAATTATAAGGATGTATTCTTAAAGGCGGCTTTAGATAAGCTACCCCCTTACTAGATATACAATTATAAGATTTAATTAGAAGCTAATAACTTACTAGGTTATAGCCCCCTCTATTAATAATTAACGGACAAGCTAAAAGCAATAAAGTAGTATTTAATTAATAACTTAGATAAAGGGTTTATCGAGCCAAGTTAAGCCCCTTTTACTTCTCCTATCCTATTTATAAAAAAGCCTAATAGAGGCCTTCGCTTTTGCATTAACTATTAAAAACTAAACGCTATTACTTAAAAGGATTGGTATTCTATTTATAACGGAACCTTATAGTAGGTACTATAGTAGGTTCTATTAATAGGCTAGGTATATAGGTAATGTAAGGAAAATTAATAATATAATAATAACTAGTGAAGTGGTTGCCTAATAGATTAACTTTAATTATATTCTAAGAATTACTATAAGGAAGGAACTATCTAGGTAGGGATTAAGGGTCCTTAAATACATAACTATACTCTTATAAAATCCTCTTTATATATAATATACGTATTATACGCAAGGTATATAAGTTCCTCTCGTTCCTTTTATATACTATATAGTATATTATATAACCTTAGTTACTATTCCTCGTTATATAGTTCTACTAAATCTATTCTAAACCGTACCTATATTAACTAACTAGCTTCTTCTAACTCTTCTCTAAGTAGTTATAATATTATACTTAAAGCGTTTATAACACTATCTCCCTCCTTTCTATCTTTATTCTTAAAGATTTTTAATATCTCTAAGTTATTTACTAGAGGTATAATATCCGTCTAATTAATTTAGTTAATATTATTACTTATTATACCTGTCGGGAATGAGGCAAGTTGCCATTACGTGTCGCCGCGGCACTAGCGTGGCGAGGAGCCTTACGTTCCTCGCCCTTCCTCATTCTAATTAATAAGCTTTATCAACCAACATCACTATAACCCTACTCAAGTAGTCGTTATTGGTGAGTCACCCTATGTGACCAATACTGATTAGTAATTGAATACACAGTTAACTACAGAGCAGCTAGGTTTTCGAATAGAAGAGACAGTCTTATATAGGGGTGCTATATGCGCTCATATAGAATGGATCCCGGCGATACTGTGCTACCTTAGACTTATGGAAAACTAGTAATAGAAGTGTTACTGAGTACTAGGAGATACTAAGTTGCGTCTATTATATAGAATAACCGCGTTTATAAAGATTTAGTTAAGTACTTTAGGTTAGAAGTGTTACTAAACCTAGGGTCCTAAGTTAACGTCCAAAACGCGTTAAATAATATCTTAAATTGCCTACCTCTTGACAGTAAACCTATAAGATCCTATAAAACCGAAAATCCTACCTACCTTCGACGTATGACACCCTATTAATTCTATACTTACTATGGCGTTAACCTACCCAAAGAAGTATAAGGAAGATATTAACCTAAAGATATAGAATAAAGCCATAATTGACCTTGTAAACGCTAATGAATAAGACTTAAATGGATTTTTATTATACTGTATGGCATATTATAAGGATAGTAAATATAATAATACCGCGCTATGGGAATGTATAAAGGAGGACTTTATTAGATGGATAAAGGAAATATAGGCCCCTGTGAATAAGGATATTATATAGGACTTCCGTAACTTCCTTTAAGAGAATAGAGTATTTGTCCCTAAGGATAGGGGTACTATTAAAGATAATATTTAGGAGTAGGTTATTAATGTAAAAGAAGAGCATAAATGGACTCTATAAGAGATTAAGCACTAACTACGCACTATAAGGAAGCTTAACTTATAATGGAACCTAAGTAATACACCTTTAGAGACGAACCTACCTCTACCTTCAACTCCTTTGTATCTAATTTAACCCGTAACCTTAACGTCGGATACTATACCCTAACGAGAGTAGGTACAGGATCCTATTACTTCGCGATTTAACGACCTTTAGACTCCACTAACTAGACCTACATCCCTACTGCAGCCTGCAATGCAACCCCTACCTCCACTATCTTAATCTTAAATTGGAGGTAGTTTAAAATTGCTTATAGAGCTTGCGAAGCTCTATTTAGATTAAGAGAAGAAGTTTAGCGGGGAATTATATAATGTTCTTAATTTGAAACTACGTATTTTCTATAACTATTGCTAAAAGGTGGGAATAGAGTCTAATTAATACTATAACGCCTATTCCGTTATGCTTAAGGGCCGAGCTAGTACCTTCTATTATAATTATTTAGCAGGAAAAGGATATAATTTTAACCGTATAATATATAAGTTAAGATACTATTTTAAAATAAAAGAGAATAAGTAGTAGTATATGTTAGAATGGAGAGAGACTACCTTTTTAAGGATTATTGCTATAAACCTAGGTGTCCCTCGGCTTGATTATCTTTAAAAGCTCTTTAATTAACTTTAGATAATTTAGTGTGGATTATCTAAATTATATTAAGAGGACTTTAGCCTATGTAATTAAGTTATTAGCGTATACCGAGGTGTTAAAGAATGTAACCTTGCTCTTTTTAATTCTGTAAATACTTACGAAGGAGTATATACTTAATTAAGATCTTTTATTAGCACCGCTCTACGCTCTTAAGAAGTATAGTAATTTAACGCCTAACTCTAACCTACTTTAATTGACCCGCCTAACTAATATAATTATAACTAGATTAATCGAATATATAGTGGCCGGGGTAGGTAATATAGTAGAGGGTATAATTAATAACTATAAGGCAAAGGTGGAGGCCTTTATAGAGGTTTATTTTGAAGTAATTACTAAAAGAAGTACTACGTTTATAAGAAACTGAATTGCTAGTTAACTAGGCATTCTCTTAATAAGCGAAAGGAGGTATATAATAAGTTTCGCTAAAGTGTAAGAAACGTTAGAAATCGCGAGGTTACTATAGCCTACTTTTAAAGCTTCCTAGTTTAATATAAAGGCGTAGAAGATCTTAAGGGTGAGGTTAATAGGGCCAAACAGCTCCTTATAGATATGGAAATTGAGGAGTACTTACCTAACTAATACTTTACTAAGTATAGTGAGGTAGATGGTATATAAACCATTACTATTTTTAATAACCAATCTATGCTCCATTTTACTATAAAGTTAGATATCTTTAATAAGCTAAGGGAGAGTTCCGCGTTCTTCTTTAATGATAAATACTTAGCGAACGTCTTCTATAGTATTATGCCAGATACTAGAGCCGCAGGAGTATTTATAGTAGGAGAACCTTAAGTTTGAGCCCTTTAGCAGCTTAATAGCTCTGTTTAGATTAACTATTTAATAGTAGGCTAATATACAATTTGTTTTGGTAAGGGTACTACGATCTTTTTTAGCACAATTAGGGTCTAAACCCCCTTAGGGTATATTACCTTTTACGTCGTTTCTATAAATACCCCGTTTCTATTTTGCATTAGAGATATAAATAAATTAGGCGTTAAGCTTAATAACCTTAAGGATATACTTATTTAGGGAGATAATTAGGTGCCCGTTGTGCGCAAGTAGGGTTACCCTTAGTTACTCCTTTATTAACTAAAAAAGAGTATTGCTTAAAGCCACCTAACTAAGTTAGAGTTACGTTAACTACACCGTTATTTTGGCCACCTATCCGTTTATTAATTGCTTAGGGTTCTTTAGCAAGCAGGCTATAAAGTTAAGGTTAAGGTAATTAAGTATCTTATAAAGTACTACTATTACTACTAAATAAACTAGAAGTCCCCTAGCCGATTTAAGTTTACCCTTAAAGATAACTATAACTTTAACTTCTGTATTATCGTTAACGTTATATATTTTAGCAGCAAGCCAGTACTTTAAGTTATTAACTTCTTAACCTCCTTTTAAGCCGCACGATTTTTAAAGGATATATTAGCTAAAACGTATAGGATACCCTTTAATTATACTAGATTAATGTCTACCTAGGACCCTCTAATTAAATTGTCTATAATGTAAAAAAGAACTTCTTATTTATAAAGTTTCGACAATAGATAAAGGTAATAGTAATTAAGGTTAAGGAAGTCCCTATTAAGGTATATAATAGCGTTAGAAAAGTAGAGCAATATTACGCGCTATTACGCTATATATATAAGATTATCTCTTTAGAACTAGAGGATACTAGCGAAGAACTTACCTTATAAATGGCTGTTAAAGCTATTAACAATTCCGCTAGCCTAGATGGACTCGTACCTATATTACTAGTCTTTAGCGCCTACCCTTAAATAACTAATAATTCTTTACTATCTCTCTCTATTATATAATAAGCTGAGGCTATTTACAAGGCAACGAAGGAGGTGTAACGTCTCTATGCTATATGCTAGGTTAACAACGTACTAGGAATAAGAAATGGCCTAAATACCTTAACTACGCTTAATCTGCTACTCTAGTCTAAGGTACGCGTATAGCGTAAAAAGGGAGGGTAGTTAGGCCCATATTAACTTATTATAATTAATAGTTAAACTTATACTATTTAGATGCCTTATAGACCTACTTAATTCTATTTAACTATTATTAAGCCTTACTATAAAGATAATAGTTCTAAGCCTTTACAGGATACCCTAAAAGAGGCCCTAAAGAAGAACTATAATTAACGTACTCTAGAAGGCGACTATAATTCTAATATAATTGTAGTAGATGCGCTACAACTACGACGCGGTAGAGGTCGCCTAAAGGGATTATAAAATTGCTAATATCTTATTAATTTTAAAGAGTAATTTATTGCCGCTATTAAGAATGGAGTTAAGCTATTAATGGCCTTTATAATAGCTAAGGAGAAGGCTAACTTTAAACTCGCAAAACAGCTTTAAAAGGAAGGTTGTATTATAACTTTAGGAGCTCCTTTTTAAGTATCTAATAAGCAGGAGATTAATAGTCTTATTATAAGAGAAGTCTTTAAATTTAAGAAGTATAACCCTACTAAGTTTAATAAAGTTCGTATTTTTAAGTTAAGGATAGTTAATAAGATTAAGGGTAAAGCTACTAACGCCCTATTTAAGAAATTAAGGCTTATTATCTAAGGTTATAACGATAATAGCAAAGAGATAATTCTTATATAATCTTTTATAATTTAATAAGCTAGTTAGCAAGTTATTGTTATATTAGCTCCCTCCTTAATAAAGAATAGAATAGCGGTTTATTTATAAGATATTACTTAAGCCTACACCTAATTAAAGACGCACCTTTAGCGCTTAATATTGGTATACCTTCTGGAGTAAATTCGCCACTAGTATCCTAAAGATATGATTATAGTTATACTTAAGCTATTATATAGAATCGCAGAGGTAGGAACTTACTAGTAGGCTACTTATAGTAAGCACTATAAAGAGAAGCTTTTAATAACTACTTCTATATTTAATCCCTGCTTCCTTATTATAACTATAGGAACCCTATTTAGAATTGTTAGTATATAAACTAATAACACAATTATCTTAGGAGACGACTAATTCTTAGCTTTTAAAGAGGATAAGCTAGTAAAGGTAAATCTTATAGTAAAGCCAAAGGAAAAGCTTAATTTAATAACACTATTACTTTTTAATAGATGCATCCTCTCCCTAAATAAGGATTCTATTGCTTTACGCCAGAAGGGTTAAGGTAAGAAGATTAACGTTATTAACGTTAATTCCCTAAAGTAAGGATATATAAAGTAACGCGCTCGCAGAGCTTATATTACTTCTATCTATTAACCTAAGGCTTTATTTAATCTCTTTGTTGCCACCTAATACTAGGAACTAACTAAGAATAACGTTCTTGCCCTAAATAAACGTCTTTTTTAGTAAATAAACTATCTTAATTAGGGACTACTCTATATACCTATTAATCTTCCTACTGCTAAGCTCTTTATATTTGTTAATAGATCGTTTATAAATAATAAAGATTTTAGCTCCTAGTTAGGATATAAGATTATTATTATAAATAAATTTATGGGAGAGAATAACTTTATAATCTATAGCAATCTTATCTATTAGAGCTTAACTAAGAGTAAGCGCGTTACCTAAAGTATTTTAGCGTTAGAGATATATAAAATGGTTGGCGGAGTTAATATAGTAATTATAATTAGAACTACCCTAAAGATAATTATAGATTAACTCAAACTTCCCGTTATCCTTATAATTATATACACTAACTTATATTCCCTCTATAAGTGTTTAGTTAAGCTCGGTACTATAAAGGAGAAGCGCCTTATAATTAATATTATAGTACTTTAGCAATCTTATAAGCGTTAAGAACTCTTTAAGATTTAATAGATTAATGGCTAAGATAACCTAGTAGATATAATAACGAAGGCAAACCTAAATAAGGCACTAAAGACGTTTGTTAATATAAATACTCTATATATATAAGTTAAAGGTTAGGTTAAAAGGGAGTCTGTTAGAAATGAGGCAATTTGCCCTTACGTGCGGCAAATTGCCGTCACGTAAGGCAACTTGCCGTCACATGCCGTCGTGGCACTAGCGCGGTAAGGAACCTTAAGTTTCTCACCTACCCCTATCTAATACAACAAGCTTTTCCATTACTATATCTACTTAAGTAGTATTAGTAATTTACCCTATGTTACTAATACTAATTAGTGGTTAAATACACAGTCAACTATAGAACAGTAAGGTTTTTAATAGAAGAGACAGTCTTGTGCAGGGGTGCTATATGCGCTCATATGGAATGGATCCCGGCGATACTATACTACCTTAGACTTACGGAAAACTAGTAATAGAAGTGTCACTAAGTACTAGGAGATACTAAGTTGCGTTTATTACGCAGAACAATTACGTTTATAAAGATTTGGTTAAGTACTCTAGGTTAGAAGTGTTACTAAACCTAGGGTCCTAAATCAACATCCGAAACGCGTTAAACAACATCTCAAATTGCCTACCTTTTAACAGCAAACCTACGAGATTCTATAAAACCGAAAACCCTACCTACCTACCTTCGACGTACGACACCCCGTCAATTTTATACCAATTATGGCGTTAACCTACCTAAAGAAGTACGAGAAAGACATTAACCCGAAGACATGGTATAAAGATATTAACCCTATAAATGCCGAATAACAGGACCTAAACGGATTCTTACTATACTATATGGTATACTATAAAGACAGCAAATATAATAATACTGTGCTTTAGTATTGTATAAAGGAGGACTTTGTCGGATGGATAAAGGAAACATAGGCTCTTGCGATAAAGGTTATTGTGTAAGACTTCTATAACTTCCTTTGGGAGAATGGAGTATTTATCCCTATAGATGGGGGCGCTATTGAAGATAATATTCAGGAGCATATTATTAATGTAAAAGAAGAGTATAAATGGACTCTATAAGAAATTAAGCACCAACTACGCACTATAAGGAAGCTTAACTTACGATGAAATCTAAATAATATACTAATAGAGACACGTTCTAATTCCATTGCTCCAGAGCAAGCGCAAGACCCCCTTACTTCGCGATTTAATAACCTTTAAACTCTACTAGAGCAAGACTAGGTACCACGCCGTATTCTATTAGGCTCTATATCTCCACTACAGCCTATAAAGCAATTCCCACCTTAATCTCTAATGCAATTTTAACGTGGCCTAATACCACTTAAAGGCACCTTAAAGATGCTTATAGAGCTTATAAAGCTCTATTTGGACCAGGAGAAGAGGTTTAGTAGGGAACTATATAATATCCTTAATTTAAAGCTGCGTATCTTCTATAACTATTGCTAAAAGGTTAGACTAGAACCTAACTAATATTATAACGCCTATTCCGTTATGCTTAAGGGCCGCGCCAGTACCTTCTATTATAATTGTCTGGTAGGAAAAGGATATAATTTTAACCGAATAATATATAAGATAAGATGCCACTTTAAAACAGAAGAGAATAAGTAGTAGTATATATTAGAGTGGAGAGAGACTACCTTTCTAAGAATTATTGCTATAAACCCAGGTGTCTCTCGGCTTAATTATCTTTAAAAGCTCTTTAATTAACTTTAGATAATTTAGCGTAGTTGTTACGGACGCTTTAAGTACAATGTTACGACTACTTAAAAAGGAGTTAGAAGAAGCTAGTTGGTTAATATAAGCACGGTCTAGGATGGAACCCATGGAACCATATGACGAGGAATGGTAAGCAGAGTCACGTAATGTAATCTATGTAATCTGTATAATCTGCGAGATCTGTGACAGAGTGAATAGAGTAGATAGAGTAGATAGAGCAACGACTTTCTTAGGAGTATGGTTGTGTATTTAAGGACCCTTAGTCCCTACCTAGATAGTTCTTTCCTTATAGTAATTCTTAGAATATAATTAGAGTTAATCTGTTAGGCAACTACTCTACTAGTTATTATTATGTTGTTGACTTACTTACAATACCTATATACCTAGCCCATTAATAAGTCTACCGTAGTCCCTACTATAAGGCTCCGTTATACAATTACTACCACGGTTATAGTTTTAATAAGTTAAATAATATGCCACTAAAAGCAGCCACTATAACGCCATTGACGGCGGTAACTATATTAGGATTAGGTAATAACACTAGTATAGTAGACACTGACTTATAACAACCTGTAATAGTAGGATAATTATAAGCAATAGTTAATTAGTTGATAGGAGATAATACAGCACTTAAAAATAGGATTAATGGGATAGGAGCAGTAAAGGTTAAGTTACTATTGATTAAAAGGTTCTTAGGAGAGAGATTAAAGCTTAAAGGATTCCTTACGTAAATATACTTTAAGGTTGCGTAAGAAGGAGTAAAGCTGGCAATAACTATGGGTTAAGTAGTATATATAGGATTGTTCTTATTAGGAAGAGCACTTAAATAGTTTAAGCCTTACCTTATAGAGATATAAGTAAATGGAATAATAATAATAAACTAAGAAGTATGGTTTATGTTTTTAAGCTAAAATGGATTTGTAGAGCGACTTATACAAATATTTGGGGACCTAAAAGCGATAACTATAGTAGAAAGAAAGCTTTAGGACCTAATATAACGAACTTTAGCGGTTAAGTATATAATATAATTCTAAACGCTAGCTATATAACTTAAGTGGAATAATAAGGCGCTTATGGCATAGTATAAATAGGGACTTAAGGCTAAAGTCTAGGACGTAATTATTCTAATAGAAGATATAGATACCCTAAAGGAATTAATAAATTAAGTAATTAAGATTAATAATAGGATCTTCCAAAGGAAATAGGCTAAGAGGGGCTAGGATAGAGTCCTATAGTTATATAAGATGTAGAGTACGCAACGACTAAAGCTAAGTTAGAAACTATAGTATGGCGTAGAGCTAATAGACCTAAGTGGTACTAAAGAAACCTATAAGAGATGGAGTAAGAAACTATAGAAACCTAGAGGTTAAGGATTAAGTAATTACAGGACTAAGGAGCATAGGCTAAACTAAGGATTTTAGCAGCAGAAGACGTTTAAGCGGACTCTATAATAAAAATAATGGTTTAAAAATAGAGCTTATATAAATTATGGAAAACAGGGTTATTTTGCTAGAGACTGTAGAAGTGGTTAGAGTTATTATATAGTAAAGGGAACTAGACCGGTAGTATGTGATATATACGTATAGAGGGATAATAGTATACTGCGAGGAACAAAAGAATGTTTAATTAGAAGTTTTGTGTTTTGTTATAATAATATATACTAAATTTATAAAGACGCTAAGTACGGTGTAAGCTATTAGCCACAAGAGCTAGAGTTAAGAGGACTTAAAGGAACTAAAGAGTTAGACGAAGATTAAGATTAACTCTATAAGCTGGATTAAGATATTATAGCAATATACGGATAAAGATTAGTAATAATAATAATGGAGTTAGAGTACTTATTAATTAATAGCGACGAGGATAGTAAAGAAACTAACTAGGGGTATCTAAACCTTAATAATATAATAGAAGTAGAGACTAAGACCACTATAGAGCAAGGTTTAGTAACGGGCATTATAACACCGTTAGATACGGCATCTATTGCTTTACGAGACGGAAGGAGTAATATTTAGAGACGATTAAGTAAGCAGATAACTGCTAGTGCTAGCTTACCACTTAATAAAGGCAAAAGGCTAAAGGCTTAAGATTCTTAAGAAGAGATAAGAGACGACTAAGATTCTTAAGACGAGATGAGGTATGCTTAGAGACCTATAATAGACGATAACCGATAGAGTAGAGCAGTAGCTTAGTTTAAGAATATACGAATGAGCTTGGGACAAGTATTCCCAACGGTATAAGATTCTTAAGATAAGATAAGTAAGATCTAGGACTTTTAAGACAAGATGAGGACACTAGTAAAGCCTAGTTAAACTAAGGCTAGAGCGCAGCTTAAGAAAGAAGTAAGCTTAGGATTAAAGAATCTAAGGGATTAAGAATTTGGAGTATAAATTAGAACACCTATAAGTAAGAGGTAAGAAGCTTCTTTATAGATTAGAGAATCTATAATATAAATAGCAGTTAGGCTAGGAGATAGATATATAGACCTAGAGGACTTACTAGTTAAATAAGATGTTTAGACTAAAGATTAAAAGTTTAATACTAAGATTAAGAAGTAAGAGGACTTTAAGGATCTACTTATAAGACGCGAAAAGAAAGAAACTATAGAGGAGTTTAGAGCAAGAATTACCTTATAGTAAGAATAGAAACTAGATAAGAGATCTAGTATATTAAGACGTATAAGGGATAGAGCACCTATATAAAGAATTACTAATAGGCTAAGAGTAGGTATACTAAGAGCTAAGTGGCTTACTAAACTGGAAAGTAAAGAGGATCTAGGGATTTTTACTAGGTTTAAAGAACGATATATAAAGGGCTATTATAACGCAGTAATAAGAAGATACTTCCTTACGAATAGACTATATACACTCTAATAGCTATACTAAAAATGATATAGGCAACGACATAATAATGAGTGGAAAGATTTCTATATATAGTTGGACGAGAAAGTTATCTAAGACCACCTAATTATGGAAAAAGCGATAAACTATATTAAGGGAGCATTAATTATGATATTAAAGGATCTAGAGGAACGGTTAGAGGACTAGAGAAGTAAGAGACGCATCTTAGTACCTGCGAATAAAGTTATAATGTTTAGGTTAGTATGATAAAGGTTTAAACTTAAGGACGAAGATAAGCTAAGAGTTGACCTAAAGCACCTAGCATACTATACGCTATTATAGATTGCATATATAGACGATATATATAAGATGTATAAGAATCTAAAGGAAAAGAATCGGAAATACCCTATAAGAATGTACTAGATAATAGATAAATAATAGTATAGGAATACTAAGTATATATATAGATAGCATCTAGTAGAAGTCTAAAAGGAAGGAGATTTAATACTTTAGCCAGGAAGATTCCTTACGGAAGAATGCTTAAATAGACGATAATAGTGGGAATATTTAAAGAATACCTGTTTATAGTATATTGAAGACAAAAAGTGAACTAGGTATTGGCTAAAGAATAAGCTAAGTATAATAGGATTAAGCAGCTAATAGTTGGGAAAAGTAGAGGCCTATAGGACTAAAGGGAGCCAGTGGTAGAGCCTTAGACCCTTAAAGGAATTTAAGGACGATACCTAAACCTAAGAATCTAATGGCAAGATTAATAGTTCGAAGTATTAGTAGATAGTGGAGTAATAAGGAACTATATCTTACTAGCAGTAGTTAAAAGGATAGGGATACCATATAAGCAGAAAAAGTACCCCTACCTATTAGTAATAATTTTAGGAGATTTGATAGCCTATAGAGGAGGCGTTATTAATCTTAAAATAGGACTAATTTAGATAACTATTAAAGGAAGATAAGTTGAGATGTCTTTTAATATATTACTATTAGGGAATAATAAGGCAGTATTAGGAATGCCTTAGTTACAGGAATATAATCTAAAGATTAATTGGGTTATAGGTTAAGTCGATATTAGAGATATATAATGACGTAAGACGTGATAATAAACTAAGTTGGAGTGATATATGAGGAGACTAATTAAGGATTAAGCTATGTACTAAAAAGATACTATAAGTATAGTAAGAAGCTATGGTCACTAGAAAGTAAAAAGCTATTAGATTATGTAGTATAGGACTATAAGATAGAGCTAGAACTAGGAATAAGTCTAAGGTTCTACCCAACTTATAAGTTAATGGAAAAAGAGTTATAAGCACTTAAGGAGTTTGTCTAGGAAAATCTTTAAAAAGGATATATTAGACTATTATAGTTATTAGTAAGATATCTAGTACTGTTCGTACTAAAGAAGAATGGAAAATTTAGACTATGTATTAACTATAGATAGTTAAACAGCATTACTAGAAAGAATAGGTATTTTTTACCCTTAATTAGCGAAATCTAAGATAGGATTAGCAATGCGCAAATCTTTATAAAGATAGATCTAAGATAGGCGTACTATTAGATTAGAGTTAAGGAAGGCGATAAATAAAAGGTAGCCTTTAGGTTAAAGGAAGGACTATACAAACTATTAGTTATGTAATTTGGGCTTATAAACGCACTAGTAACGTTTTAGAAGCGTATTAATAATATATTAAGAGAACATTTAGATGAATTTATTATGGTATACCTTAACGACATTATTATCTACTTAATAAGTAAGGAAGAATATAGAGAACACGTTAAATAGGTTTTAAAGAGACTATAAGAAGAATAGATGCTAGTAGCAATAAAAAAATGCGAGTTCTTTACTAGGAAAACTGATTTTGTTAGATTTATTATTAAACTAGGCTAACTTAGTATAGATCTAAAGAAGATTAAGGCTATAGTAAATTGGTAAGAACTAAAGAATGTAATATAGTTAAGGTCGTTTCTAGGGTTCTGTAATTACTATAGAAGGTTTATAGTTTAATGGTTAAAGGATATTAAGCTATTTATAAGATTAATAAAGAAGGAAGAACTATAGATATAGGGAGAGGAATAAAAGGAACTATTTAAAAGAATTAAATAGTTATTTACCTAGGAGCTAGTTCTTAAAATCTATTAACTATAGTTAGAGATAGTGGTTGAAACGGATATATTAGACTATGCACTAGGAGCGTGCTTTCTATAGAAGTATAAAAATGGATAGCACCTAGTAGTATACTATAGTTAAAAGATAACACTACCGGAACTAAACTATAACATCTATAATAAGGAGTTATTAGGTATAGTTATAGCGCTAAAGGAATAGAGATCGTTCTTATAAGGTATAGAAAAACTATTTATAGTTAAGACGGATTATAAGAACCTAACGGGGTTCCTAATAATAAAAGAACTTAATTATAGATAAGTTAGATGGGTAGAGATGCTTATAGAATACTATTTTAAGATTTAGCATACTAAGGGTATAGAGAATGTATGAGCAGATGCTCTAAGTAGAAAGGCTAAACTATAAAATAATAAAAAGCTATTAGGGGCTTTATTGCAAAGAGATATAAATAGATTAATTAGGTATAATTATTTAAAGATTATAGTAATACGAGAAGAGAAAACCTATAAATTACTAGAGAGTAATTAGATATAAAAGATCCTAGACGTATAAATAGAGGATCTAGACTTAGAGTAGTATAAAAATTAAAAAGCAACGTATGTACCAAAATCTATTGCAAAGGAGTTTATTAGGTTATTTTATAAAGGACTAACTTAAGGATATAATAGAGCTATAGGCTTAGTATTAAGACTTTAAGAGGAGTATATTATTAATAGAATCTAAAGACTAGCTAGGTAAGTTATAAAAGAATATTTAGATTACTAAAGGAACAAACTAACGAGGTATAAGCTATATAGAGAACTATAACCTGTTAAAATACTAGAGAGACTATAGGAGGTTATATTATAGGACTTTATTATTAAGTTACCAAAGTTAAGAGATCCTATTACTAGACAAGATTATAACGCGATTTTAGTAATAGTAGATAAGCTTATAAAGTGGGGATACTTTATAGTATGCATAGAAGAAATATTAGCAAAAGATATCGCTAGAATCTATATTAAAGAAGTGTTTATAAGATATAGAGCACTAAGTAAGATTATATTAGACAGAGATCTAAGATTTATAGTAGTATTTTAGGAAGTGTTCTTAGTAGAGCAAGGAGTTTAAGCAGTAACTTCCACCGTATATTATCTATAGATAGACGGTTAAATAGAAAGATTAAATTAGACACTAGAACAGTATCTAAGGCATTATGTTAATTATGTATAGAATAATTAGGTATCGCTATTACTAGTTATATAGTTAGTATATAATGCAACACCATAAAAAGAAATAGGCACGTTACTATTTAAGGCGAATTACGGATATAAGCCAAGAACCTTATTATCGCCACGTTAAGCAAAGAAGATAAGTAATATAGCTAAGTAAAGAATAAAGAGCTTAATAAATCTTTATATAGACCTTACGGAAACAGCTAAGGTGGTATAATAAAGGATAAAAAAGTACTATAATGCTAAGAGATCTAAGGGACTAGATCTTAAGGAGGGAGACAAAGTATAGCTACTATATAAAAATTTTAAGAGTTAATAACTAAGCAAGAAGTTAGACTACGTTAGACTAGGACCTTTTAAAATTATATAGAAAATTTTACCGGTTATATTTAAGTTAAACCTACCAGCTAGAATGAAGATCTACCCTATACAGTATATCGCAATGCTAGAGCTAGCATACGGGAATGTTAAGCCGCTAATTTATAAGGTAGACATATATAGAGGATAAGAAGAAGACGAATAGTAAGTTTTAAAGATTATTAGTTATAAGGATATAGATAATAAAATATAGTACAAAGTAAAGTGGATAGGCTATAATAAGACTATTTAGGAGCTATTAGAGAACCTAAAGAACGCTATAGGAAAGGTATAGGAGTATTAGAAGAGAAAAGGTTAGGTAATTTTAATAAAGAGGAATTACTAAAGAACGAGTCACCTAAGGGGGACCTAGGAAGAGCGACTGCTAAACTACTTAGAGTTGTTTCCTTCTTTATTAGAAGAGAATCCGTTTTTTTATTACTAAGTTTCTATAGACCTTATTCTATAAGCTTTTACTCCTTAAAATAAACTTTCTTACGAACTTTCTTAAGACGAATTAGTTAAGTAGACGCAGCTAGACGAGAATTAAGAGCCCATTATTAAGTATTAGTAGCCTTTTTCTTAGTATTACGCGAATAATAAAGTTCCGCTAAAGCGATGGACAACTTATTATTAAGCTTTATAGCAGTAAATTAAATATAAAACCCTATAACAAATTACTTAGGGAATTTAGAAACTATTAAGAGCTATAGGACGCGTATACTTAGCGTTAGAAACCGAGCGAATATTATAAGACGATTAAACGTTTGCTCTAGTGCACTTTAAATAAGAGGAAGGTTGCTGAGATAAAGGACTTACTAACGCAATATAAACTAATCCCTCTTTCGCATAATAAAAATACGGAGATAGTATTACTTTACTAAGCGATAGTATAGAAGAAACTATACGCGTATAATAAAGAGTTAAAGAAAAAGATGGTGCTTTAGGCATTATAAGTAACAATATTAACTAAATTAATTAGATGGATATTATACCCCTAGTAAATAACTTAGAGATACTAGGTATCTTTAAGGACAAAAATAGAGAGGAAGGAGATAGTGTTACGGACGCTTTAAGTATAATGTTATAACTACTTAAAAAGGAGTTAAAAGAAGCTAGTTAGTTAATATAAGTATAGTCCAGAATAGAACCCGTGGAACTATGTAACGAGGAATAGTAAGTAGAGTTACGTGATATAATCTGTGTAATCTGTATAATTTATAAGATCTATAATAAAGCGAATAGAGTAGACAGAGTAGATAAAGTAACGACTTTCTTAGGAGTACGGTTGTGTATTTAAGGACCCTTAGTCCCTACCTAGATAGTTCTTTCCTTATAGTGATTCTTAGAATATAATTAGAGTTAATTTGTTAGGCAACTACTCCACTAGTTATTATTACGTTGTTGACTTATTTATAATACCTATATATCTAGCCTATTAATAAGTTTACCGTAGTCCCTACTACAAGGCTCCGTTATAGTAGTTTATCTAAATTATATCAAAAGGACTTTAGCCTACGTGATTAAATTATTAGCGCATACTAAGGTGTTAAAGAATGCAACCTTACTTTCTTTAATCCTATAAACACTTATAAAGGAGTATATACCTAATTAAGATCTTCTATTAGTATAGCTCTGCGCTCTTAAGAAGTATAGCAATTTAATACCTAACCTTAATTTACTTTAATTAACCTAACTAACTAATATAATTATAACTAGACCGATTAAATATATAGTAGCCGCGGTAGGGGATATAGTAGAGGGTATAATTAATGTTAACTACAAGGTAATTGTGGAGGTTCATTTTAGAGCGATTGTTAGAAGAAGTGCTACGTTTATAAGAAGCTAAATTGCTAGTTAACTAGGCACCCCCTTAATAGACAAAAGGAGGTATATAATAAGTTCCGCCAGAGTACACGAAATATTAAAAACTAAAAGGTTACTATAGCCTACTTCTAAAGCTTCCTAGTTTAATATAAAGGCGAAGAAGATCTTAAGAATGAGGCTAACGAGGCCAAACAGCTCCTTATAGATATGGAAATTAAGGACTACTTTTCTGACTAATACTTTACCAAGTATAGTAAGGTAAATGGCATATAAACCGTTGCTGTCCTTAATGACCAATCTACGCTCCATTCTATTATAAAGTTAGATATCTTTAATAAGCTAAAGGAAAGTTCCGCGTTCTCCTTTAACGACAAATACTCGGTAAACGTCTTCTATAGTATTATGCCAGATACTAGAGCCGTAGGAGTATCTACAGCAAGAGAACCCTAAGTTTAAGCTCTTTAGCAGCTTAATAGCTCTGTTTAAATTAACTAATTAACAGTAGGCTAATATACAATTCGCTTTAGCAAGGGTACTATAATCTCTTTTAGCATAATTAAGGTCCAAACCCTATTAGGATATATTACTTTCCATATTATTCCTACAAATACCCTATTTCTATTTTATATCCGAGATATAGATAAATTAGGTGTTAAGCTTAATAACCTTAAGAATATGCTTATCTAGGGAGATAATTAGGTGCCCGTTGTACGCAAGTGGGGTTACCCTTAGTTGCTCCTTTAATAGCCAGAAAGGAGCGTTACTTAGAGCTACTTAACCGAGTTAAAGCTACGTTAACTACACCGTTGTTTTGGCCACCTATCTATTTACTAACTGCTTAGGGTCCTTTAGCGAGCAGGTTATAAGGTCAAAGTTAAGACAATTAAGCATCTTATAAAGTACTATTATCACTACTAAATAAACTAAAAGTCCCCTAGCCGATTTAAGTTCACCCTTAAAGATAACTATAACTTCAACTTCTGTATTATTATTAACATTATATATCTTAGCGGTAAGCCAGTACTTTAGATTATTAACCTTTTAACCTCCTTCTAAGCCGCACGTTTCCTAAAGGATATATCAGCTAGGAACGCATAGGATACTCTTTAATTATACTAGATTAATGTCTACCTAGGACCACCTAATTAAGTTATTTATAACGTAGGAAGGAACTTCTTATCTATAGAGTTTTGGTAATAGGTAAAGGCAATAGAAATTAAGGTTAAGGAAGTCCCTATTAAGGCACATAATAGTATTAAAAAAGTAGAATAATATTATACGCCATTACGCTAAGTATATAAGATTATTTCTTCGGAACTAGAGGGCGCTAGCGAAGAGCTTATCCTATAGATAGCTGTTAAGGCTATTAACGATTCTGCTAGCCTAGATAGGCTCATACCTATATTACTAGTCTTTAGCGCCTACCCTTAAATAACTAACAATTCTCTACTATCTCTATCTATTACGCAACGAGCTAAGGCTATCCGTAAGGCAATAAAGGAAATACGCCGCATTTACGCCACGTGTTAGGTTAACGATATACTAAGAATAAGAAATGGTTTAAACACCTTAATTATAACAGATCTGCCACTCTAATCTAAAGTACGGGTATGGCGTAAGAAAGGGGGCTGGTTAGGCCTATATACGCTTATCGCTATTAATAGTTAAACTTATACTCTCTAGATGCCCTATAGACCCACTTAATTTCGCTTAACTATTATTAAGCCCTACTATAGGGATAACAGTCTTAAGCCTTTATAGGATACCCTAGAGGATACCCTAGAAAAAAATAACGATTAATATACCCTAGAAGGCGACTATAGTCCTAATATAATTGTAGTAGACATACCGCAACTATAACGCGGTAGAGGTCGCCCAAAGGGATTACGAAATTGCCAATATCTTATTAATTTCGAAGAATAACTTGTTACTGCTATTGAGAGTAGGGACGAGTTATTGATAGCCTTTATAACAGCTAAAGAGAAGGCTAACTTTAAGCTCGCAAAATAGCTCTAAAAGGAAGGCCGTATTATAACTCTAGGAGCTTCCTTCTAAGCATCTGATAAACAGGAGATCGACGGTCTTATTATAAGAGGAGTCTTTAAATTCAAGAAATATAACCCTACTAAGTTTAATGGAGTTCGCATCTTTAAGTTAAGAATAGTTAACAAGATTAAGGGTAAAGCTACTAACGCCCCATTTAAAAAATTAAGGCTTATTATCTAAGGCTACAACAATAACAGCAAGGAGATAATTTTTACGCAATCTCTAATAATACAACGAGCTAGTTAATAAGTCATTATTGCACTAGCTCCCTCCTTAATAAAAAACGGAATAGCAGTTTATTTATAAGATATTACTTAAGCCTATACCTAATCAGAAACGCACCTTTAGCGCTTAATATTAGCATATCTTTTAGAGCAAATTCGCTACCAATATCCTAAGAATACAATTATAGTCGTGCTTAAGCTATTATATAGAATCGCGGAGGCAGAAACCTATTAGTGGGCTACTTACAGCAAACACCATAAAGAGAAGCTTTTAATGACCACTTCTATATTCGATCCCTACTTCCTTATTATAACTATAGAAACCCTATTTAGAATCGTCGGCATATAAACTAACAATATAATTATCTTAGGAGACGACCAATTCTTAGCTCTTAAAGAAGATGAGCTAGTAAAGGCAAATCTTATAGCAAAGCTAAAGGAAAGACTTAATTTAAAAACACTATTACTCTTTAATAAATGCATCCTCTCCCTAAATAAGGATTCCATTTCCTTACGCTAGAAGGGTTAAGGCAAGAAGATTAACGCTATTAATATTAAGTCTTTAAAGCAAGGATATATAGAGCAACGCGCTTGCGAAGCTTATATTACTTCTATTTACCAACCCAAGGCTTCCTTTAATCTCTCTATTGCCGCTTAATACTAAGAACTAACTAAGGAGGACGTCCTTACCCTAAATAAGCGCCTCTTCTAGCAAATAAACTATCTTAACTAAGGACTGCTCTACGTGCCTATTAACCTTCCTACTGCTAAGCTCTTTATATTTATTAATAGATTGTTTGTAAATAATAAAGATTTTAGCTCCTAGCTAAGATATAAGATTATTATCGCAAACAAATCTACTAGAGAGAGTAACTTTATAATCTATGGTAACCTTATCCATTAGAGCTTAACTAAAAGTAAGCGCGTTACTTAAAGCGTTTTAGTATTAGAGATATATAGAATAGCTAGCAGAGTTAACATAGTAATTGCAATTGGAACTACCTTAAAGATAATTATAGATTAACTTAAACTCCCTATTATCCCTACGATTATATACACCAACTTATATTCCCTCTATAAGTGTTTAGTTAAGCTTAGTACCACAAAGGAGAAGCGCCTTATAATTAATATTATGGCACTATAGCAATCTTACAAGCGTTAAAAACTCTTTAAGATTTAATAAATTAATAGCTAAGATAACCCGGTAGATATAATAACAAAAGTAAACCTAAACAAGGCACTAGAGACGTTTATTAATATAAATACTCTATATATACGAGTTAAAGGTTAGGTTAAAAGGGAGTAAAAGATGCGGCGAGGGCCATTAAGGCGCTAGTAGTAAGCAAGCTAATAGCGATTTTCTATCCTAGAGATAGAAAATTATAATTAGCTAGTAGAAGTCCGGGTTAATAGAATAAGACGTATTACCTGCCAAAGTCTACTATATTCTACCCACTATTATATTATTGTATACGGTCTATTTATATATAAATAGCAACTATAAAAAGAAGAGTTGCCAGTGTCGGGAATAAGGCAATTTGCCCTTACGTGCAGCAAATTGCCATCACGTAAGGCAACTTGCCGTTACATGCCGTCGTGGCACTAGCGCGGTAAGGAACCTTAAGTTCCTTACCCACCCCTATCTAATATAACAAGCTTTTCCATCACTGTATCTACTTAAGTAGTATTGGTAATTTACCCTATATTACTAACAGAGTCCCTAGAAATTTCTTAGTTATATAAGGTCTTAAAATATCTAGAAACTTTAACCGGCGGTTAAAGTTATTTAATTGGTTAGATTCTCTTACCAAGACTTTTTAAAAGGGGGAATTCTATAGACCCTGACTTAACCTAGCTAATTAGGATTTTCCATCCCCGGGATAGAAAATTGCTATTGGCTTGCTTACTACTAGCGCCTTAGCGGCCCTCTAAATAAGATACCTACCTATAACTCCTAAGTAAGAGAGCTACGTGCTAAGAGGTAAATTTTAGAACAGCAAGATTTATATTGCAATAGCAATAGTAAATAAGGAGGATTTATATTTATTACAATAGTTAAGCAGTATTTGTCTATAGATAGCAACTATAAAAGAAGAGTTACTAGTGTCGGGAATAAGGCAAGTTGCCGTCACGTACGGTAAACTGCCGTCACGTGATGGCAAGTTGCCATTACGTGTCGCCACGGCACTAGCGTGGCGAGGAGCCTTACATTCCTTGCCCTTTCTCATTCTAATTAATAAGCTTTATTAACCAACATCACTATAACCCTACTCGAGTAGTCGTTATTAGTGAGTTACTCTATATAACTAACAATACCTAAAGCATCTTCTTCTTTACACGCGTAATGTTATACTCGCACTATTACTGCTATATTATTATTTAGTGAAATTATACTATCTCTATATTCCCGCTATGCAAAAGAGGGGTTAGTCTATGTTATGTTAGTAAGTCCTTTATCTTAGCAACCTTTCTTTTATTTAGAGTATACTAAAGCGAATATTTAATTGTCCTGCGATATTTGCTTTACTTTTAACACTAAATATATGCGTTCTATAACTCTTAGTAGTCTTTATATTCCCTAAGTAATTTATTATAGGGTTTTATGTTTAATCTACTACTATAAAACTTAATAGTAACCTAGCGTAGGCCCTTACTAAGCTTAAGTATTCTCGTGACGCGGAATAGAAGGCCCTAGATGCTTATATCGCGGCATTTACTTAGCTACTTCGTCTTAAAAAAGTACGTAAAAAGGTCTATTTTAAGGAGTAGAAGCTTATAAAATAAGGTCTATAGAAACTTAATAATAAGAGGGCTGGTCCTCCCTCTAAGAAGGAAATAACTCTAAATAGCTTAGTAGCTGTTCCTCCTAGGTCCCCCTTAAGTAACTTATTCTTTAATAATCCTTCTCTATTAATATTACCTAACCTAATCTCTTCTAATACTCCTATACCTTTCTTATAGCGTTTTTTAAGTTCTCTAGTAGCTTCTAGGTAGTCTTATTATAGCCTATTTACTTAACCTTATACTATATTTTGTTGTTAATGTCCTTATAATTAATGATCTTTAAAACTTACTATTTATTCTTTTCTTATCCTCTATATATATCTGCCTTATAAACTAGTAGCTTAATATTCCTATATACTGGTTCTAATATTGCAATATATTATATAGAGTAGATCTTTATTTTAGCTAGTAGGTTTAACTTAAATATAACTAGTAAAATTTTTTATATAATTTTAAAAGGTCCTAGTCTAATATAGTCCAATTTCTTACTTAGTTATTAACTCTTAAAATTTTTATATAGTAGCCATACTTTATCTCCCTCCTTAAGATCTAGTCCCTTAGATCTCTTAGCGTTATAATACCTTTTTATTCTCTCTTATACCCTTTTTACTAATTCTATAAGGTCTACATAAAGATCTATTAATATCTTTATTTTTTCTTTAGCTGTGCTACTGGTTTTCTTTGCTTATTATAGTAACAATAATATTCTTAGCTTATATCTATAATTTACCTTAAATGGTAATATACCTATTCCTTCTTATAGTGTTGCATTATATATAAACTATATAATTAATAATAACAATACCTAATTATTCTGTGTATAATTAACGTAATGTCTTAGATACTATTCTAGCGTCTAATTTAATCTTTCTATTTAACCGTCCGTCTGCGGATAATATACGGTAAAAGTTACTACTCTAACTCCTTACTCTGCTAAGAACACTTCTTAAAATACTACTATAAATCTTAGATCTCTATCCGATATAATCTTACTTAGTACTTTATATCTTATAAATACTTCCTTAATATAGATTCTAGTAATATCTTTCGCTAATATCTCCTCTATATATACTATAAAGTAACCCAACTTAGTTAACTTATCTACTATTACTAAAATTACGTTATAATCTTATCTGGTAATAGGATCTCTTAACTTTAGTAACTTAATAATAAAGTCCTATAATATAACCTCCTATAGTCTCTCTAGTATTTTAATAGGTTATAGCCCTCCATATAGCTTATGCCTTATTAGTTTATTTCTTTAGTAATTTAAACATTCCTTTATTACTTTTCTTGCGATATTTTAGATTCCGTTAATAATATATTCTTCTTAAAGTCTTAACACTAAGCCTATTGCTCTATTATATCCTTAAGTTATTCCCTTATAGAAATCTTCTACGAAATACTCTACTATGCTCTTTAGGATATACTTTACTTCTTAGTTTTTATATATATCTATCTATAAATCTTCTAGTTATACTGTTACGGACGCTTTAAGTACAATATTACGACTACTTGGAGAGGAGTCGGAAGAAGCTAGTTGGTTAATATAGGTACGGTCCAGGATGGAACCGGTAGAACTATATAACGAGGAATAGTAAGCGAGTCATATAATGTGCTACGTATTAAATGAGAGGAATAAGAAGAACTTACGTACCTTATATATAACACGTATAAGAAGGATTTTATAGGAGTACGGTTGTGTATTTAAGGACCCTTAGTCCCTACCTAGATAGTTCCTTATAGTAATTCTCAGAATATAATTAGAGTTAATCTATTAGGCAACCACTCTACCAGTTATTATTACGTTGTTAACTACTTATAATACCTACACACCTAGCCTATTAATAAGCCTATCGTAGTTCTTGCTACAAGGTTCCATTATATAATCACTACTACAGTTACGGTTTTAAGAAGTCAAATAATATACTACTAAAAGTAGCCACTATAACGCTATTAACGGCGGCAACTATTTTAAGGTTAGGAGGCGATACCAGTATAGCAGATACTAACTCACAACAACCTATAACGGTTAAACAACTATAATAGATAGTTAACTAGTTAATAGAGAATAATGCGACGCTTAAATAAAGGATTAACGGGATAGGGGTAGTAAAGATTAAGTTACCTTTAATTAAGAGATTCTCGGGAGAGAGATTAAAGCTTAAAGGATTCCTTACGTAAATGTACTTTAAGGTTACGTAAGAAGGAGTAAAACTATTAACACTTATAGATCGAATAGCTTATATAGGACTATTCCTATTAGGAAGAGCACTTAAATGGTTTAAGCCTTACCTTATAGAAATATAGGTAAATGGAATAACAACCACTAACTAAGAGGTATGGTTTATGTTCTTAAGTTAGGAAGGGTTTATAGAGTAACTTATATAAATGTTTGGAGACCTAAAGGCAGTAACCACGGCGGAAAAAAAAAAAAAAACTCCAAGATATTACGTAATGAACTTTAGTAATTAAGTATATAATATAGTTCTAAACGTTAGCTATATAAGTTAAGTGGAATAATAAGGCGCTTATAGTATAGTATAAATAGGGACTTAAGGCTAAAGTTTAGGATGTAATTATTTTAATAGAAGATGTGGATACCTTAAGGGATTTAATAAATTAAGCGATAAAGATTAATAATAGGATCTACTAAAGGGAACAGGCTAAGAGAGGTTAGGATAGAGTTCTATAGTCGTATAAGGCGTAAAGTACGCAATAACTAAAGCTAAGTTAAAAACTATAGTATGGCGCAAAGCTAATAGACCTAAGCGGTACTAAAGAAGCCTATAAGAGATAAAGTAAGAAACTATAAAAACCTAAAGGTTAAGGATTTAGTAATTATAGGACTAAAGAGCATAGGCTAAACTAGGGATCTTATTAGCAGAAGATGTTTAGGCGGACTTTACAGCAAAGTTAGTAGTTTAGAGACGGAGCTTATATAAATTACGGAAAATAGGGTTACTTCGTAAGGGATTATAAAGATGGTTAGAGTTATTATGTAATAAAGGGAACTAGACTACTAGTAGATAATATATACGTATAGAGAGATAATAGTGTACTGCAAGGAATAAAAGAATGTTTAATTAAAAGTTTCGCGTTTTATTATAATAACGTATACTAAATTTATAAAGACGCTAAGTACGGCGTAAGCTATTGGCTATAAGAGCTAAAATCTATAGAATATAGAGGAACTAACGAACTATCTCGTAGATTGGACATTAAGGATAATAAATTCAACGTAGGCGAAACATTTAGCGATAATAAGGTAATAAGGGCAGCTTACTAGGAGTATATAGACCTTAGGGACGTAATAATAGAAGTAGAGACTAAGACCGCTATAGAGTAAGGTTTAGTAATAGGAGTTATAACACTATTAGATATAGCATCTACCACTTTATAAGATAGAAGGAAGAGTATTTTATAGAGATTAAGTAAGCAAACGACTATTAGTGCTAATTCACTACTTAATAAAGGTAAAAGGCTAAAGGCTTAAGATTCTTAAAAAGAGATAAAAGATAACTAAAATTCTTAAGACGAGATAAGGCATACCTAATATTACGGAGTAAGTATAAGCGACGATAATATATAGCAAGGTAGATATTATTAAGCTATATACATAAACTGTGTAAGGAGGCTAAGACGTTATATAAGGAAAGAGGGTAGGAAAACGGGAAGAAAGGGTATATATTGTTAACTTAGTTGTTTAGTTAATACATATATAGGCAGAATAGGGTTTAGGTTATAGTTCTAGTAGAACTTAGCAGAATTTAGTGGAACTTAGTAGAATATAGCAGAATGCCGTAGATTGCCGTTAGATTGCTATTAAATTGCCATTAGATTGCCATTTCGCGGTTAGTCTCTAATTGCTAAATTAGTAAAAATAGGTAGACGTGTGTAAGGTGTTATAGGGGTATCCCATAATAGTACCCCCCCTTTAAACTTAAGCTTTTGCGAGATAGGGCTATAGTAGTTCTAGGTGGAGTTTGTAAAAGTCTTCTGCGGCTTATATAAGTCCTATAGAGTTAACGGGTTCCTATAAGGACTTAGTAAAGCCTCTCTATTTTATAAAATATATATATTGGCATTTCCGTTTATTATACTTAATATTATTAATTCTTTTAATAAAGTACTTGTTCTTACCATCCATTTTAACTAGTAGGGGAGGGTCTTATATCTATTTAGGTAGGGCGTCTAATATAGGGGTAGTAGGGCGGAAGACTGACGTATAGAATATAGGGTAGATTTTAACCGTATTAGGGAGCTTTAGTTAGTAGGCATAAGGAGAAATAACCTTTTTAACCTTATAAGGGCCAGCGTTCTTCTAATTAAGTTTCTTAATAGGTCGTTTTATGTTTAGATTTCTTATATCTAGCCAGACAAAATTACTAATTTAGTAGGCTAGTACTAGGGTTTATTTCTTATTTACTGCGGCTTTATAGACAAATTAAGCCTATATTATCTTATTAGTAAGGAACTATTATAGTTCCTCTATCTTCTCTATGAATTTATTTACTTCTATAACTTATAAGGCGTAATAAGCGGAGTAAGAAACATTACTAAAGGGTTTAAAACCCATTTGTGGGTGCTAGCTATAATTGGCTAGAAATGGGGAGACTTTCATAGTTTCTGAGATAGAGTTATTTATAGTAAACTCGGTAAATATAAGCTAGTTAATCCAGTTATCCTATAAATACGACGTGTATATCCGAATATACTATTTTATTATAGTATTTATGCGTTCCATTTAGCCATTTATTTCTAAATAATATGCGGTAGATAATAGTGCTTTAATATAGAGATAAGTAGTCAGTTTTTTCTAGAATGCTAAAATAAACTGGCTGCCTTTATTGGAGATAATTATTTTAAGAAGTCTGTGGAGTTTCTATACGTAATCTAGGAATAGTTAGGTAACAGTAGGCGTTAATATATTAGGGTAGGCGATTAAGTGTCTTATTTTAGATAGTTGGTCTATAACTACTATAATGTTCGTACAACCTCTACTCTTAGAAAAGTTAATAATAAAGTCAATTAAGATATCCTTCTATCTTTGGTTTGGAACAGGTAGTAGCTTTAAAAGACCGTTATATATCTCACGTAAGGCTTTAGCTTATTAGTAGGTGTAGTAGCTAGAGACGTACCTTTATGTTATATTATATATATTTGGCTAATAATACTCCCGTTAGAGTAGTTCTAGGGTTTTTCCTTAGCCTGGGTGGCCGGCAATAGGTAGATTATGTATATGTTTAAGGAGTTTAAGCTTAAGCTTATTGTGATTAGGGATAACTAAATAGTTTTAGTAATATAAGCGGTTTCCACGGGCTTTATATTTACTTAAAGAAATCTTTTTAGAGCGTCTAATGCTATCTTGTATTAGCTTAAGCGTCTCTTAAATAAACTTATTATTTGGGTATTTGTTAACTATAATCTATTTAATTAATTAATTAGTTATTTTAAGGACGTATACCATAAGATCTTTAGTAGAAGGGTTAAATAGTTTAGGGCGAAGCAGGGTCTAATTTTAGTAAGAGCGCGCTTTTTTTAGGGCTGGCGCGTCTTACGAGTGTCGGGTTAGGGCATTAGGCTTCTAGCCTTGGACGCCTAAGCGGTATATAATTAAGAATTGGAAATAAGATAGATATTCTAACTAGTAGGCTTAACAATAACTTAGCTGTTTTATGGTTGTAAAGTACTATAGGTTCTTATAGTTGCTAAAGACCTTAATTAGAAATCTAGCGCCTTCTAGTTTAGGTCGCTATTATTTAAAATATTTAATAATAGCTAATAATTCCTTATCGTAGATCTTGTAGTTATATTTAGCTAGGCTTAGTCGTTTTAAAAAGTATGCTATAGGGTATAATACTCTATCCTTATTATATTAAGATAGGATACCTTTAATAACGTAATTAGATAAGTCGGCTTCTATAACACTTATTTAGTTTAAGTTAAAGTATTAGAGCACGGGCGCAGTAGTAAATATAACCTTTAGATAGGTAAAGGCCTTCTTATATTCCTTATTAAAGATAAAGACTTTATCCTTTTAGGTTAGAGCTATAAGGGGTAAAACTAGGGCAGAGAAGTTATTAATAAACTGTTGGTAGAAATTAGCAAATCCTATAAAGGCTCTTACGTCCTTAACATTCTCGGGTTCTTACCAGTTTATAATTGCTTTAACTTTCTTTAGGTCTATTTATATACCATTTATAGAAATAAGGAGTCTAAGGTATAAGACTTCCGTTTTATAAAATTTATATTTATCTATATCTAATTATAAACCAGCCTTGTATAGGGCTTATAATGTCTCGTCTTTGACTAACTGGCAGTGAAATTTGATTTTCTCCAGTAAGTCCTTGAAACGAGCATCAAAAGGCCTCCAGAATAGATTTGTCACTACACAAACAGGCTGTTTAGCACCTATAGAAGAATTAGAGATATTTACGCCCCAGAAATCTTAAAACGTCATACCACCATCCTTTTTCAGGAACTGTCGACCTGAATCGGATTTCTTTGCCACCTTGACTCGGTCACCGACCCCTTGACTCGGTCACCGACTCAGTCATCCACGTGTATATATAACCTCATTTTCTTCATAGATCAATCTTCACACGAGTTCTTCTTTCCTGAAATCTGCGCACAGACTTCCGATCAACAGGAACATTCTAGCCACGCTTTGGTAAAATTGAAACAAGTCGACATACACCCTCTCTAGGGAGGACCTGAATTGAGCTGACGGTTTAAGAGAGAACTTAGTCCACAAATCTACAAGGGCCGTATAGACTGCCAGCTCCTTCGCCAAGCTTTCGAGAATGTTTGCAAGTTTCTCCAAGAAGGTGACGTAATTGCTTGCGGGCTAACATAAAGTAAGCTGTGATTATCTTGGGTCAGGTAATGAAGAGCGTAATGACATGAAAGCCGCAGAGGAAAGAATTTAGAGTAATAGTTAACTCATAACGCTATCTTCAACTGAACATGAAAAATATGATAAGGTTCAACAGGGGCTACTTGGAAAGGTTAGGAAGAGAATTATTACGTTCGTAGAGAGTGCCTATGGCGAGGTACAATATTTCATTATCTTGATTTATGTTCGTACGTACCTGTAAAACGAGTCGAAGAGTTCCCCATGCAATAGCAGCAATTTCCGGATGGGACTGTATAGCGATACTCACTACTTTGAAGTATGGAGAGAGCGAGTCGTTGAAGGTCTTAACTCTCGTCAGACAGGTTAGGATCCGGCCTCGGTTCTTCGCTTTTAGGTTAAAAGTTTCTAGATCCTTAATAAGCTCTTCAGGAGAATCGCAATTTGAGAATAGTGCTCGTTCCTTTGGTGGCAGCGAATCCAAGAACGAGTCCCGGGCCTCCATAAAGACATCATTCTTGGTGGCGCTAGATCACGTTAGGTACGTCGTGGGGAGATGAGATCCTAAGAAGACAACCTACTTCATTTTGCTATTTACTGAACAAACCTAAGAGACTCTGACAGGTGAATGCACCAAGTTGATTATATCGACTGTCAAGCTGGCAAAGTCAGACTACGCCGCGACAAACTCAGCAACCTCAAAGCAACAGGGTTGAGTAGGAAATACACGTGGCACGTACAAAGTAAGTTGGTATTTACTTTGCCTCTGGAAGAGCCCATTATCTTCCTCACAATTAATTGGATAGTTTGCCGGTTCAATCATGTTACGCCACAGTGGATGACGTCCTGGCAGGGCTAAAAGCAGCTTAATCTTTCGCTTCCCAAAAATGATGCATTAGAATTTGTAGAGTTGAAGTGTAAGTACAAATAATCGACATGAGATAAAAGATTTTTATAAATAATGCCCAGATTCGGTTAGGAAGCAAGTTCCGGCACAGGGACATTTACCTAAACCCTAAAACTCTTTCATTACAAAACCTTAAGCCCTTTGTATGATATAATCCGAAACGTAACTTCCAAGCCGGACTAAGTTACCGCATACGCATGATGCTGCCTAAGCTGATTGCTAAGCAGACCCTAACCTCTCCTCTCGGGTTCATGATATGTAATTCATGACATATCTACTACACTTCACAATTGAGTAAAAATCAAGCGGAAATCCTCTACATCACAGGATTCGTCTGAATAGGTGTGGAATTGCAAAGCTCATAATTGCACACCAACAAGACGGCCAACGCACCCTGCTTTGGTATCAGTCACGTACTCCGCGGTCAAGCATCACATCATCAGCATGTCACTCAAAGACACCTGGACACTTGCTCATACAGCGCAGTGTAAACTGCACCTAGCAGTGAATCGTCCGGACCGTAACTGGCGTTTTGTAGTCGGTCACGCAGTCCACTTAGACTCACTCATGTTACGGATCGTTGAGATGGAGGAAGAAATCGTGCAGTCTGAACAATCCACCGACGTCAAGTTTAAAGGTGCCGGCAACACTCAAATGTGTGGTGGCCCACCACATCAATCTTCCAACACTGGACAGAGGAGGGCTAGGAGTCCACCGCCACCTCAGAGACTTGACAGCAGCTCTGAAGAGGAGGACGAAGACGTTGATGGCGAAGATGAAGACGAGGGCCTGGGTCTCACGCGCTTCCCGTCCGGCAGCGCCCGGCCAATACAGCCGCCGCCACTGGACCCCTCAGATGACAGCTCTTCAGACGAGGATGAAGAGCTGCTAGTATCACTACCAGAGCCGGACCCAGCGGTTTTGAAGTCGATTACGAAGGAGAAAGGGGATGAAGAACTAGCGAGTGTGTACAATTCTATTAAGAATTGCCGATGTCACAAGGGCCATGCTCCGTCTATCAATAATATATGGGAGCTGCCCCAAGAAGGCAACGGCGAGAAGGGTAACGTGAGGACAGCAGTAGTGGAGATTCAGGTTTGAGTGGTATTAGTGTTTAGGATTGAGAGTGGGTTGAGGGGTAGCAAAGCGAATTGTTCAGTGAAAAATCGCACTTATGAAAACTCATTAGTCAACCAGATTGGGCCGAAGATGTGGTGGATTTGTGATTCCTCAGTCCTTTCACAATAACACTATCCAACTTAGTCAGTTTACTATTGCGTTATTCAAGCTGTTCTGTGTTAATGCGCCCCCCGCTCGATTTTGAGGCCATAACTGGAACCAGGGAAAATTCTGTCACCTCTGACTATGTGGGTATATTGCTATGTTTTCAGCGGGTTTGCGGTCAGCTGAAATGATCACCATGATCCCCTTCTCCAAGTTTCCTGCCGACAATCCCCATCCTAAGTTTCCTTCGTTTCCTTTCTTGCTTTTCTTCTCTCTCCCACTCTAGCCTCTTTGCTTTCTTTCTCTCGTAAACAGCCCTAACTGCTCGTCTTGTCTGCTCCTCACCCTCCTGGAAATTTGCACGAGCCAATGAGACTACGCTGTCGATCTGGTCAGGCGTGTACACAAAGTTCCATGTAGACATGAAATTGGACGTTTTGGGGTCTACCCCATCGACCTTTGCGTTCGCCATGAATGGGAAGTAAATTACCGTAATGCCAGCATTGGGGTGCATCAACTCCCAGTCCTCTTCAACCCTTTTCGAAGACGGGGGTTCTGATTCGCTTGTTCGCTCTTCTGTTGTCCCTATCCAAACATTACAATACCCCAAGTCCTCACTAATAGCGCTTTTCTTTTTCATCTCTTGGTCGTACTGGTCTTTCTTGGCTTCAGTAATCTTTGCAGTTGCTTCTTCTTCGGTGCTCGCTTGCGCTGCTTCTAAATCCTCTGCAATCTCTTTCTGCGAAGCATCAGATGGAGGCCATCCAGCCCCAATTGGCCATCCTTTTATGCCTCTCTGTCTTGCGTAACCGTCTGCTACTCTGAGCCAATTGTCGGTCTTCACGTCCGCAGACGCATCAAAAGCGATAAGAATATCAACATTCCTGCCAGGCCGTAAAAGAGGGTATATAGGTAAATTGTTACTCATCCCAGCGTCCATCAGCTGGAGATTTTCGGTTCTGAAGATACTATCTGGGCATGAAGGGGGAAGGGAGCCTTTCATACCAAGAGCAAAATTTGGTATTGCAGCTGGATCAATTGGATGTAACTTAATGAGGTCGTCGTTTCGCTCTGATATTAGTTCATCGATTCCTGCGAAGCCTGCCAGTCCCTTCATAAAAGGGCGCACCTCTTTGTAGTAATGGGACAAGGTGGCGCAGAAAGCGCTGCCCCAGATGCCCATTAGGAGAGGCACGCGCAGTTCAGGGAGCGAAAGACCGTTCTCCCGCCACGCCGTTTTCCCGTTTTCGAATTTCCGTCCAATGCCCCATGTTGGAATGCCTGCTTCGAGTTCTTCGCACCAGAACTCGTACGGTGTGAATCTGTTTTAATTAGAACGGGAAGTTGCTTGACAGGTCAATTATGAGGGCTTACTCAAACCATTGGAACCAAGCCTCTCTCCTCGCTTTTGCCTCGGCGGCGATCGGATCTTGCATATCCATCTGCTCCTCAATTGGTATCTGATGACGAACAGCAGTATAGATAGGAAGAGGTTGGGAGCCGTCATCCGTATAACGCCTT
The DNA here is from genome assembly GCF_001692895.1 of Cenococcum geophilum 1.58. Taxonomy (NCBI): domain Eukaryota; kingdom Fungi; phylum Ascomycota; class Dothideomycetes; order Gloniales; family Gloniaceae; genus Cenococcum; species Cenococcum geophilum. Next base: position 1,963,387 of record NW_027137561.1, read on the forward strand.
TGATTGGAAATCTTGAAGTCATATTCGTTGATGGACAACTCGCCTTTCGGAACGAGAAGCCGGGCTGCGAGGAGAAGGCCATAGATATCTACTATTCCGAAATCTGCGTTAGGGAGGCCTTTGGCTCTCTCGACAATGCTACTCAAAAGGTGCTTATTAGTGGGAGCACTAGCAACAAGGGCCAATGCAGCAGGAGGAAAAGCAATGTGAACTCCAAGTCTATGCTTCAGATGCTTGATGAGCCGTTGGTGGCTCTGTCCGGATAGTGTTGAGTAGTAGAGTGTTTGAAGCCAACAGCTACCGCTGACGCCAGCAGTATACGTGACACAATCGAAAAGTCCGGCTTCATGGGCAGAAAGGTATGACGAAGAGCCAGCCACAAGCGCACGAAGTCCACCTCCAGATCCACACATAGCAATTATCGGGACATCATCGGGATGTATGTCTTTCTCCGGGATCCCAAGATATCTAGCTAATGCTCGCCTGGTGTATGCCTGCCGGTTTCGCAGAAATATTTTCTCTTCATCACACAGGTCATTAGAGACCCGCACAACAGCTTCCCATATAATTTCAGGGTTGCACTCCGGATCATTCGCTTCGTGCCAGATTTCTTCTGCAAGGGACCCCGGCGCCATTGATAGCTCATTTTGGAGTTTTGTAATGAATCCTGGTAGAACTTTCACCCATTCTGGGACAATGTAATCTACAATAGTGTCGCCTATGGAAGCTACGGATTTGGAGGCAGTTGCCACGGTTGTTGATATGCCCAACCATCCGGACGCATCCCCATTTGTGGTTACTCCCTCCTCTCCTGATCCCTCTACAATGCGATTCTGAGGCGGTGGGGGCTGTTGTCTAGATTTGTACTGGTCCGAAGCAGCGTCCACATCTTGGACGCTGCTGTAGTCCTCACGATTAAGTTGGGAGCTTTCCCTCTTCTGCTCGCGCCCTCGCCTCAATATTGATGGGGCCTTCTTTGGCCATTCCGACACGGACTCAGAGCTTTCAGTATGCAAACAGCGGAGTCTAACCCAGTTCGCGACATTGTCGCTATACGGGGTGGCTGCTAGAAAGCCGGCTGCGATGCTTGTATAGAGAAATGGTTTGGCGAAAGGAAAAGTTGTAACGTGGTTCTCGTGACAACTGCTCTTTCGAAATAAAAATCTGAGGAGCATCAGTTTCCCTCCTTCCTCGCGGTTCTTCCGCGATTCGAGCTTACCTCCGGTGCGTTGTTCTTAGCAACCGTTTTCCAAGTAGTCCTCCTCTCAACCCATCCATGGCAGGGAGAAGAGGCGTTTAGAGGTGAGGGGAGTCTTCCGGCCGGGCGATGAGGTTGCAGAAGGGCCAATTGGGCTTATCAAGCAAGGCTTTTCATGGTGTTTAGAGGCGACCCTCATATTCGCGATTCCAAGTTTCGTGGAATGACGCTCCGTCCTTGGCCCTGCCAAGAAATCCCAAGCCTGTCGAGGAAGCTTGAGGCGATAGCGACTTTCGCACAAGGCCTCAGACAAGCCTAAGTACTTTAGAAGGGTTTTTTTAGAAAAGGATTTAGCTTCTATTCAGCACAGCGCACTGACAAGCTCACAGGTGTATGTTAGGACGCGAATTTCGTCTCTAATAATTGCAGCTTGCACTGCATGCCATTAAACCTATTTAGAGTGCTTGAGTTTCCGCTGAACGGTTTCTTCGACATGCGTTAATCCCTACTAGCGTCCGCGGTGGGACGTCCACAATTCAGTCTTTCTCCGTTGACTTCCGCCGCGGGCCCCCAGCTTCTTGTCTATTACTACTGGCATGGTCTGCATAGAGTCAACCCACCTGATCTGCCTGTGTATATTTTCTTGTACATAATATTCCCTTCCCTATTTCGAAACACCATTTACCGCAACTCCTCTGGAGCTCTAACGGCAGGCGCTATGGTTGCTCCACGAAAAGCCGCGTTCGCGGAGGAGAGCGCTGAGGTAGAGGTGCTCTTCGCCAACATGGAGAAGTTGAAGAACTTGACGAAGAAGATACAAGGCTCACTGAATCGCCTGGAGACGAGTGGAAAGAGTGTGCAGGATGCCATTGGACCAATTTATGGCAACACTCAGAGATTACAGACCATGAACTCTAGTATGCAACCCCAATATAGCGATGGAATACTGGCTAATGGAAGCGCTTTTAGATGTCGATAGGATCATCGAAGCTATTGACAGGGTGCGAGAGCCTCTCGACCAGAGGAATCGGGAGGAACGTATCATCCGGATGGGGTCTGTCCTCTCATGTACACTGTATTTCCCAGATTTGGCCTAATTGCTTTATAGTCCTCGAAAGGTTCCGCTGCAAGACTATATGGCATCACTGGATCGCACTACACAAGCCCTTGGTGATCTCAAGCGCTCCAACCTACGATCGAATCAACAGGCTGTTGCGGAGCTAAGCACGCTACTCAAAACAGGCACCAAACAGTTGGAGGATGTATTTCGGGAAATCTTACGCGAAGACGCGCGCCCTGTTGAACCTCTTCACTACATAACTAAACGTAAGCAACCTGCCTAAGGTACTCTGTATTACTCTGACGCTGTTAGAACTACCATTTCCTACTCTTTCCGAGGCGAGCCTCTCAAAGCTGAGGCTCATCCATACGCACGTCTCTGCTTCGTTCACCCAAACATCTCAGACCGATGTTAGGGAGGGGCCTACCGAAAAGACCTATACTGAGATTCGTGGGGATTATATCACGACTACACTACGGAATCTGGCTGCGGCATCCGTCTCAACTGCGAGGAAAACAACCGCCGATGCGATATACAAGCAAGGCACGAATGGAATTGGGACATATGCACAAGGCATGGAGGGGCTTTATTTGGCGGAGTATGAGAACGTCTGTCCTATTTTTGCTCGGGATGAATGGGGCGCTGTATATGCCTCAACTTGTCAAAGCTCTCTAAATGAGTTTTCTAAGACCCTTCGCGAACTCAACACTCACATCCAAAAGAATCTCATGACGGACTGCTTCCTTGGATATGAAATCATTGAAATCGTATCCAATCTATCCATACGAGTGGAGAGTAGGACTGGAGAACTGAAACGATTGATCGCTGACTCTCTGAAGCCAATCCGGGAGACTTCAAAGACATCACTCACAAAGCTTCTCGAGGACACAAGAACTCGCGCGCAAGCACTTATCGCGTTACCAATAGACGGCTCCTCGGTCCCTATCACCAGCGATACTGTGACGCGATTACAGACAATGACTGCGTATTTATCCTCACTTTCTTCGATCATGACGTCGCTTGGAGACGGTGGCTGGTCTACGTCTTCTGCGTCAAACTCTTTCACTTCCCTTCCGGCTTTAAAGTCTTTTGATGTTGGAGCCGACGGCCGTCAGCTATTTGCTCATTACGCTGCGGACATGCTGGATACACTGCTGTCGAATCTGGAGACAAAGTCTCGCATGCTGTTGAAAGGGAAGAATCTCCAAGGCGTTTTCATCGCCAACAATATCGCTGTGATTGACAGGATGATTCGGTCATCAGAGCTCCAGCCGCTGCTTACAAGCTATGCAAGCAGGTTGGAAGGATGGCGGAAGAAGGGAACGGCAATGTATCTCGAAGCCTGGAGAGAGCCCTCGGCGCATCTCCTCGATGTCCAGTACACGAACCGCAGCGGCAGGCCTCATTCTGGTGGTGCAGCCTCTACAGATTCCACGGCAATTGTCAAGGGCTTGAGTTCGAAAGATAAGGACGCTATCAAGGAGAAATTCAAGAACTTCAATATTAGCTTTGATGATCTTGTCACTCGGCACAAGGGTTACAAGATGGAGAGGGAGGTGCGGTCGCAGCTTGGTCGTGAAGTGCAAAACATCATTGAGCCCTTGTACGGTCGTTTCTGGGACCGGTATCATGAAATCGACAAAGGGAAGGGTAAATACGTCAAGTATGACAAAAGCCAATTGGCGTCTGCTTTGGCTGGCCTGGGCTGGTAGTCTTCGTTTTTGTAAAATACCCATCAAGGCGTTGGGGGTGATTGGACATTTCTATGGCGGCTTTGCGGTGTGATTGGACATGTACGCATATTGTTATGCCTCTAAGCTTGGCACCAGGCGTTCCTGAGCATGGGTTCAGGGAGTTTTCAGGAGTGTCATCGGCTTCAGTACGTATGAAGCGGGGAAGTTTGAATTTATAGAACACAAAGCTAGTAAGCAGTGGTACCGAAGTATGAGCATATCTACCCTTTGGAGTGTTTCATGTGAGACTGAGTTGGAGAGTTGAAGTGTTGAGAAACATTCCAGGCTAAAATGGAAGCAGAGAAGCACGTGAGGGCCTTCAGGAGGGTGACACGTAGAGCAAGCCCAGCGACGATCGCATTGCGCTGCCGCTGCACGACGGGCACACAGAAGTGGTTCTGGAGTACAGAGGAGAGTCAATTGCTACTTTGTTCCATCTGTTCATAGTCCTCACGCTATTCAGCGCATCCACGAGTAGTCTTAACGCTGCACGCTGCCCGTCTTGTCGTCGCCGCACGGAGATTTTGGCTAGCGCCGAATTCAACAACGGTCCAGCATCCTTGCGCGGACCCCTTTCCTCAGTGAGAGTTTTATGATCCCACACCTTCCTCTGCCAACATCGCAACGTCCCTTCTTACAGTCTGCTGTACGACGCTGCTGCTGACCTCTCGACGCCCTCATACCATCCGAGCCCCCATCATCACTCGCAAAGCATACATAGACTGACTGGTGAGTTGACTCCACACCCCCCTGTCTGCTCATTCCTTCGCTCCCCCAGGTTGTTTACCATTCTGTCGTAATCTCAGTTTATCCTGTATCAACAAGCGATCCATCCACTATCGCATTGAGATGTGCTAACGGTGCTCTAGTGGTTCTAGAAGTCTCTCTCTTCGAAGCTCTTCGTCTGTGTCCACGTTCGTTCACTCGCCATGGGTAAGCCGAGCCTCTTCTCCACACAAAAGTACCATCCACATGAGCTCCAATGCGCTTCCTCCGCACCTGAGGCAAATGAGGCTAGATTATGGTCACAATACCAGGGCGCTGAGGAGCTTTGTTGGCATGTCGAGAGCCTACAGGGTTTTCAACGGTTAAGCTTTATTTGGCACTGCTGACCCATGTCTGATATAGCATCTAACGGCGCCGGTCCCGCTACGCTTATCCGAGCATCCCCAGCCCCGGCAACGATACCAAATGGAAAACCGGCTTCGCCTTACGTTGAGCGCAGCAATCCCATGCCAAACGGACAGGGCTCGGCTCCGCAAACAGTCACCTCCAAAGACCCCAAAGCGGCAGCTCAGGCAGCCAGCGACATGAGGAACATTGTCCGAAGGAAGTTGACCGGTTATGTTGGTTTTGCGAACTTACCAAACCAATGGCACCGCAAGAGCGTGCGGAAAGGGTTCAACTTCAATGTTATGGTTGTTGGTAAGTAATGGGTTGACTTCACTTACGCCTTGTATTGGTATATACTAAAAACCATAGGCGAGTCTGGACTCGGCAAATCTACTCTCGTGAACACTCTATTTAACACCTCCCTCTATCCCCCGAAGGAACGCAAGCCGCCAAGCCTCGACATCTCCAAGACTGTCTCTATACAATCAATCAGTGCTGATATTGAGGAGAACGGTGTTCGCCTTCGCCTGACTGTTGTTGACACACCTGGCTTTGGCGACTTTATTAACAATGATGAATCCTGGGATCCCATCGTCAAGAACATTGAACAGCGATTTGACGCATACCTGGATGCTGAAAACAAGGTCAATCGGATGAACATTGTAGACAATCGCATCCATGCTTGCGTGTATTTCATCCAACCTACCGGACATTCCTTGAAGCCACTTGATGTGGAGGTCATGCGCAAATTGCACACTAAGGTCAACTTGATACCCGTCATCGCGAAGGCTGACACATTGACTGATGAAGAGATTACGGCGTTTAAGCAAAGGGTGAGGTTTATTAGGTATTACAAATACAGAACGGTACTAACTGAGTACAGATTCTTGCAGACATCCATCACCACAAAATCCAAATATTCGAAGGTCCCCGATATGAGCTTGATGACGAGGAGACTATTGCGGAGAACAATGAGATTATGTCGAAGGTTCCCTTCGCTGTCGTCGGTGCTAACGCCGAGGTGACTACTGCCGATGGTCGCAAAGTTCGTGGGCGCCGTTACCCATGGGGTGTCATCGAGGTTGACAACGAGGAACACTGTGACTTTGTCAAGCTTCGACAAATGCTCATCCGCACGCACATGGAAGAGCTCAAGGAGAACACCAACAACTTCCTGTACGAGAACTACCGGTCCGAGAAACTCACGGCCATGGGCGTGCAACAGGATTCTAGTGTCTTCAAGGAGGTCAACCCGGCCGTCAAGCAAGAGGAGGAGCGCTCGCTCCACGAAGCGAAACTCCAGAAGATGGAGTTAGAGATGAAGATGGTCTTCCAACAAAAGGTCGCGGAGAAGGAGAGCAAGCTCAAGCAGAGCGAAGAAGAGCTGTACACGAGACACAGGGAGATGAAGGAGCAGCTGGATAGGCAGCGACAGGAACTTGAAGAGAAGAAAGCAAGGATCGAAAGCGGAAGGCCGCTCGAGGAGAAGGGCAAGAGAAAGGGATTCTCTCTGCGCTAAGTTTCCGCCTGATTCCTCTGGCGGTATAGATTCTGGTCGCGGCGGAGCAAAACCAAAGCCGAAAAGTTCTTCTCCCCATTCTCTTTTGACACATCCCGTTTAATTTCTATGTCTTCTTCCGGCCACACTGGGTGCAGTCGGAAAAGGTTAATACATGACGGCTGAGCGAGTTGGGGGTTTGAGCGCGGTTTTCACATTGGTTTAGCTTGCTTAGGTTGTTGTTTGATACCAGCAGCATTGCACTCCCTTCTCCTTTTCAGCTTATTTTTTTTAGTAGATGACAGTCGTAGTTTGAGGGTGTTCTGTTGAGGAGGGTGAGGTGGCGGGCTCTGCAGATTGCTTCATCTCGTGTATTCTACAGATCGGCCTAGTATCCAAGTTAATTTCCTTTGTCTGGAAATGGTATCAGTAGTGTGGAGTAACCAAATTTGTCTCTACATGTGTGAATGCGAGTGTGATTGCAGTATCAGTGCAGTATCTATATGCTTAAATGTCGAGGTGTGCGGCGGGTCAAAAGATACTTGACACAATAGGGCATCACGTGTGAATGTGGAAGCGCACCTGGCAGGTGCGAGCCGCCATCATCGAGACCGTGAAATGCAGGCCATCAAGCTTCGCGCATTTCGTCACCACCCGAGGACTAATTCTGGTTTCCCTTCCGAGGCTGGGATACCTCGAGACACTTATTCTTCTATTCTTCTTCTCCTCCCCCCATTAACACAACGTTGCAGAATTACCCTCGTCCTACCATACATATACTGACAACTGTCAAGGCCGAACAATGTGAGTGTGCTTCCAGAATGTCGTTGGTCGTCATCACAAAACCGCCGGGCCTGCGCCATCGCGTTTTCAAGCCCCTGCCACCACCACCACCTCCAGTTGCCAGGTGTTCTTGAAGACCGTCTTCTTGACCCTCCCACATTCCCCTTCCTTATATAAATCCTTTAGCTGGAAATCTCTCTTTTCCTCACTATTGGTTGCATCTAACTGCAATTTTCCATCGCTCTGACGCTTGTAGCCCGAGCTTGTGCAGAACACACGACCAGCCTCAATCCGCAGCATGGCCCCTCCACCACCCGCCTCTATGCCTCTAGGGCAGAGGCTCACTCATCTTGCTCAAACTCTGCAGTTTGCATGGTTTGTTGGACATGTCACGCTCCTACTTTCCACACTCCGATACGGTCTGTCATACATCACCTTCAATTTCGCCTCGAGATGGGCGAGATTCTCTTATCGCACAGCATTCCTTTCTGCTGCCGTCACCTACGGCATTGTGGTGTATAAGGCATATCGAGCACGTATACGGACCGGAAAGCAAGGCGGTGCTTTGGCAATGGCAACGGACGAGAATGTTCAATATCTAGGTAAGCTCGCAATACCCTCGGCTCATGGCGAAACACCAGCTCTGACACATGCTACTGCACAGGAATGGCACTTGTGTGGCTATTCTCACGCCAGATCCCTCTGGCGATTCTTCCATTCGCAGTCTATTCCATATTCCATGTTGCAACGTATACGAGGGCGAATTTGCTTCCAACTTTGCAGCCACCCCAACAGAGCACAACCTCTCCTGGTGCTAAGCCTAAACCTTCAGCTTTGTCTGAAACGATTGGCAAGTTTGTTAAGGAGTACTATGACAGCAGTATGACTCTTGTTGCGATTCTCGAGATTGCTTTGTGGTTCCGCGTCTTCGGGTCTGCGCTCTTGTTCCAGAGAGGCTCATGGATCCTGTTGGCAATCTACACGGTTTTCTTCCGAGCTCGCTATGCCCAAAGCAGCTTCGTGCAGGGTGCGATCGCACAGTTGACCGCCAGGGCCGATGCCCAGCTTGCCAACCAGAGCACTCCCCCAGCCGCTCGACAAGGCTGGGAGACATTCAAAAACGTGGTCAGGCAGGCAGCCGATGCTACTGATATCCGCAAATATGTGGGAGGTGCTGGCGGCCCGGGCCCAAAGAAGGCACAGTAAGGGAAGCTCGGTGCGTTCGTTCTGCCCCCGACTCTCTCCGTAAAAAGCAACGAGTCAGGGTCGATTGCTCAAACGAAGAAATGATCGGCGGAACAGTGCTGGACGAAGGAGTTTAACTACCAGACGCGGTGACTGGTGGATTGAGTAAGCGCCTCAGCGTGGGCGTAGTTATGATTATGAGTAGTGGACGCAGCACGCGTTGCGGGGGGGGCGGAGCGGAGAAGGAAAAGTGCTGTATCCCGGACTTCATAGAGGAGCGTGCAATTGCGGGATTTGGTGTTGTTCATTTCTGCTTTTATTCTTTGCAAGTCGAGGCCCTCCTGTTCCAATAAGTTCTGAAGTATTCCTGCATAAATTAAATCTCTGCAATTGCAATGTGCGCAGTGGCTGCAGAGCAGATTCTGGATGAAGCCGCACCTCCAGCTCATCAATTTTAGAGCACTTTCAGCTCTTTGTGCAGAGAGTTGCTGCGAGCCCCCAACTTCTCACCCAGCCACAACGCCGTTAGCTGCAGCATTGGTGGACGAGCCACCCACACCCAGAGCATCTAGCCAACTGTGCAAAGCGGTGAGAGCTCCTGCGGATGCCTAGCCCCAACTGAGGCGCACGGCTCCACACATAGCTCCACACTTGGTCGCGCGATGGCTGCAAAAAGACTAGTTCAGCCCTTCCACCCGGCACGATTGCCAGAAGCATCACGACGGCTGCCGCGAGGAACATCCTGAGCGATTCATCCACGACATCCCATCCCAAAGACCATCTGGCAAAGTTCTGCCAATTTCAGCATTCGGCACCTGGCGGCCGACTCCGGTTGTATGTGATAGATTTGATGGATAGTTCAAATTGCACCAAAGGCCCCTCAGCGTGCTTGAAAGCCCTGCATACGAGCCTTCCCCCAGCTTCGGCCAAAAATGGCTCCACTCAAAAATGGCTCCGCTCAGCCGATGGGCGTTCGTGTGGGCGAGCTCATCACCTCTGCGGCTTGCTGGCATGCATCTGGCATCGGTTTGGCCAGGCGCGCTGCTGGTCGTTTTAGCTTGCATGAGATTTCCCGTTTGGCTTGGCGCGCGATGCAGAAAAACGCCGGCGCAGGCTGGAATCACGTCAGCTGTACACCGTTTCGTGGGCGGGAGGAGGAGGTAAGAAGTATATATCCAACCGCCTCTACCTTGTTCCTGAGGCTATTCTGTTAATGGTTTCCTTTTCCACTTCCCACGGAAGTTCATGGCGCGCCAAGCTGTCCTTGATGACTGACCTCCATGGACTCCCCCGCATTTTCGTCCACGAGCCGAAGAGGCTCCTTCAACTCTGGTGAGGATCTCGACGCCTACTTCGCCAGCTACGTGCCCCTCTCGAATCTCCCGACGCCTCCACCAGTAAGAGGGAGTGTTCTGAACCATGTCTCTGCAAAGCCAATACCGGAAGACACTGTCCTTATATCTGACCTAGCTGGTACGTGCACAAATCTCCCCTGTCGCGGTGTCCTACAGAAGATGCCGCTTCCGAGTGCTGGCACATCCCTCTTCGGCTGTTGCTATCCCATAAACTGCATTGGAGGCACATACGAGCCTACCAATTTTTTTAATTACTCGTACACCTGTTGGAAGAAGTATCTCCATGCTGAATGCTTCTTCCGGCACTGACATATTACAGTCTTGGCTAGTGAAGTAATCTATGTATACTAACTCCTTAAAAGGTCCTGCGACTCATCTTGCCAATCTTGTCCCTTCAAACACCTGCATACATCGTCCATCCGTGGCTGCCATCCATAATTTCCTGTTTCGCGCCGAGCTTCCTCTCGAAATCCTAGGATTAGCTGCATGTATCCTTGACGCTCTGGGTTCTCGATTTGCCCTCGAGTGGCGCAAAGCCTGTTCCTCAACCGCTCGCACTTCAAGCTTGCTGAATCGCTCCTGGAAAAGGACATCGTTTCATCACGATACAAAAACCTCGGTTGAGCCCGAGATTGTCGTGCTCTCGGCGTTGTCTCTAGCAGCAGGATACTTAGATGACAACCAAAAATCAGCAGCATACTGGGCGCGTACTATCTCTGCGGACCGTTTCAGAACCAAACAGGTCAATGCGACTCGTCTTTGCATCCTGATCGACATCGACTACAACCTTCATTCCTTCACGCCGGATATGATTCAGGAAGCAATAGAGGACATGCAGAGGGCAGAGCACCTATTCAACGGCCAAACTACTGGAAGCGCTGTAACCTATAGTAAGGATGAACGAGTCAAGCCTCCGGTTCTAACGCTGCAAAGCACGGCTGTACTAAAGCACGGTCTCTACACCCCCGAGCCAAGTCCTGAGAGCGGAGTTCTCTCCGCTTTGAGTCTGGGCTGGTGAAATAGCATTCTTTTCTAGCGGCATTGTGGGATTTTGCATTTTTCGGTGCATGCGGCTCTTGTGGGTTTTGCATACGCTTTTGCGGGTGGCCTGACATTGGGGTTATTCGGGTTCGACGGATATTGCATGATACCCATTTTGAGCATTTGGTCTTTGTTGCAAAGGGAGGCGAGATTTCAGCGACTGATAGCGCCGGCAGGCTTAGGTAAATGATAGGACAAGCTGACTTCGTGTTAATCGCATTGTGGCACATGGTTTAGTATGCATAATCGGTCAACTTATGCAAGATATACCCAGCAGCTAAGTGGCTCTAATGCGTGTGACTTTGTCATGTTGTCCTAGAACTAAAATATGAGAGGGCTTCAGATATCAGAGGAGCGTTCTACCAGGGTGTTCGGGCACTACCACCTGTAGAAAACATTGCACTAGCCCTACAAACTGCCTTAGATCTGCGTTAAGCATGTGAATAGATAGCTAGCCTAACAGCGACTCAGCCTGTGACTCTCGGAGAAAAGAACTGCTTGGACTTCGCTGTAGCTGATTGCGCCTTCGTCATCAAGACTACCCCACTTTGTAGCAAGGAGCTCATCCCTGCTCCAACCCCTCCATGGCCCGCCTTCCCCACGGGCTTCTTAACCACTTACTACCCACTGTTTTTCCAAGAATATCATCCTTGATAACCCATCCTGCTGCATCCTTCATCCTGCCTTCGAGTTCCTCATCACTCGTCTCCATCCCAATCCCTAGATTCCTTCAATTGCTGCCGAGAGACTTCTGACTCTCCCGTTTACTGTTCTTCTTTTGTTAATCACCAATTGTGAGCTCAGAGTCAGTATGGCGGCCACACCACCACCAAGAGAGCGGAGGCCTTCAATGAGTGCCCCGCTTGGCGATCTTCAAGGACCTGTTGGCCCGGGCTTTTCAAGACCAAAGCACAAGAGAACGGTGACAGGCTTCGGACCGTCAGAGATCAAGAGCGTAGAAGCGTCTATTCCTGAACCACAACGCGCAGCGTAAGTCCTCTTCCTCTTCGCTACATTTCGTGCGTACTGACGTAATGGCTACAGGTGGAAGAAATTTGTAGGCTCAACTCAGCAGCAACCATATCAGGCGGGATCTAATAAAGATATTGCAGACGCCGAAAGGCTTTACTACTCCAGAGGAGTTTGAGGCATGTCATCAGCACTGATTAGAATATTATGAGGCAAGCGACTGACATTTTTCACAGAAAGAATGTGTCAGACACATCGAAACTACCCTCGCTCGCTCTTTGTACAATTGCGATGAATTGTAAGATGCCTCGATTCCGCTCCTTATATCCGCACAAATCCACCTAGCCGCTCTGCTCCTGGCACTACAACTGATACTCTGGGAACCAGTGCTACCTACGCTGGAACCGCCCTGGCGTTCCGGGATCGGTTGATCCTTGACTGGAACAGGACACAGCAGAACCAGACTTTCACAGACCAAAAACGCGTATACTGTATGCATAACGGTATAACTTAAGTTGTCAAATCCACGCTGACAATTGACTAGATCTTTCCCTGGAGTTTTTAATGGGTCGCGCTCTAGACAATGCTATGCTGAACGTTGGGATGAAGGATGTCGCAGCCAGTAAGGCAACCCCTATTTTGCACCCGGATTCGACTAATTATTTAATCCAGAGGGTCTCTCGGAGCTCGGTTTCCGTATGGAAGACATTATCAGCCAAGAACACGATGCTGCTCTCGGAAATGGAGGTCTTGGTCGTCTTGCCGCCTGCTTCCTCGACAGCCTCGCCTCCCTCAACTACCCCGCCTGGGGCTATGGGCTGAGATATAGATATGGCATCTTCAAACAGGAAGTCGTTGATGGGTATCAGGTCGAAGTGCCAGATTACTGGCTTGACTTCAATCCTTGGGAATTTGCTCGGCATGATATCACTGTTGATATCCAGTTCTACGGCCATGTAACCAAATATCAGTAAGTTGTAACTATCCAGATGATCTAACCGTTCAATGCTGAACACTTAGGGATGATGATGGCAGAACTGTCTCAGCCTGGGAAGGTGGCGAGATCGTCCGGGCTGTAGCCTATGATGTCCCAGGTAAGTCCTTGTGCTTTCCCATCAATGGGCTTTACTTATTTTACCAGTTCCTGGGTATCAAACTGGAACCACCAACAACCTTAGACTTTGGGCTAGCAAAGCAGCCAGTGGAGAATTTGACTTTCAGAAGTTCAATTCGGGAGAATACGAAAGCTCCGTTGCGGACCAGCAGAGAGCGGAGACAATCTCTGCTGTCTTATATCCTAATGACAAGTACGTAAACTGGCTAGTGAGATATGAGAAATAGGCTGACCGGTGAACAGCCTCGAACGTGGTAAGGAACTTCGTCTAAAGCAACAGTACTTTTGGTGTGCTGCTTCTCTTTACGATATTGTCCGCCGATTCAAGAAGACCAAGCGATCATGGAAGGATTTCCCTAGTCAAGTTGCTATCCAGTTGAATGATACCCACCCAACTCTTGCTATTCCAGAGCTTCTACGCATTTTAGTAGATCAAGAGGGTCTAGACTGGGACGAGGCATGGAGTAGTAAGTCACATATTTACGCTTGAAGAATGTCACAAGCTTATCCCCGCCTAGTTGTCTCGAAGACATTCGGCTACACTAATCATACAGTTCTTCCTGAGGCCCTCGAGAAGTGGTCTGTTCCGTTATTTCAGCACCTACTTCCCCGCCACCTCCAGATCATCTACGACATAAATCTAAATTTTCTCCAGTATGTCGAACGTAATTTTCCCAAAGACCGCGACATGCTTTCCCGAGTTTCAATTATTGAGGAGTCGAATCCCAAGATGATTCGTATGGCCTACCTCGCTCTTATTGGCTCACACAAAGTCAATGGCGTTGCGGAGCTGCACTCCGACTTGATCAAAACTACAATCTTCAAGGATTTTGTCAAAGTTTACGGGCCTGACAAATTCACGAATGTTACGAATGGTATCACTCCTCGTCGATGGTTGCACCAAGCCAATCCGAGGCTCTCCGAGCTCATTGCGTCCAAGCTGGGTGGACATGAGTTTCTAAAGGACCTCACTCTTCTCCACAAGCTTGAGAATTATGTTGATGACAAGGAATTCCGCAAAGAGTTCCAGGAAATTAAATACGCAAACAAGGTCCGGTTAGCTAAACATATCCAAGACACGACCGGTGTCAGCGTCAACGCGAGCGCTTTGTTCGACGTGCAAGTCAAGCGTATACACGAATACAAGCGGCAACAGTTGAACATCTTCGGTGTAATCCATCGCTATCTTGCTATTAAAGCTATGTCTCCAGAGGAAAGGAAGAAGCTTGTTCCTCGTGTGTCCATATTTGGGGGCAAAGCGGCTCCAGGATACTGGATGGCCAAGACTGTAATTTATCTGATCAACCAGGTCGGCAAGGTGGTCAACAATGACAAGGATGTTGGCGACCTTCTTAAAGTCATCTTCCTCGAGGACTATAATGTGAGCAAGGCCGAAATCATCTGCCCAGCTTCGGACATTAGCGAGCACATCTCAACTGCTGGAACGGAAGCTAGCGGTACTAGCAATATGAAATTCTGCTTGAACGGAGGTCTCATCATCGGTACTTGTGATGGCGCTAACGTGAGTATACTCAGTCCTCCCCAATGCCTTCGGGCCTTAATTCATGTTTACGGCCAAACACTGAAAAATTATACAGATTGAGATCACACGTGAAATCGGTGAAAACAATATCTTCCTCTTCGGTAACCTAGCTGAAGATGTCGAGGATCTGCGCCATTCGCATCTCTACGGTACTTACTCGTTGGACCTCTCCCTCGCCGCCGTTTTCGACGCAATCCACGGCGGCATGTTTGGCGACGCAAACGCCTTCAGTGCATTAGTCAACGGCATCGTTGAGCACGGAGATTACTACCTTGTCAGCGACGACTTTGCGAGCTATTGCAAGACGCAGGAGTTGATTGATGACGCGTATAAGAATCAGGAAGAGTGGATTACGAAATGCATCACCACAGTAGCGCGCATGGGCTTTTTCAGTTCAGACAGGTGTATTGATGAATATGCCGAGATGATTTGGAATGTAGAACCATTGCCACCAAAGGAGCAGTAGACCGTGTATATTCTGGTCCACAACAGGGTAATCGGTTCCCTAACGTGGGAGTAATAGGCATGGATAAAGGCAGGTAGGTATCTTGGGATGATGAGATGACGGGATGACTGCACGATGACGAGTCACGCCGGTGCGTGCGGGTTCAGTTGCATAGATACAGGCAAAGGATGATATAGAGCAAGTTGTGCTTTCCCTCATCTTCATTATTATTGACGACTCTCACCTTTCTTTTTTCCTTTGAGAAACGTCGTAAATATAGTATACTTTCGTTTCCTTGACTTGTGCGGGAAAGATTGTACGAGGGTACTAGTTTGTGAGATAGCTATACATATTGACAGATTTCCTTATCAAATATCCCTGCCAATGTTGCACTGCAGATCAATGTCCATCCAAATATCATCTTTAATTTTTGCTTGACTCTAGCTCAAATCCTGTAATAGTAGTAAGAACGGTTAGCATGATCATATATGGGCCTTTAAGTAAACCAAGTCATGCCATTTTGATTTGGTATGAAGATAGTTCCTGATTGTTCTCTGTCCCTTGCGCCGGAAGTCCAAGCCAATGTTTCTAGAATACGCCCACTCAATATCTCGCACAAGGCGTTAATATAGGAAATAGCGCACCGGTCGTCATGTAGGATCAAAAACCCCCTCATTTCAGTTAACCCCTAAACAACATCCTGATCATCCTGTCCCCCTTATCGTCGTCATCCCCGTCATGCGATTCCCCGGGTTGCTTTCCTCCGTGAGCAAAAAACAGTATCTTGATGGCGATAGCCAGGCCGGCGTGCAGCGCTACGACGACGATGAGCAGGATTTTGGAGGTCCGGATGTCGGTGGCCGACAGCACGGGGTAGAGGTTGCGGAAGAGGAAGAGGGCGGAGACGGCGAAGCCAACGGCGACGAAGACATAGTTGAGGACTGGAGAAGATGGGTCAGTTTGGCTCGGTTTACTAGGAGGGGGCGCGGAAGGAGGCATACTTGAGATTGGCGACCAGGATATCAGCGCTACGGGGATCCAGATCAGATTCGCGTAGCCGTAGAGGGCCATGCATTCGAGCAGGTTGGCGGATTCGCTGCCGAACCATTTGAGGGTCCCCCAGAGGCCGATGGGGATGACGACTGCGGCTGGGAGTTAGCTCTATTGAGGATTAGACGGGGGAAGCGGAGGCGTACAAGTATAGCCGTAGATCAGTCCCGCAGCACCTATCCCATAATCCCGTCAGTATATCGAGCTTCCAGCCTTCGATGCCTGCTATTGCTCGATGCACATACCACTCAGCAGTGTGAAATCATACGCGAAATGCTCCTGCCCCTGATGATCCAAGTACTGGCTTATTGTTCCAGTCAGAAACAGTATCACAACCACCGTTGTCGCGATCCAGAAGGGACCATAGAGATCCGGGTTCCCCTCCAGCACATCGAGGAAGTTTGCCCGTGGGAAGATGGCTGCCGTGCACCGCTTGACCACCTCATTTGTGTCCACGTCAAAGAACTGCGCGTAGAAGGAGAGACTCCATAGGAAGCGCTTCGACGAGCCGCTGGTGTTGCGCGATGAGCCACCACCGGGGAGGAAGCTGGCGCCGCTGCCGTCGGCGGGGATTTTGGTGCGGGACTGCGGGACTTCGAAGTCTGAGGCGCATATTAGATATTTACGCGGTACGGGGAGAGGAAGGGCAAGAAGTACTGGAGGAGTGGAATTCAAGGTCTTCTTGCAAATCGGTGTGGCCTAGGTCTCCCTGGGAAAGCTATGCGTAAGCTACTGCCGCTGGATTCTGCGCAAGTTGGGGTGGGGTTCAGGCAGTCCTACTTCGGTGTCTACATCGACGACTACGTCGTAGCCCCGGTTGGCCATTTTAGAGGAGGTCCGAAGCTGGGTTTGGTGGTTTTGGATATTAGGCCAGGTTGCAACGTTTCGAAGAGATGAAGATAGCTTCTTGATGTTCCGCAGTAATTCTGATCGGTTCTGATACGGAGCGCATATCTCGTTCTTAATCGCTTATTTGTCACACAGCATCGTACCCTGAATGTATTTCAAATGTCAATATGACATATGCTTATGTGAAATATATCGTCCTGCGACTGCCGTGATTGACCCGAGGTACGAGTGGTCTATATTTTCGGGTCCTGGATTTTAAACCCTTGCCAAGCCGGCTTTTAATTGGTCCAAAAAAAACCGTGGGTGGTATCTACCTGCAGAATACACGTGACGAATATTAAAATATTTAAGATGGACATGTCTATGTGGCTAAGCGAGCACTGCAGCAGCACCCCTGCATCTTAGCAACACTAACATCATCAACATTCACAAAATTGAGCCTTGCTTGCTTGCTTTCCATATTAGTCTTATTTAAGAGCTAATACCTTATTTACTTAATTTCTAATAATTAATTATTACTATTAATAACTTAATAACCTATACGCTCGTCTAAACCTTTATAAATTATCCGTAAAAACCTTAAAAACTTAACTAATAATAACACACTTAACGAGCTAAACTCCTCAGAGGTTACCTACCAGTCTCCCTTACCTTCCCCTATACCTTTAGGCAATACGCCAGTATTACAGTCTCCATTCTCCATAATAGCGCCTTTCTCCGCGGCTTAACGCGAGACTTTAGCTACTAAAAAAGCTAAAGAATAGCTCTAGTAACTATATAAGGAGGACCTAAGGATTAAAAGAGCTTAGGTAAAAAAGGTTAAGGACTAAGCAACTAACTAGAAAATAAAACTCCTTTAGGAATAAAAGGACCGTACCAAAATGCTATACGTCTAAAAAGAATAAAAAGATTAGGCGACTAAACTTTATATATTAAGCCTTACTACGGTAATAGCGAGATTAGCTATAGTAGTATTATCCTTAACCCCAATTAATAAACTAGGTAAGTTGCTTCTATCTATAGCTAATATCCTAAATACCCTTCTCCCTAGCATCCTAAATAAAGAGATATTTAAGGTATTTTAAGGTACTTTCTTGCCTAATAACCTCTCTTACCTTTAGATACACTAGCTCTAGTCTAAGCCTTAGAATAATATTCTTATTATTAATAGCGTTCTTTTTATAAAACTAAAAGAAGGGATAATAAAGGACTACCTATCTATTAAAGTGTGGGTAAAGGGCTTCCTTAACTATATAATGATTTTAATTGTTATATATAAGAATCTTTTAGTAGATCTTATTCCCTAAATACTTACCTTTTATAATTAAGTTATCTAGCTATCTACTACTTACTAAATTGCTCCTTTAATAACTATGGCCTTAAAGCACTACTTTATAGTTATTTAAAAGAACTAGTTAGAGCTAGCTAACTAAAAGATTTCTAATAACTTTTTAGATATTTATTACAATCCCAGTACTTATAAATTTATATTTATCTTAAAACGCGCGTAAATAAGCACTAATATCTTAAGGACCTATTATAGCTTTAATAGAGGGAAGTATAACCTAGGTAAGGATTATAAGTTCCTATATACCTATAGTAAGTACAGTAGCCCGTATACTATAAGGAATTATAAGTAGTAATTACTAGAGAAAAGTATCAATAAGGAAAAAAAAGAGGAGAAAGAGGATTTTATTAAACTATACCTATACTCTACTAAAACTATACTCTACCCTTATAGTACGGGTAGGCTAAATACTATACTATTATTTTTAGTTTTTCTACCCTCCTCTTCTCTATAGAACTCTCCCTTCCCCTTAATTATTTAAGCGTAGGGGTATTATCTATCCCTATACCCTAATAACCTCTAACACAATATTATTAGTATCTTAAAGTTTAGATGCCAGATTAGGGTAGACCTAAAAATTAAGCTCCTTTCCTAGAAGAACTAAGCCTTAATAGCCGTAAATACAGTCCTAATCTTAGAGAAAATTAGCGCCAATTTAGATATAGGTAGGATTATAATAGCAACGTCTCTTATTATATTCTTACCGCTAGATTTAGTACCTAAAGCAGATAGGGGATAGCGCCGTATTTATAACTTATCCTTATTATTTAGCCGATCTATTAATAACTTAATCCCTATAGCATTCGCCACACTATAATATTTAATAGTTAATTAGGTTCTCTAATACGTTATATATATAGGCTATAGTTATATAATTATTAAGAGGGATATTAAGGACGCTTTTTAGAATATTCTACTTTCTATTAAAGCTTAACGCCTTATAGGGTTCTCCTAAAAGGGTATAGTATATTTTAAATATTACCTCTTATTCGGCCTTTAAACTACACCCTTTTTATTTAATCTTTTTATAAAGGGATTTTACTAAATACTTATCTAATATATCCTAAACGCTGCCTTAGAGCACTATTTAGATAACTTTATCTTTATACTCTTTAACGCTTCTATCCTCCCTTAATTACTTAGTATATATAACTAATTAAGTAATAAATTAGGTATCCTATAAAACGAATTAAAGAATATTAAAGGTACTACGGCTAAAGTCCTAGGTTATATTATAGATACTCTAAAGTCTAAGCTATATCTTTCTCCTTTAAAATAGGCCACTATAATTAAGGAGATTAATAAAGCGTTAAGTAGTAGATCCCTAACGCTAGTTTAAAGTTAAAAACTAGCTAATAGACTTACTTAGAGCGCCTAGGTAATTAGGCTTAGGCGTTTATATAACCGCTTTATTTAAGAGTTTATCTCTACTTTTATAAAGGTAGGTAGTTATCCTTACCAATAGCTAATAGCTAAACTTTGCTAAGACTTATTATAGTGGAGAAATGCTTTTACCCTTTTAAATAGTATTCTCTTCTTTAATAATACGGATTAAAAATAATTCTATCTTTTCTTAGATATATTTAGGATTCTTAATTATAGAGCCTTCTTCTTTCTTAAGGATTCTTAAGGGACAACATAGCCGCCCTATTTAGTATCTCTACCCTAAAATAATTCTTTAAGCTACTACCCTAATATAGAACACCGCCTTACCCTAATTAATAAGCGGGAGGTCCGAGTAATTACGACCTCGTTTTAGCTCTAGGCAATATAGTAGAAGTATAGCTTAGTCTATATCTATACGGATAATATAGTAGCACTCTTAGGATTCTAGAATACGGTAGTAAAAGGACTAGGTAATTACCCGCTTTATAAGATTCTCTAACTAGCCGTAGCCTATAATATTACGCTCTATATAAAGTAGGTTTCCTCTATAGAAAATAGGCTAGCTAATACTCTATCTCGTTTTAATCGCAATAGGGTGTTATTATTATGCCCGCATTAGAATACTTCTAATTTACTATTACTATACGCTTCTTTATTATATTTAATCTAATGCTAAAATAGGAGACCTAGTCCTTCTTAAAGACCCCCTACCTAATTTCTAGATTAAGGTAAAAGCCCCCTTAAAATACTTCGGCCAACTATTATAGTACGGCCTCTTTAATAGAATAAAAGATTTATACTATCCCATAATTAAGAGTTAGGAGAGCTATTATAACCTTTATAGAGCGGTAAAGTACCTAGCGCCCCTCTATTACCTAGGAGAATAGATTACCTAACAGATCTTTAGTAATGCTAGTTTAGGAATAAGCCGTATTAAGCCTACTACAGTTAGAGCCTATATCTCCATAATTTAATCCTACTATATTAACGCTAATTATAATACCTCCGTCTTTAATAATCCTATTATTAAGAGGATCCTAAACGGTATAATATCTATAAATCCCTTTACTACGGCTAAAAGATTGCTAATTACTAAAGATATTCTTACCTAATTAGTTACCCTAAATACCTAATCCGTTAAGAATCTTAACTTTAACACCGCTGTCACTATAGCCTTTATAGGATTCCTTTATCTAGGCGAGATTACCTATACTAAGGCTTAGAAAGATAGCCACGCCTTCTCTACTATAAAATATACTAGAAATAACATAACGCTAGCAGAGGATTATATAATATTATATTTAAAGCGTAGTAAAACAGATATTAATTACTAAGGAGTCTTAATTATAATTGCCGCTTTAGGGTAACCTAAATACGTAGTTTAAGCTATAAAATACCTATTTAAAAATAACCCCTAACCCGGAAACGCCCCTCTTTTTTACTTTAAGAGATTGGCCTTTATAAGCTACGCGGTTAGGAATAAACTAAAGTATAAAGTTACCGCTCTTAGCCTCTACTCTAAGCTCTATAATAAACACTTATTTTAAAAAGGTGCTATTTAATACGCTTAAGATAACGGTTTTATAGACGGCTAAATATAGTAACTAAGCCGGTGGTCCTTATAAGCGTTTTAGCTTTACTATTTATTATTCCTAAAAGACCTATTCTAGCTAAGTGTAAACTTCTAACATAGAACGCTAATACCGTTCTTATTATTACTCGCCCTAGATATAATAGGCGAAGGTATTTAGGTATAACGGCGTGCAGAAGTGCCTATTTTAGTACTCTAATATATTAACTTAAATCTCTCCTTTCCCCCCCTTTTTTATTTTTTATTTTTTCTTCCCCCTATTTTATCTTATATGGTATAGGCGCTACGCTTCTAGGTCTATAGGCATTACGTTTAGTTAAGGTAAAGTAATCCCCTATAAATAGCCTTATAAATATACCCATTCTTAATTAATGCCTTTAAGCCCGTACCTACTAATTAGATTAATTAATCCTCTTCTCCGCAAGTATATAAATAATAGATAGATATATTTATATAGCTAAGCAAGCACTACAGCAGCACCCCTATATCTTAGTAATACTAATATTATTAACATTTACAAAATTAAGCCTTACTTGCTTGCTTTCCCTTCTACTTATACTTTTTTCTTTAGTTATATATTTTGGGCTTTATAAATAGATACTATAGCGATATGCTTACGCACGGGTCTATAGACATTACGTTTAGTTAAGGCAGGGCAATCCCCTATAAATGGCCTTACAAATATACCCATTCTTAATTAATGCCTTTAAGCCCATACCCACCAATTAAATTAATTAATCCTCTTCTCCGCAAGCGTGTAAATAATAGATCTTACTATTGACAAATTAACCTTTTTGTTAATATCTCTATTAATACTACTATACGCGTCTTAACTATAGTAGAACCTACTCTAATTAAGTGTAGTAAGTGCTATTTAATATAACCCCGTATTAATTTTATTAAAAACGGCCTATCTACTAAGCTTTTAAAGCAATGTTAATTGTGTCGGTTAAAGGCGCGTTTTCCCTATATATTTCTTCTACTTTTACTTACTTTCCTAGGGCTCTAAATATGATTTAAATAGGCGGAAAGTAGAGCTTGGTTCTACTAAGACTCGTCCTATAAAGCGCTAGCGAAATGCTTTACCTAAAACTAATACTAAGGACGTTTTCTTACCTCGCGGCTAGAATAGTTAAGATACCCCTAAAATAGCTTAACGGTAAAAGATAATTAGGGTAATATAACGGGAGCACCGTATTCTTAATTAGCGGGGTAAAGCTTACTCGCCTACTCCTCCGCTATATACTATAGATGAAGCTCTATATAGTAGAAGAAGTACCCTAGATAGCCTAAATACGTCCTTGCCGGAACTAGCTCCTATGCCTACTCTACCGCCAATACCTACCCTACTACTAATACTACCTTTCTTACGGCAAGCTCCGACTACGGCTATATTACTACCCGTTTCGGCTATTAATTAGGAGCGAATTAAGAAGTTTAGGAGTATACTATAGGCTAAATATATAGAGACGTGCAGTTATTATAAGGAGTGGTGGTTCTAAATAGGCCTAGCTATAGAGGGTAATAATATAGGTGTATATAAAGCCTGTATTAAGGACGCCGATAGCCTTAAATATCTAACCCTTTTTTCCCTATTTGGTGAAAGCAACGGGCTTAATCTGGGGCCTATTCCTGGCTTTTTACCTATACTTACCGCGGTGGAGGAGCTTCTAATTACGCGCGTATACGTTTATCTGTAAGTCGTGCGTGTATATGGCTAGCAATATTGCTATACTAGCTACGTTTACTACTTTAGCTAGAACACACTAAAGACTTAGAGGCAGCTACTACGGCTACCTACTAAACTCGATATACTAGTTATAAGGCCTACAGCAATAGAGGGTAGCGAATACCTAGGTTGGTGGTTTACTAAGCGGTATACTATAAGGCGCTTTACTATAGTATAGTGGTT
This sequence comes from Cenococcum geophilum 1.58, assembly GCF_001692895.1. Taxonomy (NCBI): domain Eukaryota; kingdom Fungi; phylum Ascomycota; class Dothideomycetes; order Gloniales; family Gloniaceae; genus Cenococcum; species Cenococcum geophilum. The sequence continues at coordinate 1,986,560 of NW_027137561.1, forward strand.
TTACTTTCTAAAGGCCAATTATCCTAATTATCGCGACGTTAAAATATATAGCACTTGGCTTACTAGCTTACCCAAAAATAGCTCTATATTAGATTAGCTACCTTATATTAATAAGTTAAAGTCTAATTTTAGTAGCCTAATAGCTTACCCTACTACTCCTGTGTAACGTCCTCCTATTATTAATCCTCTACTTGCCAAGCTTGGTAGTAATATACTAGATAATAAATTTAATGATAATATACTGGATACTTTAGTTTCTAATTTAGTACTTAACCTTAATAAATTAGAGCTTTTAGGTTGTAAGGTTTAATACTAATAAGACCTATAAGCGGGCCTAGAGGTTCCTACTATACGATAAATACCTCTCTCTAAGCGATTAGCTAGCTTTATTATGCGCGGCGCCTTTCCTACTCTGTTTCCTTATAGTAAAGCCGATTTTAATATACCATGAAGCCGTATGGTTACCCTAGCTGCGTACGCTAAGCATATGCTTAAGTATCAGGACGGTTGGTTTGGCCGCCACCCCTTATTTCGCTACTACGTGTTTAATCGGATTATGAGAAAGTAAGCCCTTAACGCTACCCGCTTTTTTTGCGGCTAATTAAATAAGAATAGTCTATCTTTAGATAAGCTTAGTAATCTTATAAATAGTAATAGGGGTAGCTAGTTACTAAATAAGATTATACGGTATATATGGAACCTTAAGGGCACTAGACCTTATTAGAGGTAAAAGAGAAATAAGCTTATAGTTTATACTAAGAATATTAAGAGCGGGTCTTTATTTTTTATACTTAGCGCTGCTGATCTATATTGGTATAATCTATACTTTTATATACCTCTATTTAACAAATATAAGGCTACTAATAAGGTTTAGCGCTATTGGATTGCTTCTTAAAATCTTAATAATAATCTGCATATTACTGCTTACTAGCTATATTGCCGCTTTAATCTGTTTAAAAAGCACGTACTTATAGGCCTATTTAATGGTATTGACTTTTGGTCTTAATATAAGTAGTAGGTATAAGGTAGCGGCTATATATATAGCTTCTTATAGAGTTTAATAGCCCTAAGGCTAGATCTATTAGCTAGTGACTTAAGGGCGGCTTTTACTAAGTACTGGGTTACTTTTATATCTATAATTAATCCTAATTAATCTAGGCCTCCTAATCTTTAATATCCTTTTACTCTTAGCTATAAAAAACAGCTTAATACTAGTAAGCTTCTTACTGCCTGCCTTAATTGATTTTAATAGCACCGTAATTATACCAAATCTTACTACTTAAGATTAAAGAAAGGCTCTACTAGAGTAAAGGAGTGCTGCTTTTATTTTCCACGCTCTATCCGTAATAAGGCCGCTATATTAAAGGATTAAAATCTATATTACTGGACGTTTTGTCCATAGCGTAATAATAAGCTTCTTAATAGTTATAATATAGCTATAATATTAGCGTGGATAGCGAATATTAATATATTACCTGCTATAAGTATATTAGTAATAGTTAACTATATAGGCAAATATTATAGCAAGGAAGAGAAGAAGTTAACTTCCTACTAGGAGTTATTCCAATTAGTATAGCTATACGCTAATAGCCTTTATGCCTTTAGTTTGGTCGTGGCTAGGTTTATAAATAAGCTTATTATTAAACGCGATTAGTTAGCGCAGGAGGTATACTATCTACTTCTTAATATTCCCCTTTGCGAAGGCTCTAGGAATATAATAACTTTAGATTATTACTAGGAGGACGATTAAAGCGCTATGTATGAGCTTAATAATAGGTAACTAAGAGGGTGCGGACTGTCTAACTATAAGAAATATAAGCGCCGCCTAGATAGGGTAGAGGACGTTACTTTCCTTAATTTTTTACTCTATTTTAATTACTTTACTTATAAGCGTCGGCTAAGAGTAAGGCCTTAAGTTATATCGTACTTTCTATAATATAACGGCGATCATTCCTATCTACAGTATCCTAAGTTCTGCCGTATAAAGCTTATTCTTTATTACCCGTAGAGGGAGTATAAGAAAGTAGCTACTTATACTAATAGATTTGGGGCCCCTAATTATATGGCTTCCTATTAGGCTTATATTAACTCTTATTAGCACCCACCTAACTACTTCTATAATTGGAAACTAGAGGAAGGCCGCGAAACTGCTAATAATATTAATAAGTTTAATGGCGGTTTTATAGATGACTTAAAGCTATACTAGTCCTTTAAGGCCCTATATACCCGCGTTTAAAATATTAATAGAGTTGAAATTAAGGATTCTAATAGGCTTGGTAATAGGGAGCTTAATTATAACTACGACTGGAGTATGTATTAGGGTATATACCCGCAGCTTAATAAGAGGACTTATTAGTAGGAAATATAGCTATAGCCTCTACTATAGAGCCGCCTATTCTAAATAGTAACTCCGTCCTCCTTATAACTAGGTTATCGTTATATTTATAATATTATAGTTAATTACTATAGGCAGATCTAAGCGGGCCTTAGCCCCCCCCTACTGCGGATTAACGTTAATAGAGAGGTAGGAACCGGTAAATTATATCTTATTACTATCCTTTCTACTACGCTCTATAATATAGTAAGGGCTAATAATAAGCTAATGCTATTGGCTTAAGCGGCCCCTACTAGGGTAGCTGCCTTTAATATTAACGGCAGAACTATATATAATCTATTAAGGTTGCCAGTAAATTACCTATTTAAGGAATTGCCTACTATTAGTCTTACGCCTCTATAGTAAGCTTTTAAGGATATTTACTATCTTGTCCTTAATAAGAAATCTATAATTAGGCAAGTATATCTGGCCTAGATTAATGGCCGCCTTCGTTAGATCTACCCTATATATAATAACAACTACTTTAGAGGCTTAAATATTTTGCTAGTAGGCGATTTCTATTAGCTTCCCCCTATAGGTCAGGCGGCCTTATATAGTAATCTACCCGCTAGGCCGTTAAAGCTTGCTAGCTATAAAAGGAAGCCTATAAGGCGATTAACCGAATAGCTGTCCTAGATTAAGTTATATAGTAGGGCGGTAATAACGCTAAGAGCTTTATATTTAGGACAGCCCTTACGGAGCTATGTAGTAATTCTATAAGTGATTTAACCTAGAAGCTTCTTTAACTAGGTATAAGTAGGGCCTATCTATTAATAAGGTTGCGAGCTTTAATAATGTAATTCAGCTATATAGTACGCGCGCTGCTATAGGTAAGTATAACACTATTTAGCTTCGCGACCTTTTACAGTTAGTGGTAGTTATTAAGTTAGTTAATACTAGTATAGGTACGCGGAAAGTTACTCCTAATTAGTGCGATACTATAGAGAATCTAGCCCTATATATTGGCGCGAAAGTAATACTAATATAGAATATCTGGGTTAAACTAGGCTTAGTAAACGGTACTACTGGTATAATTAAAGATGTCGTATAGAAGGGACACGCGGATATTAAAAAGGATTAGCCTTAGTTACTACTAATTACAATAGATAGGTACAACGGACCTGCCCTATTTACTTAGTAGGATAATAAGAAAGTTGTCCCTATATTTTCTATGCTTTATAAATAGGAGGGTATAAGAGGCTCTTGCTTATAGCGTTAATTTTTAATCACTCTAGCTTTTGCTCTTATTATATATAAAAGCCAGGGCCTAATACTTAACTAGGTAGTTCTAGATATTAAGGAAAAGGATAAGATAGCCGGGCTAACCTATATAGTAATCTTACGAGTTAAGAAGCTTTTAGGGCTTATATTTAAATATAGGTTCGATATAAAACGATTTTAGTTATCTATAAGTAAGACTAAAGAGGTATAATAAGAAGATTTTGTATAGAGGCAGTAGCAACTACTTATAAACGACTTTTCCTAAATAGGAAATTATATACTAGCTCGGAGGTAAGTAGAGAATATAGTATTTGTTTTGGTTTCTAATTTTTAAATAGCTTAACCACGAAATCTAATTTTCTAAATTTTAACCCCCCTATCTGTTCTACCTTCTTACTGCTTTTAGAGCTGTTAGATATATATATAATAGTATATAGGGAGAATTAGCAGTCTTGCCGGATTAATATTACTACTATCTATAGCGTTAATTAATTTTTGGAATTTTTTAAGTTTTTTTTAAAGGGCGGAAATGTCGCTTATATAAGGAGTTACGTAACTATCGGAACGTTAATTATATAACGTAGTTACGAGACCACGTAGCGAGGTTAGCTAACCTAACCTTAGAGCAACCCCTTACTTCTAAACAACAATTAACTACTAACTTCAACACCGTATACGTACCACTATAAGTAATATTCGTGCACGTTAATAAAGAGAGTTATACTAACACTAATTAGTAGATATACAGATTAGGAAATACGTAATAGTAAAGCTTAAAACCATATATTGGCTTAACTGCTAACGCGTCAGATCGCAGAGCTATCGCCCTATTTCAGTTAAAGGAGAAAACTACGTTACCCTTAAAGCTCGAAACTACGTATCAGCTTACTAATGCGTCAGATTGCCTAGAGAATTATATCTTTACTTAGAGAGAGCTACGTTATCCTTAAAGCTTGAAACCACGTATTAGCTCACTAATGCGTTAGATCGCCTAGAGGACCCTTAAAGCTCAAAACCACGTATTAACTTAACTGTTAACACGTCAGATCGCCTAGAGGACCGTATCTCTGCTAAGAATCGTCTTTAGTCTTTAGTCTTCAAAAACTGTAGACTCATTAAGGGGACATATATACACCCTTACACCCTTACCTTTACACTCTTAACCTCGACCTTAACCTCAATCTCAACCTTAACCTCAATCTCAACCTCTATTTAAGACTACCCTTATACCTACCCTTATACCTACCCTTATACCTACCCTTATATCTATAACTATAGCACTAATAGAGAAAGAATAGGCTGTAATAGCTAGAAAATACGGATACGGAATTAATGTAGATAAGGCTATAAAGGACAAACTAGTAAAGTTTATAGAGACAACAATATACCTAATATGGGACTTTATAGATAACGACTTATAGTATATCTTTTAGGAGTAGTTTAAGGGGTTTATAGTAGAGAGTTTTAAGAAGATACGTATAGATATTAGATCCAAGCTATAAAGATATCTCCTTAAAAGAGGTGTTTATATAGGTAGATATAATAGCAGAGTTACTGTATCTAAGCTACTATTTAAAGTTATACAAGAAGAAGAGCTGTATTAATAGACAGATAAAGAGATCGTAGAAACTATTAGGGAGTTAGTAAAACCACTAGCTTTAAGAGCACTACAAGATAGGCTAAACCACGCTTATAACGGTATATTAGGTCAGCCTATAGCTATAGTTATAATACTACCTAGGTCTACTACACTAACTACTACCTAATAGCAGTATACCCTATTACAACCTACCTCTACGCAGAATTAGCAACTATTGCTTACGGTAACTACCTCTTCTCTAATAATTGCTACTACTTTACCTAGTCCTCCTCCTGCCTAATATCCTTACCCTAGTACTACTAACCTTAACCCCGACTTCGTCAAACCGACGACTACCCTTATAGCTACAACACCGCCTAGAACGTAGATACCTACCCCTATAATACTACAACTACCTATAGAGTCTTAACCGCAACTACTATAACCACCTATAAAGTCTCCGCCGCAACTACCCCCACCGCTAGCTACCCCAATTGCTACCCCTACTGCTCCCCTTAGTACTCCTACCCTACCTAGTCCTCCTCCTGCCCGGTATCTTTACCCTAGTACTACTAGGGATAGACTAAACCATACTCTTAACAGTTTAGCTATTAGCCCAGAATTAGTTTAGCCTATAGCTATAGCTATAGCTATAATACCGCCCGGAACGCAGATACCTACCCCTATAATACCTTAACTATCTATTATATCTATACCCTGGTAAGCTGCACTAACTACCTCTACCCTCCCTCCAGCAACTGCTCCTACCCTACTACTAGCTACTCTATTAATTCTACTAGCTATTCCAACTACCGCACTACTAGTTATCCCAATCGCTGCACCGCCAGCTACCCCAATCGCTGCCCTCGCTGCCCCTACTACCCCTACTGCCCCCGCTGCCCCTACTACCCCTCTTGGTCCTTAATCCTCCAATTATAACTAATTGCTATAGTCGAGAGAGCAGCAACTATAGCAGCTATATATATATACACTACCTAGGCTAACTATACCTAGTATAGAGTAAGGACCTAGGCAAAGACCTAGATATAGTAAAAAGGTGGCCATAATTATAAAGATCTATATAGATAACTAGAAGGCTTACTAGGGAGTTCCTACCTATAGAACTGCCGTCTTAAACCCTAAAGAAGACTTGTCTTAGTTAATTAATAAGTTATAATCTTCAACCGTTATATAGGAGAAGGAATACCCTAGTTAAGGAGCGTATACTACCTTTATAAATTGCCGCTACTATAGTTAAGATTAAGGCCGGAACTATAACTAGAATAACTAAAGCCGTAACCGAAACGGCCAAAACCTTAGCTATAAAGGATTTAAACAGTACGTAAGTACTACGGGTATTAATACAGAGGGGTTTCTAGTTAAAGCCTATAACTCTATTAGCGTAGGATAAATAAATAAACTATAAGGCATTGCCTAGGTGTATAGTAGGGAGTAGGCAATACCCTTATATAGGAGAAAAAGAGAGACGAACTAATAGGGGAGGAAGGAGGCTGTAAGCCTAAAGAGCTTATAGGGGGTGGCTAAGGCCTAGCCGAAGGCTACCTTTAGCAGCCCTAAGAGCTCCTAGAATATAGCTAAGATAGTATTATAGGACTACCTATAATACCTTATACACGCCTACCTATTTATACCGCTAAGACACTAGTGTCTAATATCCGCAGTATCTGATATCTGCAATATCTGCAAGATCCGCAATATCCGCAATATCCGCAATATCCGCAAGATCCGCAATATTAACAATATCCGCAATATTCGCAATGTCTGCAATTCTCTACACTAATTTAAAGTCTTTATACGACTATCTTGTCTAATAAGGAACTACGCAAGAGAAACGCTTAATAATTGATATTAATGGAGATATTAACCCTGCGGACGCTATAATAAAGGTCAAATTATGGGCTATAGGGTAGGTTAAACGAACGGAGTTGGCTTTGGTTTAACTAGGTGTAATAAGCTTAGACTATACAAAGCTAACTACTAAGGCGCTAGTGGCGGGCAAACCAATAGCGATTTTCTATTCTGGGGATGGAAAATCCTAATTAGCTGGTTCAACGGCATGGCAGAATTTGGCAGAATTCGGTAACATAGCAGAATTTGGCAGAATTTGGTAATATGGCAGAATTTAGCAGAAAGTCGCTATTACGTATATGCTACGAATAGTCTAAAAATAGGCTTAACTTTAAAGTATAGATTAGCCTTCTTTTTAGAGTTGCTCTAGTGTCGGAACGTTAATTATATAACGTAGTTATAAGACTATATAGCGAGGTTAGCTAACCTAACCTTAGAGTAACCCCTTACTTTTAGATAACAATCAACTACCAACTTTAACACCGTATACGTACCACTATAAGTGATATTCGTGCACGTTAATAAAGCGAGTATACTAATAGTAACCTCCGAGAATATATGCTACTTAGGACCGTATATTAGTAGCTACGACTTCTCTACTCTATAGTTAAGATTTTATATATACTACACCTAGAGCTGCTTGTAATAACTATTACCTATAAATCTGCCGATTTATAAATTAAAAATTAGACATAGTTAGAGCTGTTAGTAGGGGTTATTAATCGCGCTCCCCATAATAAAATTTTGGATTTTAGTAATCTAAACTAACGAATTAAATTAATGTCTAAATAAGGTTCTGCTAAGACGCTAGCTAAACCCTAACCTAGACCCTTTCTAACCTATTAAATTCTAAAAATAACAACCCCTACTAAATTAAAAATTAACCTTATCCTTAATAAGCTATCTAATTAGATTTAATAGTTCTTTATTATCTAAGACATAGCTAAAACTAATAAGGTATAGTAGTATATCGACCTATTTAAGAAGAAATATAATCTTCTAAATCTTCTAAAGCTAGAACTACTAAGTTGGCCTACACTAAGGGATATACTACCTACGGCTATATTAATAGTAAAGCTAGACTTAAACTAGCTTACTACCTATAACTAGCTCTACGCCAAATATAAGGACGATTTACGCGTATACTAGAAGCAAAAATAGGCTATAAACGATATTAATAACTATATCGTTTGCACTATATCGGTAGCCTACCTTCCACTTATTAATAGCCTTAGTAGTTAGTTATATTAAATATTTAAGGCGTCTTTACTACTATAGTAGCCACTATAGTAACAGAGATACCCTATATTTTGGTAAGTAATTAAGCCCATCTTGTACGAGAATCTTATACTATTAGTACTTACCAAATCACATACTCGTAGGGCTTCCTCCCGTCTATAAATACTCCTTCTATATTTTCCTCTCTTCCTTTCTTCTTCCTTATAAGAGCTGGTGGTGCTCTAATACTCCTCCTTAGTCCCTACTAAGGGACTTATTAGTTGACGTAGTGATATAGATAGTATCAGATAAGGAGACGGGCGAGAGAGAAGATAGGAAGGACGGAGGAGCCTCTAGTAGGTATTAGTTGAGCAACGTTAATAGCTATATTATAGCTGCCTAACCTCCTATACTTGCAGGCCTCCTCCTATCTATAAATACTCCCTCCTTTATACCTTCCTCTCTTCTTTTCTTCTTCCTTATAAGAGCTGGAGGTGCTTTAATACTCCTCCTTAGTCCCTACTAAGGGACTTATTAATTAATATGGCGATATAGATAGCATTAGATAAGAAGACGGGCGAGAGAGAAGATAGGAAGGACGGAGGAGCCTCTAGTAGGTGTTAGTTAAGCAACGTTAATGGCTATATTATAGCTGCCTAATCTCCTATACTTATAGGCCTCCTTCCGTCTATAAATACTCCCTCCTTTATACCTTCCTCTCTTCTTTTCTTCTTCCTTATAAGAGCTAGAGGTGCTTTAATACTCCTTAGTCCCTACTAAGGGATCTATTAGTTAATATAGTGATATAGATAATATCGGATAAGGAGACGGGTAAAAGAGAAGATAGGAAGGACGGAGGAACCTCCGGTAGGTGTTAGTTAAGTAACATTAACAGCTAGTTTTTATTACCCAAAAATTGTATTATATGATAATATTTGGGAACGCAAATATATACCCTGTCCTATACTTATACCACTACTAAATATTTTAGATTTTATACTTAGAGCTACTTATAATAGGCATTCCTAAAAGATCTGCCGGTTTAAAGCTCTATAATTAAACGTTGTTAACGTTTTATATAGGGGTTGTTAATTAAGCTCCTAGGATATAATTTTTAAAGTTTAATACTATACTAATATTACGACCTTCTTACAGTAGCCGAGCCACCCCTAATCTCCTCCCCTTTCTCTCCTCCCTTCTATTACTTGGCGCCAAGCTATTGTGTTGTCGCTAAGCTATTGTGTCGTTATACGTCCAAACTGGGTAGGCAATGACGTGGTTAATAGTTATTAGGTATTAAAAATATTTAATATATAAAGCTTTAAATTGGAATTATAATCTACTATATTATATCCTACGTAAAGGGCTTTATATTAAAGCTTTATAGTTTAAATATATACTATATTCGTAACTAATATATTCTTTAGGCCCGGCTTAAGTAGGGTGCCTTAGTTACTGTAATAGATCCTTACCTAGCAGTAACCAAGGCGCCTTAATCTTACTACTACTTCTAAATTAAGCAAAAGCTCTATATAGGGGGGTCCCAGGGGGTTTCCCCCTGGAAAACCTTATCTCTATATATATTAATTAAAGTTTATATAATAAAGCTCTAAATTAAAGCTTTGGGTTAACTAATTGGCTTATTACACTCGGGTCAAAATTTGCGTTGGGGGACTAACGTTCCGCATGTTAATATATCTGCTCGTATAACCCAACAAAGCTTGCTATATTATTAAACATTATGAACACCGCTTCCTTCACCTCAAACTAATAACAGGGTCGCATCGCTGCGTGCCATCTTATTCACTACCATTACGCCGGAAAAAAAATACCCTTGAAGGACCAATAGCAATTTTTGCCATGAAGCAAAGCCAAAAATTCTTCAGTCTATTCCGATCAACGGTGCCTGCTTTGGCCCTAAAGAGTCGATTCTCCCACTGTGCGATGTTTTCAGACCGTCTCGCAGGATGGGCTACCGACTGACGCCAAAAATTCATGATTAGCGTCATGAAAAAAGGTCAAGTAGCGCAGGCGTCCCACTGGAGCGCCCACTTAGTGATCTCAGGCCCCAGCTCTCCTACACGGCCCATCTTATGCGGCGTTATTCTCTCTTAAGGACGCGTATAACTCGGATCGAAGAACTTAAAGAACCTTAGACAACTAGGGCTTTAAAACATTCAAAGCCACTTGGTCTAAAGTTCATTATTGTCTGGATACGTTAGGTAATTGGCCATGTGGGGGATCTGGTTGGAGATGGTGTGAGAGGCCTATTCGAAGGATGAGTGGTCGTTTCCGGATTGAATGTGACATTCAACCTCTTGGGATTAGTTCTCTTCGGTTTTTCGTGCGATGGAATTGGGGAGTTGTACCGGTCACTGGTAGCATCTTTTGGCCATGGTTTTGGTTCGAGCAGGTATTTCTTATCTTCCTCAGCTTTTCGCACGAAATCTTTCATCCTCTTTTGCAAGTCAGCCGCTTTAATTCGCTTTTTCGAATCGATGACGAGCATCTTCTCCATGATTAATTCCAGAAAGTCGTGCAATAGGGCAGAGCACTTCTCATGTTGGTGAAGTTCTTTGACCCAAGCCTTGACCCCATCTCTGACATGAGCGACTTGTTCCTCTCCAGAGGTGATTGAAAAGTAATTATCATCACTGAAGTGTGGGGCTCCAGCCGATTCCAATGCTCGACGGTTTGAGAAGCCAATGACCGCGGCCCAGCCTCCTAGGAGCCAACTGATGTATTCCAGATACAAGCCGCCAAGGCTCCAGAAGTCGTAAGCGCGAGACACGGGCGTACCAAGCTTAAGCTCAGGTGGCTCATAAGTTGGCGACCAACAAACGCTCCTTGGATTGACCTGCGATCGCGAGTCTCGACCGTGGAACCTCCCTAAGCCGAAGTCCGCAATCTTCAAAACACCATTTGGATCGTGGGATTCTGGGTCATCTTTAAACCAGAGGATATTTTCTGGCTTCATATCTCCGTGTCGTCCATATTTTTCTTCCCCCGGTTGTACAGTTAACCTAACTGCTTCTCCTTGCCCCCAGACTTGATCTGTACCCTCCACTGGAGCTGTACCGTTTACATTAAAGTTGTGGATCAGCCGCAAACCGTCCGCAATACCGTACATCTGCTTCAACGACCATAATACTGTAGTTTCATCAAAGTTGGGTATTGGTTCCTTATGCTCCCAGTATTTCAGTAAGTTGGCATCTGCATACGGGAATATTAAGTGCCATTTGTTCTCCTGTCGAAATGTAGCAAGAAGCCGGATGAGGTTCGGGTGATTCATAGGGCCGAGTCTTGTGAGAATTTTTTCTTCCTTTCGAAATTCATTCTCGTTCGGAGAGATAAGTTTTTTGACAGCGACCAAGCGGTTCTCCTACACAGTCTTAGTTCAGGCAGGTCAAAAAGCATGATTAGTGCCAACGTACCGTTGACGTAGAGCGCTCCCAGAAAGTATGGTGGGATGGGTGGATACACTTAATTAAAACCTCACTGTAACCACCTCCCCGAAATTCAAGCTCCTTCCCTTCCTCATGTGTGAAGGCGATGAACGGTAAGATAATGCTGTTGTCTAGCTCATAGTGTTTCCCGGGTTCAAAGACGGGAGACGTCATTAAACATTGCGTATTGCTAAACTTTTCTCGATGCCGGGTTTTCCAGCTTTCCAAAGCTTCAATTCTTTTACCATTTTTTCCTTCCAAACGCCATTGTGTGTAGTCGTTGCCGTTATCAAACTTCCTTTGGAGGGGCAGGTCGTCATCAGTGACTCCATCGCGCACAAAACGACATATTTCCCCTTCTTTTCTCATGTATGCAAGGGTAGTAAATAATCGTCTTGCATCTTGGCAAATATTTTGCACGTAATCGGCAAGTTCAGTATCGTTTATGTCGGGATGTTCGGAACGGATAGCACTTTCGACGACGGATTCGTTGATTAGCGACTTTTGAGCGCATTCAGGGACAATGAATTTTGCACTCCCCATAGGGCATTCGATTCGATGTTCGTGCAGCTTGTCTTTTAGTGGGGCGTCGGAACTCATGGTACTCAGGCGTCGTCGGGATCGTTTGGAAGAAGTCTCACTGCCACTAGTGTATGAAGACGAATCGGAGTCGTATTTGAATGAATACTTCGGTGACAGGCCACTGATAGTTGAAACCGACTTCCGGGGCTCTATTTGTACGCCTACGGGTTCCTGTAGAGAGTGCAAGGATATTTTAGGAGGGGGTTGCTGCTCTTGAAGGATATCATCCCTGGTAGGCTAAAATAGTGTCGTTATCTGCTGGGTCTGACATTTCATCAAATCAATACCTACAGCCTCTCCCGGTTTAAGGGAACTCACCGGATGATGTGCGCTATCTCCTAAGTTAGGATTTAGTGGTCCTGCCGCAAGTAGTCGTGTTACTGTGTCGTTCGCTCTTGGTGGGCCTGACGTCTCCCCGCGCTGGCCTTCTGTCAAATCAGCGCCCCGGTTATTGTTGACCGGATAGCTTATGGCGTTCACATTTTGTTTGGATTGGCTATTTGCCTCATGACGAAATGCATGAGTCAAAACCTTGAAACACGAGAAAAACAACATTAATACTCTTCCGGCTCAGGCGTGAATTTCACGTTAACAACAGGTATCTCTTTAAGGCGTGCCTTGCCTTGTCCTTAAGTATCTAACAAGACTCGCTCAAGTAGCCGTGGGCTCAACTTTTAAGTCAAAGCTTGTTAGGCTGTGCAAGAGGCTCCGGTGGGGTTGAGTACCACACAGCCTCAATTTACGCCCCGCATTAGGGCGTGAGCCTGTGCCTTTGTCCCTCAAAGACAGCCTTAGCAGCACTGCAATACTGCGGCGAATTCAGGAAGGCCTCCGCTCAGGTTGACCAAGGCATAAATCAGCCTTTCACCATTTGCCTGATTTCGGTGACATGCCTTTGACAAATGGATCACAAGCAGTGCTCTTATCAATATTCAATATCAGTATGAGGCCGTATTGATATTGATATTGATATTGATATTGAATATTGAATATAGTACAGTCTTGGCATGGTGTAGTAGATGTCGGCTGCTCTCTATATTCTGCCAAGGCCTCCGAAGCCTCTTATACTACATTCGTCGCCATAAGCCTCCTTCCGACGGTAATATTACTTAGTAGCCGGCTCTTCAAGCACTCCGTACGTTCAATATTAGTACTCCCTAGTAATATACAGTTAGCTAACTAGCGCCTTTTACGAGACGACTTCGGGGTGTTTACAGTTAGTGTATTTAGTATAGAGTCGCTCGACGCGTCGTCGTCGCCACCACCAGAGTGTGTAAACTGATCAGAATCAAGCTCAGAAATAGCAGAGGAGGATGTATCGTTGTCTTCAATTATGTTGGTAGATAAGGGAGGCATGGCGTTGATCAAGGGTAGAGTGCACTGGGGGGTGCAAAAATCGCCAAAATTGACGATATTGTGCGCGATAATTTGCAAGATCTAATCTGATATTTAGTAATCTTTACTTTCTATATAAGGAGGTTGGAGAGTCATTTACCGATACATTTACCTTATTTTTACCACCTCTACTTCAAAAATCTTCAATCTTCAATATCTTTCAGTATTGAACATATCGTATTAATATTGATAAGAGTACTGATCACAAGTCCGTACGTTGCTTGGATAAGCAAACGCGCTCCCCTTTGGCACGCGAGTAAGCGAGACAAGACCCGGTCTACTCTTCTTGCTTTTCCACAGGAAAAAGTGATGTCCGCCATGTTTCTTGTCTGGAGTTGCACAGGGTCTGTGGCGATATTTCAGACTGACACATCGTACTTTGTTGAGATATTCCAATTCGTGGGGACACCCCGCTCTCCATATTTTCCAGCTGTCGCATCTCCGTATTCTCCAGCCGTTGTTTTAAGGGGAATTTTCCCCTGGGTATTCTGATTTTGGGAAATTCGAAGTTTGAGAATCTGAGCTGCCGGAAAACTTTTGGACGAACAGAAATTTTGCAATGCGTCCAAGTCCACCACGTAGCAATTGTTATAATGGTTAGCGGGACAGCAATTGCGGCAAGAAGCCAGGCGTTAGCAGAAACAGCCATGTTACCCATATTGTTAGTATGTACAAACTGGGTAGAAAAAAAGCTCTTCGAATTGTTAGATAAAGCGCCGTGTTTGGAGGAGAAATTGTGCTCACGGCGACTATTGTGGTAGGTAGATATATAAGACCGATAATTGTCAAGACCTTCACTGCGGCTGCGTCTCTTGTACTTTTCTCCTGGAATGCAGTCAGTACATCCTACTGTATCTCTGATTCGTCGACCTACTGTCAATTGAGTCATCGATTTGCTCTCCTGCTGAGATTCATGTGCTACATTTCTCAAGGCAACAGCGTTTTCGTAGTTCAGTAAGTCCGAGAGCTACACGCGCATTAACTCTCTCTATCGCCAGCTATGTCTCATATTCATCGAGAAAAAAATATCTTACTAATTGTGCAATACATTTCGCTTTGTCTCTCAGAACGTCTACTCTCATGACGTACAGTTCTAACTCCTTAATATGTTCATCAAACTGTACAAGGACTTGATCACAGTTGCATTTTTTCTTTGTGTTTGAATAGTTCATGTTGCAACACTTTTGGCACTGCTCTCGAATTCGAGCCACTGTACTTAAACAAGTTGGCAAAATTATTTGTAGATCAGTTATGGAATCTTCCAGGAGCTTAAGCGCTTGTCGATCCATAAAATTGATGTTAAAATCCATAACCGGAGAGAGATGCTCCTCTCTTGTTCCGACTGTGGCAAACACTATTTTATTGGACTGTCCCCGTAACTTATCGTTAGCCGAAAACCATAAATCTATGCATTTTAATGGACCGTTCTGGGAGGCTAGGATTTAAACAGGAAGGGCTGGATCTCACCTGTTCCTTTAATTGCGTCTCCAACCAAGCCATATAATCCATCCAGCCTCTCAGGCTGTCTGCAACAAGTAATCGCTGTATATTGCATGAAACGATGGTGCATCTATTTGAAAGTTCAAGTTGTTGGCGAAGTCGCTGTTCAGCATTGTGTGAGGGAGCGATGAGGAGGAATGTTGATTTTACGTTTTGCAAGGACTCCACAGAATCATTCTCATTGAAGTGCAGTCTGTGGTATACAGCTGTCTGGCGGATAGACCATGGCGATTGGCCTTCACTTAGCACTCTACCGTTGAGTTCAACACGCCTAAGTATATACGCCGACTCTGCCAGTTAATGAATAACTAGTCTTTGACACTCTGTTCGCAGAATGCTTCGCGAAACATGACAATAACTTACCGTATGATTCCGATAGATTTACGCCATTGCGTTGATGATATGGAATGTGTCCTGCCGCAAACCCTGGAAACTGGAACTCATTCTCCTCATATTTCCGCCCAAAGGTGAATGCATATTTCCATATTTGTGGAAATACGTTATATATCCGTAAAAAGCTCTCAAATAGTTCAAGAGAGACATTCAAACTTGTCCATGAACGATCTTGCCGAATGATGAAGATTTGAGAAGAGACGTCGGATTTCTAAACATTCAAATATTCTATTAGCTCTAGTTCTCTTGATCTACTGTTCTAAAACGTTTTAGGTAATTACATAAGTATTGAAATGGAAATGAGATGCTCTCTTACGCGTTGCAAACTCCAAATATCTGAAACACTGCTAATGTCCTGATTGCCTAATACACATGTAGTGCCTTTCGCCTCGAAAGCTCTAGTTACTTCCAATTGCGGCTTAGGCGGCTTTGCTTCGAAAATATCCTTTGCGTTCTCAAGAGTTCTTGCTCTCAATCCCTCGTCGTCCTGGAGGTAGAGATGTAAACCCATCCTCGATATACAATTTCCTTCACCCGTCTATTCGATATCTTGCGATTGCGACTCTACTCTCTCGCACTCTGAGTTGTGGCTGCGGTAGTGTTCCAGGGTATCTTCGATTCACGTTGGGACGCTGATAATTTAACCGGTGAAAAAACCGGGAATTGCCGATGCACTGCCAAGTAATGCCACGTCAGGAACATTAAGCGACAACTCCTCGGTGGCGGTTAGGTCCAAAGCCCCGAGCACTGCCTCGTTTATCTAACATAATCAGCGTTTCAGGGTACGTACAACATATTACTTTCCGGTGAACGATGGCGAGGCAGATTCTGACCTGGCCCGAAGGAGAAACTGTTGCAGAAAGGTTTCCCATGTGGGCACTTCGCATGTTACACTGCATAATCCTGGCACATCGAGCGGTTGTGGCATGTTATCGCTTTCCCCTAACAGCAAGAAATAACTACGGATCGCGAGAAAAGCGGTTTCTCCTTTCTTTTATTTTATTTTAGAAAAGGGTCGTTTTGGTGCCAAGACCTTATATAAATATACTAAATTTTAAAAATCTAGCTTATAAAAAGTAACTCTATACTAACTTGTTAATATAATTAATTAATTAATTAATATATCCTTTCTAACGGTAAAGTCCTACTAGAGTTAGACAGTGCCCGAATACTAAAATCAAAAGTACGTGTATAATTACGGAGCCTAAATTCTATTAGCTAGCTCTTATCGATAACTATAGGATAGATTTTACTACTAGAAAGAATAATATACTTTGTATATATTTTTACTCTTTTTTAGGCCTAGAATACTTTATTATAGCTTTATAATAAGAGTACAAACTATAGTAATAAAGGCTTTACATATTTTGTTAAAATTAATATTAAGTGTTTTTGTTTTTGTTTTTAATAATTAGTATATAAATACTAATTATTTTATAAACTTTATACTATTTATTTAATATATTAATTAAAGGATTAAATCTAACTAATCGCAATATTAAAATTAATTATTAAATCTTATTAATTACAATATTGGGATTAATTATTATATTTACTTTTTATTAAAAAATAGAATTAATAGTTATTTAATAAACATTTAATTATAATTGTTTAGCTTATTACTAAAAAGTTAAGCTTTTAATTTAAAAAATTAAAAACTTTAACTTTATTGCTAACTAGTATTATAAAGTTTTTTCTTATTATATTAATTAATTATTAATTCTATTTATTGTCCAATTCGGTCCCTTTCCTAGATCTATATAAGCTTTCATCTTCTATTTATAGGGAAACTTCTAAATATAACCTTCTAGCTAGTCTTACGCAATCCGCCTTCGCTTAGCTTATTTACCTTTATAATATATCAGCCTTTTATACTATACTTTTAAGGTATTTTAAAAGATCTAAGGAATAGTAAAAGGGTTTAGTAATTCGCCTATATACCGCTATTTAGAACTACTAAAGAACTCCTTAACCTATAAACCATTATACTGCTATATATAGGCCCCTATTTATAGAAAGCATTTAAATAATAATATTTATACCCGCCGTAGTAAATAGCTAGCTAAGATATTATATATAGCCTAGGTTATTAAAATTGAACTTTATACCTATATAAAATAACTTAGCTTATAAGTTTATTAGTTTTCTAATTTAGTAGAGCTAATATAAAGACTTTATATAGTATATAAGCAGGAGCTAATAGTTATTAAAACATTATAAGTAGTAGTAAAAAGTTTTTATATAGAATAGTAAGATTCTATTACGGGACTACCGTTCTATACGCTACGCCGTGCGCGTAGCTGGCGTCATAGGATTCCTTTCTTGTCTATTTGTTTACTTGGCAGATAGTTTATCCGCCCTAATTGCCCCTATATAGATTTACCGCAGCTACATTATTTTTAAGCTCTCTAGCAATCCTCTTAAGTCTCTATAACAGCCGTACGTAGCTATTAAATCTTTAAATCTAATGCTTGTTTATCTAGCGTTAGCATATAATACTTCGTCATCGTAATAAATTCTAAAAACTACTGCTAGAAGTACCCCTTTATAGTAAATAACTACTATTCTCTTATATTGAGCCTATTTATATAATCCTTATATATATAAGTTTTATTTAACGCCATTTAACCCTCTAATTAAAGATATTAATAACTCTTTATAATTAATAAATAAGGCCTTAAGATCGCACTCTACACCTATATAAGATAAGGCCTATAAACCTGCTGGTCTTTGGACTTAGTAGAGCTAACATAGAGATATTATTACATATAGTGCGGATAGGAACTAGTAGTTGTCGAGACATCGTGAGCAGTAGTGAAAAGATTTTATATAAGATAGTAAGATCTTAAAAACTATTACTAACAATTCCCCTTTATAGTAAGTAACTACTACGACCTTATTCTAAGCCTAGCGTAATCCTTATAAATACAACACTGATTCTAACTATCTTCTAAATCCTAGTAGAAAGTATTGACGGCCCTTTGTAATTAATAAACAAACGAAGGAACGAGCAAATATACTTTTTCCTAAACCCTAAGGCGATCGCCCGCGGAGTATACAGTTATTCGCCGTTAATTACTAAATACTACCTAGTAGCCTAGATTACCCCCTATAGTTAACCTTATCTCCTCTCTATAACTAGTTATCCTAAAAAGGGCCTAGTAACTAAGGCCTAGATATAAAAGATACTTAAAGTATATCTATATCCCGCTCGCCTTTTAGTATTATAAGTAGTTTAGATAACCCCTCTTTATACCTTTAAAACTCTAGGGGGAAGGGTATATAGTAATACGTATAGATAGCCTATATAGTTAATACGCTATTTAATACCCTTCTATAACTGCTATATAGTAAAAGACTAGCTATTTACTAAGGCGGGTATAAATAATATTACTTAAATACTTTTTATAAGCAGGGGCCTATATATAGTAGTAATAATAATAATTTATTGCTTAACGTCCGATTTGGATCCCTATTAGGCCCACGCGGACTACTCCTTATTTATATATAGGGAGAAAACTCTATTTAAGAAAAATGAGAAAACCCCNTNATCCATCTCCCCNCCTTTTNGGACTCGCCTNCTTAGCGCCTNNNAGTCGCCTNTNGTGCTNTACTACCTTACTNTTTNACCTCCTTGGGAACCACTGCTGCCGTAACAAGCCTACGGACGCGCTAGTATCACAAACTGTTACTCTACTACTGTAGAGTTACTAGGGGGCACCTGCTGCTTGCCCCCTTGCCTTCTATTACCATTTCCCTTACAACCCGGAACTGATTTAGCACATTTTGACTAATAAGCCACTGGGTGACCGCCTTGAGGCCTTTTTGTGTTAAGAGCAGTGTATTATAGTTCTCTGTGCCAGCTGCTGAGAGCATTATATATAGTAGTATAATAGCTTATAGATTAAAGAGTTATCTAGTAGTTTTAGATAGTATGTAATATTTAATAGGAGGATATAAAAGGATTTATCCCCTTTTAGCCCCTTAGGGACTAGATATCCCTATTAAGCTAAAGGTAGTATATAGGCGAATTACTAAACCCTTTTAAGATACCTTATGTGAAGGCTCAGTCAAAAGAACAGAATCTATTGGTAGCCAGTGAACGAGAATTCCAAGACGAGGTCTGGAAGAAGGTCGAGGAAAGGAAACGTCTATATATATGAGCTCAGGCTCCAAGCGAGCCCCTAACTAGGGTCTGTAACAGTGCCGTAACACCTTAAAAGTATAGTATAAAAGGTAGATATATTATAAAGGTAAATAGGCTAGGTATAAGTAGAGTGTATAAGACTAGCTAAATTATTATATATAGGCTTTTCCCTTACTAGGGACTTTTTCTATAGATAGAAGGTAGAAGCCTAAATCGGGCAATAAATAAAACTAATAATAATAACTATTATATAAGTTTATATTAGCGCGTCCGTAGGCTTGTTACGGCAGCAGTGGTTCCCAAGGAGGTCAAACAGTAAGGTAGTAGAGCACCAGAGGCGACTCGCAGGCGCTAAGCAGGCGAGTCCCAAAAGGCGGGGAGATGGATCACGGGGTTTTCTCATTTTTCTTAAATAGAGTTTTCTCCCTATATGTAAATAAGGAGTAGTCCGCGTGGGCCTAATAGGGATCCGAATCGGACGTTAAGTAATGAATTATTATTATATAAGTTTATATAGTAGATATTTAAAGTTTATATAAGTTTTTTTTTTTTTTAAAATAAACTATATATATTATATTAATTAGGTAATATAAAATTTAAAGGCTTAATTTAATAAATTTAATACTATAAGAACTATTTAAATTAGCGTAGTAGTTATTATAACCTTTTAGTTTAAAAAATTATTATTAAAGTAGTAAACGGCTTAGAAGTTTCTAAGTATATTATAGATATTATTTTACCTATAAGAGGTTTAAATATACTACCTATTTATTTAGTAATTAATTTAGTAATCTAACTTTATCAAGATTTAAAATTCTCTCCTATTTTAAATATCTTTAAGGTTTAATGATTTATAATTATAATTAACTAGTTCGTTTTAAGGCCTATAGAGGCTTTTATATATAGCAGAGTTAGTGCCTATAATAGGTTAAGTATTCCTTAGCTATGTATAAAATAGAAGTACTATTTATAATAGTTATATACTATAAATAGTAATAGATAAAAATAGAGCAATCTTATAAAGTCCTTTAGGTTATTTTAAATATACTAAAACATATTTATAAAATATCCCTTAGGTAAAAAATAAAGTAGTATTGCCTATATCTACTTAATCTATTATAGGCCCTAAGTAAAGCCTTTAAAATAGTAGTAGGATTATATAATAAAAAATCTATAACTTTTTAGATACTATAAGGTAAAGCTTTATAAAGTACTTATTATTAACTTCTATAAGCTATAGTAATAGAAATAGAAATTAATTAAAGTAAATTATTGTTATTATCATTATTATAAAGTATTATTACCTTTATAAAGAAAGTATAGAAGAGGTTACTAATTAATTATAATATATATATATTTTAGTGTAGATATAACCAAGATATTAACAAGAGTCCGTGCGTATTTAAGGGCTGGCTTGGGTGGCTGGCTGACTCGTATACGTGGCCAGGATGTTAAGCGACTGTGCCGAAGACAACTTGTGACCCCTTGTGTGCGCGTAACACACCTAATTTCGCTCCATCTGCAGCTAAATTAATATGCAGAGCTAGCAGGAAGGGGTGTAGTACGTGGCCAGGGATTGAGCCGCGGCCCACATATTCAGTGCTCGAATTTGAAGTTCTGAACTTCTCTCACCAAATTATGACATTACCTCCAGATGTGGTGTTTTACCCCGTCGCCCTAAATACGGGTAACCAGCAGCACGCCTTTATTAAAATTCTTCTTACAGCCGGCGCCAGTAAGCATGTATGCGCCCGTTAAGCCGATTGCTCTCCTAAGTCAATTTAACGTATTTGGAAACTAGAGGGACTAGCTGAAGAGGCAGGAGCAGGGCGTTTGGAATTCATATTGATAAGAGAAAGAAGCTTTACAGCACCACGATCTGGAACAGATATCACGACTTTTGGTGAGGAAGAGGAGTTCAGAATAGCTTCAAAATCGAGCTCAGGGCTCCGAATTCGAGGTGGGCCGTGGCTCAAGCCCTAGCTACGTACTACACCCCTTTCTGCTAGCTCTACATCAGACGTAGCGAAATTAGGTGTGTGTTGCGCGCACACAGGGAGGGACACCGGAGCTCGCACAAGCTGTAAAGAGGGGGGTGAAACTGGTCATGCACAAAGCTGTTGTAAGCCACCCTTGTTATGGCATTAGGCCTTCCGTGTGCAAGCTCTTCTATCGCGATGAAGCCAGTGTTGATGTGCAATTTAGAACAATTCTTATATTATGTGAGCATATTAGAGAGAGGGCATTACATCCATTGACCACAACACCGAGTTATATTCATTATGTGTTCTCTTGCTGTTTCGGGCAAAGTCAGATAACCCCCGGATGCGCCCGTGTCGTAGCAAAGCACGTCGCTCAAAAAATGCCTTAGGACTTCCTCAGACGCCGTGATCCCACAAGTCCCTAACGTATCCATTTGGCCCTAACATCGTTGTCTCGAATAAGCTCGACATGCTTTGATTTGCGCCTAGAAAACATAAGCCGCCGTCTGAGTAGTATTCAAGGCATTATACCTCAGTCAACACGCCAGTATCAGTCACACCTTGCGGGGGGTAAATTTGGTATCGATTTAGCCTCAACTATTCGGTGATGGGGTTAGATTCACAGTGGATTTGAGTCTTTAGAGGTGACGCCATACCTCAACGCGAAAATTTTTCCCCTCAGATGGCCCATACTTTTGGTTTAATAACCGCATTAGTTTCTGTGGATCTAGGTACTCGCCCTCTATGATTTGAGCAGGTTTTGTTGCGTGAGATGAATGGGACATTGTGCCGTGGCAGTGCGGCAATAAGGTGGATTGAAAGAGTGATAAAACTTAGACAAGCTACCGCGCCAATGATAGGCAAGTAGGAAGAGTTTAGGAGTAGTTGAATTAGACTGTGTTGCTTTGAAGATCAGAGAAGGTAGGATCTTAAGTCAGAAACCGTCTTGACCGGTGGCAAGTCATATTCCATAGGGTTTCCAGAATATCTCGCTCCCGCAGAATTTCACCGGTTCCTGATATTGTGCCTCGTTGGCGCACTTCACAGAAAGAACTCAAATTTGAAGAAAGATCAAAGACAAAGCGGTGTACCGAAAGGCAATAGGACAACAGGGTTGCTCTTGGCGCACATGGTTGCCTAGGATCTGGCTGACATGGTGTGAGCATACCCCATTAGTCAATTCCTCTGAGCGCACGCATCAATCTCCGCCTGAACGATAATGTTTGAGTTAGATAAGGGCTTGGACAAGTTTGGAACGATTTACGGCTGACCTTAGTCAAAGCCTGTGGCGTCGTGATCATCCATCGCCCAAGGCGAGCCTGTGAGGCAGAAAAGCGTCAGTGCAAGAACGCCTCGTCAATCAGCTGGCTCACACACCTCGGCCGCCCATTTACCGGGAAAAAGCCTAGTGAGCATGGAGCGCAATTGTTCTGGATCGATATAGCGAGCTTCGTACACCTTTGTGACAGGCATTTCCCTCGTCGCTGAAGCCTTGACGGCAAATGGCAAAAGGCGCCTGGGAAAAGGCGAGATGGAAAGATTCATAAGGAAAAACTTGGGAAAAACTTGCTTTATAAGACATGAGCTACTTATCGATCATTTGACACTGCACACTGCTTATTGCGCGTAGAGTCAGGGCATGACGGAAAGCTTCAAATGCATTGACACGTGGCAAATGCGAAGATATTTTCATGGTGAAGGTGTGGATTGCAGTTTGCCGCTGCGAGCGAGGCGTCCTTCGTATAACCCCACCATACTTGAATGGGAGCAAACCGTCACCCTCTGCATATGCACGATGGGCTAGTGTCTCGGCCTTGCCACTACAAATCCTGACGTACTCCTTCAAATTTACGCTTTTCTCGCCATTACATGTCTGGAATTCACTTCAGCATTTTTTACACCACGATACATTGCAAGGAAGATAATCCTTAGTGAGGCTAATTTTTCCTTTCTATCCTAGGAAAAGACACTGCTTATGTATCACAAGTTCTTATTCTTTCTATTTATGTCTAGGCCTCATACATGAACGTGAGAGTACTAGGCTCAAAACATATCGATTCGAGCCGAGCAGCCGCGGAAAATAATAAGCGCCCCTGCAAGATCCCAAAACCATGCTCTGTGTGACGGCAGTGCTAGGAAATATATGGTGGGTTGACGCAGGTCTGATAAGTTCGGTTTCATGCATCACGGCATCCTGGATATAATTTCAATGCTTCCACAGCGTATGGGTGTTTCCACAAATCGTAGCGCCTTTGTGAGCCAGGCGTCCAAGACCACGACATTCTGACATTCCAACATCCGCTCAGACGATGGATTGGCTAAAATCACTAGACACCCGCCCTTCATTTCACAAGACTCTCAATTTCGCTGGAGAGTAGCAATCTGCTGATTCAAGGATGATCAGCGCAAGCTTAATGACATACCACCCCTAGACAGAATTACTGATATTGGAACGAAAGACAATCTCGATGTTGTTGCTCTCTGCAAATTACTAGAGGACACGAAATCAAGCTCGCTACGTGACACTCCCTCACTGTTGGAATTCATCACGGTTTCTCGGAATGGTGCGATGATCGTCGCAAGGATAAACGGCGTCCGTACTGGAGATTCGACGAACACACCGCAAGTGCCGTTCCTATCACGAGACAACTGCCTACACACCAAGGTGCATATGTTAAGAGATGACAAGAAAACACTGGCAGCGTCAGTCAATGAGTCATTAAAAAACTTGGTCACAGTCTTCGCCACCACATACTACTATCGCAGCTTCAAATACCTCATCTACTCCTGGAAGGAACCTTGAGGCACGGCCGGTAAACCCTGCTCCAGTGAACTTATGGGTAAGGATGACGTGCAGGAGATGTTTACGACTTTCTTTTCCAGGCTGAGAAAGACCGAGACTAAGCTCGCGAAGTCCCCTTTTTACCTCTTCGTGCCTCAAATAAAATCTATGGTTTCACAACAAGGGCGGTGTCTGTATGGGCCGCTACAACATCTTGCAAATAAACGCTTCGACAGGGAAGCAAATCTTTGTCACGGTCAGAGCAGTAGCATCATCTTCACCGGAACCCATAACGGGTAAGCTCCCGCTCACACTGCAGAAAAGTTCCCTGCGTTGTCTGGTCTAGCCTAAGTATTGGGGTCGCAGTGGGCTTGAGACCATTGTCGCCGGACTACTAGCTGGAGCTACGGGCACCAGTCGAGGAGCGAAGTAAAATCCCAACGTATCGGGACGAGATGGGTCAGGTCACATGGCATTCGCCGATACAGCCTGTGCAGGCCCCGGTGTTCCCCGCTCTGGTGCGCGCCACACACCACATCTAATTTCGCTACGTTTGCAGCTAAATTAGTACAAGGGGGTACATGTGCGGATTGCTGGCGTCTAGGCACATCTGTATGGACAAAGTGAAGGTTCTCATACATACTATGCCAAGAGGCTAGCAATCCGCACATGTATCCCCCTTGTATGTAGAGCTAGCAAGAAGAGGTGTATGTGCTCCAGATCGTGGTGTATCAAACATACCGCTGCTGCCTCTATAGGTAGTCACTCTAGCCGCCGACTTATGCAGCGATTTTGAATGTCACCAATACAATCTTCCTTGTCGATCGCTTACCTACCTACTTTGACATAGAGCTTGAGTATGAGTACGGTGGTGAGTCTCTCACCCGTATATAGTTAAATCGACACGCAGTTTAAATATCCTCTATAGCCTATATACGAGAGCCCATATGTCGAACGAACTCGTGTGTAGATTGATCTATGGAGAAAAGAGACTATATATACATGGTGTAGTAGGCTAAGTCGGTGACCGAGTCGGTGATCGAGTCAAGCGGACAGGATCCGGGCAGTAACTTTACTGCCCGAATCTTTTGATCAGCGGCGGCCCAGCAGGCGGTAAGGGTAGCCAAGGCACTACTCGGGCACCTATTTTACTAGTAAAAGCCATGCAAATGCAATGTTTACCGATACTCCCCTACCCCCGCATACCCCGCAAGCTGCTGCACGACTAAACGAAAGTGCACGTACTTTTATCATCTATTTTTACTCTTTCTTGTGCTTTACGCGTTTTCCCCTACGCGTCTCTCTCTCTACGCGTCTCTCTCTATGCGTCTCCCTTTTTATATAAGAGAGGCACGGGGGAGACACGGGCAGAAGAGCCACGAGCAGAGCCACGAGCAGGGACATGAGTAGAGGACGAGCAGAGCCACGGGTAGGGCCGCGAGCAGAGTCACGAGCAGAGCCACGAGCAGAGCCGCGAGTAGAGCCGCGAGTAGAGCCACAAGTAGAGCCACAAGTAGAGCTACGAGCAGAGGTAGGTATAGAGGTGCGAGGCATAGAGGTAGAAAGGGGTGTCTAGAAAGGGAATGTTAAAGCTAGGCCTTAATTTACCCCTGCAGATCAACTACGCACTATTCATCTAGACCTACCCCCCTACCGACCCACTTTCCTATCTAGACTGCCCCCCTTACTTCTCTCTTTGCTTCTCTCTTTACTCCTCCCTCTACTCGTGGCTCTACTCATAGCTCTACTTGTGGCTCTACTCGTGGCTCTACCCGTGTCTCTACCCATATCTCTACCCGTGTCTCCTTGCGTCTCCTTATGCGTTTCTTACACGTCTTATAAGGGGTTAGGTAGAGAGGTGTAAAGACAGACGCAGATATAAAGACGTAAAGAAGCGGAGATATAAAGGCGTAGAGGCGTAGAGGCGCAGAGGTACCTCTAGGGGTAGACCCTGCTAAATTAAGCTACGACTCTAAAGAATAAGCTCTAAGCCACTAAGTTTGCACCGGCAGAATGAAACTTGGCAGAAGATTCGGGCAGTAAAGTTACTGCCAAGAGTTACTGCCCGGATCCTGTCCGCGAGTCAAGGGTAGGTAAGCAAATCCGATTCAGGTCGACACCATACGTGTCACACTAAGCTGCCCTATTTACTGCAGGTGAGTTCAATAAGATCCTAAACAATCCGGTAGCTGCTAAGGAGAATAATAATAAAGAAGTTTAACGCTTTTACTACCTATAGGATTACGGTGCGGTAAAAGCTCCTATATAGCCTCTATAACTCTTCTAGCTTATAAATACAGCTTTCCTCCCGTTGCTAAGTTAATCGCACACTTGAAGGCCTTAATATTTAAATCTTTAGTAAAGAGGGAGGAATCAGTTCTATAAAGTAAGGAAAGTGGCTAGCTAAGCCTTTTAATACTAAACCGTTTACTAGTTTAATTAACCAAACAAAATGAACAAGCTTAAAGCTTTAAAATATCCAATTAACCAAACCGAAGATATATGGTTTGGATTGTTTGTTTATTAGCAAGTCTGCTCTCTACAAGTGGAAAGAGAGGTGCGAAGTCACTACTGACATGCTTGCACTGTCCAAATCAGACACAAAGTCTAACACAATTCGCACCACCTCCCGCCGGATCACAACTATTCCTAGGAGCATCAACACATTTTTGGCCCTTGGGACAAGCTATTACCAGAAATCCACCGCACGACTTGTCGCTGACACAGATTCCAGGCCGATCACATGTCATACCGCAGTCAGTGCTGGAGGGGTCATCAATGCACACATACCTGGTTGGACATGTTGTTCCTCTTAAGCCACTGCAAGGCTTGTGCGTTGTTGTCGTAGGGAGGGAAGTCGAGGTTCAGTTTGGGATAGGATAAGGGGTCATTTTTGGCACCTTTCTTGCACCCAGAGGTGGGCACGACTTGGAACAGTTCATCAGCAAAACGCAGTCTGGAGGATATAAACCATGGAGAAATGGCTAACTTGGTATACCAGCTCCACACCACCGCATTTATCGAAACATTCCTTTTTGATGGCATTCGCGCAGTAGCAGGACTAGAATATAGGTTACTAGATAGCACATTTCATGAATGGCAGGAAAGCAAACCTCTGGCCAGATTTGAAGGCAACCCTTTGGTTCGCAAACGCATGCAGTGACATCCCTAGTAATAGCACCACCACAGGGCTATAGTACTCCGTCTAGGTTAGCTGATTCGGCTACTTAGAAGGTTGTTGCGAGAAGTGTGGTTATTGGGGAAAGGAGCAACACCAAATTAGGGCTTTCACTAACCGCAGGTGTTGGGCTAGCGCAGACGATACCCTGTGTCGAATATTGCTCCCAGCATGCTAGCGCTGCGGCGTTCTCGCACCTGCACTTCTGTATAGCTCGCTGCTTAGCTCCTAATATTGCCTTCGGCAAAGTATTTGTATGTCAACCGGTGCGGTATCAAGGTACTTACGGCGATGAATTCCAAAGGACAAATAGGGAGCGGGCAGGTACACGGCCTAATTAGTTGAGGTACTGCAAGGGATAATGATAGAAAAATGGTTAATGCGATAAGAGATGTCATTGCTTTCATTGTATAATAATCTGGCTTATTCCTACTTGTGAAGCATAAGGAAGGACAAAAGAAATATAGAGGGCGGTAAGGGCTTTATATGTGATCCTGGCCTAGAGAATTATACAAGAATAGGAGAGACATTTGTGGAGGAAAGAGCGCTCAACCTCGGCGGATAACATAATACAGTCGTGTTCCATTGAGCGAGGAGGCTATTGAGTGAGAAACTGTGGAGATAATTTATTGCGCTAAGAAGCATGGAAGAACAGCTCGCTCGTAAATTTGCGGAAGCAAAAAATTTGAAACTGAAGATTCTGAAAATAGCGCGGCCATTTTCTAGAAGTCGATAGGGGAGACTACGAAATCGTACGTAGGCGGGGCAGCCGAGAAATTTTGATCACTACGAGACGGAATCCGGGAATAGTGAGCGGTCGGAATTAAAAGAACATTTCTTGACCAACCTAGAATACATATTAGGCAACGCCTAGAAGTATGCCTAGGTGGTGATATTGCAGAGTCCGAATCCATCAAGGAATCATTATCCATGCATACGAGCAGAATCGCAATTGGTAGGGAAGCCGGCCCGTAAGAGCTAATGAGAGATGGAGCTGTGGCGTACGCCGTTTTGGAAGGATATCATCTTACTAAAATAACTTATTGACCTTATAGGCCATTAAGGGCGCAGAAGTACCTAGTAAGCCGACATTGGAGGTTTAGGGTTTGTTTGGTAACTTTTTTTGACCAGGTCAGATCGGCCAGGTGGATATCCACCAGGTCAGCTTTTTAATACCTGTGCGCCCGATATTAAGCGCTACTAGTAGGCGCCAAAGCAGGGGTGTATATCCACCTGATATTTGAGGCTTCATATTCGGAGGTCACGTGATGGCGATACTTGGTTAAAAATCATCAAAAATACGGTCAGGTTAATCGACCTGGACAGGCAGTTGAACAGTACCCTCCCCGTAGAAGTGGAGGTACTTGTCAAATTGGGCACAGTTCACCTGCCAGGTGGGTGATTTTTGCCAAAATCGCGCAGTCTATGCTACTCTTGGCCGTATAATCGCGGCTGACGCGAGGACTCCACCTGGCCAGATAGGGGCTCGATTTTTGGCTGCCAAGACCACCCACCTGCCTAAAATCCACCTGGGTTACCAAACGAACGACTCCTACCAGGTGGGTTTTTTGACCGCCCACCTGGCCAATTTGACCTGGCCAAAAAAAGTTACCAAACAAGCCCTTAGTGTCAGGAATTTATCCTAACAGCTGTGCCCATTGTGCGACTGACTACGTATTTTCCGAGACTTAAGACGCGGCTTGAACATATGAATTAAAAACCTCACCGTAAGAGAGGGAATGAAATGATGCCAGTAACGATGTTTCCCGCTTGGGTTGTAGCGTAGGGTATGCAGCTGAGACATGGTTTCATAATCTACTTTTTGATTTATCCGAGTCTCTATTTTCCTGTGCTCTCCGTAGCAGGGCGTACAAGCTCTGCAACCTTGGCATCTCGAAACCCCTCTCTCTAGCGATCCGAATCGGGTTGCCCAGTATAACCTCCAGCTCCATCCTCTTCCCTTGTTCCCAGTCTAGCGCCATGCTAGGCTTGCTCCCACTGGTATTCTTTTGTGTGCTCCTTAGTATTGCTTCGGCGGATGCGAATTCTCTTGGGAAGGGTTTGCCGAGAACTTTGGGGGCCGTTGTGAGGACCTCGTCCATAACACCTTTGAGATGTCTGTACAGCTCATCGTCTAATACCATAGCACCATTTGGAGTACCACCGGAGAGGACAGAGGAGGGGTTCATGGACGCGTTGATGGCGGTTTTATGCCACCGGACGAGTTGTAGCTTTGCATGATCGTAGGTACTGGCATCTTTAATGCCACCGGCCCGGAGAAGCCCAACGAATCTGTTGTTTTGTTCAACGGCTTTAGCATCAGTGAACAGCGTATGTCCGTTATCCAAGTGCGGTAGAAACGGGCCCACGTTGATACGAGTCCAGCGATTGTGCTTAATTACACCAGGGCTCGTCTGGGCTGCAGAGACGATGGTAACGGCGCTGCAGATGGTTTTGCCGGGAAATCGTTCGGCATATGGAGCTTCTACTCCAAGACCATTCTGCACCAGAACAATCGCAGTGCCGTCTCCCACCAGACCCTCTAGTATTTCTGAGTCGTCGCTCACGTCAGGCAGCGCCTTTGTGCTAATGACGATGTAATCCCACTGAATTTTGCTCTTGCGGGCCTCATCTGGATTGGCGAATGTTTGCGACGGGACGAACTTGTAATTGCCATATTGTGGAGAGGTGACCGAGAAGCCTTCAGCTTTTACGGCTGCATAGTTGGAGCGGCAGATGACGGATACCTGGGTGTCAGGCGCATAAGCAAGCCGAGAGGCATAGAAGGCGCCCACAGCCCCTGCGCCTACGATTAGAATGTCAATGGGCATTTCTTATCGAAAAGAGGGAATAATATGATAACCTTGGACGAGCTGCTGTCGGCATATGAGAAGAAGAGCCGACCGGGTAATTGTCGGGAGAATTACTCGCCACGTTCGCCAATCCCTGCAACCATTAGATTGATCCTACATTGTTCCGACCGAACGGTTCCAGATACTTTATCATCCCAGCCTCACTACCTGCTACTAATGCTACTAACTGCCGGGGAAAGTGAAATCACTCTGTCGGCAAGTAATATGATGTCCACCAGGGACATACCATCTAGATCTTCCGGGGACCCCGCGAAGTTGTGGGA
The DNA here is from genome assembly GCF_001692895.1 of Cenococcum geophilum 1.58. NCBI lineage: Eukaryota > Fungi > Ascomycota > Dothideomycetes > Gloniales > Gloniaceae > Cenococcum > Cenococcum geophilum. The sequence continues at coordinate 2,017,362 of NW_027137561.1, forward strand.
TACAGATCTCCTGCTAAGAGCCCGACTGCGCTCGGTAATCATTATCTCATCTACGTTGAAAATCTCTCAACTTCATTTTTGAGATATTTAATCGCGGTATATCTAGTCTCTTGGTACGGTAAATCATCTATGGTCATTGAAGCGTAGTATCAGCTGAACTAAACTTTTGTAATATCTAAAAGCCATCATTCAAGCTCTTCCATAGTCCAATAGTCCTTAGGGGACTGATATCTGCTCCAAGTTCATGGACCCGTCATCTCGAGCCAATATTTAGGATGCGGGGTTTTACCGGAATGTACACGAATTCATGCACATCTGACGTCTATCTTCTTACCTGTAGCGAGTGGTAAATCTTTCCAAAAGTAGCAGTGAAATTGAAGATAACCGGGAGCACGGTAATGCTTAATCGAACCGCTAAATAGTGAATGCGTCGAAATGTACGGTTCGGGCACTAGCCGCCGAGACCGGCACTGTCGGATAAAGACCTTCAACCTTATCGACTTTTATCTCCGCAGACCCAAACATCGCGAGTTATCACAATTATTAGACTTACTGTATCAACCGCCTACATGGTTCTAGACGATTTTCATTTAGAGTGCTTCATCCTCAAAAATGGCTGTTTTCCATTACTGAATCTCAAAGATTCTCCCATTTCCAAAAGCCTATTCTTGAGCCGAACCTAGAACAATCCTCCATGATAGACAGTGTTACTGGAATTATCATCCTCCACACACCTGTCCTTGCGATAGGGAGTTCAGTGATTGGCAGGACTCTCTCCACATTCCTAGCAAAGCACGGGATTAAAACTACATCACGGCCGAGAAACATGCTCCTATAGCCATACATTCTCGTGCAGCACTATTTCACCGTAAACAGCTATTAAATTACCAACGCCGTACTATTCTTCTTTTTACTGGAGGCGCTATTCATATTCAACATTAATACAGCTCAGTCAATAGAGATATATCGTGAGATAGGCCTTTACGAAGAGGTGAGAAAGGAATCGGCAGAGCTCTACGGTGAGAACGTTGGCATTGTGGATGTAGAATCATTAGCCAGAAAGTTCCTGCGACGTTGAATGGCTAATATAAATGAGACCCACTCCCGCCCCTTTGGAGCAGACAGTTGTGATAAATCGTGCTAACTACCACTAGGGCATTGAATCGCTTTCGCCGGCCGGCCGCCTATTCCTGGCCAAAAACATGTCCGAACCGATCCTCCGCCGAAAGGCCATTGCGGATTGTGCACATTTACAATTCTCTTCGGAAATGATATCCTTTCAGCAGGTCAAAGATGGTGTAACTGCACTGGTGCGGTCTATGGAAACGGGAGAGAAGACCCTAATCCGCGCGAAGTACATGGTTGCCTGTGACGGCAATAGGTCTCCCGTACGAGAGCACCTCGGAATCTCAGTTAAAAGGGCATGGTCTGCTATCACACTCGCTGACCATATATTTCAAAGCTAATGTATCAACATATATTCGCGGAAAGTACAATGGAGTGGTATACATCGATAATGAATTGGTCCAAGGTTCCATCCGCATCGACAAGAGTGGAAAGCAAGGTTTCCTAGTTGTCAACACAGCAGGCAAACAGGGTACAGAAGAGGGTAGGTTCCCTGTAGATGGTATCACGGTCGAAAGAGCTGCTGAGCTTCTCCGTGCTGCCTTCGGCGTCGACGTCGACTTCGAGATCGAGCTGATTGCCAAGTGGTGAACTGTTTGCGACTGCGCAGAATCCTTCAACGAAGGCCGGGTCCTTCTTGCGGGTGATGCGTGCATACAGTGATCCCTCCGGCGCGCGGGTCTATATTACTACTAAAACGTAGATAAATTAATTTAAGCGATATCGCGATCGATATAGTGGTATAAAAGCTTAATTTTGGCCTATTTAGAATATATGTAAGTTCGTTGTTAATAATATTATAAATTGGCTAAATATTACCTATATGTGGCTCGCTTCGTGGGTGGCTCGCTTCCCGGTCAACTACGTGATAGGTACCACAAGGGCGCATAGACATCACGTGACTATTCGTCAACTCCATGCGCCATCTGTGTGTTGTCTTGAACTCAAACCACCATCCGCATTCCTTCTGCTGTTCTTCTATTATTGCTGGTTTGTCTCCCCAATATCTATGTAGTCCCATCTTCCTCTTCCTTAGGGTTATAATACTGATTACTTACCCAAGGCTGCTCAGAAACGGCTTTGAGAGTATCTCTCTGCGAGGATGTGTTCAGAGGACTTCTTTTCAGGATTTAGAGGCTTTGAGCGTGACAATGAAGCTTCTTTGACGGACGAATTCAATAGACTGGCCATCTCTCGGAATTGGAAGGTCGAGGGAAAGAGATACCGTAAGAACCGCGCAAAATGTTTTGCTTCGGAGTTCGACCATTTGTATCAAACCGACGGTAGTAAGATTGCAGGATGGCAGAGGCTCTGTTTGGATGTTGGCATAGAACCTTGTCCGAGCACGATTACAGGGTGCAGAAAAGTGAGTGGAAGTGTTAGCTTAAGCGGTTTAGCATTAACATTCCTATAGGCACTGAAGACGGTTTGCGTGAACATATACGATTTGGTTGACGCTCGAGCTAGTGGTACGGAAGTGAAGTTATTCCCATCGAAGGCGGCATTGCGTGAATATTCTATTGACGAGAATAAGATCTTTCCCAGGAAGGCTGCAAAGAAGGACAGGTTTTTGCATGGTGTATTGATTCATATGTTTTGATGGTAGTTTACAATTTATGGGCCGCATCTCTGTAAAGCTAAGGGTAACTGCTCTACTTCATGCAATAACTTGCAACTATGCCGGGGTGTCATATCTAGTAAATTTCGAATTCGTTAGATCAAGTATCGCCTCAACTTACGTGACAAACGGCCTATGTAGATAAATCGGCTAAATAGGGTCTACACTCATCCAATTGGATAAAATACTAATATGTGTTACATTAACACGTTTGATATATATAGATTCAGAGTAGTTCTGCTTGAATTGGGACTGTAGAGACCAATGGAGCGGTTTGAGACAAGCTAATGAGCTGTAATCCTTACCAAATGTAGCAGGAGCCTTTGAGGGTTGTGGAGCTTGTTTCAACAACTATGAGGAAATACTGCAACATCGTTGTTTGGTGACTTTCGGAGAAGGGTGGTCAGGAAGTAAGTGCTCTTTTTTTGTTTATGGAGTATTGAAGAAATTGGAGGACATTTTAGATGTTATCGGATGATTCGGTTGAGCTCTTCTGTATAAAATGCCATTACCAGGGACACTCTTTTAACTTCACCGTTCATCTATTTCTTAGCAGGCGGCTTTTCTAAAATTGCTACGAGGGCTTTAGAAAGGAGATGCTTATCTGTGCCTCAATCACCTTGCTCTCGAGCAAAATCAAAATTTCCCAAATCCGGCCTGTCATTCGTCGGCCTCACAAAATCCCGTCCGATCTCCTCCACCACCGCATGTTCTTCCAGCGCCTTATTCAATTCTTCCCTTTGCACACATTCATCAAAACGAAAGCTCCGCGCGCACTCCTCGGGCTCCTCGGGGCTCATATCCTTGAATATACTAGCAAACTCGTCCTGCACGCAAGTACTCATATAGATTTGACTAATTATCCGCGTGATCTGGCGCTCTGTTGGCCAATTGGGTGGATACTGGTATTTCGATATTGAGCAAACATTGTCAATGTACTCGCATAGTGGGTAGATGACAGCCTCGACTTCTTTCGATGGATGACGACCCCACGCATCGAGCTGAAGGGCGCGCTTTCGGGCAAGCCAAGGTGCAATAGTGCGCATGTACTTGCTGTTAGGGTTTGTAAGAATTATGCCTTGAATACCGATATTGTTGTACAGCCAAATACTCTAATGGATTTTGTATTTGTTGTACAGACTGAGCCGCGCGCCAAGTACGTTATAGCAGGCAGCGTTGACTTCTTCGGCATTCTGGTCCAAGGATGGATTGGCGTATATACGTCCGAAATCGCCATTCTAGATGGGTTTCAATTTGTACCTGATTTCAGCCTTTTCGAGGAACTGGAGTTTTAGGAGTTTCTTTTGCTCTTCGGCGCCAGTGAAGGTTTCACCTTTGGGGAATCCGTAGGACTAGCTAATCAGTTAGTGACATGCTCGGGCAGTATGCATCATGGAGACTTGCAGTATAATCATGCAAAGCATAAACAAAGTTTGGTAACGCCTTGTTGAAAAACCTCCATTGCATTGCGAAGATGTTCCCATCGAGCCATAAGATGTGGTTTGGATCGACCTTCCGGAGAGCCGGCTCTAGTCTGTCATAAAATGCCGGAAGTCGCCAATGTTCAGGATCGCAAGGCTCATTGATTGAATTATATCCAGCCACCCAAGAATTATCCTTGTATCTAGTAGCAGTTTGCTCCTAGAGTCATATTGTACGACCTTGATGACCTTTATAGTCCCAGAAAGCCGCGTAATTAGTAATATTATCGGAATGCCAATCGGGGTTTTGTCCGCCTGGAACTGTGTGCATGTCGAGGATCGTATGAATCTTTTCTTTGGCGCACTAAGGATTATCAGAGAGATTACCTGGGGTGTAGGATTTGCATTCACACTAATTCAATCACTCGATCGAGATGCTTGAAGCCTCCTTCCTTGAGGACTCTTGGGTTCATGTCATCCTCGAAATGCCGGTAATTAAATGGTATGCGCAAGCAATTGAGCCCTTTACTTGCAAAGAACTTGGCATCTGCTTCAGTGAAGGAGTATTCAAGCCACTTATCAAAGAAGAACTCGTATTTCTCTTTGCCCAAAGTTCTTAACATGGCCGCTCGGTGCTACGATTCCATTCCCGGGTATCCAGTGATAACATTCTCCATGCTGTTAAAGAGTCAACATATGAAGTATCAACGCTCTCTATTATATAAGATATACTTACTTCATCCACCCTCCAAGACCAGCACTACGAAGGATGACCGGCTTTCCATCATCACCAACAATGAGCTTGCTTTCAACCTTGAGAATTCCTGAATCCATGCTTGATCTCTTCCAGCCCATTAAAAGAGGAATGAACTGAGCAAGAGTTCTCATACTCGCGAAAGAGAGCCATTCTTAAACATTTGAAGACGGGGCGTCTCCATTCTTGGTGGGGTTGAATTCTGCGGAGGTCAACATCCCACCTTCCAAGACCCGAGCTATTCGCCATTCAGGCTAAAACCCAGCTCGCCACCAATTGGTCGGCAACAGAGTCCTCGCCAAGACGGACGGCACGGGTAAACAACAAACCAAGATATAACTCCATGAATAGCTATTCTATGTTGTTATTATAGAAGGTATAAAGACCAAAATATTTTATACTTCTGAGGCTCTGTATCTTGACCCCTTGGATGTTATCTATTCTTCGTCGCAATCTTCGTCGCATGACAGTTCAGAGTGGTCCATCCAAGTCTTGTTTGGAATTTGCTTGGTGGAGTAGAAATTGGTATGTTGCTTGCTAACACTTAACCTTGTCTTACCAAACAGCGGTTTTCCAGTTCTCTTCAACCCACAGCCAAGGAAGGACTACGCGCATCAGCTATGACAATGTCATCTTCGCCAGAGCTCAAACAACTCTCCCACTCGTCCTCCTTTATTTTACCACCGTTTCCCTCTGTCATCTAGTTCTTAGGTGTATCTGCGTACCTTCCCTCTAAGCCCTCATCGGCGACCGGTATACTCAGTTCATCAGAATGCCGGTGATGATGATCGCCATTATCAAAGCGGCCCAGCTAACCATGGGCCGGCAACAACCTCAGGTCCGATATCCCACCTAATATCTAGAGGAACATTTGCGCTGGTATTAATGTTGACGATAGAAGTGGTGGTGGTGGCCTATAGTATGGGAACAACGTGGGTGGGTTCACGAATAGACTGGATGAAGTAGTTGGGCCGGTGTACTTTGCTATGTTGCATTTATTTGCAATTATGCCTGCTTGGATCGATGCGATGTAGGATACTAGCTTGCTCAGTGAGGGATAGGGCTCTGCGGTAGGATGAAATGTGCGGAAGAAAGATTAAGACATACAAAGGGAATATGAATTTAGGAATCGGTTCACAAAGGATTGCCTATTTGTTTGGGAGCCGATTGTTATGTTTATTAACACTTCCAGCCATAATGGACTAGTATAGTGGGGATTTTCGGGGAGGATTAGCGATCGGGTGACCGAATATGTCGAATAGTAATCACTACGCTCTTTACTTTACTGGGGACTAACTGCACGAGTTGTAGGACATCTGAATTGGCCTAGCATTTGTTGAGCAGAAATAATGTTGGTTAGACTCAGCGGAAAATGTTGGGTAATTCTTACCATACGGATGATCATGTCAACATTTCCAGGTTACATTCAAGAAAATCCTATAATTTCTGGCTTTCCGAGTATTTCTGAGTAGTCAACAGCAACTTGCAACTCCTACATTTTAACAGTAAGCATGGCTATCAAGAGGGTAGCTTGGCTCGGTGTTAGTCCTGCTCTCCTGTTCTTATCACGCTGGGATCCTAATCGTTCTGATTCACTGTCAGACCAGCAAACTCGGCCTCTCATTGCTTCAAACATTTTCTACTACCCAGTTCGATATCACGGTCTTGCTCCGCCGCCCGCTCTCTACATATCCCTCCTCCCCCCTTCCGTCCGCACTGCCTCTATTTGACTTGACTCAATATTCTACCCATGTCGGCGCGCTTAGTGGCCAAGACGCCGTTGCAATAGTCACTCAATTTGCGTCGGGCTCTGGTCTCGACAAGTTGCAGCTAGCATTAGTTGATGCTGCTATCGAAGCCAGTGTGAAGTTTTTCATACCCAGCGAGTGGGCACCGGACACAGCTGCCACCGGCGTGCTAATCGGAGCAATGACACTACCGCGAACCCCTGTCATCTCTATGAAGAGAGTCGTGCATAGCTATCTGATGGCCCGGGCCAGCGAGGGGAAGATCGCGTTCGCAACCATCCACCCTGGCGTGATCTTGGATATATGTATGTTGTTTTCCCATCTGTGTTCAAGGCTACTGGCCCGTTGACGGCTCAATTCTGGGAGAAAAATAAAAGGCAGAAGATATGATGATGACGTATACTATACCTAAAGGGATTGGTAGCATCGCTCTCAACTTTGACTTAGGACCATAGGGCTTTCTGATGGCGGATATCATCCGTTTAGCATGACTTCGCTGCAAATACTCTTGCGCAATCTTTGGCGCGCTATCGAACTACCCACACACGAAAAATCGGTTCCACTACATTGCGACGGCATTGCCACACTAGAATTCGTTACTATACTTGAGCAAAAAGGTCCTACTGGCAAAACTCAGTCCTAGACCAGAAAATCAATCGATATTGTCGCTTCCAACGCGGCTGCGATAGAGTGAATGAAGGGGCAATCGATGGGGCTTCGTGGGGTTTTGGCTGGGTTGAGGGCGGTGTTCTTTGGCGGATTGACAGTTTGGAAGAGGCTAGATAATCAGGACTTAGGTATCAACGATGAGAATTGAGTAGATGTGTGAGAGGAAATGGAGAGAATTGCAGTAGAAGCGTGGAAGAGAGCTAGCTGATCTGATTCTATTAATTTTTGCGATGGAGTAGAATTAGGTGTGTGATCAATGGCTTCACATAAATTCTGCTAGTATTATTGCTTAACGTTATAAATGGTTGGCTGGCAACCGTAAAGCTGGTCAAGGTAGGTTTTTGGAATTTACTGAGATCGATAATTATCTGAAAACTAGAGCATTAAACTTAGAAGCCCATCATCGGCAGCCTAAATTGCTGCGGGTAATTGCGCTATCAAACTTAGTAGTCTTTTGGAGTTTTTCACCGCACTGTGGGGTTAATTAGCCCCCGAAGCCATTGGCCGGAGAAGCAAATGTGGCAGATCCCCCACTCGATACTGCTAATGCAGCTGCGAGGCTTGAATTCCACAACAACCAATCTTGTTGAAGCTCCACTGGGACCGAGTAGAGATAAGGAGGGTATTTGCTGTTATGTTTTGAGGAGAGTGATTTAAAATATGGAAATTAATGAGGGAGAATATATATTTATTCTTTATTCATAATGGAAGAGGTTCAGAGTTGAAGTTGAATTAGGGGGCTTGTCAGTGCTTGGCTGATCTTTGGTCGCGCGTCAGGGATTGTTTGGCGATGACGATCGAGGCGCATCAAAAATTGGAAGCATGGACCGTTAAAGCGGGCCTCCGCATCCTGCTTTCCTGCCTGGCCCTCACTCTTCTTCCCTTCCTTTTTGCCCTTCCACTGTAATTTCACTTGCTCCTGTTTATATCCTCCTCTAATATCCTAATTCTTTAATCGCATTAAGGCCGTGTCCCTGTCTCCGCTTTACCTTCTCCGATTCAACCCTCACTCTTTCAAATGACCGAAACCACGGGACGGTGCCGCTCATGGCATGAACAGCTCCACTTGTTGCACCTATCACCCACTTCATACACTGCACAAAGACTCGTACGGCCTCTTTGATATTTGACGAATCAATTGCTGACATCTGACAGCAACATGCTACCCCCGAACACCTTTTCCTTACCTCTCGGCGCGAATTCATAGGGCCGATACCCGTTCGTTACGCCCCCCAAATATACATGCGCGAAGATTTCGTCTAATACTTGTGTATTAGGAAGGATGGCTGAAGAGCCACCGCCGGGATTGGTACAAACACCATCTGCACATCAACTATTCCTCACGAGCAGCCACCTTCTCAGCCAGTGCAAAGCAGTCTCGCCAACGACGTCTTACCGGGCTAGAAGGTCCCAGCACCTCAGCAATATACGGTCACAGCTTTCCACAACCTGATGATCTATCTGTGGAAGATGAAGAGGAAGCAGGCGGATCAGCAGAAGGCAGTGGGTCAGCGCTAGCTACCACTAAAACTCCGCCAGCAATGCCGATTCCTAGAGGTTCTAATCCGGACGATGAAATAGTCTCGTATGAGAACTCGCCAGAGATTATGGATGCTCCGTCGGAACCAGACGAGGATACGCCACCAACCGGCCGGAGTACCCCTTCTCCCAAGGTTTTGAAGACGCCTGCATCGACGGAAACACGGCGTAAATCTAGCACGCATTCATATGTCACGGCTTCTGAGGGATCACCGGGAGATCATGGTCCAGATCAGACTAGGAAGGATGAGATTGATGGGAAATCAAGTGGACTACAGGTTACAGAGAGATTGGGAGAAGATGGAAGAGATTCGCCTAGGAAACGGAGTGAATCAATCACGGAAACTGGCAACTTTTCAATGGCAAGTTCTAGAGCTAGTGACCCATTGAGAGAAACTGCCTCTACATCGCCACTTCTTCGTAAAGCTGACAAGGTTAAAAAGGAGTCGGTTGTGGATCAAAGCGCGACTGCCACTACAAAGGAAATCATATCCAGAGTGACAGGACAGTCACAGAACGGTCCTGCGGACCCAGCAGGACCCGCAGATGCCACAGGAGAAGATACTGGCTTTGCAGTTACACGAACGAGGTCTACCCTTCGCGGTCTTGTCCACTTCGACATCCCGAAAGATTCCAAGCTTGCGGAGCTACAGCTGAAAGCGAAAGCTGCGCAAATGACTATTCAACGTGCCTCAACACGTGTGAGGAGGAAGAAAGTCAGAGACGGCCAAGTAATTAAAATGGAGCGAATGCTTGTTCGGGTGGACGCCGCTAAGGACGTGCCGGATGATTACGACGAGAACAACAATCAGAAGATTGATTCAAGAACGACTGATAAATGGCGAGAATATATGGTTGTTTGTAGGCAAAATGTCTCCGAGCAGGCCGACTTAGTTCTTCAGATGTACAAAACCCGAGTATGTGCTTTAAATTAACTGAAGTATTAAATTTAGTGTGAAGCTTATTAATTATTTCCTGTGTATTAGGTCATCCCAGCAATTGAGCAGGCTCATACTAACAAGAGTGCGAAACATGAAATCATACTTGGCCGTAAAATCGCCAAGGTAAATCTATACTCCGCTCTAGATAAATCGGTAGTGGTCTGGACACCCAGGTCCCGTGGCACAAGGATCTATATTATGCAAGCACGGACTGGGTCCCATGCTGTGGAGTGGTACACCTTTTTACGGAATGTCCTTGGTTGGCGTAGAGCGTCCGAGCTTCAAATCAACATTCCCGATCTGAGCGTTAGTCTTCGCATAGATGATCCATTTGAGAAATTAGAACAGTCACAAATTGCAGTCCAAGAAACTGAAGATGGCGAAGAGGAAGCTATACTTCGAACGATGAAAGAAGAAGAAGCTGTAGCGAGTAATCTTATCAAAAGGTGCCTGTCTATGCTGGACACTTCTAAAGAATGGAGCGACATTCTAGATGCTTGGTGCAAAGGGGAGCGTATCGGCCTGGCTTGGAAGAGATATGACCGTCTAGAGTGGATCCATGGGGCCAATGAACGGAAAATGTATGGCACGATTGCCATGATGAAATCGCACGAGCTTGAGTTGCGTCCCAAATCGCATTACCCCACCACAGCAATAACCCGCAAGAAGAAGAAGACGTTGACTGAACCTGCACCAGTGGAAGGTTTTCTGATACGACTGACCTCGCAGCGAGGTGCTGATAGAAAGCTAGGACGGTTATTTTTCAAACGACTTTATTTCTCCACGCACGACCAGTACCTTGTCTTTTCCAGGCCGGCAAATACTACCCCCCCTCCTCCACCAAAATTGCCTTCTTCAGGTAACTCAAGAGTCCCCACTGCGCACCAGATCGCAGATAAAATTCCTTTGATTTACGCTGTTAATCCTTATCCCGTCAGAGACGGCGAGATAGAGTGGCTATCTGCTGAGCATTCTGGAACACCACAGAGCAGAAGACTCCACGATCAAGACGCCCAGGACGAGGCGGAGCGTAAAGCGGATATATTGTTGAATTGTGATGGCTACATTAATCTTTGCGACGTGATCAAGGTCCGGAAGGTTCGAAGGGGTGCAACGCAAGCAGATGACAATATCGAATCGGGGTCGGATGTTGACTTTGATGCTGAGGTTGAGGACACTACCAGAGATGACGGTGCTACTAAGGAGTTTAATGATGACCGTACATTTGAACTGGTACTTCGGAACGGATTGATAATTCGTCTTCAAGTAAGTGATAGCGCTCCATCTTTCTTTCTTGCTTTCGTGGCGCTCATTCGTTAGGCCTATGACAAGGAAACAAAGAAGGAATGGATCAAACGACTCCGGCAACTGGCCAAGTACTGGAAACTCCGCACCATTAGTGATATCAGGCTCTATAAATCTGTTCGTCACCAAAATCTTGAGAAACTCAATATCGACGAAGAAACTGAAGCCTATGTCGGCCAATTTGCGCGTAAATGGGAGGTTACGCAATCCTACGCTTCTCCAGAATTGTATAACCTTTGCGGCATTTCCTGTTGTCGGACCATACACGTAAACCATATCTTCCATATTCTGCTAATTGATTCTTCAGCTAACCGTGCACGACACAGATGTCTGGCACTCTCTACCGCAAGCCCCGCCGCCACACCACCTTCACGCGCTGCTCCGTGATCCTATCCACCGGCCAACTCCTCATATTCCAAGACGTGCTGCGCGAGCGCACTGGCAAAACGCGAGCGCACATTCACCACGAGCGCACCGCCTCCATCAGCCTGAAGGACTGCTACATCTACTCGGGTCTACTCACCGAAAATGACCTGCTGTACCAGAACCAGACCTTCGATTCCAACAAGCCGGGCCACCATGCCCTGCCCAAGATCTACCTCGAGGACGGCTGGACCAGCACCGACGAGGACGTCATGACGACGTTCGTGGTGTGGCATGGGCAGAAGAAGGGCTGGTTCCGCAGCGAGAGCGAAGGAGCCCCCAGCGGCGAAGTCGGCGTCAACGAGGGGAAAAGAACAAAGATTAAGCGCGTTGGGAAGCTGGGGACGACGGGACGTAGTATCGTGTTTAGAGCGAGGAGTCGCGCGGAGCGGGATCATTGGGTTTTGGCGATCCAGTCGGAAATTGAGCGTTGTATAGGCGATGAGGATTTTAGGATAACGGAGAAGGAAAAGGTGGGGTAGGAAAAGTGAGGAGGTTGGATATTGAGTCGAATGCAAAGGGACCAGGGGAAACCTCTAAAGTCTTTTAAAGCGAATGGTGGCTTTTCTTAATGCCCACTGAATCACAAGATTACAATAACTGGACCACGCCGGCTGAACTGGTCTCATTTCTCAGCGTGATTTCTGCAAGCCTGTGGGACCCCTTAACAAGCAGACTCTTGTGGGGTTTCAATCTTAAATATATAAATTTCGTATTTAAATTCATCGCAAGTCATCCATTAGCCATGACAGACAGGAATCGTTGCAAAGCCTCCCATTCATAAACCAGCCCTGATACTCTCCTTAACCTGTTCTCCCTTACCCGCTCTACGCCAACTACTCATCCATCAACCCTAGCTATCTCCGCGTTTCATGCTCTCAATGAGTCCTTTCAGCTCCTTAATCTCCGCCGCCAACTTCCTAACCTCCAAAATTGCCGCATTAGTCTCCACATTCGGCTTAGTCAGCTCGACCTTCTTCGTCCAGCCCTCGGCCTCAAAATCGCACATGCCGGACAACTGCTCCCACTCCTCGACCGTATCGTCATCGTCCTCTCCTCTGCGGCGATTATGCCGGACCTTGTGGGCTTGGCGAGTCTCGAGGAAGGCGGTGATGAGCAGGAGCGGGGAGTAGATGACGCCCATGACGTAGTCGTTCAGTCGCTGGTAGCGGCGGCGCGGCATCCACCATTCGAAGGGGATGACGAGACAGAAGAGCTCGATGAGGTTGAATGCTAGATCTATGTATTAGACGTATATTCAGGAAAGGTTGGGTAGATGTTTTCCAAAGACTTCACGAGCCACGAAATTTGGCTAATAAGAGGCAGATGATACTTACGCGCTATGAACACGTTCTCGTCTGGCGCACGAACGAATTGTATCGTTTTCGCGGAGAACTGCGAATTAGTTATGGACTCGTGTCTGATGTCGAGAGACGAAAACTTACCAATGCCATATATTCATCGATAGCATTATCAGTGATGTCCACGTATGCTGAGTTATAGAGCGCAATCAAGATATTAAGGAGAATAACCATAACCACAAATGTAAAGATATAATAGAGAATCAAACCAAAAGGCGGCTGCTCAATATCAAAAGGTTAGCTCTTGCTACAAATTGCGCGCAAACAAAGTATCTGAAGACTTACCGCAAATCGATCAAATCCTTCAAAATCTGGACTCTGCATGATGGCGTTCAACATAGCCTGTACAATAAACATAGTAGCCTCCAGATCATTATCTGCCTGATCCATGCCGATAAATGCCTGCAGAAAACCTACTAACACCACGATTAAAAGGGCAAAGAAAATGAGTGATTCTTTCATCAGGACTTTCAATACGACCAGCATAGCACCAAAGAAGCGAAAGGTATCGAGATACAGTAACAAGCGCATCCAGAACATAGGTGCGGAAAATGCCAAGAAGTTGTAGCTAAGCATATTAAATTTTCCGCGTGTAGAATGCCCCATCGGGTGACCTAGAGCAATCATCCGCGTAACGAACGAAACCGTGAGTAAGGCGTAAAGGGTGTTGTTGAAGACATTCCAGAAGCCGATGTAGCAACGACCTACTTTCCAGAACTTCGAGAACTCGTCGCACACAAAGCCGAAAGTAAAGATATACAAAAGCCCTTCGATGGGATCAATGTCGCCGGAAGGATTGATGGTGTTAATGGCTCCGGTGTATAGTGCCAGGTAAATCAGAGACACGGCAATTTGCACCGTGTTTTGGTAAACTGGAGCACGCATGCGATCCGGGTCGAAATGAACCCAATAGTTTGGGTTGGTCTTCTCCTTGTAATCTATGAACCGGGAAGGGTCCTCGTCATCTTGGACCAACCATCCACGCCAAAGATAGGATATGCATTTCTGATAGCCTGAGGAAGCGATGACTCTAAGGGCATGAAGATCCACGGCGCGCTCTATGGCGTTTGCAGGAAGAGTGTCTTCGCCATTAACAACGATTGAGTAGCGATTGAGAAGAACCTCTTCGAGGAGATAGGACATATCTTCTTCTTGCTCAATACTGACGACGAGCATATTAGCATTGTGCATCAAATCCTACGACAGCACAGTTCAAACTCACATCATCTTCGCGATTACCTCGCAAGCAACTGCCCGCACATCATGCAGTTCAGAATCCCACATTTCCAAGATTGCCTGTTTCTTGAACCATTTCTTGACGACCAACAAACAGTATACCACGCACGCCTTGTACTCCTCTCCGCCCGCACTTTTTGCCGTCCTCACGACCGCGGGTGTGACAACGCTACTGTGTGCTTTCGTTATCTTCCACTCGTCCAGCTCACACGGAATCACGGTTTCAATCTGGTATTTGAGACGCAGTGCGACTTTCGTGACTTCCCCGGCGGGGATTGGGGAAGGAACGACTTCGCGACGCGTCGGGAGGACTGGGATGAATACAATCAGCGAAATTTCTGTATTAAAAGAGTCTGCATCTGAAAGAAAGAATACTAACGCGCACGCGTCTCATCGTGAAGGCGGTGACGAGCGTCATGACCGTCCATGTTGAAGAGCTTGCTCCATTGTACCATTGTATGGTGGAGCTATACTCAAGCTCCAATAATGATTCTCGAGAAGAATAACCTAGTTCTTAGAGGGAAAAGTGTATTCCTCTGGACTCTCGACGTAATTTAGGTGGAGAGAAGAGGGGAAGCGGTTGGCGGTCCATTTGAGAAGTTGGTCCCTTGGCTATCAAGCTTGGTCGAAGTGGGGACCGTGCTGTAAAAACCTGGGCCAGATGACGGAGATGTTGGCGCTCCCCTGTCTGTCGTACCACGGACCCTGACCATCAAATCAGATATCAGGTATCAGATATCGCCAAACCTCCCCGCAAAATGTCTGGATTTGGTGCCAAAATGCACGTGCGTCCGATAGGGTTCAAGACCCTACGATGCACTTGAGGCACTCAGATCACGCATTTATCGTTTCATGAAGCAGTCGGATTGGCTCTCTTGTATACATTCATATCTATTCCCAATTTTGCCATCCATTAACACCATGTCTCATCCCGAAATGCCTTACGCATCCGCCTCGACAACGCCTCCTTCATCACTCGCGCTCTCGTCCTCATCTCCGCTAACTTCTTGGTTCTCGCGCTCCCTCTTCTCCATCAATGCCTTTAGCTCGGCATCATCGTCCTCCGTGACCGCCTTGGGTGCCATCCTGACCACACAGCTACCACCAGCCTTCGTGATATTTTCATCGATCTCCTTGATCGCGCTCTCCAACGTCTGAATTCCAACGCTTTTGTCCAAGCACTGGCTCGTCAAAACGTACAGTGGCGGGCTCACTAACTTCACCTTCACTTGTGTTTCTTGCGTGTTTTTTGCCTCTGCGCAGCGAAGAGCATCTTTAACTGCGTCAATCCCATCATAGCCGAAACAGGTCACTTCAACGTCTGCGCGCACTTTGGTGGGCTGGGGAGTAAGCCGTTTGCCAATGTAAGATTGTAGTTCGTCCTTGACCATGTCACTAGGGAAAGTGACTTCTTTCCAGACATCTGGATTTGTGATGGAAAGCTTGAAAGCGTCAACTGAGTGTCCATATTTCTTGTTTAGTGGCCACGCGATGCTCTGATATAGCGACTCAATCGGAGTATTTGTCTTCTCGGCAACATGGCGCATGATAGAGTGAACCATCTTAGACTTGTTATAGCGCTCCTCGCACTTAACAATATCTTCTACAGATACTCGACGTTTGGAAAGATCGATGTAGCCTGTAGTATCGCAAGTGTTAGAATTCGTCACATTTTAGCAGCTGGACATATTGGATCTACTGACCCTTGTCTTTATCCACCCTAAGAACTACTACAACTTCGTTTCTCCCAACTCTGATGAGCTTCTGGATACTTCTTATCCGACGTCTCGACAATTCACTAAGAAGAATCATGCCGTCAATGTTATCGTACTCCAGCAGCTTTACGTATGCACCCATCTCGGCGATCTAAATCGTCCGAGTCAGTAAGGTCCAGTCATGCTGAAAGAGGGTTTTGATGCCTGACCTGCTTTACATTGACCATGACAAAACTCTCCACCTCAGGATACTTCTCCTCATAAAACCGACAGTTCGTGAGTGACATTGTGGCGGCGGTGATATTCAACGTTTGTTATGGTGATGTGTCTGTGGATGAAGGTCTTTCGTCGAAGCGGGGGTTGTGTATGGCAAGGCTACAGGTCGAGGTATCTCCGGGTAGTTGAGTGTAGCCAAGGATGTAGAAGGGTTATGTGAACTTTAGTGTGATAAGAGTCAAAGAATTTGGTGGGGCGGAATGCCAAGATTTCGCGAGTGGGATAAATTCACGTCAAAATTCTTGTCACCAACACAAACCAGCGAATTCACAGTATAAGAAACTAACATGATAAAAATTCAATGTGACAAACAGAATCTTCAAGCCTCCCCAAGACGATGGTATCTGGCAGAACACCTCCAACGCCATTATGGCCCTCCATCCAGTCTTCCTGACCATATCCATCCCAAGGAATGCCAGAAAATAACCGTAGCAAAAAGCCATCCAAATCCCAGAGGAGCCATAGAATTAAGAACCCATGCACCCTTATTTAACACGTCTCGTCATACTCATCCCTCATCTCCATATCTGTTCACGATAATCATTTTCTGAGTGCGTTGAGCGATTCTCATTTCTTCAAAGCTGCATCATATATGCTTGCAAGGATCCCAATACCAGCCCCAATCATAATTCCAGGATATCCTCCAGGGATATTGTTGCGTATAGCGGAAACAGTCTCAGCGCCAAAGGGTCCCCATTTTGGATAGACGACTTTCGCAATACCGCCTTGGACGGGGGTTATCATGGTAGGGTAAACAATGTATGTCATCAAAGCTTTGACCACATTGAAGGTAAGCGGGTCTGCAGCATACATGCCCTTCAAGGATCTGTGCCTGGTATTGGACCGCAGGGTAAGGTTGAAAAAGTAAGAGACGAGGAGAGGGATAAAAAAGCTCGTCAGAGACCAGAGAGTTGCTGGTGCCCAAAACTCGCTAGTCAAGAGAATCCGAGCATCTGGGACGTGAACTTGACGAGAGTTAAGACTTAAACTAGCAACCGGTGGGGTGTCGAACGGATGGGCCCATTGCAGAGTATTATACTGTAGTCCGAATGCCTCGATGAAAAGAACCGTGGCTTCAACGGCTGTCACGGAGCTGAAGTTCTCACGCAGGAACTCAACAGCTTCCTCGATATAGGTCTTCGTCCACAATTCGTACGCTTTCGATCGCGCAGCTGACAATTGCTGTTCAGCCAAGTTCGCGATTTGCGCCGGCGAGGCTGGGAAATCTATCTGTGACGCATTTCTAGATACAAGCCGGGCCGGAGTACGCGTCACGAGCGCTTTCTCTGGCGTAGGTTCCTCTCTGCGCGGGTATCGATTTAGCATATGCGCGTGTAAGCAAAACGCGTAAATGTAAACAATGGTACTCACAGCGAGTCATTCCCTTCCAGAACTCTCGTCTGGCGCCTCCTGGGCTTGGTGGCAGCAATGGTGCTGGCCTCGTTAGGAGAGGGGCGTTCCCGCTTTACAGGCGATCCAGTACGTTTGTAGAAGTCGCTGAAGGCAGCTTGCTTTCCATAAGTAGTCTCATTTTTCTGGAGATGTGTCTCCAGAGCCACAATGAGATCGCCTCTCAAAAGACCCTCGCTACTGTTTTAGGAAAATTGTTAAGATAGCTGCGCGTTGTTGTATACAAGGCCAATACTAACTCTGGAAGTTCGGCCTGCTGAGCAAGCTCTATCAATTCGCCTTTGCGCTTCTTGTGGAGCCAGGAAGACATTATAAAAGAATAGTGTATTCTAGGTCGCGTAACTCAAGCGATTGATTCTAACAAATCAAGAAGCAATAAGATGTGTTGCGCAATAATTGTTTTGGTTGTGGGGAAGATTGACGGAAAGGTTGTGGAGCAGACGGATGATGAAGAACAACAAGCAAGCAATCCGTTGTTTACGCTGAGTCAACCACGTGATATGTATGGCGCTAAATCCGAAGAGAGAAAAGCGTGCAGCGGCTTGGGAATGGAGAATGAAGCTGTCTGCGCAGGGAGAGACGAGTATAGACAATAAATATGCGAATCCGTCTTGTTCCTATACATGATCACCATCCTGATGGTTCAGACTGAGTTTTGATCCATTCATCGGCCATCTTCGGCTTCCTCCGATCCGCCATCGCTATCGCAAAGAAAAAACACCGATGCGCTTCATTACGAACCCTCCCCCAAACTTAACAGTCCTTGTCAACCCTCAATTCTGTCCCTTCGCGCATCTTTTTTTGCTTAATTGAGCTCTCTGTCTCTCTCGTATATCTTCTTCTCCATCCGCTGACTGCGGCTTTCCGCATACGCTCTTAGCGACTCCATGGTTCTAGCCCGAGTGGCTAATTTCTTTACTGCGTCTGACTCCAAAGAACAGTTCGTGGATGATGGCCGGGAAGGTGGCGCACTCGCAATGGAGCATGTTGGAACCGTGCAGAAAATGGTGGGAGAGAAGGAGGTAGACTTGGAGGCAGCGAGACCGCCCTATATCCATGTGAGGGCCAACAAGTCTCTGATTCAGAGATGCGCGTTCTGTCTGACGGCTGATACGGTGCTATCTAGGCAATGCTATCTGGTGGTATAGGTGGAACAACTGGAGACATGCTAATGCATTCCCTGGACACCGTCAAAACAAGGCAACAGGGCGATCCGCACATGCCGCCGAAGTACACCTCCATGGGCTCGACATATTACACTATCTGGCGGCAGGAAGGCATAAAACGAGGATTATATGGCGGAGTTGCACCAGCTTTCCTAGGCTCATTCTCAGGGACCGTCATTTTCTTCGGAACATATGAGTGGAGCAAGAGAAAGTTGATAGAATCTGGTGTTGCTCCCTCGATATCATATTTTACTGCCGGTAAGTTTGCCTTATTAATTCTTACCCTTTCTTGCATATTTTGTATGCCTAATTTCTCCCAGGCCTTATTGCAGATCTCGCAGCCGCCCCGGTTTACGTACCATCCGAAGTCCTCAAAACCCGTCTCCAACTCCAAGGTCGATACAACAACCCCTACTTCCACTCCGGCTATAATTATAAATCTGCAATTCACGCTGCTCGCATGATCGTCAGAATGGAAGGTTTTTCCGCCCTCCTCTATGGATACAAAGCAACCTTGTGGCGTGATCTCCCATTCTCTGCTCTCCAATTCGCGTTTTACGAACAAGAGCAGAAGCTTGCAAAGTCTTACGTTGGCTCAAAGACGATTGGCCTACAATTAGAAATATTGACGGCTGCTAGTGCTGGGGGAATGGCGGGTGTACTTACCTGCCCATTGGATGTCGTAAAAACTCGTATTCAGACGCAACACAACCCAACCTCACCTCCATTAAAGGCAGAGCCAACCGCAAAATCTCACTATGGCCCTGCAACGTCTCCAGTTTCTCCTGCAACAACCTCAGCTACCCCACCGTCAAAACACTCTACATCTGCATCCCCGACTCCAGGAAAGCCTCCTCCACATCTACACAATCGGCTGATATCAACGTCATCTCCTTCTACCGCCTTGCGAAATCATTCCGCGGCAACTCTTGATACCTCTTCCGTGATCACGGGCCTCAAAATAATCTACAAAACAGAAGGTATTGGTGGATGGTTCCGGGGGGTTGGACCACGTTTCGTATGGACGAGCGTACAAAGCGGCACGATGCTAGTTTTATATCAAACACTTCTTAGATGGTTCGAAAACCATCCACTAGTTTCTTCGAATGATTCCATGTCATAGCGAGAGGATTGCGCCGCATTGATAAATGTCAATGCATTGAGCACGTGCTTGATCGAAACTGGGATTTAGGAAGAGGATAACTCTATAACACTGTAGTATTAGTTATACTGGGCACTGAAATGTGTAGCATGGCATCAATAGGCGTTTTACATAGGTTGCGCGGCAAGGACGCCGCTTTTTTGACTTGTAAATTATGTCATAGAATAGAAATACCAATTAGAATCTCACTCATGTATTAATACCCCCTCACCACACTTGATCTTTTTAGTGCTCTTCTAACTCCATAACTAATGCCATCCGAAGTTGTCAATTAGATTCCCTTACAAAGAAGGTACTAATTGCTAGTACTACCATGTTCCGTTCGATACCTCATAAAAGACGCCCTCAAAATTGTATTCACATAGATGGCCTGAAAAACGAGCAGAATCAGCATTAACGAGGCTTAAATTTACGCCATGAGTTGGAATAACGCACAGCCAATAGTCTGGAAGGATTTTATTAGGGTTCTTCAGTTCTTCCACACTCCACTCACCAATGTTCAACTATCCACTAGCTAATAGTTCAATAATATTTGTCGATCGGGAGACCAAACGATCGAAAGAATGATGACTCTGTCTTATTGCAAGAGGCTCTAAAGACTGACGTCGACACTGACGTCGATTTGAAACTGTTACCTCATTGCCACTTGATCGACATTGCTAATAGGTAATGGAAAGGTAATAGAAATAGTATAGAGTCATAAGGTGTAGGCAACTAGAACAGGAACAGGGTGATCATCAAAATCCGACCTAGATCGACAATATTACTATTGGTGCATCGAACTATCCCAACAACGTACTTACATTTCCCTCTCTCTTGGCTTGCTCATCTATTATGATTTCAGCTACCAAGGTGACCAACTTCTCTCATGAAGAGTACTGGTAGACTTTTAAGACGAGGCATGTTATCAGGGAGTATGCTGCTAATGCAGCTTCTTCTGTAATTTAGTGGGATAAGGGAAATTTTTAGTATAAGTATCAAAGAAGCTTCTGAGTCTGTCACATACGATCACAGATCGAGGAGAACAGGCGATCCCGTCCGCTCTCGCATACTCAAGCCTCGAATCGGTTGACTAGTAGTTAAGTGGGTGACCATTAGCGAATCCCAACTGTCGTATGTTTGTATTCTTTTTGACCCTTTTTTAGGACTATGAGAGTGGTGAACCAGACATCGTGCGGAGGACCTCGCGAAGTGGTAACAACTGGAGCCATATCAGCCTCCCTTGAAGTGTAATAACCCATTTTTCAATTCTGTTTTAGGGAGTGTTCGGTTGCAAAACTTCAGATCAGACCTGAACTGAAAGTCCGGCAGAAAAGGACGCGTTTTGATACGCGTTTGTGGCTTTGTAAAAGCACGGGCGCGTGCAATCTAGAGGCTTCAGATTGAAACTGAAACTGAAATCTGGAACTCAGACCTCCATATTGAACTGACGCCAAGACCTTCAGTTCAGAAGCTTCATATGGTAAAGTTGCTAATTTTTAGTGTTCTTTTAGCGTGCAATTCTGGCGTTCTTTGAGTGATGAGAGGAACATTAAGGGGTTGCAATCTGGAGCTTTTTCAATCTGACGTTGATCCGTGCTTTCACCGGCGTCAATTCGTAGATAATTAGTGGCGCTTAATCTGGTGGTTGTACGCAATCCGAAATAAAGCCGACTGTTCGGTTGATCATTCTAATAAAAAGGCCTTGGATGAGGATTAAAATTAGCGATGTCTTCTGCCCGGTTGGATCTGAATGGCGACAGTAAGAATTAAGAAGAGGACATCGTATAGGGCCTGCAGCTGCTGTAGTAATACCGTCGTCGGTAAGGGCGGTGGCGGTGGGGGTATGGTGCATTGGTGGGCAATCGGACGGGCGCAGAGCTCCAGATTCGACTTGACGATTGATCTGGAGAAAAAAGCTCCAGATTGATCTGACGCCAAGAGCTCAAGTTCAACTACTATATACGGTAAAGCGTGCGAATTTGACGCGGTTGCCGATCTGGAGGGACTCCAGACCAGAAAGTCGCCAGATTGACCGAACAGACACTTCCAGATCAGATTGAGGCTCCAGATCAACTCGATTCTGAAGCCTCCAGATTCAATCTGGAGCTGCAACCGAACACCCCCTAAATTTTGAGGCTGTGCAGGAAAAATCACTCCAAATCAACGGATTCTGAACTGAATCTGATAAAACGCACCATGGTGCCTCAGACGTGATCCAGCAAGAAGGAAGACAGCCCGCTGTCATTCCGACGCTAGCTAAAAGGGATCACTGCTGAGCCAGCTGAGGGTAAGATCCACGCGTAGTGCCGTACTTTTCGGCCCGCTTGACCACATCAAGGCACAGCTGATATCACGTGCCCAGTTGATGCACTGCTCATTCACGCGTCGCAATGCCACCTGCGCAAATATATATTTGCGCGCTGTGGTATTTCGCTTGATTGGCTAGTTCTCTCTAGAGGCCGCGCAATTCTAGTGACCAGTTTAGTCTAACTGGCGGTGCTGATCGCACGTGTTATGCGAACCACTCGCTTGTTATGCGTAGGCAAGCGTATTCAAAAATCGGTGACTTACGCAGGTGGCAATGCTTCTTAGAAGTGTTGCAGCTTCTGTCTCAGACTGACCGTCTTCTCGAACAAGTCGGTCTGCGCCGAGTACGTGAGTAGCGGCAGTGATATACAAGGGGTAGCACACGGGACAGACGCCCCATCTAGTATGTTTTTAAAATACGCGAGCCACCTGCAAAATATACGGGCTGTGTTATTCTGTAAGTGTACTAGCAGAGAGGGCATCTGTAGAGACAGGGTGGCTTAGTTATGCTGCTCCCTGTGGCTTATCAACCACGCGCTGTTTTGCTGGAGTCATAGGGCTGTATGCCATGCATAATTTGATGCCTGAAGTTGATTTTTGGGATTTCAGCTCACATGTTGAGAACCCCATGCAACGAGCCACAACTTTTACGATGTTGGGAGCTGCCTAGTAGATTGAGCAACGTTATATAAATTGCGATGCAGCGCCGGTTGGATTTGGATAGCTAGCATAAAAAACCATTCACAAACTCTTAAGTTTTCTTTGGCACAACTACTACTTAATCTCTTCTAACTGATCGCCAACGATACAACTTCTACACCGCACAACTATTCAGGCCTTCGACAAAGATCGCTGAGCAATATGGACCGGACGATGGTATACAGACGTGTTCGAGTGTCACGGCCACAGAGCCAGGACAGAGAATCAGCAGTTACGCTGAGGAGAAGGATCCGTGATGATGATGAGGATCTACTGGACGGCTTCGGGCAACTGACGTTGAGAGATAACGAGCCAAACACCAGTAGGTTACTCCTGTCGCCCATGGATGTACAGTCGTCGCTGACAGTGCTAGCCCATGACCAGAGAAACTGTCGAAGTATCCGAGGATGCCGTCTCTGTGATAAATCCCACTACCGTACGACGTACGACGATGTCGAATCTCCAGTATACTTCAGAGTTACCGAGAAAGAGTCCAGGGATTCCTGGACTCACCAAGGCATGACGACGGTGAAACGGGTGATGATTAGACGTAAGACCATTCGTTATTAGGGAATATTTCATTGTACCAGAAGGGAGCAATCATATTTGATTATTGTCTCGTTGGTTTTGGGAATTTGAAGGGGTTAATTGGAGTTTCTGGAAGTCGGGCTCGTCATATTCGCTCTATACCACTCAGTAGATATTAAATACAGTCGTTTCCGGGTCTTGATGAAGACATTCTCCGTCGCAAATGTTATGCACGTAGCTTTCACCGATAAGCTGAAATTTCCCGTGGCCACCTGGACGGAGAGTGTACGGCATGACAGCCCCAAAGATAATGCATATAATATCCCCAAGTGCCGCATGAGCCGGAGCCAGACTCGCATATCCTTTATGTGTTGTACTGATATCCGAGTGTGGTTTAGCAAACTGCCGGCCTGGCGTCGATCACTACTACACCCCTTGTCAACTCCGATTGAAAGCGCGTGTCGATCTTAGTGATCAAACGGCAGAATTTATACCTTTTGAAGTAATAAGCACGGCCATTTTAACGTATTTTCACCTACTTTTGGATGCAAATGTACGCATTTTAGTTAGCGTGATCAACACGCGCTTTCAACCGGATGCGCCGGGACGATGTATATTAAGCTTAGTTTAGGGTGCCTTTGACCTTCTCCAGAGCCTCTCACAATAAGCCAGAGTTTTCATTCTTGATCGTCCTGTTCGACACAAAAGTCTAATCAACACATTCAATCAAGGGTGCTGCAGCGTCGCCAAACCGGAAGTAATGACTTCCAAGACTGTGAGCGATTTCCATGAGAAGCAATCTAATAGTCGGACCGCTGGACGATTGGCAAACCCTGGAATTCCCACATTAACAACTCGAACAAACCTCCAACCAACAAAAACACAGGCCACTACATCTAATCCTGTGCTAGCCAAAATTTTCGCGAGATAAAGAGCATTCGAAGTATATCAATAAATGCCGGCTTTGCATTCCCACAGGTTGACCTAGGTAGCAGCCTAAGCCGTCAGATGCCCTTCACTCTTCAGCACGCGTAATCAACCGAGCTGAAATGCAAATTTCTGCCCACCTTTCCAAATTTACAGTCAAGGTATCACTTTCATTCCTCACTTGGGAAATTGACCGTCCAGATTCAGCTGCGAGTTCTGCGGATGGATAGCAATTGGAAGTGGCGGCTTAGTAGACAATAGTAATGTGAAGAAATTTTTACCTTGGAATCCTTACCAGTGTCTTCATTAAATTTGTGTGCCCTATTATCTTGAATGCCATTGTTACCGGTATCAAAGCGCTGTCGGAGCTAGAAGTGACTCCCTTACACCGCCTAGACCTCTAAGCGCGCTCGACAGAGTATCTCGTGTCGACAATTTCCCCGTTTACCCTGAAAGCATGGAAGTGAAGCCGCCCACAATGGAAGAGAGAGCCCAGATGCCAATGGCTTCAGGCTGTAAGAATGCTGGAGCATACTTCGGCCACGTAGTATCGCCGCCAGGCCATTCTAATTTCTGCTATATTAGTTCCGGCACGAAACCAGTTAGTGGTGTTGATTTCCGAGTTGCGTCCCACCTCGACCCTGAATATAGACGCAAGGAACGAGAGTAAGGACCTATATCTCAGTCGTTATATTAGCAGCAACTTAACACACGCTTAATGTAGAAAGAATCCTCGAGCTGCCCACTATCAAGTAATAGGTGGCCCCAAGATAAAGCGGGCCCCACATTACCATCTCATCAGAAGCAGAGTGGCCAAGTCGGAAGAAGTACGCGAGATCCGGATTATGACGGTAATTTCGGAACAAGGATAAATGGTACAGTTCATGACATATCGTGCCGATTCCCGCAATTCGCAACGAGCGTTTACAGATCTCTGCCCCTGGAGACTGGATGATTTTGAGTGGGGTGGCATAGATCACATATCCCCGCTGCGGCAAGTGGTCAAAAGAATAGAAGGAAATGACCCGGTCGTTTTTACTGCTGAGGGTGACCGGAAGCGGCGATCAGAGAAAATAAACAAGTATAATGCCGAAGCCTCAGAAGAGTATTCGGAACGCAAGAGAGCGGTGCAGCGAGACTATGACAGGCGCGTCCAGGGGCTAGTCAGAACATCATGACGTCAATGTAAGCGTGCTGGTGATTCGAAGGAGGAGGAAAGTCCAAGGATTTAAAGAAAAAGCGGCACGAAAGCAAGAATTACGCCTAGTAGCTGCCGATAGCCCTCTTTTTCCTAATGCTCCTTGGGGTGAGCGAAAAGCTCGAAAATTCAATTCCGCCAGCTCTTCCTGCATCAGAAGCTTCTCAGAAGCGGAAAACCTTTGTTCCAGATGAGAATGAAAATGACAAGCCCGCACGTAATGCCCCGAGAAGCGAAGAAGATTAGGTTCTGGGTAAGCCGAAAACTGCCTGGAAGCTTACAATCATTACAAATATTAGGCCGCGCTATTGGGAGACGATCAAAAGCTACCACCCTTAGGGGACCTGTCGAACGGAGAATGACGTACTTATCACTGTTTTTGATACCTAGTACCCTATGTCTCATTACCCCGCTATTTACCATCATATGTCTCATCGAATGTCTAATTACCTGTTTCCACTACCGAATGACGACGTAGTCGTCATTCTATTTATCACCTATCTGGTGTATATATAGAGGCCTTAGAGCCACACTCAATCAACACACGAGTCCTCATTTTCAGACCTTATTTTCAGGTCGACAGGACCAGTTGGCGGCGGGCCCCAGGTGGTTAACTCTTAGCGATTCATTCACCCCCCTTTAGCCTTTCTTCCAGACAAGCCAGCGAAAAGCGCCTCGTGCAAATACCAAAGAAGGGAAATACTGCTCTTTCAGGACAAGGAAAGTACGTGTGGTTCGCTTCTGCACCTGGACGTCGCAAGCGATCGCGGGACCCTTGTACTCCGACACGAGCATGCGCTTTTACGCAGCGCCAGGGGAGGAGTAGTCTTTTCGAAGATGAAACCAAGCATGCTCACTTCTTTGTCCGAATAACTTTGGAGATGGTCAATTCTGGCTTGCTCCTCTTCGCTAGCCGTAATACTCTTTATCACCTAATCATTTTCAAATACCATCTCTCAATATCAATGTATATTAGGAACTTCAACATCGTTAGGCGGCTTGAGTGACTTAACTATTAGCCTACTGTTACCGATTCTAGACAGTTTGGTATTCCATATACCCGGTCGAGTTTCAGAGATCCAGAGCATTACTGCAAAATTACAAGGACCTTGGCAAACTCCCGTATAGCACAACCTTTCTCTCGTTGCAGTCGTCATAATGGGGGTCATCGAGTCATTCAGGGGTGCAGGTCGCTTGGCAACAACGAATACGGAACCTGCGTGCGGCAATCAGAATCGTCAACAGCAAACCTCATAGCCCAACGAACTTCCACAAAGGAAATTTCCAACATCATGCAATTCTCGACACGGCTGACTAGATTCTGCCGATTATACAAAATTGCAACTCTATCCCATTCAGCTCCGATCAGAGCTCCAGAAAAGCAGCTCGTGAGCTACACATCCTGTTGAACGCCCAATTGACCTAAAAAGACAGGTCCAGTCGGCGGACTCATACTAGACATTATATGCCATTTGACGCATCCAATCTCGCAAATAAATACCGCTATTTACCTCCAGATAATCCAACCACTATCATTTTACGAGAATCAAGATGGGATATTACTCGAGCCTGAAAGTTTCAACGCCTTACTTGCACGGCGGACTTCGTACGATTTCCTAGCAAGATTGTTACCAAGTTATAGATTATCAATTCATGGCGTACATACCCAAGCAAAGAACATAGTCCAGTCACCCAGCCCAAGAGCATTCAGATTCCTTCTTGCCACAAGTCTTGCTCCCATGAAAAGGGCCATGATAGCAGTCAAAGGGATCTCAACCCCGAGAATTAGGTCTACCCGAGTCACAGGGTCAATGCAATTTGGCGTAGGCCATGATGCGATATCTTGTGGCGTGAGAGATCCTAAGGTGATGTGTAAAATCGCGGAGTATATTAATAGAGGATCGTGTTCTGAGGGTCAGGCCACTTCGGAGCTTGGGAAGAGAAGTCTGGGAGACGGGCCTCTAGCCCTGTAGCGGGCGCGTCTTAGTATAGATATCTTACCCAGATATGGTGAGCCCTATCTAGTCTCTTTTTGACGCGGATGAAATGTGGGGAAGACCGAAGCCAGCGATGAAATAAGCACGGGGAGAAGCTGTTGAGTCCTCATGTGCCAGGGCAGTGATTTTAACAGGACTCGAAGCAAAAAGGTAAGCAAGTATCTGGCACACCTACCAGGTACGCTGCGTAGAACACTGGTGGCGGACTTCGTCACCTGACATCTACTATATCGCAGAGGCTCTGTTCGGAGCGTCGGGTAACTATACTTTATCTCATAAATCAGACCCTCGGGGGAGCGTTGGTACGTGCACTACGCGCACGGGCGGGCATACTGCTCCTTATTAACCAACGAAATTCTCCCCCGAGGGTCTGAGAGCTTATGGGCGTCGCTTTGGTGAGAATGCAGCGTTAAAATGCAGCAAAAATCACCTTTTTCACTGCTGTATCTCAACTATTTNACAACGTCTAGTTATTATAAAAATACTACGAGGTAAGAGCTCTTTAGCTTCTCTATCTATTGCATTAAAAAACAACGTTGTAGCTATATTATATAAAATATTAGATATNGGCAGTCGGTCGCATTTATGGTCAGTATTTTGTCGCAATTTTGTTANAATTTTGCCTCACTGCNATACCTTACATACTTCTCTANATCTAATTATTTCTAAAATACTATAAGCTAAAAGCTCTTTATTTTCTCTATCGCCTCTANNTTACGGCAATATTATAGCTCTATTTTATAAGAAGTTAGATATAGGTAGTCGGTCGGTTTTAGTTAAAATCTACAGATCCGTAAAAACATTCAAATTGAACATCTGACTTACGTTCTGCGACGATGTATCTCGCCCCCTAGTATTCTNAGTAGGGGGTTATAATTTATAAATATATAGATATAATTACCTAAAGAATCTATTGCATCAATAAAATATATAATAGGTCTTGTGGTTAGGACGTCGCTCGTAAAAATACACAAAATTTGATTTTTAAAACATTCAAATCTCACCAAAGCGACGCCCATAAGCTCTCAGACGCTCCGTTCAGAATTTTTAAATATAGGGAGCAGATATGAGTGATTTTCTAGTGTGCCCGCCCCGTAACCAAGCACGTGTTGATCTAACTGAGTTCGGTTAAAATTCTGCTACGGAGCGTCTGATTCATGAGATAAACTATACTAGGTAATTGCGGTAAAAATTTTCTTAGGGTTACTACGACTATGTTAGCTAGGTATTTCCATCCTACCGCTAGCACGGCGACAGTTCGGGAAATCAACTTAATCCGGAGTTCGGTTAAATACGTCAGTAGTTTCAGTATATATATTTCATTATTTTAATGCCTTGCCAAACTATTGGTTTTCTAGCATCCACGGCTGTATGTTCCTTTTCCGCATTGGATAATACTGTAGCTAAACTGAATAGGGTTGGCGCAATGGTAGCGCGTGCCCCTCCCAAAAAGATTCAAGGGCAAGGCTGTGGGTACGAGTGTCCCATGCTAGTCAATTATTTTTGGCTTTAGAACTGTCTTTTTTTTATTTGCTGGGGAATAATCACATGGGAGATGGGAGGGAGTTAGGTTTATAAAATTGCATATTGCTTAATTCTCTTTGGGCTTATGTCTAATATTCTATTGCGGATAGTACTCTTATACCATGCTCTGTTGAGAAGGTCATTTTGGTAAGCGAACCAACCGGATGATCTAGATTTGACGTAGTCTTGGCAAAACGAAGCCGCAGACTTGATTAATCAATATCGTGATAATAAAGCTCGAGTTTGATATATATTTATATTCATCAGGTTGGACAAGATCTGAATCATTGGAAGAACTTTACGACCCATTGTGGTTGTTTAATTGAGGTAGATAGAGATACGTTTTAATCCCGGCGTCAAATACAATGCTGAAGACTTGAAATTTTAGGGCAAATTTTGGGGCAAATTTTGGGGCAAATTTTGGAGCATCTGAAGTAGTTATATTATTATATATTAATCCTTTAAAGTCAAGCAAGCTTTAATGTTGTCAATTTTTTCCATAGATGAAAGTTGGGTTCGGCAGACATGAGTTTGGCTCAAAAACTTTTTTTCATTATTAAATTCACCTCCGCAGTACCCATAGGTGTCTTATGTTATCCATCGTATAAGAATAGTATGCACAGAGCTTTAGTCGTCGGACAACACGCCAAACCAAGTCCTTAGTGGAGGGAAATGGGGCGAGTACTAAGTAAGGATCGTTGGTTTGCCAAGCCAACCCTCTATACGTAACCTCGACGCGTCTCTTGAGAGCTCGGGACGACAATACCCACCTCTACACCGCACTAAGGTTTCAACGCCGTTTTATGAGGCCATTCAATTCATTTAGAATTCGAACCCATGTGTGATTCGTCCCCTCAACTTCCATCTTCCTTTGATCCTGCAATACACCTCCACTCCGAACGCGACTTCGCGTACGACGCGCCTGAACCATCAATCTCCCATTCCGACGAAATAGAGGCATTGCGGCTACAGATTGAAGAAACCAGAGCAGAAAAGAACAAGAAAGGGATTGTAAT
The DNA here is from genome assembly GCF_001692895.1 of Cenococcum geophilum 1.58. Classification (NCBI taxonomy): domain Eukaryota; kingdom Fungi; phylum Ascomycota; class Dothideomycetes; order Gloniales; family Gloniaceae; genus Cenococcum; species Cenococcum geophilum. The sequence goes on from NW_027137561.1 coordinate 2,047,409, forward strand.
TCAGCACCGAGCCTGGAACATTCCTGAAGTCTTTCGTAGTGAGGAGGATCATCCAATTAGTACTTTTTACACGCCAAGACAATCCAAAGACGCGTAAAACTGACTAAATAGATACACCTTTGAAAGGCTACAAATCTTTTTGGAGTGTAGGGATACACCCGGATTCTATTCCAGACCAAGGAATCCCTCCATCCTCTCCTCCCAGTCTCACTATGCCGATGATATCCTCTCCAGTCGCATACCCACCTAGCTCGTCCCCTAAGCTGCCATCGCCTAGAAAGAGGAGAAAAATCGAGGCAGCTAGGAGTCCACTGAAAGATGTTGACTCCAATCGGCCCGCAAAGACAATTGGAGGGTTTCTAATGGATGATTCGGACGACGAAGACGACTTTGCTGCATTCAAGGCTGCCAACAACAAGAGAAAACCAGTTTCACGTATAAGTGATGTCAACTCATACTCAGAGGACGGTATTGCTGAGAACGACGCGCCGAGAGTTAGCCAAGGTAATAGTGATATCGACCCGGAAACTGTTGCGGTCGACGAACTTGACGCATATTTCAAGACGCCTTCGCCGGTCAAGCCTGCACAGCAGGTGCCAGAAGAAGCTACAAGCAAGACAAACAAAGCTATAATTGCGAAAACTGCTTCTGGGAAATGTTTTTATGTTGGAAACAAACGAGCGGCTCCTCCGATATCCTATGAACAGTTAGTCGCATCGCGCTCCACTGCAGCACCGGGCCGGGCACGAAAGAGCTACTACGGAATTGACATCCATCAATTGATGGATGATGCAGCAGCAGAAACTGAGGAAGTAGCAAGACTTGCCCGTGAAACTGAAGAGATTTCTCCCAAAGAGTCGGTAGAGCAACCCGTTAGCGTTTCGACTAGTACAAAGAGTAGCCGAACTTTGATGTGGACTGAGAAATACCGAGCGCGTAAATTCACAGATTTAGTTGGTGACGAACGCACTCACCGGTCTGTTCTCCGCTGGCTTAAAGCCTGGGATCCAATTGTCTTCCCAGGTTCGAGCAAGCCTAAACCTAAGGTGAACAAGAATGGAATGGATGAGAATGAAGAGCAGAAGCATCGAAAGATTCTTATGCTTACAGGGCCCCCAGGCTTAGGAAAGACCACTCTTGCCCATGTCTGTGCAAGACAAGCCGGTTACGAGGTCCAAGAAATCAATGCTAGCGATGAACGTAGTCATAATGTCGTTAAAGGTAGAATCCGAGATATGGTTGGCACGGAGAATGTTAAAGGTGTGGACACTAAAACCGCGAACGGAAAGGTCAGGAAAGCTGGCCGGCCTGTCTGCATTGTTGTGGATGAAGTGGACGGAGTAGTCAGTGGCAGTGGAGGAGGTGGTGAAGGAGGCTTTATCAAGGCGTTGATCGATCTCGTGAACTTGGACCAAAAGAACTCGAACGCCAGTGGGTCTCAGAACGCATCAGCCCCGAAAAAGAAGCGGAAGGGCGATAAATTTCGACTCCTACGTCCGATGATTCTGATTTGCAACGACGTATATCACCCGTCTTTACGGCCACTGCGCCAATCATCTATTGCGGAGATCATCCATATCCGTAGACCACCATTGAATATGGTAGTCTCTCGAATGCATTCCATCTTCGAGAAAGAAGGCATTCCCTGCGATTCTGACGGTGTACGTCGTCTCTGTGAAGCCACATGGGGTGTCAGTAATAAGAAAGAAGGTGGTACTGGGAGTGGAACTGGAGAAGGCGATATACGCGGAATCATGGTTGTTGGTGAATGGGTTGCTGGCAAGCTTCGGGCGTCTATGGACTTTGCACCTGGTACTACAAGGCTGACTAGAAGATGGATTGAGGATAATGTTCTGAATGATCTATCTCATGGCGGCGGGGCTGCTAGAAGCTTAGGACGGGGTGGTGTAAAAGAAGTTGTAGACAGAGTCTTCCGTGAAGGTGCAGGATTCCCGAAGAGCGCGACTACAGCCCAAGAACAAATTGCAGGCTTGGAAAGTACTGGAGCGATTGGGGTTGCAGAAGCAAGTAAGCGGCGGGCTATGGAAAGGCTGAGGGAAATGGTGGATACCAGCGGGGACTGCGACAGGATTGTGACAGGTGAGATTACACAAACTTACCCTCTTCAGCACATTGTTATAATGGCTAACAATCCAATCTAGACTGTTTCACAAGCTATCCGGATCATCCATTCCAGGACGATACTCTCCTTAGTAAGCCATCGGCTGCCTATGAGTGGCTTCACTTCCATGATACTCTCTCCTCAGCTGTACACGGCTCTCAAGAATGGGAACTATCCCCTTACCTCTCCCAATCTGTCCTAGCCTTCCACAACCTTTTCGCCTCACCGTCTCGAACCTCCTACAATGCTAATACTACTAATGTCAACAACTCCGACTCTATCACGGAACAAACTCCCTTCTCTAGTCCCAGCGCACCATACACAGCCAGCGAGGTTCAAAAACAGAACCGAGCGGCCCTCATTTCTCTACATTCCTCCCTCTCTCTACCCCTCGCACGACTCTTCCGCTCCCCGGAAGATCTCTCCACAGACCTCTTGCCCTATGTTCTGCGCATGTTATCACCAGACATTAAGCCTATCATTGTGAACACATCCGCTGGGCCCGGTGACAAGAGCCGCACTGCCGCAACAGCATCAGTGCGAAAGGCAAGCGAGAAGGCGCTGGTCATGCGTGCTGTAGATGCTATGGCGGCTACAGGCGTCCGGTTTGAAAGGAGTAAGGTTGAATTCGAGGATCCTGGAGCGAGAGGGGCTTATGCAGGGTGGGTAATGAGAATGGACCCGCCGCTGGACGCTCTAGGGTCATTTGAGACTATGGGAGGAAAGAAAGATGATAGGGTTAGGTTTGCTGTGAGGCAGGTATTGGAGATGGAATGGAAGAAGGAGAACGCCAGACGGGAGGGGGAGGCCAGAAAGAGGAGAGGTGGTGACGTTCCCGGGGATGATGGTGGTGCTGAGGAGAGTAAGTTAGAGGGGGATGAAGAGGCTAAGAAAGCGAAGGAGAAGGATAAGGGCATCAAGCGGGATTTCTTTGGGCGGATCGTCAGTACTGTCAGGCCTGGTTCCGCAGCTGGATCGAGCAGTGGGGATGGAAGAAAGGAGCGGGATGAGCTTGCTCAGGCTAGTGCGGCGGAGGGTAGAGTGTGGGTGAGCTTTCATGAGGGCTTTTCGAATGCGGTGAGGAAGCCTGTCACAATCGAGGAGCTGATAAGAGGGTTGTAGAGCCGCCTTTGGAGATCTTTGTAGTTTGTCCATAGACAAATCGATTGGGGATTATTGCTCTAGTGGGCTTATTATTCATGAAAATAGTGCTTAACTGGAGCGCCATATAATAAGACAACAGCAATGCAGATAAGATATAGCTTGTCAGGAGCGGCTGAATGCGCTAAATGTGGCGGGAAACTTCATCAGTGCGTAACTCATCCGGCTCGACGACCTCCCATGCCTCCTTATGTGAAACACGTCAATGACCTTGTACTTCTCGGTTCTTTTCGGCCCTTTGTTCTTTATCACACCACCCTTTGCATCTTTCCTTAAGAAAAGGATATCTGAGCATCTTAGCGGCATCTTTTTAATCTTGGGAGTGGCTCGATGAACTCTTCTACCAGCGTACTCGCCGCAAATCATTCCAGCTTCAGGTCCAGACTGGGCCGAAATTAAATCACCAGCCCCTTTTGCTTCCTTCTGCGAGTTGGACGCCATTACCGATCCTCAAATATACGTGGGTGATCATGGACCCATCGGACTTCCGCTATCGAACGACGATGCCCAAGTAATTATTAGGGCGAGCCACCAAGCACCGTTTGGCAGGGGAAGCGAAACAATCGTGGAGAGTTCCATAAGAAATACCTGGGAACTCAATTCTGAGCAGTTCGAGCTTCGAAATTCTGAGTAGAAGGATTTCATGGGTCATATTCTTGCCAAGATATCCAAAGAGCTTGAGCTTGGATCTAAAGCGCCGAGGGTGGATGCGGAGCTTTACAAAATGCTCTTATACGACAAAGGAGCCATGTTCAAAACTCACCAAGAGTAAGTTAAAGCACGAATTCCAGTAGAATCCAGATAATAACACATGCACAGTTCGGGAAAAGCACCAGGCATGTTCGGTACCCTGGTGGTTTGCTTGCCCTCGCCTCATTCAGGTGGGGATGTCAAAGTGAAGCATGCTGGTATCCCTTAACCCGCTGAAATTCGTCCACGCGTTATCGATAAGAATCAGCCAATTAGATTAACGCAACCGACTGCGCGTTGTTTGGATTTGGCGTTCTGCACGGACCACCTACTCCGTGGACGCCAGCGGGTTAAGGGATAATGGAAGGCGTTTCCAACCTCGAAAAAGAAGCAATCATTTTTGTGGTGGTGAGTAATTCCGTCGCAGCCCCTAAGCATGCTGTATTAACAACTGATGCAGGTACTCCGGCGTTACCCACGAGGTCTGTGCTCATGAATATTTTAGATCCTTGCACACCCCCTGCGCATGCCAATTCAATAAACGAGCCACTTGCTTATCAAACTCCAAAGACCGATGAATTTCTCAACTGAAAGGCACTAACAGCTGTTAGGCTCTTGAAGTAATGTCCGGATATCGATGGGTCCTGACGTACAATCTCGTTCGCAATGGCACTAGCTCTACTCTTAAAGCAGTGCATCTTGATACGATTGATCTTCAGAACACCCTGAAGCTCTAGCAAAAAGCATTAGCAGCCAATCCGGCTAAAAACACTGAGTTGATACATCTTCTAGATTACCAATATACACATGTGAATTTGAAGCTAAGTTGCGTAGTGCACGTACCAAACGGTCCACTGGGGGTCTAATTTATGACTAGTGAACTGCGATTCTCAGATACCGAGATCCCGTGACCATAAACCCGAGGTCCTCGGCATCTTCCCCGTAAAGTCTAGCTAAGTAGAAGCGGATGCTCCCCGGCCGACATGACAATCAATCTGGCATTTTACATCCTCCACCACCCCTCCATCTCCTCACCTCATAATTCAATACCCTTTTATCCGTCACAATGACTGAACGTCTCAGCTCTATTCTCTCACACATGACGCCTAATAAGAGCGGCCTTTCTACAATGTAAGTTGAGCTAATGTTCATCTATACTTTCACCCCGCAGTGCCATTGAAGTCGTCTCATCGTCTCAATTAGACTGAAGATATGCTAATGCCAAATGCAGAACGACAAAGAACCCGGATGATGTTGTGATTACCCTCGCTATCCGTACGCCGCTTTGTAAGGCCAATAAAGGAGGCCTTAAAGATACTCCTCTCGATGGCTTGGTTTGCAAGATCCTGAAGGAGGTGATTAGAAAGTCAAGGTTAGATCCGCAGACGGTGGAGGATATTTGCCTAGGCAACGTATAATATCTCCCTTTTTACTCTCTGCATGCTATACTCGATCCAATCTAAGATAGAGGCCCGCTAAACACACTTACGGGTTTGACTAACGAAAGATTCATGTTTAGGTCTCCGATGCAAAAGCGGCCTACTATGTCCGCGCTGCCATGTTGGCCGCTGGCTTCCCTAACACCACTGCCGGCTCCTCCGCCAACCGATTCTGCAGCTCTGGCCTGAAAGCCGTACAAGACATTGCAAATCAGATCGCGACCGGCAGTATCTCTGTCGGCCTCGCCGTCGGTGCCGAACACATGACAACAGGAGGTGATCGCCTCACCCGACCTTTCGTCGATGAGGTCCTCGAGAATCAAGAAGCATGTGACTGCATGCAGCCGATGGGTCAAACTTCCGAGAACGTCGGGAAGGAGTTCAACATCTCTCGAGAGACGCAGGATAAATTCGCCACAGAGTCGTATCGACGCGCAGAGGTAGCGCAGAAGGCTGGATGGTTCGACGACGAGATCGTCCCCATAACCGCCAATGTCAAAGATCCGAAAACGGGCGAGGAGAAACAGGTCACACTGACCAAGGACGAAGGGCCACGCTGGGGCACTACATACGAGGCTCTCTCCAAAATCCGTCCCGCTTTCATGCCACATGGTGACCGCAGCACAGGTGGTAATTCGTCGCAGGTTACGGATGGTGCCGCGGCCGTGCTGCTCATGAAGCGCTCAATAGCGGAAGAACTCGGCCAACCTATTTTGGCTAAATACGTTGGTGCTACCGTTGCTGGACTTGCTCCCAGGATCATGGGTATTGGCCCATCAATTGTTATCCCTAAGCTTTTATCCAAATTCAACCTTACGCTCGACGACATTGACCTTATTGAGGTAAACGAGGCATTTGCCAGTATGGCCGTGTACTGCATCAACACCCTGAAGATCGACCCAACGAAGATGAACGTGAGAGGTGGTGCGATTGCGCTGGGACACCCGCTCGGCTGTACTGGCGCGAGACAGATTGTTACTGGATTGAGTGAGTGCAGGAGACAGAAGAAGAAGATTCTACTCACCAGCATGTGTATCGGAACCGGCATGGGAATGGCAGGGTTGTTTGTTAATGAGCAGCTATGAGAAAATTCGGGGGATTGGAAGTTGGTGGATAAGATTTTGTAAATAAATAACTTCTTCAAGATGGATTAAATATTTTCATGCCCATCGAACAACAAGCAAATGGTGCGCTTGACAGACGGAGTATATCCTATGCACTAATCATAAAGTGATACTATCAGCCAAATGAAGCACAATCAATTAGTTTTCCCATGCTATAGAGGCTCTGACTGAGTATTTGACGAGCCTTAAAGCCTGATCTAGCATAATTTTCAAGTGATAAAGGGCTTCCTTGCAATTGTCCTTAAACTCTACTAAAGCGGCTGAAGTCCACAGGGTTTAGAGATCCTCAAATATACGTTAGCAGCGTATGCAATAGCAACACCACAAATCACGAAATATGGTGATCATGGAAGCTGCAATAGTCCTATCTAGCGTTGCTAAGTATGGTGTAAATAGCGTGGAAGAACTATAAGAAACAGGCTGCGGCTGGGACACCTCTACTGGACATCATCAACCTCCATCTCCTCCTCCTCACCCAACCCCCCCCCCCCTGCGCATCGCCTACGAAGCCCCTACGCCTTACGTATATCTCACGTGCTTCGCTTAAGGCTATGTATGCATTCCTATATACCTAAGAAATCCTCCTTTTCCCTTTAAGGATTGGTTTATATATAGAATTAAGCCCCTTTTGCTATATATTCGAGCTCCCTACCGTTTACCCTTATAATAGGTCTGGCGCTTTCTACTAAATATGTAAATTAATTAGGTAAGGATAGGAGCGGAGTAATTTAGGCGTCTAGATATATACGCTTTTCTACTTTACTAAAAATTAAATAATTCTTTAATATCCCTATAAAATAATTTAAAATATATATGTTATATTTAAGATATTGGTAGAGGGACACCCATCCCTTACCACCCCTTCCTTATCATAAAGCTTTCCTTCACTGCTATCCCCATCTTCACTATCTTCTTCACTCTCCTTTCTCCCCTCAATCCTCAGCCTATTTGCCCTAGCCACCGCCTTCCGGTCTCTCCTCTCCTTCCCTGCATCCTCAATCCCGTTCTCATAATCCCCGCTACTCTACCCCTCACTATCACCCTCCCCCCACTTTGTCTCCTCCCTCCGTTCCCTAACTCCAAGCACCCATTCCGGCCACAGCTCCCGCCCACCAAATCTCTCCACGCCACTCCAGAAACCCTCCCGCCATAGAGCCGCCGCCCATGCCGTGCTAATGGCGTACTTCGTGCTCCACGGCTTACACGCGCGGGTGCCGCGCTCGGGTTTGCCGTGCGCAAACCAGGCGTTCGGCCATTTTTCGAGCGTGAGGCCCCAGCGGGCAGGGGGCGAGGAGCAGAGTGGGTGGATCCAGCCGTGGGAGGTTAGTTGTTCCCACGCGCAGCCGAGTTCAGCGACACAGTGGTGCGCGAAGAAGGGCTCAAATGGTGGGGCGAGACGATGAGGCCTTTCGCCTGGTTTGGTTTGGGAGGGAAGGTTGCCGGTGGTGGAGCTTGGGGACGGGGAATTGGGGAATAGGCCTGTGGGTTGAGGAGCCGGTGTGGCCCATTTTACGGCGTAGCAGAGCTCGTGGAGAAGGGTTTTTGCGAGGTGGAAGCGGGTGCATAGGATGCTTGCTGTGGTGGTATAGGGTTGGGTTGGGTCATCGAAAAGGGAGGGTGTGAGGTTGGGAATGGTGCTGAGCAAGTGGTATTCGCGTAAGACATCTGGATAGGATTAATCCAGCAAGATAATACTACCTTGCATGCTAGGGTAATTTAGAAGACCTGGACGGGAGGCGCAAGGCTCGGTTATGCCGTAGGTATTTATTGGAGTGAAGCGGATGCTAATGCAGGCGTCCATCTGCTAGAGCATTTGAGGGCTATACAGCTTTGCAGGATTGTAACTCCTTCTTGTGAAAGGTCTATATGGTACATATGACGGTCATAAAATCGGTGGATAGAAGAGTGTCGTATTTTCCGACGGCAGCTCGGACCGAAGAGGGCATACCAAAAAGGCATAAGTTGAGACTGTTGCAAGAATTACTAGCCAGACGAAGAACAGGGTTTAATATAGTGCAGTCTTCATCTGTGATGTTTTCAAACCGCTTGCGGCCGAAAAGACTACTTTTTGAAATGCCAGGGTCATCAATAAAATGCCTAGGTAAGCCGAGATACCCTCCGTTTCGTAGCTCCTGAGGTCTGATTTCTGCGCGAAGTTACAGCCCTTAATCCAAGGCATAGAATCCGGCAAGGCCTCCTGACAGGATACATATTCAGCCATCAGGAGGTTAGCTAAACGACATAAGGAAGTGAGGGATATCCAAGCCTTAGATAATTGATTCAAACCTTTGACAGGTACACGGCTGGTGAGATGGCAGAGCGCAGGAAAATGTAGTGGATTCGATAGTCTAACATCGTCCTTCTTTGTCTATACAAACTTACAGGCTATGAATAACAAGCTCACCGAATCCGGCATCTTCTTCTACAGTCCTAACTTTATTTTGCCAAGTTTCCAAACAGCTAACACTAATATGACGGTTTTATTCTTTCTTTCACAAACAAAGGCCCCGGCAGCAAGTTCCAAGAGTCTATCACTGGCGGTGTGCGGGCCGGGCCATTAGCGGTGTATATAATCCGGATATATTTAGCAACATACGAAGCTTCATTGAGCCAGTATGAGCGGGTTGGGAAACTCTGAGAAGCTCCGAGTCTGGTAGATCTTGGAATCAGCCTTGCGGAGACGCTTACATTCCATAGATCAATGATCCGTGAAGTATTTTGCAGTCCATTGGAAGAATTGAGGGTATTTCAATGTGTGGGAATATAATATTCCACTTGCCGTGCTTCAATCCCCTGCTTGCTTCATGAAAGTGATTGTTGAAGCTCTTCTTGAGCCAATGGATGAGGTACTGGAACCACTATGGCTCTTTCTCCTCCCATCTTGTGTAGACTTTCTAATAGGATCTGATGTAGTACTAAAACGGTTGTGTGGTTGCAGATTGAAGTACTCTTCTGGACTGCTTGGTTCGGTTCCAGCAATAGGTGTTCGAGCACGACTCTGCATCGGACTCATGCGAACCGCCTCTGGGCTCCATGACCATCTCTGGCTACCACCAGTCAAGGACCTTTGGTGTTTCCTTTGATGGGTAGGTAGGACAGCAGGAAGCTCAAGCCGCGAGTTCATGCCTACCCATATTGCCTCCTCTTCCTCCTCCCCAGAAAGCCTCCAGCCACCAACACCCTCAAAATCCCTATTCGGTTCACCACTTCCAATCAAGGATGCAAAGCTGTCGCTCTTCCTTGGTGCTTTCCGAATGGTTGGGAGGTCTTGGGAGGATGCGGTGCTGGTTCCGCTGCTTCGTCGATTACGCTGGCGTCGAGGGCTCGAACGGCTCGGTGTAGGAGGTGCGGTGGGCTTACTGTATGACTTGGAGACAGGAACGAAGAGCCAACTGTGTATTAACGCAATACCGAGCTCTACGTACACGAAGGATACACGGATGAGTAACGTACTCAAGGCGAATGAAGTGGTGAAGACGGCGAATATTGCTAGAGGGATCGAAACGATGATGAGTACAGGAGGTCCGAGAAGATAAAGGGGGTTAAACATGATGGCAGATGGCAAAGCAGAGAGTCGTAAGAATATAGCCATGATGTATGAAGGTAAAAGTGTGGAGAGCACAATGAAAAGAGTGGCGTGCAGCAAATAAGCGTTCCCGTTTTGCATGTGAAAAACGGTGATGCTTTGTGGGGTGCATTTTTCCGAAAGCACGGCCCACCATACACAACACAACAACCACTTAGGCTGTCTCATTCATTCCCTTACACAGCGCACTCCATCAATTAAAATTCCAAAGAATGGTATGTACATATCTTAACTAATAAGCTGACAAATGGTCCGCTGCGCCTATGATCGCTACTAATTACTAAAAATGTGCTACTGCCAGCTGCCCTATTCATTGGACACTCAATTCACGGAATAGTTCATGTACAGCCTTCTCGAGAATTGCTGCTGGTGTTCACTTTATACAACTCATCAAGAGCCTCGCTCTATTATCTTCACCAGTTCATGATATTGTTCTAATTGGGTATCCCATATTTAATCAAGTCCTGATTTCTTTGTCTCGTGACAGGTTTTGCAGCTTCCTAATATTCACATTCTACAATTACAATGGCTTTGTTGTTTCTTATATCAAAAGCTATATATCTGCTCTACTTCAATTCAATTCTTGGTTTACAAATCACTCATCCTATAGTTCTGCCATCAGATTCCAACGGCTCAACCCTTCAAAAGCCACAAGCACCTCCAAGATGGTGAAATTCACTGCTCTAATGCAAACTACTTCCTCTCCTAGTGCTAGGAGCACTTCTAATATCCCTGCATCTGAGCTAATCTTTTATAAAACCTACAGTCCGTTAAGCATCGGCTTGTTTGCTATAGCCTTATTCCCAATTCTAGTTGCTGGAACACTTATCTACTACAAAGATCGTTGCTTTTGCTCTAAGCGGAAAGGAGATGCAAGACTTAGGCAGGGCACTCACCTGGCTGAAGCTACCAACAGGGAGCAGGACCTAGGGAACCGTGATTCCGATAGTTTGAAAGATTCTGAAAGCGTAGATTCCGGTCTGTAAGCAAATATCCTTAACCCGTCAAGGGATAGAGGATATGAGGGACTTATATATGCACTTGCAAGAGACGAGCTTTAATCTAAATAAAGGAAGCATATGATAACAATGTGTAGAACTGAATGTGCTATAATATGTAGCAGGTCTTGTTAAAATCGCTATATCATGTGTTTCAAAATGCACATTTTCATCACAATGATAAGTTGCTTAGCTTTAGAATGAAAGGAATCTAGCGCATCTTGGTACGTCTTTTATTACCAGTGATTTTATTGTCTACTACTCGATATTCAAAGATTCCACCAAAAAAGGCCCCGAATGACCGGATCGGGGATAGAAAGAGAGTACAGGCGTTGACATACCCGTCTCCGGGAATTCGGAGCGAGGAGCGTGCGGGTGCGCCGCGAATGGCAGCATTTTAGATGGTCTGTGAAACATGAGCTTGAGGGTAAGAAAGGGTGGCAGAAATCGGACCTGCGGAGTTCGTCTTGGTAGGGCTTGGTTTGAAGTGGAGGAGCTAAGTATAAAATGCGAAGTGCGATCGGAATGTATAAATGTGCGGGCGCAGGTTAACTTCAATGTGAGAGGTAAATGACGACTTGGCGGCTTTTATTGCGGTGTGGGTGATTCTGGACAAAGCACATTCAAAAACAATATGTGCACAAAGTTTTTATTGCGGGGCCTTGTGTGTCGGAACAAGATCAGAAATTGCAACCAGATCACATTGGGAACAAGAAAATCACTTTCTTTGTAACTGTCTGAGGAAAATATTGAAACATTGTCATAGCAATCTTGAACGAGGCCCAAAGAGAAGCCCATGGAATCGACGGAGAACGCATAGAAATAGACTGGGTCTTACCAATGCCAAATATTAGAAACCTTTGCACATATCATTCCCATTTTGAACGAATGCTAAAGGGGCTCTCCAAGAGTTTTAACAAGAAAGAATAGATTCCAGGTATACAACATGATCGCTCACTGTTCTTCATAGCTCGTATGTACATTCATGCAGATGGCGCATTAATCAGAACTTTCTCTTCCCTGCCTATTCCGGCCATATCACCCTCATTAGCTGAAAGGCTTTCTGAAGTACTCAACGTACTTGCACGCTTATGCTGCCACGGCGTCACATCTACACCAGCGATTGGGGTTGCTGGTCTGGAGCCAGTAGGCGTAAGTCGAGACGGCCTCCCGGCAGTCGAAATACCTGCAGCTGAAGGAGCACCTTTCTTCCTTCGCCTGTCGGATGTACTGCCGGTGGTGCTACTGCTCCATCTTCGTTGCCTTTCATCCGGGTTCTGCTTTCCAAGACGATCGTCTAGTTCAGGAGTCGGAGTGGTGCTGCGAGAGGAGGATCGGGAATGCGACCCATCTCGTTCACGGGCTTGGAGAAGGCTTGATCGTCTTCTTTTTTCTTTGAGGGAATTCTGCTGCGAGAGGCTGTGGCCGCGGCTGTGGTGATGTGTCTTCTCAATGTCTGCTGCCACGCTGCCTAAACCTCGGGCACGTTTCCATCCGCGCCATCCTGTCCACCATAGCCACCCTCCCTCCTCCTTAGCGATTTCTCTTTGCCGTTGTTTTATTTTCTTACGCAATTCCGCGCGACGTTCATTTTCTTTTTCCCAATACTCCGTTCTATAAAGCTCCCAATTCTCCCGAAAGTCTGGTGTGAAGGGTTTCGGAAGCAATAGTAGCTTGATGTAATCACCGCCCGACGCAATGTCTTCCTCGGCATATTCGAGTCCGTGATCATGAAGCGTCTGTCGTGGGTGTCCGTGCGCCAAAGCTTCTCTTTTCTCCTGCGAATGGTTGATGTAATGGTAAGATGATCCTGACGATGAGAAAAACAACTGGTATGGAATCAAAAATGAAAGATGAGACAGCATTTCCCTCCACCACGGCCCTCTTATTATGACGATTTTACAGTTCATGCCTCGCAGGCCGCGGTTGGCGACTCCGATCCATCTTCGCGGCCACCGAACTCCACGCTCCCATTGTCCAGTAGCCCAAAATAATATTACTGTGACGATTCCACCCATAAACGCCACCTTTTCAGTCATATCAACTACCCAATATACTGATCCTCCAACGCCTTTCCCATCTTCTCGAGGTCGGAGGAAAAGCGCATAGGAAAACCAGAGTATCCATAAAGAGAGCAGCGTAAGTACAAAGGTATTTTGGCGTCTTCGCGCTCGGAGAGTAAGATACTGTGAGCGGAGAGATGCTTCTAGGATGAGAAGGTTAAGGTATATCTGCGGAGGCGAAGAGGGGAGGAGTGAAGTTGGGTCTGCGGGAGGTTGAGGTGGTCTGGGAGTTTTTAGAGTCGCGAGTCGCTCCGAGGGAGATGCCGCAGCTGCTGCCGCGGCGACTTGTGGAGCAGTAACATTTGGCAGAGGGGCACCCTTGACAATCTGGTCAAGCTTAGAGGACATTTGGATGTCCCTGATGTTGACATGGAGGGTTATCGCGGGTACATGAGCATGTTGTGCTTCATGAACCCGATGATGTCGGCGTCGGCAAAAACGCGGTGAAATCAACGATTCGCTGGCTAGTTCAAAATGTCAATCTCTGCGTATCCACCTCACCGAGTCTCCTATGCTGCATAAAGTTACAGTAGCGGTAGAACCGGGGCTCTCTCGATTCTTATGAGTGGCTTCCGTCTCATTCTTTTAGAGTCGAGCGTGCGTGGTGAAACCTTTGGAAAGGCGAATTTTAGAAGAGCTAATTGGCCAGAAACCTTTTTTTCTTTCCAATTATTAGACATTCTCAAGATATGCTTAGCCTGAACAGCGACTGTACCTGGGAGACTATTGTTTAAGGGAACTCACTGTCAGCACCCAGAACGCGCCTCAGACCAATTATCAGGAGTATGGAGCTTTGGCCTTGGGAATTTCGGACGAGATTAGTCGGAGGGTAAAGGTCCCAAAAGCAATGATACTCCAAGAACTTTCCTCATAAAGTCCGTTGGTAGCAGCAGCATCCAGCCAACCACAGAATACATTATGAAGGATTTTTACGTTTAAGTCGAAGCGGCCTCGCAGGAGAAATCAAATTACCGTTTAATAACCGAATACAGTAGATGATGATGTCTGGTAATATCGGCGAAGAAAATCGGACATGAATCTCTCCGGGCCGGGATTTAGCAGCGAAACACCATCATGCCTTCAGCCCTAACTCCGGCCGCCACAATACCTGCATCTCTTGCACACCACGCGTCCAGTCAGCCAGTGGCCTCCTCATTCGACCATCCCTCCCCTAATCTGTCTCGTATAAGACGCGGCGGACACCTTCAGTGTCTGCTGCACTTATCGTCTTCGAAGTTGCACCCCTCAACCTTTTCCCCGCTGCTTTTGCTGCGGTCTATATTCAACCCTTGGCGCTCCTTGAACGGATCGGTACTCACCGTCTCAAAGACAATCGGCCTCGTCGGTGCCTCTTATACTGCCATAATATACTCAGACTCCTTGCGAAGCCGGTCTTCGTATTCCTCAATGGCGACCTCTGCGAGCGGCGGCGACGATGTTCGGTCGCGCTCCCAACAAAGCCCCTTGGCCTCTCAACGGGCGAAAGAGCAAGGGGAGTCTGAGGCAGCTCAGGCAGGAAGGTTTGCGCGGATGTTCCCTCTAGGGGCGAAAGAGGGTTTCAATCAATGGGTATGTAGTGCGCAGAGAAAGCGATATGCGCTCACAAGGCTGACTGCGTCCAGTGGGCTGGTCTGTCGCCAGCAATGACTGAACATACGGTTCTATCATTTATTCCTCACCTCCAAAGACCTCCTACACACACCCAAACTGGTTCTGCGCCCGTCTCCCCAACACATTCAACCACGGACCTAGCAGATCAATCTGGACACGCAGCTGCACCTGTCACCACAACAACCGTCACAGATCCGTACGGCCCACGGCGATGGAACTCCCAAATGGTGGAATTAACTGGGAAGAACCGTGCGCTGAACGAATTCTCCGTCGAAAGAGTGGGAGAGGAAGTTGAGCAAAATCTAGTCATGCTTCATGGCTACGGCGCCGGCCTTGGATTCTTCTATAAGAACTTCGAAGGCCTCAGCCGTGCTCCTGGCTGGAAACTATACGCGCTGGATATGCTAGGCATGGGACGGAGTAGTCGACCGCCTTTCAGAATTCAAGCTAAAGACCGCGAGGAAAAGATTAGGGAAGCAGAGAACTGGTTTGTTGATGCGCTGGAAGAATGGCGGGTCAAGAAGAAAATCGACCGCTTTACGCTCCTCGGACACAGTCTAGGCGGGTATATGGCGGTTGCATATGCTCTAAAGTACCCTGGACACCTCAACAAACTAATTCTGGCCTCGCCTGTCGGTATCCCTGAGGACCCTTACGCTGTCAGCGCCGAGATGCCAGAGCCCGAAGATTCGACATTGGCAAACGAGTTCACTCAAGACCAAGGCACTGCCATGAACGCCTCGAACCCCGATCTCCCGAGGACAGGCGACAACAACAATTTTCTTAACGCCCGATCCAAAGCCGGCGGCTCTTCTTCCGGCACATCCACTCCCACAAACTCAAACGCGCCTCGCCCACCCCTTCCTAAGTGGCTGACATATCTCTGGGATGCCAACATCAGCCCCTTCTCACTAGTTCGTTGGAGCGGCCCACTTGGTCCCCGTCTCGTCTCAGGATGGACATCCCGACGCTTCTCACATCTACCGTCTGAAGAAGCGCAAGCGCTGCATAACTACAGCTACTCTCTTTTCCGCCAGCGGGGCTCAGGAGAGTACGCGTTAGCTTACATCCTCGCCCCTGGCGCGTTCGCGAGAAGTCCCCTAATCAGACGCATCCAGGGCGTCGGACGTCAATACATCGGACCGCATTCCAGCCCTACCGTGGATGCGGACATACCCAAAGAATCGTCCTCCAAGTGCTCCAAGACTTCCTCAAAGAGCTCGTCAACGCCGTCCACAACGCCCTCTGTTGCAGATCCCTCCGTGCCTCGCGTCCGCGAAAACGGCATCCCTGTGGTCCTCATGTACGGTGAGAACGACTGGATGGACATTGCAGGCGGTTTTGCCGCCGAGGAGAAAATCAAGCAGGAGAAAGCAAGGATCCTGGCCGATGCGAGCGAAGAGGAGCGGATGCGGGACAATGGCTCTGCAAAGGTGGTCGTGATATATGAGGCCGGCCATCACGTCTACCTCGATGGCGCGGAGCAGTTTAACCAGGTCATGCTGGATGAGATGAGAGATGTGGTCGAGACGGAGAGGAAAATGAAGAGAGATGGTGATTCGCCCTAAGGGCCAAACATTATTTTTGGTGTTGCCGTTTCGCATTTGGTGTTTCGTGGCGTTGGAATAGAGTATACCAAGAGGAGATATTGCATTAGCCCGGGCTGGGTGATGCGTTTGATAAAGCATGTGTTGGATGTTGTGCATTGTATTGTATTACCGGCCGCTATTTAAACCAAGATCTCAAATCTAACATTTGCCAATTTTCCACATCACCTTGAGGCTGTATGTCATTGAACTCGCTTAAGATCAGCCGTGGCTGTTCTACATCACCTGAACAAGCCGTGAGAACTTAGCACGCAATACCCGTTGCAAAATAATTAGAGCGTACCCACCACCATTAATTGATGCTGAAGATCTTCAGAGCGCAGAAATCGTATCCATTAGCATGCGGTTATTAAGTTAATTATTATTATATCCACCTAGTAACAGCTATTAACTTTGCGAAGATGATAAACAATGCCAAATAAAGCGTATATGAATTCATATAGTCGTTTTCTTTATCTACTTTGCTTCTAAAGTATTAATATATGAGCAAGGAGTTAGTATGGGTGTATTTATGCAGTACCAGGGTTAGCTGATGGGGAGTGTACAAGGTTGGTGTGCAATTCTTGCAGAATAATGGGTACGTTGGCGGATTGGTCAGCGTGCTGGCGGGCGAAGGTTGACAGGATGATATGAGGAAGACACGTCAGTAACTAGTCCTGAGGTTTTAGATGACTGTAGTTCCACAACCATTTCCTGAGATGATCGACGAGCGCGTAAGGATTCAATCTTCGCCGCTCAATCTATTTGGGTTCTTTTCCGAAAACTCAGCGCAGCGCCGGACTTTTGGGAGAATTGGGCACACGGCTGAAGGCCGAGGTTTCGGTCCTCAGTTCATGTGATTGAATAGAGTCCCAACAGAGCGTGTTATTTCGACGAAGCATAAACGGATAAGCTAGAGGCGAAATTCAGAACATATTATCAGGGAGATATCAGGGAGAATTATACGTTGTGACGCTGATAGTGGTTCCGTTTGGCAAATTATGCCCCAACGGTGATTTATGAGAACGAGAGTGGAACGATGGATAGCTAAAGGAAGAAATAGTTCAAGAAAGGCCAACTTATGACGCTGGACATGTATTGAATAAGGAGTGAGGCCGTCATGCTTCGACAACATGAGCTACGAGACTAAAATGCGGTGTGGTTAATCTCTGTTAAGATAGACGAAGCCTCGTAAAGCTTTCTAAGGAGTCATCTCCAAATAGCCACTCAAAACAAAAACCCAAAATTGGGTGAACGGGAAGGCAATTCTAATACATGAAAGCTTGAAGGAAGGGATAGATACCGACCTAAATAAGCACCGTTCATACAGCCCCTCCATTCTACCATCTACTCGTCTACAACTTCGCACCCACTTCCTTCGCCGCCCACTCTCTAAGAGCCCTCTTCAGAATTTTGCCGCTTGCAGTCTTCGGGATACCAGGGACCATATCTACAAACTTAACGCCACCATCAAGCTTCTTATATTTCACTAATTTCTTCGCAGCGTAGTTTATGACTTCCTGTTCGCTAAGCTTTGGCGTACCTGGCCTCTGTACAACATAGGCGCGAGGTAACTCGGTAGGTTCGCCGGAAACGTGTGGAATCCTCACGCCAATGACTGCTGCATCAATGATGGAGGGGTGGGAGAATAGTACCGCTTCAATTTCAGGAGGAGCAACTTGGAAGCCGCGGACTTTGATAAGTTCCTGATTGGCAGGTAAAGTGGTTAGTTGGTGATGAGATGGTAAGTAAGAACTCCAATGTGCTATTACCCTGGGAGAAGAGCCAATAATCAAGTTGAGAGAACTGCTTCTTACCTTTTTACGGTCAACAATGTACCACAGCTTGCTCTTGCCGTCACAGTACGCAATATCACCAGTATGAAAATATCCATCACTGTCCCAGTCCCTGGCGTTCGCTTCCAGGTTCTCAAAGTACCCATTCACGATCGTCGGCCCCCTTACACAAAGTTCTCCACGTGTGTCATATGCGGAGATATCATTACCGTCATCGTCTACCAGCTTACAATCAAGGTTCGACATCATCCGCCCCACGCTTCCTGTGACATCGTGCTCCGGATAGTAGAACATTGTTGCAACGCACGAGGTCTCTGTCATACCCCATACTTGCGTGAACGGCGCATCTAGCGACAGTAAGGCCTTGAGCCGCGCTTGCGGACCTTTATCAAGGGGTGCGGCACCGCAAGCGGCTGACCTGATGGACTTGAGAGAGTATTTCTTGGAGAGCGGAGATATGATAATGCCGATGCAAACAGGAGGCACCATAGCGAGCTCCGTGACTTGGTATTTTTCAATATATT
The DNA here is from genome assembly GCF_001692895.1 of Cenococcum geophilum 1.58. NCBI lineage: Eukaryota > Fungi > Ascomycota > Dothideomycetes > Gloniales > Gloniaceae > Cenococcum > Cenococcum geophilum. The sequence goes on from NW_027137561.1 coordinate 2,066,109, forward strand.
TCAGGAAAGGCTCAAGCTCAAAGCGGCGTAGAATGTAAGTAATATCACCAGAGCGAAGAGGGGTAACACAAGCAACGGGAGCTGTGGCGGCGTGAAACATTGGAAGAGCGATCAGGCGGCTAGGCTAGAAGAGGGTAAGAAGAGGGATATTTTCGGGACTAGGGTAAGACATACGGCGTACGGCCGTGGTTTATATTCATGGACCAAAGTATGCTGTGCTACTAGATTGTAGTGCGAGAGCATAACAGCTTTGGGAAGCCCCGTCGTCCCACTCGAGAACAGCAGCATGGCGAGTGTATGTTTGGCCGTGTTCAGGTCATTGAATCTAATCCTATTTTACACATTTGTTAATGCAATACCTCTAGCAAGATTACGTTGGTATCCTGCAAGCGTACCAGTCCTCTTCTCCGTGCTCCAAAAGGCTTTTCCATGATTTGAAACCGTCTGGTATGGGCTGATTGAGCGAATCAAAAATGAAAATATTTGGTTTTGGCACATCATGGTCAGCTTCTAGAATAGGCTTCAATAACTCAGGCTCGGATATGATGAATTTGCCCTTTGCGGTTTTGACGTGGTGAGCCAGTTCGTGAGAGGTGTAGCCTGGATTTGTGCCTGTATATACACCACCTGCGGCTATAATGCCAAGGACGATGATTGGGTAGTACAGCTACTCTCGTCAGCGCAATTTCCGGGGAGGTCCCTGATGTCCTCACATCGTTAAAAGAAGCTACAACGACACAGTCTCCCGGCTTAAGACCTGCGTTACGTAGACCGGCCACAAGCTTACGGACAAGACTCCGCCCTCCCCTACCAGAAATGGATCTCCCCGGTTTCACCGCATCGATATAGACCTGAAAATGTCAACACCACTAGATGGATTAGGTTCTGTCGCTGCTTACCGGTTTATCAAGGTCGTAACACGGATTGTCGAAAGACCAAGACAAAATGTCCTTTGTAGAAATATCAAAGTGCTCCTGTGCAAGAAAAGGCATGACGACGAACAGATAACTAGCTGCGAGGAGATCTATACAAGGTTATATAGAGCCTCCAAAACAAAGGGACACGGCTGAAATACTTTAGCGTTTGATGAGGCTTCAGCTGTTAAGTAGCTGTCGGGCCGACTCGCCGAGAAGGATGCAGATACAAAATTACCGGCTTACTTGGTATAAGCTACACATGCCACTGCCGACGTTTCGATAATACCGGGGGACGAAGCAGGGGAGGGGGCATCCTGGTGGCGCTTATGGGCTGCGGGGGAGGCGCTTGTGATGGCATGGGATAAACATTGCCTAAGTAAAAGCAAGCATGCTTTCCGAGATGAAGAACTTATGCTGTAGTGCTATGTAGATTGGGATAGCCCTCCGCAACAAATTGTCGAATCCAGCTAGACCTGTTGAAGTAAGAACAAGGTGGCCGTAAAGGGATTGTAATAACCTGAACCCCGAGTTTATCTCATGAATCAGACGCTCCGTAGTAGAATTTTAACCGAACTCAGTTAGATCAGCACATACTTGGTTACGGGCAAGCACACCAGAAAATCGCTTATATCTGCTCCCTATATTTTAAAATTCTCTCGCGGAGCGTCTAAGAGCTTATGGGCGTCGTTTTAGTAAAACCCGAATATTTTAGGAATTAATTTTTATTGCTTTTTATGGACCATAGCCTAACTATAATAGTTACAGTAGAGAGAGAGTTGGGTTTTAAATGGAATCTTCGTAAATTTTAAACCGACCACCCATATCTAACTTTTGACATAACGTAGGTACAACGTAGCTACTACGGCGGAGTAGATAGAGAAAACGGAGAGCTTATACCTCGTATCAATTTTGGAGTAATTAGAGGATGGAAAGGTGGTAAGGTTTGACAGTGATTTAAGAATCTGGTAGTTAAATCGCGCCCATAAGCTCCGTGGAAGATTCGTTGGTTAATAAGGAGCAGTATGCCCGTGCGTCAGGCATACTGAAATAAGTCGTGGGACACTTTCTGACTAAGCAATTTATTCACAGCACTGCAACGCAACCAATATTAAAAGAAGAATATTAAAAATAAGTGCTTAAATTAAATAATGCTAGAAGAGCCCCATACAAAATTTATAAAAAATTTACTAAACGTTGCGGCTGTTAAAACCACCAACTTTTAAATAGATTAATTAAAAAGTGTCCCACGACATATTTTAGTATGCCTGGCGTGCGCACCAACGGTTTATGAGATAACCCCGAGTCAGCCCAGCAAAAATGTTTTTGGATGCGGCCCAAGCTCCCTTAGCGAGCTGTAACCTTAGCTTCACTTTGAATCAATGCCGCATTCGACAATTTCCACTATTATTCCCACGTCCACCCTTCTATGCTGCGCGCCTTTTGCGCTGTATCACCAAACTTGCTGCACCTCATTAGGCCCTCGACTGGCTGTTTCTACCGGCAACAGCGCCTATTTCACTGTAGAATGGCCTCGGAACCACTTCCCCTCTCGGAAATCCCCACCTTAACCCTCCTCTACAAGCTCAACCACCTTCACACAGACGAGGAAATCGACCCATCTACTCTCCCCGAACCCTCCAGCACGTTCAATGACAAGATCTCCATAATACGTCACGACATTACCCTCCTAGCTGTCGACAGCATTGTCAACGCAGCCAACGAGTCGTTACTAGGAGGGGGAGGGGTGGACGGTGCTATTCACAAAGCTGCAGGCCCCGAGCTCTTCGATGAATGTGAAAAGCTTGAAGGGTGTCCCACAGGCTATGCCAAGATTACAGAAGGCTATCAACTTCCTGCCAAGAAGGTGATTCACGCCGTGGGACCAGTATATTGGGCAACAAAAAAGGATGGATTGGCTGAGCAGTTGCTTGAAGGGTGTTATAGGCGGAGTTTAGAACTCGCCGTGGAGAATGGACTCAAGAGTATTGCATTCAGCGCACTGAGCACAGGCGTTTATGGATATCCGAGTGAAGCAGCGGCGCATTGCGCGGTGGGAACAGTGAGGAAATTTTTGGAGGAAGGTAACGGGGATAGCCTTGAGAGGATTATTTTCTGTAATTTTATGATCAAAGATGAGATAGCTTATCACCGGTGGCTTCCGTAAGTATTTTGCGACTAGCTTCTTTTTCCTTGATTTGCAATTCTCCATTGCTGGATACTTGGCTGACTAGATCGTATCGCAGACAATTCTTCCCGCCTGTCAAAGAACCCGAAAATGCAGAAGGAGAGGAACAAACTGAAGAATCCGAACTCGCATCTAAGCTCCCTGACGCGCCTACAACTGAACCAACGGAGGAGGGACAGCCAGAGGCAAAAAGGTTGAAGATCACGGAAGAAACTGTGGAAGAAAAGGCAACCGTGTCGGAGGAATCAGTAGATCAAGGGAGCGAGAAAATATTGGACAAAACAGAAGAACCATCAAAGGAGCCCGAGGCGACGCCGAAGGCGGATCTTTAGCAATTTCGTGCAATATTGATGGCTCGATGAATTTAATTCTTCGAAAAGCTATGAAATCACGGCTCTTCCACGAATTATGAGTTTTACAAAACCTTAAGGATTTGATACTGCAGAACTGTTGGTTAATAATGTATATCTCTTGGTCAGAACAGGGGTTTTTAAGGGACGAATGATCAAATTCGGAGTCTAGAATAAGATACACAGTTGAACAGCCATTCAAATTGAGTTCAAGACACGACTGTTTTCACCTCTCGGAGATTACTGACTGTGGAACTAGCATTACTCTCATATCTTCAAACTAACCGCCCTTACTTCGTTCTCAGTTGTTTTGGATATTACTGAAAAGAACTCCCTATCCACACCCTCACCTCACAAAGTAATATATTAATAGAGTATGAAAAGTTTCTAGTAGCTTTACTAGTGACTATTGCCTTACTTAATTAATATCAACCTTGTCTATAGTAGATAAAATAAATAAATAATAATATTTCTTAGGGCAATAGGGATTGCTTAAGGACTTTGCATTAGTACTCTTTACGCTATAGTGAACCCTAAAGCATGCTTACAGGCGCGACCAATGAGTTATTAGCTGCAGCTAAATATTCGTGCTTCACTCGCGACTTTTCTGGCGCATGCTAAAGCTGGGATAAGCCTTTGATAGTAACGCATTTAACGAGCCGTCGCTTTCTAATGTTAGACATGCACCATTAGCAAAAACGAAACAATATTTATAGCAAAGCATCATGAATCGCGACGCCTATATGTATCCAGCTGCTCGATTGTCCTCTCAATTGAACAATATGCCTTTTGGTCTATTGGCGTCGTGGAAGAAAGCTGGAGCTTCACGGACGTCACACAAAGAGAAGGTGGGGATCCCTCAACACCTCCTGTATATATCCGTAGAATTTTCAATTTAGATTGTTCGCACAGTAGAGCCTTCCCATATATTAGTGTTATGTGTTAGTATAAAGATTCAAGCAAAGTTGCAAGGGGTTTCTCCTTGGAGCTATGCTGTGCTACGCTACGTGTCTTTGAAAAACTCCAAACCTCCGCGGAGCTCTGCAAAGTATACACATCGCATAAGTGGAGGATTGTTTATAAATTATAGGCATAATTTGCAATCTCTACAATAGACGGAATATTCCCATATAAATTGCTGCTGAATTCTTTCCTCAAGCGCTTGGTTAGAAAAATTCAAGCTGTCATGAAGGTCGGGCTCTTCATGCTTTATTGCTTGCATCGTCTAGCTAAAATTGCGTATTGGCGTAGGAGAATAAGCGTGTTTGTGCGTCATCCCTGAGTACCCAAAAAATAAAATAATTTGACGGAAAAGATTTTTACGCTGGCAATTAGCTGAAAGTGGTTTCGATCCACTGTCCTCCGGGTTATGAGCCCGGCGCGCTTCCGCTGCGCCATTCAGCTTGATTTTAGGAAGCGAAAAATTTATTAAAAATATATATAATAAGTTAGGGGTGGCGCATTAGATTTAGGGTCATTCTCGGCTCAGCTCAGCATCTCCTGCCCCGGTAACAACTTCGGGCGGGATTGCCGGAAAAGTTCCGCACCATTTTAAAATTTGCTAAATGCTGGGTATTAAGGCCTTATGGTCTACCTGGTATCACTTTGGATGTTTTATGAATGTGTTGTGATATGCAGCCGTATAATGGTAGTTAGAATGGCTGGCCCGGTTTAGAAACGAGCAAGGCGCTGGCAGTGACCTCTGCTGTTCATTTAGTTTTATATAAAGTTTGAAGAGGTCAGCTTGAAGCCATTCCAGGTCACGGATTTGAGCGTACTCTGAATGTCCTCAAGAACTTCTATGGAACTCGAAATGCCTTTTAGTTATTCTTGTGATTTGGAACAAGCCCCCGTTCGCTTATCGATTGTGGCGTTGAATGCACACCACCATTGGCTGGAAACGGTTTTTTGAGTAATGCTCGTAACAGCTCATCTTCTGCCCTTCCTCCACCACGCCCTCTTGCAAGAGATACGCCACGAAACATGGAGGGCTCAAAAGAGCTCTCCAAGTGAGCTGCGGAAAAGGCAAAGAAAAAGCTTGAGAAATCGAAGAAACAAGAAGAATATGCCCTACGACCCAAACAAAAAGCCTCAACATCCACGGATTTTGCCCCGCCAGTCTCTTCGCCGAAGGATGGCTAAAGCGCGTTTACGAAGAGAAACCGGTCTCTGCGCGATCACGATTCCCTCCCGGGCCCAATCGGTCACTGCAAAGCTATCGCCGTTAATTTCGGGTTCGCGAAATATCACAATGGAGTGTGCTTCCTCCGCTACGACGATACCAACCCCGCCAAGGATGAGATATTCTTCACTTCAATTAGGGAGGTAATAGCATGGCTAGGCTTCGAGCCCTATAAGATCACATACGGTAGGGATCATTTTGACCGCCCGTACGAGCTTGCAGAGGAGTTCATCAAACTTGACAAGGCCTATGTCTGCCATTGCTCGCACGAGTCATGCCAAACTTCCATATACTCGATCGACCACTAACAAATCTACAGGAGAAGAAGTTAACCTCCAACGTGGCGGGCCTGATAACCGAGGCCCTCGAGAACGACCTGTCGAAGAATCCCTAATGGAATTCCGAGCCATGCGGGATGGTAAATATAAGGCTGGGGAGGCTTACCTTCGCATGAAGCAGAGTTTGACAGATCCCAACGAAGGCAATCAAATGTGGGATCTGCCCGCTTTGGTCGAGAAGAACCATCACTACCGTACTGGAGACAAGTGGAAGATCTACCCCACTTATGACTTCACACATTGTCTATGCGATGCTTTCGAAGAGATATCCCACTCCATGTGCACTACGGAATTCCAGCAATCTCGTGTCTCATATGGCTGGCTACTTGAAATGCTTGGTTTCAAGATCCCCAAGTCTGAAGAGAAGGGTCCGATGCAACGAGAGTAAGTGCTTCGTAATTACATACACGCTTTATTGGCCAAGAACTCTCTAGATATGGCCGTCTGAATGTTACGGGGGCCATTTTGTCGAAGCGTAGAATAGCTATGCTTGTCGAGGGTACAACTGATGAGAAGAAAAACAGTGATGGAATGATCGAGAAAAAGGTCATTGCACCGACTGTCCGGAGTTGGGATGATCCTCGACTTTACGCTTTAGTAGCTCTACATCGTCGAGGTATCCCGGCTAAAGCGCTACTTAATTCCGTTGAGGAACTTGGCGTCACGGATGCTCTCACTGATATCCAAGTTCTCCGTTTCGAAGCGGCGATCCGCCGCCATCTTGAGCGGACAGTTCCTCGTTTAATGCTTGTTCTGGACCCCGTCAGGCTTATCATTGAAGATGCGACGGAAGCCGATCAAACAGATAACTATTCCTTACGATCCCAAAGGCATGATTCCAGGTGAACGAAAAGTAGGATTTACCCGGAAAGTGTACATCGACTCAAGCGATTTCAGAGAAGAGGATAGTGCCGAATTCTTCCGGCTCGCGCCAAATAGAACTGTTGGTCTACTCAATGTTCCCTTCGCTGTTCGTGCAACTACGTTCTCCAAGGACTCCAACGGCCACGTATCCGATATTAGAGCAGTTAAAGTCGAAGAGGAAAAGCCGAAGGCCTACATCCACTGGGTCGATGCGTCTTCGGGTATTAAGGTTGTCGCTCGCCAGTACAACCCACTTTTCAAGACTGGCTCCCCCAACAGTCTCGACTGGAAAGAAGCTGGGTGGGCAGACGACCTTAACCCGAATAGTGAGGTTGTTTTCAAGGATGCGGTTATCGAGAAAGGCTTAGAAGGTCCGATCAAAGCACATTCCCCGTACCCAATTCATGCATCCGATGATCTGGTGCGATTCCAAGCTCTCCATACCGGCTACTTCTGTGTTGACCCCGTGTCGACCTGACTCGGATTTCTTTGCCACCTTGACTCGGTCACCGACCCCTTGACTCGGTCACCGACTCAGTCAGCCACGTGTATATATAGCCTCATTTTCTTCATGTATATGCGTGCACAGGGCAGATGGGACTAAGTACATACTATAGTACGCGCATGGCATAATATCCATCCTTTAAGAATGGCGATAACATAGCTACGGTATAATTGGGAGTATTACATCTTCTTAATACATAAACCGTACGGACGAAGATCTTCGTCTCTCGGACTGACCCAATAGTCGCCAAACTTGTTAAGGTTGGCTGGGTTCACCCTGTTCTGAATCACGACTTTATACCTGTTCCCATCATTCCACCGGAACTCTTGCGCGTACAGCTCGGCGGTCGCGATATTAGGCGTAGAGTAGATTCCTCGACCGAATGCAAAACGCACCCCCTCAGCAAGTTTGAAGCCCTCGTCAGCAATAGACAAAGAGTTGTGATAACCCGTTCCGTGGTACGAGACCGGCCATTCGCCAGGTCCGTTCGAACTACTAAGCCACGTATTCGAGCCGAACTTGTCATTCACCTTGAGTGCGAAACGCTGCCACCCACATGGACGCCTATACTCGTGACCGCCACGGGAGAAGGAGACGCCATGGTCAATGATATGCGTAAAGTCGTAGTCGTAGGCGGGATCAAGAAAATTTGCATTGAGGAACATGGGTGGGGGTGCGCCGCCGCCACGGAGCCTAAGAACTAAGTGGACCACAGACTCGGGTGAAATTTCGTAGTCCCAGAGTGTTCGGCCGTCTTCGAGCTGCTTTCCCTGGAAGATTAATCTTTGCTGGTCAGGAGGGATGCCCTCTTTCCCTTGGATCTTTTGCTTGACGTTGTCGGTTGTATCGGACAAAGTGACGTAGAAAGAGATCGTTTTCCCTGTCAGTGTTTTGACATGTATTTGAAACCAGCTTTGTGAGCCGCAGTGCAAGGTGAGCGTCTGATGCGGTTGCACTGGGTGCTCGAGGTACAGCCTTGGTGCGACTAATGACGACTTGTGGAATGCCTCCATGTCAAGCGCCTTAAGGCCCTGTGTCGAGTCGCGGCAGTAATCGTCATACGTAATCACAGGGCTTTCAACGAGCGCGCCAATGATCCAAGTGGCGAGAGCCGGGCTGAGAGACATTTTCTGTTTGCGACTAAAATTTAAAGGTAGAAGTGCTTGTTTACGAATATGTGTGCGAGGGAAAGGCTAAATACGCGTCGCTAAGGGTATCCCTTCGTGGGGCAACGATTTCTTGCACTTTTCGTATACCGAGGTATGCAAGCCTCTCAAGCCAATCTAGAGGCTCTATACCGTATATGACTTGGTGTTGAAGCCTCTGGTCAATGCAATTGCTCGGCGGCAGGGGTGCTGGCGCCTAACTGACACTTGAACCGTTCCATCCGAGGCTGAAGCAGAAAGGCTAAATACGCTCCAATCAAAAATCGCATTTTGCCACACGAAGGGATAACTAAGCGTGTGATAAAACCCTCTCGAATTACTCAGCTGGCTTAGTCGTAATCTTTTTTTGTCTCGTTTCCAGATAGATCAATCTTCACACGAGTTCTTCTTTCCTGAAATCTGCGCACGGACTACCGATTGACACCCCGAGAGAGATAGCAATAGAGTCGTACTCAACCAAATCATGAGTTTGAGAGAGGACAAGTCTAAATAAGCTTCATGTAGATTAGAGGTGCTACTTTTGGTCCGGCGCTTAGGGTTTGTTTTGGAATTAGATATCCTTTCTTGTGGGGCTTATCCCTTAACCCGTCAACTTGGGCACGTAGGTTATCGATAAGAGCCCGCCAATCAGATCAATAGGGTTCGGTGGCTGTGCTCAGGAATACTTGGTGTTCGCGCACGGGCCTTCACCTTTGCTCGCCCGGGTTAGTTAAGGGATAAGTCTGCCAGAACAGCGCCGACCCCAAGATGCTTAGAAAGCGGTTGTTCCTCGGTAGTCTGCTAGTAATTCTCTATGTGGCAACGCGTGCTTCGAATCCGGTGTGCTTTTGCAGAGATGAAGTTGGAATTCTTCATATCGGGTTGTCCGCAATTCTGGATTCAATGTATATTGCGCATCTGTGTCCTACCGGACGGTGTCCGGGGCTTTCGGAACATCTACCAACGTATTAACCTCATGCAATGGCTGAGGCGGTCCCCGAAATACTGTACAGCGACGACAGCTAGCATCAGGATTCGTTATCATCGAACAGAATCACGAGCGTTCGTAAATGGCGTAATGGACGCGTGCATAAAGGCTGGGTGGAGAGCATGGTAGAATTCGGGACAACAAACTTTGACTCTGCACCGCGGCCGGAATTGGCAGATTACTAAACCACAAACCTATTTGGACAATTTTCTCAGTCGCGCTTGTTATCAGTCTTCTCAACCCACCAATTACTCATTATGAAACTTAGTCGTGTACATTCAACTTTTTCTTTCATTTGGCAAATGCTGTAGGGGCATGAGGCACCTACTCAAAAGAGTTGGAGTCAAACGCTGACGGAGTTCTCCTTGGGTTCACATTAAATAAACGCTCGCTAGCCACAATGTCCGCATCGACCGAACTACTCGAGTGTCCTTTGGTGTCTCAGCAGCTCAGCAAGGCCGCACCTACTGTAGGTGGCCAAGAGTATGAGTTCTTTGTAACCACGGGCCACCCGCGCCGAGTTGATGGCGCATCGAGGGCTACGATTCGTCGGGTGGTCATGCGCAACTTCTTCAATGACAAGAACGCCGCAACAGACTCGATAAAGCCTGCATCTGAACTCAGTTCTACCTCAACAATTAAAGCTGGCACTAAACTCAAGGGTCGTTTTAGATTACCCAAGCCTGGTCAAGTTATCGGCCCTGAAGAGCCAAAGGGTGGACCAGAACGGGCAGAGAAGAAGTCTTCGAAGCAGAATGGGGGGGCGAAAGCCTCTAAAACGGACCGGAAGCAATCACTACCCTGCCTAGTTTTAGAGGAAGACAGTAATTGTGCTGGAAAGGATGATAATAGGGCACTTCTCAGCCCAGTCATCCTGCTGGGCGTCAGCCCACCACCCAGGAGAAATCCCACCGCCCACGGCTTTGATCCCTTTGACGCGCTGCCTATTCCTGCAACATTTAAACTAGATATCCTCCTGGCATTCTGTGAGTGGCCTCATTTCCGAGCACTAACGCCTTGTTGCCACCATCCGCGTCTAAGTGTCCCCTATACGACACATTCCCAGTTTCGCAAACAGGAGCACAGCCTCTGACTATGGATCAGATAGGTCGAGATTCAGGATCAATTCAATAGCGGTGAATGCGCAAAATACGTGGTGGCCGTTCATATCGCGAGACGCAACGCTGCTCCATGCGACTATGGCCTCCGTCGCGCTTTACGGCGATCTAACGAGCGACTCTGTATCCTCATGTATAGAAGCCCTACGGCACAAGAATGAAGCCATCAAAGGAATAAATGCCAAGCTGAACTCGCAGACTGAGGGGATTTCTGATGCGTTGGTGGGGGCAGTTGCAACAATTGCTAGCTTTGAGGTGAGGATTTATTTGTTTATTCTTGAGGGCGTGGGAGCAATTAAATGGCATGGAAAGTCACTAACAGTACCAAGAATCTCCACGGCGCCTATGATACAGCCCAGCTGCACATAGGCGCGCTCAAACGGATGATCCATGCGCGGGGTGGGTTGCCTGCTTTTGCTCACAACGACGGCCTTTATCGAGGCATCACCTGGTCAGTACACTTGCTAGATCTTACAATCTAATCTTGTATCCATCTCGCATTCCCGTAGAGACTTTTAGTCCTCTCCAGCTAGGCTAAGTGTTTCTTGCAGGGTTGACTTCCACTCATCATCCGCCTTTCGCACACCCCCAACCTTTCCCTACCTTCCTCCACACCCCGTAACCCCCTCCTTTCCCGACGGTCTGCTAGAAGAAGCGGCATGCTTCTCTCCAACAAGCCTTCTGCACCTCTCCCTCGCGTCCGTCGACTGCTTCAACATCTTCTACCGTCTTCACCGGCTCGGTCTCGCAGCTTCCGTTCACTGGTCCCCGCGCGTTGATAAAACCGCCGTCAGCAACATGCTTTACGAAGCCGAGTACGCACTTCTGCGTATGCCAGACCGCTCACAAGACTTCTTAGCCCTCGATCGCAGAAAAGGAACATTGAAAGACGACGAAGAAAGCAGGGCTGCAGACGCTGCCGCTATCGTAGAAGCCCTCGTTGCGGCCGGTCAGATCTTCCTCTATGCGGCGCTAAGGGAGGTCCCACCGCGTGCTAAGATTTTTGACATCCTGCTTGGACGGCTGAGATGCGCGCTGGAAAGACCCGGAGTTAATACGGGCGGGGTTTGGGCCCGTGAGCGGAATCTGCATACACTGTTGTGGGCGCTGATGGTTGGTGCGGCGGTGGCAGTGCAGTGGGGCGGGTCGCATTGGTGGATTGAGCGGGTTGCGGTGGTGGTGGAGGAGCTGGGGCTCGGCCGTGATGGGACTGGGAGAGAGGCAATAAAGGCGGTTTTGAAAGGGGTGGCATGGACAGATGTATTTTTTGAGCCGATGAGTAACGACGTATGGAAAAGCGTGGTGGGCTTGATCGGGCTAAGAGGTGACGGAGCAGGAAACGAGAGTGTAGAAGAGGAGGAGGAGGGAGTAGAGGAAGATGAAGAGGGAAGTGGTGTTAGGGATGAGTTAGAGATTGGCATGATGACACTACCTATACTCGAAGGATATTGGCTATCAGATAACGTGAACTTCACTGACGACCAGTGATTTTTGAAAGATTGGTATTTATGACAGGCTGACGGTCTAAGCCTACTAGGACGATGGAGTTTGCCGAATATGGTGTTTGGTGTTTCTCAGCAGTAAGGGAATTTGCCTACCATATCGGAAGTCTTAACTGTGTATATGCTTTTCGTTTGATACTACTTTTAGCTATCGAACTTAATGGAATATTGACGCTATTTTAGCGTGCATAGTCATAATATCGTCCTAATTAAGGAGTTACCTCTAAGAATTGTTAGATCTGATATTACTAAGATTAATAATATAACCAAACAATCTATTATAGTTAGATTTTAATATTTAAGTATAATATTTAAATCTTTTTTAATATACGGATCGTTGGTGCCCTCTAACGAAAATTTTAACCCGAGTTTATAAGTAATAAGCCAATTAATTAACCTAAAGCTTTAATTTAGAGCTTTATTATATAGACTTTAATTAATATATATAGAGATGAGGTTTTCCAGGGGGAGACCCCCTTAGACCCCCCTATATAGAGCTTTTGCTTAATTTAGACGTAGTAGTAAGATTAAGGCGCTTTAGTTACTACTAGGTAAGAATCTATTATAGTAACTAAGGCGTCTTGGTTACTGCTAGGTAAGAATCTACTATAGTAACTAAGGCGCCCTACTTAAGCTAGGCCTAAAGATTATATTAGTTACGGATCTAGTATATATTTAGACTATAGAGCTTTAATATAGAGCCCTTTATATAGGATCTAATTAACTATATTATTGCCTACCTAGTTTGGACGTATAATAACGCGATAGCTTAGCAACGATATAATAGCTTGGCGCTGAGTAATAAAAGAAAAGGAACAAGGGGAGGAGATTAGGGGTAGCTTAGCCACTATAAGAAGGTTATAATATTGGTATAGTATTAAACTTTAAAAATTGTATCCTGGGAGCTTAATTAACAACCCCTATATAAAATGTTAACAATGTTTAATTATAGAGCTTTAAACTAGTAGATCTTATAGGAATATCTATTATAAGCAGCTCTAAGTATAAAATCTAGAATATTTAGTAGTAGTATAAGTATAGGATAAGGTATATTTTTGCGTTCCTAAATATCGTTATATAACGCAATTTTTGGTAATAAAAACTAGCCGTTAATATTGCTTAACTAATACCTACCGGAGATTCCTCTATCCTTTCTATCTTTTCTCTCGCCCATCTCCTCGTCTAATACTATCTATATTACTACGTTAACTAATAGATCCCTTAGTAGAGACTAAGAAGGAGTATTAGAGCACCTTTAGCTTTTATAAGGAAGAAGAAAAGAAGAGAAGAAGGTATAAAGGAGGGAGTATTTATAGATAGGAGGAGGCCTATAAGTATAAGAGATTAGGCAGCTATAATATAGCTATTAATATTGCTTAACTAATACCCACTAGAGGCTCCTCCGCCTTTTCTATCTTCTTTTTACCTATCTCCTTATCTAATACCATCTATATCGCTATATTAACTAATAGATCCCTTAGTAGAGACTAGGGAAGAGTATTAAAGCACCTCTAGCTCCTATAAGGAAGAAGAAAAAATAAAGAGAGAAAGGTATAAAGGAGGGAGTATTTATAAATAGAAAGAGGCCCTATAAGTATATAATTTAGTAAATACTAATAGTACGAGATTCTTATATAGGATAGGCTTAATTACTTACTAAAATATAGGGTGTCTTTATTACTGCACTAGCTACTATAGTAGTAGAGACGCCTTAAATATTTAACGATCTAGACTTTAGATTACTAAAATCTAAAATTTTATTATAGGGAGCGCGATTAATAACCCCTACTAATAGCTCTAACTACGTCTAATTTTTAATTTATAAATCGGCAGATTTATAGGTAATAGTTATTATAAGTAGCTCTAGGTACAGTATATATAAAATCTTAACTATAGTATAGAGAAGTTGTGGCTGCTAATATACGGTCCTAAGTAGTATTACATAATAAAATTAAAAATTAATTAGGGAAAAAGAACTAAAAAACGTAACCACCCTATACCAATATTATTAATATTAAAGGTATAGCCAAGCCTACTTATAGAGGGCTTTACTAAATATATATAAAACACCTTATATAGCTGCTAGGGTAATTAAGTAAGGCTATAAGGCTAAAAAGAGGGTTCTTAGTTAGTAATTATTGTATTCTTAAAGGTTATATAACTTCTTATATAAGCAACATTTCCGCCCTTTAAAAAAACTTAAAAAATTCTAAAAATTAATTAACGCTATAAATAGCAATAATATTAATCTGGTAATACTACTAATTCTTTTTATATACCATTATATATATATCTAATAGCTCTAGAAGTATAAGGGCGCGAAGAGACTTTGGGGAAGATTTGAAGGAACGATATAAATTCTATCTAAATCTAAGGGTATATAGCTCTCGCTAAGAATAAGACGTTGCGTAAAGAAGAGAAAGGAATAACAAGAGAATTATATAATTAAATAGTTAGGGGCTCGGTGGTCAATACGTGCGTATATACGTACGCGGTTTTTAACAAACTTTAGTAAAATTAATTTAATCTAGCAGAATTTAGCAGAAGTTAATTAAGCTAGCAGAATTTGGTAGAATTTGGTTAAAGCGTTAGAATTTATCTGTTAAGTGTTTTACTAAGACATTCCTACTATAACTAGGCTAGTCCCGTTATAGTACCCCCCCTTTTAGCTAAAGGTCTAAATAATTTAATTTTAGTTAAGATTTATAACTTATTACGTATTATATTTTTGCGTTAGGTAGTAGTATAGGGTTTTACTGGTTCTAATTGTTAAATAGGCTAATTAGGATTTTCCATCCCTAGGATAGAAAATCGCTATTAGCTTAGTTAAGGCGGTAGGCGGAACTAACATTTTTATAGTAGGTCTTAGTAAGGTAGATCTAACTAATTAGATAACTTTAACTAGCGGTTAAAGTTCCTTAATATCTTGCGTATTACGTAATTATATTATAAATATTATAATATATTTTAAGTTCTTTTTAATTTTAAGCTTCCTGCTATCGTATTTCGTATATTTATATTAAGTAGTAGTTATTTACCTTTATATTATGTCCATCTAGCTAAAGTAGGCCGTAAAGGATAGTCCTTATAGAATTCTTTTACTAAGGAAGGCGCGTTGGCCTTAATCTGGTTATAGGTTTCCTAGGTTTATATTTTATATCCTTTCCACTTAATAAGAAGTTTAAATTATTTAGACTATATTTATTATTATATATTGTTAATTAAGTTAATAAAGTAAAAACTATTACCGTTATTAACAATTATAGAAAATAGTGGTGGCACTTCGCGAGTTATAGGTTTACCCTTTAAGGGTTATAGCAAGTTTACGTAAAACGTTAGATATATTTTTATTTTAGTTAGTAGTTTAAGCTTATAAGCGTATAGGCTTAGTTTCTTCTTAATTTAGTATAGGCCCGTAAACTTCCAGTCTAGTTTCTTTAAGGGTTATTAAGTCTTTAGGTTTTATATATTTAGGTAAACTATATTACCTTCCTTAAAGTCCTATATAGGAGCTCGTCCTTTATTTATATGCTATTCCTATACTATTTAAGCGTACGCTAATTTACTTTATAATAGTTCCGTTAACTACTTTATTTAATTAACAAAGTTATACGCATTAATTGGTTAAATCCTCTTAATTATAGGTCCTTGTAACGGCGCTATCGCACATTACCTGCCAAATTCTGCTATATTTTGCCGACCCGCGATTAGCTCGCCTGGAGCTAGCGCCTTAACGGCTTACCCTATATATTTATTTACATCGGTCCTAGCGACCCCTTTTTCCCTTCTCCTTAGCTTAGTATCTTCGTAATATAGCATTCTATAAGCTTTAGTTTAGAGGCATTTATACGAGCCGTAATATTATATTAAGCTTACCCTACCCTACCTGGGAAGGCCTTAATAATATCCTACCCTAAAAGAAACTTTGTTTGCAACAACGCATTAACGCGCTATACTTAGACACTAAAACAACTCTATACTGCCTAAGAAGGCCTAGATAATATCCTACTTTATAAGCTAGATAGGACTGGACCTATACCCCTGGAATTAAAACTAAAGCGTATAATACTAATAAACCCTAAGAAGCTAATAATGGCACCTAAAGTAAGCTTATTTAAGAGAGCTGCCTCTATCTAAGAGAAACCTAAGATCTAATTAGGATTAGAAATTAAAGATAATAATAACATTATAGATATACGCAAGCAGATTCGCGCCCTCGCGGCCAGCTAAAAGGCCGATTATTTTAAAGTAAGAAATATACAAGAGACCCTATAAGAGATCCTAAAAAGCCTTACAGCCCTATAAAATAGCCTAGCTTTCCCTTCCTAAAGCCCTAGCCGACCTATTTACTCTACTAAATATAATATACTAGGGAGTACGGATATAATAATAAAGTAATTAAAGTCCGTTAAGCTCCCTAACCCCTAACCCCTATCTAATAGGATAGACCCTACCTTTAAGAATTAGAGGATTTAAGTATAAGGAAAACTCCGCGTTAACTACAACTATTTTCCCTCTAAAGAAGCTAAGATGCTTTACCTCTTTAGTTAAACTATAGGAGATACCTAACGTCACCTTTAAGCTAAATTTAAGGACGACTCTCCTGTCCGCTTTATATCTATTAGTAAGATACTATAGTATTTAGCCGCTATATATATAAACCCAAACAAAGTATAGGACGCGCGTTATAACTATAATAGCTTAATAATAAAGTTAAACTAATTCTTTACTAAGTTCTAAACTTAATTCTTACACCTAGTAGGCGAAGGCTAGGTTCCCCTTAAGAACTACCATTTGGACCTATATAATAAGCTAATAGTTTAACTATAAGAGAAGATTGCGGTAGCCTTGGATAACCTACTAACCTACTAAAAACTCGCAGCCTAATATTTATTACTTAACTTAGAACTAAAGCGAATTAACGCCCATTCTAATTAATAAAAAAGGGCTTATAGTAGTTAAAACTCGTTAACTATACCTATAGGAGCTAAAGTAGGAAGATAAGCTACAATAGTCCTTGTACTAAAAGTGGTTATATTTACGCACTAGCGAGCCTCGCCTAACTAACTACGTACTACACTATTAACTAGTACTTGTCGCAGTACCCTAATTAACCTTGCCTTAGCTATATGCTATAACTATAATAAGGAGGGTTATTTTACCTTATCTTACCTAGAGCTAAGGGATATAGGCAATATTAAGGAAATAGAGGAAGGAGAAACGTCTAATAAGTTGGGAAAAGAAGAGCCCTAGGGAAAGACTCCCCCCTAGGGTACCCTATTAATCTTAAAGAGATTAATCTTAGTTAGTTAATGGGTGGGAAGCATTTTACCATTCTATATATAGTATCTTAAAATGGATATAGAGTAAATATAACCGCCCTTATTAACACTAGAGTAAATAGCTTCGCCTTTATAAATACTACCTATGTAAATAATATTGCTAAATTTCTAAATGCAAAAGCTACCTAATTAGAGAAGCCTATTTAGATAAAAGGCTATAACATATTACGGACGCTTTAAGTACGATATTACAACTACTAGGAGAGGAGTTGGACGAAGCTAGTTAGTTAATAAGAGCACGGTCCAGGATAGAGCCGGTAGAACCATATGATGAGGAATAGTAGTATAAGTCACATAATGTAATCTGTATAATCTATATAATCTATAGGATCTATAATAAAGTAGATAGAGTACACGTATATTACGTACAAGAAGGATTTTATAGGAGTACGTGTTACGGACGCTTTAAGTACAATGTTACGACTACTTAGAGAGGAGTTAGAAGAAGCTAGTTGGTTAATAAGAGCACGGTCCAGGATGGATCCGGTAGAGCTATATAATGAGGAATGGTAACCAAGGTTATATAATATAATCTGTATAATCTATAGGATCTATATAATCCGTGACAGAGTAAATAGAGCGCACGTATATTATATATAAGAAGGATTTTATAGAAGTACGGTTGTGTATTTAAGGACCCTTAGTCCCTACCTAGATAGTTCCTTCCTTATAGTAATTCTTAGAATATAATTGGAGTTAATCTATTAGGCAACTACTCCACCAGTTATTATTACGTTATTAACTACTATCTTTATATTTCCTATACACCTAGCCTATTAACAGAACTTACCGTAGTACTTACTATAAGGTTTTGTTATACAATTACTACCTAGTTATAGTATTAAATATAGAAGTTAAATAATATGCCACTAAAAGCAGCCACTATAACGCTATTAACGGCGGCAACTACGTTAAGGTTAGGGGGTAATACTAGTATAGCGGACACTGACTCGCAACAACCTATAACAGTAGGACAATTATTGTTACGGCACTGGCAGAACTTGGCAGAACTTCGCGGTCACGTGACTAGAAGACCGCATAAAAAGAACCCTACTTCGACCAGCGCTGCTCTTCTTCTCCTTTCCTTTCTCTAGCTTTAGATCCTCGTTTATAGACTACCAATCATATAGGCTTGCGCGTCCCTCTTGCCGTGCTCGTGCCTTAATTAACTAAGTCGCTAACATTATCTAAAGCTCAACTACCCTTTCTTCCTAAGAAGGAACTTAAATATATCTACGGACCACGAACCAGAACAGAACATAGAATTAGACCTAAAGAATATTACTAGAACTAAAAGAACAGAAAAGAATAATAAGACCTATAGAATATATATAGACTAGAACCCCTACAGAATCCTACTAGAGGTTACCCTAATAACCGTACCACGATGCCAAGAAATACAGCAGCCGGCAAAGCAGCCGCAGGACCCTTAAATACCTCCGATGGTAAAACAGCAACTGACTCGAACTCCTAAGTGGAGCTCACAGCAGCTAATGCCAAAATTAAATAACTTCAAGAGCTGCTTAAAGCTAGAGAACCCCCTACGCTTAGTAAGGAATCATCAAACATCTAAAGACTTACTATAGTCCTTAAGGCTCTAGCCTAACGTACAGCATTAGCATTGTTATAGTCCGCAAAGGTCGCGGACCCCTCATTGCTTACAGACGGAACTAACCCTATATTTAATAATTGGAAGCTTTAATTGCAGGATAAGCTTAAAGTTAATGCGGACCACTTCCCTACTACTTAGGCTAAAATGGCCTACGTCTTTGGCCGTACCGGCGGGGACGTACAGACGCACCTATGTCCGCGGTACGCATAGGACTCGGCAAAGCCCTTCCTCTCTAAAGAAGAGATAATTGTCTACCTGTCTTCTATTTATAAGGACCCCTTTAAAGTATAAAACGCCCGACTTAATTATAAAAGCCTAATTATAAAAACGATAGAGACCTTCTTAGCCTTTTAGACCCGCTTTCTACACCTAGCCGGCTAGGCTTAAATTCCCCAGAAAGATCTAATGCCAGACCTATTTAACAAGCTTACCCTAGACCTATAGTAAGCCGTACTACTAGTTTTTACTACTATATAGACGCTAAAGGAACTTATAGACTAGTGCTTAACTATTAACTAAGGCCTCCGCTAAATTAAGGTACGCGCCAAACGGTACAAAGCCAGAAACCCTTTAAATCAGACCATAAGTAATATAAGAACGGCCCGCAATACCCTAGCACAATCGGCAACCCCCATAGCACCACCTATACAGCCCACCGCCAATTTAGCAGCTAGCCGTGCGGCCAGCCCTGCTATAGGTCCAGCGAATGCTTGGCCTATATATAGCAACCCCTATATACAGGCCCTTAGTAATTAAGGAGCTTACTTCTCTTACGGACAGAAAGGTTACTATATAAAGAATTGCCTAATAAACGCAAAAGCGGACGAGGTTCTATTAATCCAGAAGGATAGCATAGAGTCGGAAAAAGAGGAACCTTAGAGGAAGACTCCTCTCTAGGGTTAAAAGGGATTAATATGTTAGATGTTAATCTGGGTCGGCTAGTTAGTAAAAGAAGCTGCACTATCCCTTATACTTTATTCCGTAATAGATACTAAGTTTTAACCTCTACTTTAGCTAACTCTAAAGTAAATGCCTTTACCTTAATAGACACCTAGTATACCGTAAAGCTGGCTGACTTTCTAAATACACCTATTAAAGAACTGCCTAAACTAATTTCTATCCGTGGGTATAATGGGCGAATAGGACTACCCATTACGACTATCTTGCAGATTTACCTCCGTGTTAACGGACAAAGGCAGTATAACGCCCCCTTCCTTATTATAGACCTAGGTAGCTACAATATAATCTTAGGGCGAAAATGGCTAGCCTATTTAGGCTTATAGCTTAACGTACAGAGTAGACGGCTTACCTAGCCCGAAACCCTACCCCCAACCCCTTCCTTTATAAAAGAAATCAGCATTACAATAAAAAACCTCATACGGCCCCAAATTAATACTATTTATTAGGCCAATGCTGTGTATAGGGACTAGGCCTTTAAGAAAGATATATAGCTTAATTCACAACGAATCCGTATACTATATCGCCCCTAAACTACCTATATCACGCCACCCGCATTAAAGACCTAGGAAGTTAGTAGTAACCTAAAAAAGCCCCCTATAGAGAGCTTAGGCCCTATACAGCCACAAAGAACAGCAAGGGACGTTAAACGTTATACTAAACTAATAAATTAGAGGGATAACCTGCAAAAGATAGAATAGGAGCTAAGAAAGATTATAAACCCTAGACCGCAAAATACGGTCCAGAAAACAGCTATAAGAAAACCAGTAGACCTCCTACCAGTTAATATCTACTATATTAGTGCCGTAGGATTCTACCAAAACTTAGTTCAGCCTAATACTATTACCTTTATAACAAGCTTATACGAAATTAATTAAATAATTAAGGAAAAGGGAAACAAGCTTAGTGGATAAGAAAGCGAGCTTATAAATAAGGAACTAGTAGAACAAAAGCTACCCTATTAACACCAGAAATTTAAGGATATATTCTCTAAAGCAGCGTCCGATATACTTCTACCTCACCAACTATATAACTATAAGATTAAGATTAAGCAGGGTAAAGAAAACACCCTTAACTTTAGCCCCCTCTATAAGTAGTCTATTACCAAATTATAGGCTATAAAGCAGTATCTTATCAATAACTTAAATAAGGGCTTTATTAAGCCTAGCCAAGCCCCTTTTACCTCGCCTATTCTCTTTATTAAAAAGCCAAATAGAGGACTCCGCTTCTACATTAACTACTATAAGCTAAACAATATAACCCGCAAGGATCGCTATCCGCTACCCCTACTTAATAAGACTTTAGCCCAAATAAGTAGAGCTAAGGTCTTTACAAAGCTTAATATCCGCTAGGCCTTTTACCAAATTAGGATAAACCCCAGGTCTAAAGATCTTACTATATTTTAAACCCATTACGGAACGTATAAATATAAAGTACTTCCTTTTAGACTAACTAACGGACTAGCTACGTACCAGCGGTATATAAATAATATACTCTTTAACTACCTTAACAATTTCTATACGGCCTATTTAGATAATATTATAATCTACTCTAAGAATAAGCTAGAATATAAGGAGTATATCTACAAAGTCCTATAACGGCTCCATAAGGCTGGCCTCTAGGTCAACATTAAGAAGTTAGAGTTTAGTATTAAGCGTATAAAGTACCTAGGTTTTATTATTAGTACAAACGGAATTAAAACCAACCTAGAGAAAACGGCCGTAATTAACTAGTGGGCACCCCTACGGACCGTAAAGGGGGTATAATTCTTTTTAGGGTTTTATAACTTCTACTAACACTTTATTAAGAACTATAGCAGGATCGCCCGGCCTCTTAACCGTCTTACTAGAAAAGACTAACCCTTCTACTTTAACGCCATATATAGGTAGGCCTTTAATGAGCTTAAGAAACGGCTAGTATTAGCTTCTCTACTTGCCTATTTTAACCTAAAACGGCCCTTAATACTAGAAACTAATACCTTAGACGGCGCAATAGCTAGTGTTTTTTCCTAGAAGTAACTAGATAGAGAGTAGCACCCTATTACATACTATTTAAAGATTATAATAGATACCGAGTTAAATTACCACATCCATGATAAAGAAATGCTGGCTATTATCTCTAGCTTTTAGCACTGGCGTGTACAGCTAAAGGGGACCCCTAAGCTAATTAAGGTAGTTTTAGATTATAAGGCCCTAGAATACTTTATAATAACTAAGGCCCTTACAGCCCGGTAGGTATATTAGGCGGATACCCTATCTTAGTTTAACTTCTTAATTATATATAGACCAGGCGCTATAAACCGTGCGGACGTTCTTATAAGGCGTAAGTAAGACCTAGATAACTAGACGGCTATAAAGATCTTACTACAGACCTAGATACTACTATAATTAGAATACCTTAACCCCCGGATATAGGCAGAACTAAGTACGGACTCCTTAGGCGCCGAGATATGTCCTGTTAACTCCTCTAAACTTAACCTTATTAATGAACTACTATAGGCCAACCAAATAACCCCCTCTCTACAGGAATACCGTAAAAAGGTAAAGAACGTTGCCAGCCTATAGTCCCTCAAAAACGGACTACTTAAGCACTAGGAACGGCTAGTAATAGCTAAGGAACAGAACTTATGGACCTGGCTTATTGCCGAAGCTTATACCCAGGTCTCTACGGCCTACCCTAAAAAAAATAAGACCTATAAAATTATTGGTAACCGCTACTACTGGCCCGGAATAATTATAGATATTAACCGTTATATACGGAACTGCGACAGCTGCCATAGATCTATAATTCCATAAGATAAGACCCTAGGACTATTAAAACCTCTCCCAATACCCGACCGCCCCTAGCAGTATATTTCTATAGACTTCTATAAGCTACTAATAGACCGCGACGGATATAATATGGTTATAATTCTAGTTAACCGCTTTAGTAAGCGCCCGTTCTTAATTCCCTATTATAAGAATATTAATGCTAAGGAGGCGGCCTAACTATATATCCACTACGTCTACCACATTTACGGACTACTAGATACTATTATATCTAATCACGGCCCGTAATTTATATTGGCCTTTTGGAACGAGTTTACCTAGATCCTAGGTATTAGGCTAAAGCTCTCTATAGTATACTACCCCTAGATAGACGGCCAGACGGAGATTATAAATTAATATTTAGATCAGAGACTCCGGCCTTTTGTTAACTACTTTTAGGACAACTAGGGCGAACTACTACCCCTAATAAACTACGCCCAGG
Source organism: Cenococcum geophilum 1.58 (assembly GCF_001692895.1). NCBI lineage: Eukaryota > Fungi > Ascomycota > Dothideomycetes > Gloniales > Gloniaceae > Cenococcum > Cenococcum geophilum. The sequence goes on from NW_027137561.1 coordinate 2,089,363, forward strand.
CGACCCTACCCTATAACTCTATGGGATTTACACCTATCTAACTAGAAATGGGGTATTTACCCTAAATAAGCTTTGACTGGGATAGACTAGAAGGACTACAGACCGTATGCGAGAAACTGTCTTATAAGGAAGCCTAGTAGTACGCCAAGCGCTTAGAGAAAGCCTGGACGGTAGCCTGTATAAATCTAGAAAAGGCCTAAAAATTAATGGAATAGCAGGTAAATAAGCATAGGCGTGAACCTGACTTTACCGTAGGTAATATAGTCTAGGTTATGACAAAGAACTAGAAGACGGAACGGCCTAGCTATAAGCTAGACTATTAGATAGCGGGACCGTATGAGGTCCTTAAGAAGATAGGTAACTTATATAAAGTAAAGCTCCCGGATTCGATTAAGGTTTACCCCGTTTTCTCGCCGGATAAGCTATAAAAAGCTATAAACAACCTATTGCCTAGACAAAAGAACAAACCTCCCCTACCAATTTAAGTTAATGGCGACAATGAATGGGAAATTAAAGAAGTACTGGCCTATAAACTAGTAAGGAAAACGCTAAAGTACCGCGTTAGTTAGAAAGGCTATAACCCAGATCCTACCTGGTACCCTGCATGGAACTTTATTGGTAGTCCCTATAAGCTTTAAGAATTCTATAACCGCTACCCTAATAAACTAGGACCCCTAAAGTACCTAGACGAGTAAATAGAGTGCTAGTATAGTGAAGACGATAAGCTACCGGAAGAATATAAAGATAAGAACGCCCTATAAGTATAATATGGACTACAAAGCCTAAGGGCAGGCTTTTGCGGAGGGGGGGGGGTAATGTTACGGCACTGGCAGAACTTGGTAGAACTTCGCGGTCACGTGACTAGAAGACCGTATAAAAAGAACCCTACTTCGACCAGCGCTGCTCTTCTTCTCCTTTCCTTTCTCTAGCTTTAGATCCTCGTTTATAGACTACCAATCGTATAGGCTTGCGCGTCCCTCTTGCCGTGCTCGTGCCTCGATTGACTGAGTCGCTAACAATTATAAAAAATAGTTAACCAGTTAATAGAGAATAATGCGGCACTTAAATAAAGAATTAATAGAATAGGCGTAGCAAAGGTTAAGTTACTATTAATTAAAAGATTCTTAAGAAAGAGATTAAAGCTTAAAGGATTCCTTATATAAATGCACTTTAAGGTTACGTAAGAGGGAGTAAAGCTAGCGACACCTATAGATTAAATGGCGTATATAGGGTTATTCTTAATAGGAAGAGCACTTAAATAGTTTAAGCCTTACCTTATAGAAATACAGGCAAACGGAATAATAACTATAAACTAAGAGGTACGGTTTATATTTTTAAGCTAGAATGGATTTATAGAGCGACTTATATAAATATTTAGAGACCTAGAGTGTGAGGGGATCTTGTAGATAGGGGGCTATAAGGACACGATTGGAACAAGATAGATTGGTAAGAAAGACGAATCCTTAAGGAGGTAAGGCCTTTAGGATTGTGGAGACTATATACTACGGGTATATGCCTCCGGCACGTGACCGGCGACCATTTAAGGGGCGTCTAGGGGTTGTCCTAAGGGTAACCTAAGGTGTCCGCAATAATATCCCTTATATTNCCCCCCCCCTTCTTACGGTTGGCCCCTAATTGCTATTACCTTACGGTAGGGAGATTATAAGGGCTCGTCCCGGAAGAGGTTCGGAGAGATATTGGAGAGGTATTAGTATGCCGCTGTATATTATTTATCTATCTAACCTCTACTTTAAACTTCTGAAAAACCTTAATAAGGGAAAAACGTGACTGGAGAAAAGACGTAAGGATTGCTAGGAGACCTATTGGAAGTTTACTGGAAGTATGCTGGTAACTACCTAGGCTAATATAGGGATTTTTATGCAACTCTGCTTCTAAGCCTTTATGCTAGTCTATAATTAATCACGAGTGTTATAGGTAATTTGGTGTTCTAATATAGTTCTATAGAACCTTTTAGTATGGGATTTAATGTATAGAGCCTTGGCTTGCTGTTGTCTTTAACTGCTAAAATATAGTCTATAATTCTTTCTTATAATCCTTTTCTTATAATCCTCTGCGTTACTAACGTATTGCTTTTACATTTGCCCTTAGGCTATTAGATACGGTTGAGGTATTAATTAGTTAGTTAAAGAGACTTGTTTCTTAAGATTTAGTGTATATAGTTTTAAATCTAGTGGTTTTATGCCGTATATTTGGCGTAGCTCTACTACCTAGTAAATAGGGACATTTTGTAATAGCAATTGTAGCTATTATGCGATTGTTAAGAATGTCTATGACGTTATTCTTTAATACTATAGTATCGTTTTAGGTTTAATTTAACCTATATGCGTTTTTGATTTGACGTCTTAATTGCCTTCCCCTGGCCGCGTAGTTAGTTTTTGTAAGGAAGTAATAGTTAAATAACTTATATGCGTGTTTTCTTCCTTTTAAATAGCGCTATTGTAACGGAGTTATATCGGCAAGGTTGCGGCTATTTACTAGAAGGGTATTAGATGGTAAAGTATAAGGATACCTTTGCTTATTAAGTAGCTCCTTTTCCTTAATACCTTACTTTCCTATTATTAACCTTCGTCCAATTTTAGACGTATCTTTAATATATTATTAAGATTTTCTTCTTTTCTATTAATAATTTAATATACCTCTTTGTTCTCCTACTAACTGCTCTTCTAAGTAGATTCTATAGTGTATTCTAGCCCTACCTTTATATATAGAACCCTAACCTCCGCTGACTTATAACTGGTGCTGGTCCTGCCTAAATGATTTTGCTTACATGTTTTTGAAAGACTAGAAATCTAATAATAGGATTCTGAAGGCTTGTAATAAGACGCACTGCGTTAGATCTAATACCTTTAGTCCTTATGATTGATGCATACGTATTAAGAGCGGCAGTTGCGTTAAGATGAGCTTTTTTATTCTTAATAGATTTCTATTACTGACTTTAAGCTTTAATAGCCTAGGCCTAAGTGGCGACGTTCCTTTAATGTCCTTAACTACTATATCGCCTAGGCTCTCTCTTATTCTAGCGCAAATGCTAAATAACTTGGCTGAATTTGAGACTATGCTATGGCTATCTATACTGCCTATAATTTCTAGTAAGCTAGCTAGTAACGCCTAATGCAAGAGTAAGGTTGGTATACTAAGGATAGGGTAAGAGATGGGGGTGATGAGAAAAAGGTTGCTGTCTACTATAGGAAGGAGTTCGCGTATGCGTGTTAAGTTTTGAAAGAGTATAATATGATGTGTTATTAGGTAGGTTACCCTTTGGATACCTGCCGGATAGGTAACTGATAGTTGCCGTAGTAAGGTCTTGGTGGTTTTAAACTGTGCTAGCCAGCTAACGTCTCTGTTTATTCTAGGCTTAAGCGTATCTTTATTGACTATAAGCTTACGCCGTAAGAGCTTTATTAGTATTGGTTTGGACCTAATATTGGTGTTAAGCGTTTAAGAGTCTCTGCTCTAGCTATACCTTATTGTCCTACCCCTGTTTTTATGCCTACTCGTATACCTACTAAGGCATCTGGATCCTATTCTCGTTAGCTATTACTTGGTGGCCTAAAGGATACTAATCCTACTCCTAATAATGAGGCGTAGTGGCTTTTTAGATTGGGCATTTGTGGTTTAGACTTTTAGGATTCGTTTTTGTATATAGTAGCAATTAAGGACCTTAATTAGGTGCTTAGGAAGGCCTTATAAGGCTTTTAGAAAGGGCTTAGAAGCCTTAAGAACAATGTTCTTGGTATAGATTAATAAATGGGAATGCAATTCTAGTAAAATGCCCTATTAACTCTATGCTATGTATATAAAAAGGCTGAGGACCCGTCCTGCCTTGGGCCGTAGCCCTATCCCTATAGTTTCCGGAGCCTATCTATTTCATATCCGATTTGACCTATTTACTCTTTTTATAAGCTTTCTTTATAGGTCGCGATGACACTATAGTATTAGAGCGCTTTTTATGACTTGTAGATTATGGACCTTGGTTCTAATATTCTTTTAGAATATCTTTGTAATAATTAAGGTGATCCTCTGGTTCCTATATAGAGTCCTTAACGGGCTAGCCTAGCTATTTAACTTTAAATTGAAGCTTGTTCTTAATAGACTTATAGTATAATATAGCTTTAACCTTATACCGCTCGCCTACTACTTTAGGGTGTTTAATTGGACCTAGATAGAAGTTCTTTTTTGGTGGTGGTCTATACCATAGCTCTAGTAGGTTTATGTAAAACACTGGATGTATATAGGCTATAGATAGGGGTAGCTAGAGACAATAGGCTAGCTTGCTAATTTGTTCCTTAACTTAGAAGGGACCTAGGTATCTTATATTAAGCTTCTTTAATAGTTAACGGGTTTTAATATTTGTTGAACGTAATAGAACCTTATTACCTACTCCAAAATGCTTGTTCTGGTGCTTACGGTTGTACTAAAGTCTCTACTACTCTTGGGTATCTTATAGGCTCTGCTTTGTATACTTTTATTACTCCTCCTATTCCTAGAGGTATCCTTATACTCTCTGGTAAATATCCTTAAACTTCCCGGTAGGATCCCATAACTAATTATGCGGCCTTAGCTAGTAATTGTTAGGTATACTATTAAACCCAAATAGTTAAACGCTATAGGTAATCTGGATTAGTATATACTTATATAATATATATTGCTTTAAATTATAAGCGTACTCCGCGTATAAAAGTAGCTCGCACTAGTTATCTTACTAGTAGTTTAAATACATCCGTAAGTAAGACTCCAGTTCCTAGTTCTGGCGTTTTGTTTGCCCATCTATTTATAGGTAGAAAGCCGTACTATACTAGTGGTCTATCTTTAAATAGAAGTATAGATCCGACTAGTACTAACTTATAAAGACGCTGCCCCTATTAGTAATAATAGAGTGTAGCTAATTTACTTTAAGAAAGTATTTCTCCTTAATTAGGTTAGTAAGCTCTTATATGTTAATTATTTTATTAACAGGAAGGTATTAGACGTACTTTAAAAACCTATTAATAAGTATAAGGACCGAATTGTATATTCATCCTTAGCCATCTTTAGATGGCAGAAGATCTGTAATAAAGTCTATGGCGTAATATTACTATAGCTTACTAGCAGGGGGAACTAATTTAAGTAGATCCTATGGCTTATGCCTGTGGATCTTATATACTTAACACTTCTTATAATAGCTAATATACTCCTTTGCTTCCTAATTAAGCCTTAGCTAATAGTATTTACGCTAAAGTAATTTCACTGTTTTTGCTTGACTATAGTGGCCGCCTAGAGGATTATTATGATTTTTTATAAAAATCTTCTGTTGTAGATTTACTTCTTATAGCACCTAAACCTTATTACTTCTATGCAGTAGGCCTATCGGGTCTAGTTTCTAATAATAGCGCCTAGTAGCTTCCTTTCTATCACGTTTCCGGTCTACTTCCGTATTGAGAATAGCATAGGAAGCGTCCCTCCGTTACACTTTATGGATGAGATCCGTTAACCCTTTGGATAGTTTTTAGGTGAAAGCTATTTTGTCCCGTACTGCTCTAAGTATAAAACTAGATGGTACTATAGATCTTATAACTCTTTAATACGCGTATGTTAGGAAGGCCGCTATAAGGTTAAAGTCCTTTAGTTATTATAGGGCTCTAAGTTCCAATTGCTCTATGGCTTCGCTATTTATTTAAGGGGATAGCTTAGTAATTAGAGATGGTGTATTACTAGGTTTTAAGAATGTATTGGGGATGTTCTGTCTAGGTATATTCGGACTCTTATTGGCAACGGACTGGGTACTAGCTAGAACGTTAATAGAAACCAATAGGGCTTATACCGCCTAAGATTTGGTATATAGAGCTGTGGGTACTTAAGCATCCTATACCTAGAGCTTATTCTGTAATGTAGGGAGTAAGATATCTATTATCTATTTTCCTTCTCCCGTTTTAAAGCCTTTAGTATAGTCTAGCCGTCGTAACAGTCTATTAGCAGGGTTGTTTTTCCCTAGCTTATATTTAATCTTAAAATTAAATCGCGCGAGCTCCTCTACCTATCTAGCTTATTGAGGTATAAGCTCCTTTGTAGTTATAAAGTAGCGTAGATTATAGTGATTTAAGAGTATATAAGTAGTATAGCTCGCGTGCTTAAGGTAGTGTCGCTACTATTTAAAGCAGTTAACTATAGCTAGTAGTTCCTTATCGTGGGTATAATACCTAACTTTAGGTCCCTAGAATTTTCTATTATAAAATGCTATTGGTCTCTAATAGAGCTAGGTAGCGTTTAGATGCCTGTCGGGTTATAATAGGATACTAGCAAGGGTAAAATTCGATATATTAGTGATTATTATTAATAGCTGATCTGGGTTAAAATGCCGCAGCAATAGAGCTTCTGTAAACTTTACGCGAAGTTCCTAAAAGGCCTCCTAAATCTTTCCGGGCCATAACTATAGCTTATACCATTTAGTTGGTCCCTTTTTAGTTTTCTTCCTTACTGCCTTTAAGCTTTTTGCTTTTTGGGTCGGGTCTTAAAAAGCTTTTGTAATATAGTTAGATAGGTATCGGATAACGTCTAAGTAGTTATAGATAAAGCGCCTATAGAAATTGGTAAAGCCTAGGAATACTTAAACATCCTAGTAGCTCTCTAGCTCTGGCTACTTCTAGATTATCTGCACCCGTATTAGGTCTATAACTACACTTATAGGCGTTATAATATAACCTAGGAACTTAACCTGCTTAGTATTAAAGATATACTTTAATGCCTTAGCGTAGAGGCCCTAATTATCTAAACGTTCTAGCACTTCGCGGACATATTGTTCGTGTTAATCCTTGTCTTCCGAGTAGATTAAGATGTTATCTAAATAGATAACGCATATATGGTTGACTAGTCCCCCTAAGGCTCTATAAATGTATAATTGAAATATCGTAGGTGTATTAGCTAGCCCGAAAGGCATTACTAGATACTTAAAGTAGCCGTATTAGGTCTTAAAAGCGGTCTTTTATTTATCCCCTTCTTTAATACGGAGCCTATAGTAGGCGTCTTATAAATCTAGCTTTGTGAAGATCTTCGCCCTAAATAGTTAATCTAGTATTTCACTAACTAGTGGTAGTAGGTAACAGTTCTTAATTATAATCTTATTAAGACCGCGATAGTCTATATATAGCCTTATAGTTCTATCTGGTTTTGGGATAAAGAGGATTAGTGCGCCTAACGGTGACTTACTAAGCTAGATCTACCCCTTTTCTAGTAACCTATTAAGATACTCCCGTAGGATCTTAAGCTCTTTACGCGAGAGGTTATAGATAGGAAGGTTCGGCGGTTATTTACCTTCTTCTAGATTAATTATATAATTATACTCTAAGTTCTATGGTAGGACTTTTACTCTCCTACCTAAAAATACCCTTAGTAAGTCCCTTAGGCCTACTGGGATATTTAATAAATTGGGGTTGCGTTTATCCTCCGCGTTATTGTTAGGTAGGTCCTAGAGCTCCCTTAAGATACTTACGGGCAGCGTTGTACGCTGTAGTAGTTATTTGTATATAGTTGCCACCGTATGTTAAACCGTTTTATGCGGTAGCTAGTAAAGGGTAGGGAACTCCTTAACGTAGCGTTTAAGGTGCCGTAGTATGCTCTCCGTATATTGCTTAAGCTAGAGTAATCCGTGGCGGTTAAAGTATCTTATAAGATCCTTAAGATTACTGCCTCCCTGTAATGTCTCTGTGACCTATCTAGTAGTTCCCTATAGGGTCTCCATTATAAAGGGGTTATTACCTATACTAGGCTCTATACCTATCTTACTACTAAATAAGGGTTAGATTTAATACTCCTTTAGGTGTAAAGCGTATACTATTTCGCCTAGGGCTATATTCTCTAGGATGTCCTTTAGGCTTATTAGTAATATACGCCCTTCTAAATCTTCATCGTTCTACTATTTAAAGGCTCTAGTTTTAAAGCGTATTTTAAAATCTGCTTCCGCTAGCTAAGGGTATTTAAGGATAAAGTTATAACTTACGAAGTTAGCCGCCCAGAAGGGTTGCGGGCCGACTACCTTAGTGTAGTTATGTATATTAGCCACTGACACTATAAGCTTATAGGCACTATATAGTTTAATCCAATACTTATCTAGGAAGCCTATAATAGGTTTCCGCCACCTTTATAATAGGATAAGTTTATACTCTTTTACTAAATTATATTATATAAGATTAATTTCGGCGCCGCTATTATATAGTGCTTAGAACTGTTATACCTTACCTATAGGGAGTATTATTTCTAGCTTAATAGTAATATAGAGAGTTTCTCCTTCTATATCTTGCCCTAGTTATAGTTAAGAGAGATCCATAACTAGGGCTTTTCTTTTTTTAGATCGTTAGTGCGGTTATTACCCTACTTATTTTTCTAATAGGATCTACCTCCGGAGTTTTCTCTTAACTTCTTAGAGTGTTCCTGTAAAGGTACCGGACAGGTGTCGGGTTAGCCCTAGGAGTCTTTCCTATTATTTAAGGTTCCTAACTTTAACCCTTCTAAAGTTCTCTTTAAGAACGGCTTCTTTAAAGGTTAGGTCTACCCTACGTTACTACTAGAGTGCCCGCGCTTTTAGTAACCCCCTAGCTTTCTGCCGGAAGAGGTCTGGTTCCTTACTATATCCTTAGCGTTTAAAACCGCTCGTTTAAAATCCGCATATACGGTAATCCGCAGTAGGGCTCCTACGCGCTTTATTTTATTATGAATTGCTAGCTTAATTCTAGCCCAGATAAATCCGATCTTCTCCTTCTTATAGATGCTACCGTCCTTGTTTTTAAAGGGCTTTGGATCTATCTATTAAGCACGAGTTTCTATAAAGTTTATAAACTGGCGGAAGTCTTAATAGTCCAGCTGCGTACCATTCCAGAATTATTCTATATTATTATATTGTATAATATACAGATCTTAGGTCCAACCCTTTAGGAAGGTCTGTAGCTGTGGCCATATTATAATTTGCTCTTTATTAAGTTAATTAAGCGCGATTTAGTTTAGTAATCGGTCTTTAATCTTGCTAATAATCCAGCGTGTACGCTCTTTAGTATTATCTCGTATTATTAGCATCTTAAAGAAGTTGTCTACCTCGCGAACCTAATTATCCAGCTATTAGGCGTTAGGTCTATAATAAAGTTCTAGACTATTAGAGGCCTTAGCTAGTCGGTTTATATCCTTTTTCCATTTATTGCGTAGGTGCCTCTCTAAGTCTTCTATACCTCCTTAGGTAGGTACTAAGTAGCCCCTGGGAAGCCCTTAGCCTTAACTAGGTTATAAAAGAATTTATCTAGCTTAGATTAGACCCTACTAGATCTAGATTTGCCCTTAGAGGGTTCTAATATATTTATTAATGGCTTTTTCCCGCATAGCTTTTAAGAGCCTTACAATAGCTTCCTAATATCCGTCTTAAAGGAGATTGGTATAGGGCTTTTAACCTTCCAAACTTAGGCCTAGGGAGGCTCCTACTATAGAGGTAGTGTTAGTACTAGTAGCTAGTGTAGGCTTCCTAACGGGGCTCGGGTCTTAAGTTAGTAATTGGCTTAGATTACCTAAAGGGGTAGGCCCGCTTGGCTCGTAAGTAGTCTATATACTACTACTATACCAATTATAGGCCGGTGGTCTTCCGGGAGGGTTCCGGTTGGTTCCCTGGTCGGACATATTAGTATATTCCTCTGGCATTTTTAGCTTAGGGGAAGATCTTGGAGTCGCCTCTAGCGCTTAATCTTCTAATTGGCCTAGGTGGGGCTAAAGGGGTTCCGGCTGCTTTCTAGTAGTATTACGATTGTTATAGAGGGTGTCTATATTTTCCTTAGCGTTGCTAGTAACCATAGGTGTGCGAGAGTCTTTAAGCTCCTGGAGCATCTAGGTATTAGGGCTTATTTAGCCGTCTTGCCTAGAGGGTTGTATTATTGCAATCTCTTGCTATTGGAGGGACCTTCCTGCCTTTGCGCGACGGCTTTCTATAAGGTATCTATGGAGTTTCCATTTAAGTCGTCGCGAGATTTTAAGAGAGGATGGTGGTTATAAACAAATAATCTGGTCCTTAAAGCCGACTACCCTTCTAAAAAAGAGTAGGAAGGATTCGAATGTAAGGGGATCTTGTAGACAGGGGGCTATAAGGACACGATTGGAATAAGATAAATTAGTGAGAGAGACAAATCCTTAAGGAGGTAAGGCCTCTGGGATCGTGGAGACTATATACTACGGGCACGTGCCTCCGGCACGTGACCGGCGACCATCTAAGGGGCGTCCGGGGGTTGTCCTAAGAGCAACCCAAGGTGTCCGTAATAATATCCCTTACATAGAGGCAGTAACTACGGCAGAAAGAAAACTCTAAGATATTACGCAGTAAACCTTAGCAATTAAGTATATAACGTAGTTTTAAACATTAGTAATATAAGTTAAGTGAAATAATAAGGCGCTTATGGCACAGTATAAGCAAGGACTTAAGGCTAAAGTCTAGGATATAATTATTCTAATAGAAGATGCGGATACCCTAAGGGATTTAATAGATTAAGTAATAAAGATTAATAATAGGATCTACTAAAGGGAACAGACTAAGAGAGGTTAGGATAGAGTTCTATAGTTATATAAGACGTAAAGTACGCAACAACTAAAGCTAAGTTAAAAACTATAGTATGGCGTAAAGCTAATAGACCTAAGCGGTACTAAAGAAGCCTATAAAAGATAGAGTAAGAAGCTATAGAAATCTAGAGGTTAAGGATCTAGTAATTATAAGACTAAGAAGCATAGGCTAAACTAAGAATCTTAGTAGTAGAAGACGTTTAGGCGGACTCTATAGCAAAATTAATGGTTTAGAGACGGAGCTTATATAAATTATAGAAAATAGGGTTACTTCGCGAGGGATTATAAAGATGGTTAGAGTTACTATGCAATAAAGGGAACTAGACTAATAGTAGAAGATATATACGTATAGAGGGATAATAGTATACTGCAAGGAACAAAAGAGTATTTAATTAGAAGTTTTGCGTTTTATTATAACAACACATACCAAATTTATAAAGACGCTAAATATAGCGTAAGCTATTAGCTATAAGAGCTAGAGTTAAGAGGACTTAAAGGAACTATGGAGTTAGATAAAGAATAGGATTAACTCTATAAGCTAGATTAGGATGTTATAATAATATACGGATAATGATTAGCAACAATAATAATGGAGTTAGAGTACTTATTAATTAATAGCGATAAGGACGGTAAAGGAACTAACTAGGGGTATCTAAACCTTAATAATGTAATAGAAGTAGAGACTAAGACTGCTATAAAGTAAGGTTTAGTAACGGGTATTATAACACTATTAGATACGGCATCCATTGCTTTATAAGACGGAAGGAGTAATATCTAAAGACGATTAAGCAAGCAGATGACTGCTAGTGCTAGCTTACCACTTAATAAAGGCAAAAGGCTAAAGGCTTAAGATTCTTAAGATAAGATAAGAGAGATCTAAGATTCTAAAAATAGGATAAGGATAGCTTAAGGACCCATAACGGATAAAAACCGATGGAGTAGAGTAGTAGCTTAGTTTAAAGATATACAAATAAGCTCGGGATAAGAGTTCCTAACGGCATAAGATTCTTAAGATGAGATAAGTAAGATTTAAGACTCTTAAGACGAAATAAGAATACCACGGACGCCTAGTTGGACTAAGGTGGGAGCTAAGCTTAAGATAGAAGCGAGCTTAGGATTAAAGAATCTAAGGGACTAAGAATTTGGAGTATAAATTAGGACACCTATAAGTAAGAGATAAGGAGCTTCTTTATAGATTAGAGAATCTGTAATATAAACAGCAATTAGATTAGGAGACAAATATATAGACCTAGAAGACCTACTAGGGGAATATAGTGTTCGGCCTAAAGATTAAAAGTTTAATACTAAGATTAAGAAGCAAGAAGACTTTAAGGATCTACTTATAAGACGCGAAAAAAAAGAAACTATAGAGGAATTTAGAGTAAGAATTACCTTATAGTAAGAATAGAAACTAGATAAGAGATCTAGTATATTGGGACGTATAAGGGATAGAGCGCTAGTATAAAGGATTACTAATAGACCTAGAATAGGCACACTAAGAGCTAAGTGGCTTATTAAACTAGAGTAAGAAGAGGATCTAGGGATTCCTACTAGGTTTAAGGAACGACATACTAAAGGCTATTATAATGCAGTAATAAAGAGATATTTCCTTACGGACGAGCCGTATATACTTAAGCAGCTGTACTAAAAGTAGTATAGGCAGCGACACAATAATAAGTGGGAAGATTTCTATATGTGGTTAGACGAAAAAGTTGTTTAAGACCACCCAATTATAGAGAAGGCTATAACTTATATTAAGGGGGCCTTAATTATAATATTAAAGGATTTAGAGGAGTAATTAGAGGACTAGAGAAGCGAAAGGTAAATCTTAGTACCTGTAAATAAAGTTATAACGCTTAGATTAACACAAGAAAGGTTTAAACTTAAGGACGAGGATAAGCTGAGAGTTAACCTAAGATATTAAGTATATTACACACTATTGTAGATAGTATGCGTGGATAATATGTGTAATATGCATAGAGCACTAAAGGATAAAAATTAGAAGTATCTAATAAGGATATATTAGATAACAGACGAGGCAAAATATTAAAACGCTAAGTATATGCATAGTTAGTACCTAGTAGAAGTTTAAGAATAAGGGGACTTAATACTTTAACCAGGAAGATTCCTTATAGAAGAATACCTAAATAGATAATAATAGTGGGAATATCTAGAGAATACCTATCTATAGCATATTAAAGATAAAAAGCGAACTAAGTATTAGCCTAAGTTAGACTAAGTATAAACAGGATCTAGCAGCTAATAGTTAGGAAAAGTAGAGGCCTATAGGACTAGAGGGAGCCAGTAGTAGAGCCTTAGACCCTTAAAGGAATTTAAGGACGATACCTAAATTTATAAATTAAATGGCAAGATTAACAGTTTAAGGTATTAATAGATAGTAGAGTAATAAGGAACCATATCTTACTAATAATAGTTAAAAGAATGGGGTTACTACATAGACAGAAGGAACGTTTTTACCTATTAGTAACAATTTTAGGAGATCTAATAGTCTATAGAGGAGGTATTATTAATCTTAAAACAGGACCTATTTAGTTAACTATCAAGGGAAGATAAATTAAGATGTCTTTTAATATATTACTATTAGGAAATAATAAGGCAGTATTAGGAATGCTTTAGTTACAGGAATATAATCTAAAGATTAATTAGATTATAGGACAGGTTAATATTAGGGATACTTAACGCTATAAGATGCGACAATAAGCCAAGTTAGTATAGTACTAAGTAGGAGCGACCTACAAAGAAATAAAAAAAGGGCTAAGCTATATACTAAAGAGATACCATAAGTATAGCAAGAAATTATAGTTACCTAAGAGTGAAAAGCTGTTAGAGTATATAGTATAGAACTATAAAATAGAATTAGAACTAGAAATAAGTCTAAGGTTTTTTCCAATCTACAAGCTTACCGAAGAAGAAGGTAAAGTATTAAAAGAGTTTATTTAAGAAAACTTATAAAAGGGATATATTAGACTATTATAGTTATTAGCGGGTTATCCAGTACTATTCGTATTAAAGAAAAATAGCAAACTAAGACTGTGTATTAACTATAGATAGTTAAATAGTATTATGAGAAAGAATAGGTATCCTTTACCCTTAATTAGCAAAATCTAAGATAGGATAGGTAATGCGTAAATCTTTACGAAGATAGATCTAAGATGGGCGTACTATTAGATTAGAATTAAGGAAGGCAATAAATAGAAAGCAGCCTTTAGGTTAAAAAAAGGACTATATAAACTATTAGTTATATAATTTAGGCTTATAAACGCACTAGCAACGTTTTAGAAGCGTATTAATAATATATTAGGAGAACACTTAGATGAATTTGTTATAGTATATCTTAACGATATTATTATCTACTTAATAACTAAGAAAGAATATAGAGAATACGTTAAATGGGTTTTAAAGAGACTATAGGAAGAATAGATACTAGTAGTAATTAAGAAATACAAGTTCTTTACTAGGAAGACCAATTTTATAGAATTTATTATTAAACTAGGCCAACTTAGCATAGATCTAAAAAAGATTAAGGCTATAGTGAATTGGTAGGAACTAGAGAACGTTACGCAATTAAGATTATTCCTAGGGTTTTATAATTACTATAGAAGGTTTATAGCGCAGTAGTTAAAGGATATTAAGCCATTTATATAATTAATAAAGAAAGAAAAACTATAGGTATGGGGAAAAGAGCAATAAGAGCTATTTAAGGAAGTTAAGAGGTTATTTACCTAGGAGCTAGTTCTTAAGATCTATTAACTAGGACTAAAGATGGTTGTAAAGATAGATACATTAAACTTTATACTAGGGGTATACTTTATATAAAAGTATCTAGACAGATAACACCCAGTAATATACTATAGTTGGAAGATAACACTACTAGAGTTAAACTATAACATTTATAATAAGGAGTTATTAGGTATAATTATAGCACTAAGGGAATAGAGAGCATTCTTATAAGGTATAAAGAAACTATTTATAGTTAAAACGGATTATAAGAACCTAATAGGATTCCTAATAATAAAGGAACTTAACTAAAGATAGGTTAGATGGGTAGAGATACTTATAGAATACTATTTTAAGATTTAGTATACTAAGGGTATAGATAACACGCGAGCTAATGCGTTAAGTTAAAAGGCTAAACTATAAAATAATAATAAGCTATTAGGGGCTTTACTATAAAAAGATATAGATAGACTAATTAGGTACAATTATCCAAAGATTATAGCAACTTAAGAAAATAAGTTAGAAAAGGTCTACGAGATACTAAAAAGCTTTTGGGTATAAAGAATTTTAAAAGTATAGCTAGAAGATCTATAGTCGGATATATACGAAAACTAAGAAGCGAAGTATATCTTAAGAAGTATAATAGAGTAGTTCATGGAGGACTTCTATAAGGGACTAACTTAAGGACACAACGGAGCTATAAGCTTAGTATTAAGACTTTAGAAGGAGTATATTATTAATAGAATCTGGAACCTAGTATAAAAGGTTATAAGAGAATATTTAAATTACTAGAGAAATAAACTAATAAGGCATAAGCCATATAGAGGGCTATAACCTATTAAAATACTAGAGAGACTATAGGAGGTTATATTATAGGACTTTATTATTAAGTTACCGAAATTAAGAGATCCTATTACCGGACAAGATTATAACGCGATTTTAGTAATAGTAGATAAGCTTATAAAGTAGGGATACTTTATAGCATATACGGAAGAAATATTAGCAGAAGATGTCGCTAGAATTTATATTAAGGAAGTATTTATAAGATATAGAGTACTAAGTAAGATTATATCGGATAGAGATTTAAGATTTATAGTAGTATTTTAGGAGGTATTCTTAGCGGAATAAGGAGTTTAAGTAGTAACTTCCACCGTATATTATCCGCAGACAGACAGTTAAACGGAAAGGTTAAATTAGACACTAGAGTAGTATCTAAGGTATTATATTAACCACGCATAGAATAATTGGGTATCGCTATTACTAGTTATATAGTTTATATATAATGCAACACCACAAGAAGAAATGGGTACGTTACTATTTAAGGCGAATTACGAATATAAGCTAAGAATATTATTATCGCTATATTAAGTAAAGAAAATAAGTAGCAGAGCTAAGTAAAGAATAGAGACTTTAATAAATCTTTATAAGAACCTTACGGAAACAGCTAAGGCAGTATAGCAGAGAATAAAAAAATACTATAATGCTAAGAGATCTAAGGGACTAGATCTTAAGGAGGGAGATAAAGTATGGCTACTACACAAAATTTTTAAGAGTTAACGACTAAGTAAGAAGTTAGACTATGTTAGACTAGAACCTTTTAAAATTATATAAAGGATTTCACCAGTTATGTTTAAGTTAAACCTACTAGCTAAAATAAAGATCTACCCTATATAGCATATTATAATGCTAGAGCTAGTATATAAAAATGTTAAGCCACTAGTTTATAAAGCAGATATATATAGAGGGCAAGAAGAAGATAAATAGCAAGTTTTAAAAATCGTTAGTTATAAGGACGTTAACAATAAAACATAGTATAAGGTTAAGTAGATAGGCTATAATAAGACTACCTAAAAACCACTAGAAAATTTAAAGAATGCTATAGGAAAGGTATAGGAGTATTAGAAGAGAATAGGTTAGGTAATATTAATAAGGAAGGATCGCTAAAGAATAAGTTACCTAAGGGGGACCTAGGAAGAGCGACTGCTAAACTACTTAGAGTAGTTCCCTTTATAGGAAAAGAGTTAGTTCTCTTGTTACTAAGTTCCTAAAGACCTTATTTTATAAGTTTCTACTCCTTAGAACGAACCTTCTTACGCACTTTCTTAAGATAAATTAACTAAGTAGACGCAGCAAGACGAGACTTAAGGGCCCGTTGTTAAGCATCGGCGGCCTCTTTCTTAGCGTCCCGGGAATAACAAAGTTCTACTAGCGCAACTAAGAGCTTATTATTAAGCTTTGTAGTAGCAGATTAAACATAAAACCCTATAACAGATTACTTAGGGAACTTAAAGACTATTAAGAGTTATAGGGCGTGTATATTTAGCGTTAGAAATAGAGCGAATATTATAAGATAATTAAATATTTGCTTTAGTGCACTCTAAATAAGAGGATGGTTGCTAAGATAAAGGACTCGCCAGCGTAATATAAACTAACCCCTCTTTCACATAATAAGAACAAGGAGACGGCATTATTTCACCTAGCGATAGTATAGAGGCAACTGTACGCGCACGATAAAGGGTTAAAGAAGAAGAAATTGCTTTAGGCATTATAAGTAATAATATTAACTAAATTAATTAGATAGATATCTCACTTCTAATAAACAACTTAGAGATACTAGAAATCTTTAAGGATAAAGATAAAGAGGAGGGAGATAGTATTACGGACGCTTTAAGTACAATATTATAACTACTTGGAGAGAAGTTGGAAAAAGCTAGTTAGTTAATAAAAGCACGGTCTAAGATAGATCTAGTAGAGCTATGTGACGAGGAATAGTAACTAAGGTCACATAATATGATCTATATAATCTATAGGATCTGTGTAATCTATAATAGAGTAGATAGAGCGCACGTACATTATATATAAGAAGGATTTTGTGGGGGTACGGTTGTGTATTTAAGGACCCTTAGTCCCTACCTAGATAGTTCCTTCCTTATAGTAATTCTCAGAATATAATTAAAGTTAATCTGTTAGGCAACTACTCTACTAGTTGTTATTACGTTGTTAACTACTATCTTTGTATTTCCTATACACCTAGCCCATTGACAGAACCTACCGTAGTACTTGCTACAAGGTTCCGTTACAGTACGGTTGTGTATTTAAGGACCCTTAATCCCTACCTAGATAGTTCCTTTCTTATAGTAATTCTTAGAATATAATTAGAGTTAATCTATTAGGCAACTACTCCACTAGTTATTATTACGTTATTAACTTATCTATACCTATATACCGAGCCTATTAACAGGACCTATTATAGTACTTACTATAAGGTTCTATTACATAATTACTACTAGGTTATAGTCTAATAAGTTAAATAACATACTACTAAAAGCAGCCACCATAACGCTATTAACGGCAGCAACTACTTTAAGGTCGGGCGATACTAGTATAGCAGATACTAACTCGCAACAACCTGTAACGGTTGGACAACTATAAGAGATAGTTAACTAGTTAATAAAGAATAATGCGACGCTTAAATAAAGGATTAATAGGATAGGGGTAGTAAAGATTAAGTTACCTTTAATTAAGAGATTTTTAGGAAAGAGGTTAAAGCTTAAGGGATTTCTTATATAAATACACTTTAAGGTTACGTAAGAAGGAGTAAAACTACTAATATCTATAGATTGAATAGCTTATACAGGACTATTCCTATTAGGAAGAGCACTTAAATAGTTTAAGCCTTACCTTATAGAAATACAGGCAAATAAAATAACAACCACTAATTAAGAGGTGCGGTTTATATTTTTAAGTTAGGAAGAGTTTATAGAGCGACTTATATAAATATTTGGAGATCTAGAAGCAGTCACTATGGCGGGAAGAAAACTCCAAGATATTACGCAATAAACTTTAGTAATTAAGTACATAATATAGTTCCAAACGTTAACTATATAAGTTAAGTAGAATAATAAGGCGCTTATAGCATAGTACAAATAGGGACTTAAGGCTAAAGTTTAGGACGTAATTATTCTAATAGAAGATATGGACACCCTAAGGGATTTAATAGATTAAGTAATTAAGATTAATAATTGGATCTACTAAAGGGAACAGGCTAAGAAAGGTTAAGATAGAGTTCTATAGTTGTATAAGGCGTAGAGCACGTAATAACAAAAGCTAAGTTAAAAACTATAGTATGGCGCAGAGCTAATAGACCTAAGTAGTACTAAAGAAACCTATAAGAGATAGAGTAAGAGACTATAAAAACCTAGAGGTTAAGGATTTAATAATTATAAAACTAAGAAGCAGAGGCTAAACCAGGGATCTTAATAGCAGAAGACGTTTAGGCGGACTCTATAGTAAAGTTAATGGTTTAGAGACGGAGCTTATATAAATTGCGGGAAATAAGGTCATTTCGCGAGGAATTATAAAGATGGTTAGAGTTACTATATAATAAAGGGAACTAGACTAGTAGAAGACACACATATATAGAGGGATAATAGTATACTGCGAGGAATAAAGGAGTGTTTAATTAGAAGTTTTGTATTTTATTATAATAGTACATACTAAATTTATAAAGACGCTAAGTATAGCGTAAGCTATTAGCTATAAAAGCCGAAATTTATAGAGTATAGAGGAACTAATAAACTATTACGTAGATCGGATATTAAAGACGATAAGTTTAATATAGGTGAGATATTTGCAGATAACAAGGTAATAAGGGCAGCTTATTAGGAGCATATAAACCTTAAAGAAGTTATAATAGAAGTAGAGACTAAAACCGCTACAAAGCAAGGTTTAGTAGCGGGCATTATAACACCATTAGATACGGTATCTATCGCTTTATAAGACAGAAGGAGCAACATTTAAAGAAGATTAAATAAGTAGACGACTACTAGTGCTAGCTTACTACTTAATAAAGGCAAAAGGCTAAAGGCTTAAGATTCTTAAGACAAGATAAAAGAGATCTAAGATTTTAAAGAAAGGATAAGGACAGCTTAAGGACCTATAATGGATGAAAACCAATAGAGCAGAGTAGTAGCTTAGTTTAAAGATATATAAATAAGCTCGGGACAAGAGTTCCTAACGGCATAAGATTCTTAAGATAAAATAAGTAAGATTTAAGATTCTTAAAATAAGATAAGAATACCGTAGACGCCTAGTTAGACTAAGGTAGGAGCTAAGCTTAAGCTAAAAGTAAGCTTAGGATTAAAGAATCTAAGGAACTAAAGATTTAGAGAATAAATAAGAGTACCTATAAATACGAGGCAAGAGGCTTCCTTATAGATTAGAGAATCTATAATATAAATAATAGTTAGACTAGGAGATAAGTATATAGACCTAAAAGACTTACTAGGGGAATATAGTGTTTAGCCTAAAGATTAAAAAGTTAATATTAAGATTAAAAAGTAAGAAGACTTTAAGGATCTACTTATAAGACGCGAAAGAAAAGAAACTATAGAGGAATTTAGAGTAAGAATTACCTTATAGCAAGAGTAGAAACTAGATAAGAGATTTAGTATGCTAGGTTATATAAGGGACAGAGCACTAGTACGAAGAATCACTAATAGGCCTAAAATAGGCACACTAAGAGCTAAGTGGCTTACTAAACTAGAATAAAAAGAGGATCTAGGGATTTTAACTAGGTTTAAAAAACGATATATAAAGGGCTATTACAATATAGTAATAAAGAGATACTTTCTTACGGACGAGCCGTATATACTTAAAGGATTATACTAAAAGTGGTATAGATAACAACGCAATAATAAGTAGGAAGATTTCTATATATAGCTGGATAAAAAAGTTATCTAAGACTACCCGATTATAGAAAAGGCTATAACTTATATTAAAGGAGCCTTAATTATAATATTAAAGAATCTAGAGAAGTAATTAGAGGACTAAAGAAGCGAAAGGTAAATCTTAGTACCTGTAAATAAAGTTGTAACGCTTAAATTAATATAAAAAAGGTTTAAACTTAAAAATAAAGACGAGCTAAGAGTTAACCTAAGACACTAAGTATATTATACACTATTGTGGATAGTATGCGTAGATAATGCGTATAATATATATAGAGTACCTAAGGATAAAAATCGGAAGTATTTAATAAGGATATATTAGATAACAGACGAGGTAAAATATTAAAACGCTAAATATATATATAGTTAGTACTTAGTAGAAGTTTAAAAATAAGGGGACTTAATACTTTAACTAGGAAGATTCCTTATAGAAGAATGCCTAGACGGATAATAGTAGTGGGAATATCCCGAAAATATATATCTATAGTATGTTAAAGATAAAAAGCAAACTAAGTATTAGCCTAAGTTAAACTAAGTATAAATAGGATTAAGCAGCTAATAGTTAGGAAAAGTAGAGGCCTATAGGACTAGAGGGAACTAGTAGTAGAGCCTTAAACCCTTAAAGGAATTTAAGGTTAACACCTAAATTTATAAATAAAGTAGTAAGATTAGTAGTTTAAGGCACTAATAGATAGTAGAGCAATAAGGAACTATATCTCGCTAGTAGCAGTTAAAAAAATAGGGTTACTATATAGGAAAAAGGAATATCCTTACCTATTAGTAACAATTTTAGGAGATTTAATAGCCTATAGAGGAGGTATTATTAATCTTAAAATAGGACCTATTTAGTTAACCATTAAAGGAAGATAAGTTAAGATGTCTTTTAATATATTACCATTAGGGAATAATAAGGTAGTATTAGGAATGCCTTAGTTATAGAAATATAATCTAAGGATTAATTAGGTTATAGGTTAGGCCGATATTAAGGATACTTAATAATATAAGATATAATAATAAGCTAAGTTAATATAGTACTAAGTAGGGGCAACCTATAAAGAAATAGAGAAAGGGCCAAGCTATATACTAAAGAGATACTATAAGTATAGTAAGAAACTATAGTCACTAGAAAGTAAAAAGCTATTAGGGTATATAGCATAGGACTATAAAATAGAATTAGAACTAGGAATAAGTCTAAGGTTCTTTCCAATCTATAAGCTTACTAAAGAAGAAGGTAGAGCACTAAAGGAGTTTATTTAGAAAAACTTATAAAAGGGATATATTAGACCATTGTAGTTATTAGCGGGTTATCTAGTACTATTTATACTAAAGAAAAACGGCAAACTAAGGCTGTGTATTAACTATAGATAGTTAAACAGCATTACTAGAAAGGATAGGCATCCTTTACCCTTAATTAGTAAAATCTAGGATAGGATAGGTAATATATAAATCTTTACAAAGATAGATCTAAGATAGGCGTACTATTAGATTAGAATTAAGGAAGGTAATAAATAAAAGGCAGCCTTTAGGTTAAAGGAAGGACTATATAAACCATTAGTTATATAATTTGGGCTTATAAACGCACTAGTAATATTCTAGAAGCGTATTAATAATATATTAAGAGAATACTTAGATGAATTTATTATAGTATATCTTAATAATATTATTATCTACTTAATAACTAAGGAAGAATATAGAGAATACGTTAAATAGGTCTTAAAGAGACTATAAGAGAAATAGATGCTAGTAGCAATTAAAAAATGCGAGTTCTTTACCAGGAAGACTAATTTTGTAGGATTTATTATTAAACTAGGCTAACTTAGTATAGATTTAAAAAAGATTAAGGCTATAGTAAATTAGTAAGAACTAGAGAACGTTACGTAGTTAAGATTATTTTTAGGGTTTTATAATTACTATAGAAGGTTTATAGCGTAATGGTTAAAGGATATTAAGCCATTTACGCAACTAATAAAGAAAGAAAAACTATAGTTATGGGGAATGGAATAATAAGAACTATTTAAAGGAGTTAAGAGGTTATTTACCTAGGAGCTAGTTCTTAAGATCTATTAACTAGAACTAAAGACGGTTATAAAAATAGATATATTAGACTTTATACTAAGGGTATACTTTATATAAAAGTATCCAGATGGATAGCACCTAGTAGCATACTATAGTTAGAAGATAATACTACTAGAGTTAAACTATAACATCTATAATAAGGAGTTATTAGGTATAGTTATAGCACTAAAGAAATAAAGAGTATTCTTATAAGGTATAGAGAAACTATTTATAGTTAAAACGGATTATAAGAACTTAATAGGATTTCTAATAATAAAGGAACTTAACTAAAGATAGGTTAGATGGGTAGAAATACTTATAGAATAATATTTTAAGATTTAGTATATTAAGGGCATAGATAATATATAAGCTAATATATTAAGCTAAAAAGCTAAACTATAAAATAATAAGAAGCTATTAGGGGCTTTATTATAAAAAGATATAGACGGATTAATTAGGTATAATTATCCAAAAATTATAGTAACTTAAGAGAATAAGTTAGAGCAAGTTTACGAGATACTAGAAAGCTTTTAGGTATAAAGAATTCTAAAAGCATAGCTAAAAGATCTATAAATAGATATATATAAAAACCGAGAAGCTAAGTATATCCTAAGAAGCATAGCAGAGCACTTTATAGAAGACTTCTATAAGGGACTAACTTAAGGATATAATGGGGCTATGGGCTTAGTATTAAGACTCTAAAAGGAGTATATTATTAATAGAATCTAGAGGATAGTTAAAAAGGTCACTAAGGAGTATTTAAATTACTAAAGGAATAAACTAACGAGGCATAAGCCATATAGAGGGCTATAACCTATTAAAATACCAGAGAGACTATGGGAAGTTATATTATAGGACTTTATTATTAAGTTACTAAAATTAAGAGATCCTATTACCGGGCAAGATTATAACGCGATTTTAGTAATAGTAGATAAGCTTATAAAGTGGGGATACTTTATAGCCTATACGGAAGAAATATTAGTAAAAGATATCGCTAGAATCTATATTAAAGAAGTATTTATAAGATATAGAGCACTAAGTAAAATTATATTAGATAGAGATCTAAGATTTATAGCAGTATTTTAAAAGGTATTCTTAGTAAAATAAGGAGTTAGAGTAGTAACTTTTACCGCATATTATCTATAGACAGACGGTTAAACGGAAAGATTAATTAGACATTAGAGTAGTATCTAAGGCACTATATTAATTACGTATAGAATAATTGGGTATCGTTATTACTAGTTATATAGTTTATATATAATATAATACTATAAGAAGGAATAGGCACTTTATTATTTAAGGCGAATTATAAATATAAGCTAAGAATATTATTATCGCTATAATAAGTAAAGAAGATAAGTAGTATAGCTAAGTAAAGAATGGAGACTTTAATAAATCTTTATATAGACCTTATAGAAACGGCTAAGGTAGTATAGTAAAGAATGAAGAAATACTATAATGCTAAGAGATCTAAAGGACTAGATCTTAAGGAGGGAGATAAAGTATAGCTACTATATAAAAATTTCAAAAGTTGACAACTAAGCAAGAAGTTAGACTATATTAGACTAGGACCTTTTAAAATTATATAAAGGATTTTACCGGTTACGTTTAAGTTAAAACTACTAGCTAGGATAAAAATCTACTCTATATAGTATATTGCGATGCTAGAGCTAGTATATCGGGATATTAAGCCACTAGTTTATAAAGTAGACACGTATAGAGGATAAGAGGAAGACAAATAGTAAGTTTCTAAAATCATTAGTTATAAGGATATAGATAATAAAACATAGTATAAGGTAAAGTAGATAGGCTATAATAAGACTACCTAGGAACTACTAGAAAATTTAAAGAATGCTATAGAAAAGGTATAGGAGTATTAGAAGAAAATAGGTCAGGTAATATTAATAAAGAAGAATCGCCAAAGAATAAGTCACCTAAGGGGGACCTAGGAAGAGCGACTATTAAACTACTTAGAGTTGTTTCCTTTATAGGAAGAGGATTAGTTCTCTTATTACCTAGTTCCTATAGACCTTATTTTATAAGTTTCTATTCTTTAAAATAGACCTTTTTACGGACTTTCTTAAGACAAATTAAACGAGCGGATATAGCAAGACGAGATTTAAGGGCTCGCTGTTAAGTATTAGTAGCCTCCTTTTTGGCGTTATAAAAACGACGAAGTTCCGCTAGAGCTACTAAGAGCTTATTATTAAGCTTCGCAGTAGCAGATTAAATATAAGACCCTATAATAAATTACTTAAGGAACTTAAAAACTA
This sequence comes from Cenococcum geophilum 1.58, assembly GCF_001692895.1. Taxonomy (NCBI): domain Eukaryota; kingdom Fungi; phylum Ascomycota; class Dothideomycetes; order Gloniales; family Gloniaceae; genus Cenococcum; species Cenococcum geophilum. The sequence continues at coordinate 2,113,733 of NW_027137561.1, forward strand.
TTAAGAGTTATAAGACGCGTATACTTAGCGTTAAAAATAGAGCGAACGTTATAGGATAAATAAATATTTACTTTAGTATACTCTAAACATAAAGAGGGTTACCGGGAGAAAGGACTCGCTAACGTAATATAAACTAACCCCTCTTTCGCACAATAAGAATATAGAGATGGTATTATCTCACCTAATAATAGTATTATAGTAATGGTATAAGACTAACGGGCTATAAAAGAAGAAGAAGTTGCTTTAGGTATTATAAGTAATAATATTAACTAAATTAATTAGACGGATATTATACCTCTAGTAAATAACTTAAAGATATTTAGAATCTTTAAGGATAAAGATAAAGAGAAGGGAGATGGTGTTACGGACGCTTTAAGTATAATATTATAACTACTAGGAGAGGAGTTAGATGAAGCTAGTTAGTTAATAAAAGCACGGTCTAAAATAGAGCCGGTAAAACTATATAATAAGGAATAGTAGTATAAGTTATATAATGTAATCTGTATAATTTATATAATCTATAAGATCTATAATAAAGTAGATAGAGTATACGTATATTATATACAAGAAGGATTTTATAGGAGTACAGTTATGTATTTAAGGACCCTTAGTCCCTACCTAGATAGTTCTTTCCTTATAGTAATTCTCAGAATACAATTAGAGTTAATCTATTAGGCAACCACTTCACTAGTTATTATTACGTTGTTAACTTATCTGCACCTATACACTAAGCCCATTAACAGGACCTATTGTAGTACTTACTATAAGGTTCCGTTACATAATAGCTAAGCTAGTCGGCCGGTTACCTACGTCTTAAAGTTATATATCGCTCTTAACGGACGACGCTAATATGGTATCCCTTTCTATATCCTAGACCTAAGGTCCTATAATATAATTCTTAGCCAAAAATAGATGTCCTATTTTAATATTTGGCTAAATATATAATAAAGATAATTTGTCTAGCCAGAGGATAGACTAAAACTACCCTTATTTATTAGGGAAATCCGAACTAATTATAAGACACTAGCTATAAAGGCTAACCCTACCTACTAGTAGGATATCTGGGCCCGTAACCTAACCTTTACCTAAAAAGACGCCCGCCATAAAGCTGGAAAGAACTCTATACTAATAAAGATACTCTCCTAAAGCGCTATATCTAAAGAGGACTCTACATATAAAAGCGGGATAGAGAGTAACGTAGATAACATTTAAGTCGCGTAGATTTAACCAGTATAGAAAAGAACATATTAATAGGATATAAGGGATAACCTCCAAAAAATGCAATAGGAGCTAAAAGGAGTAATAATAACGCTAGTACCCTAGAAGCCCCTAAGGTTATATATACCCCTATTATTATATAAACCCCCTACAGTAAATATCGCCGTAATTAACGCTATAGCGTTCCACTTTAATATATACCAAAAGGATAATAAGGTCTTTATAATAAGCCTATATAAGATTAACTAAATTATTAATAATAGGGAGAAAAAACCAGCTAAGGAAACTAACAAGGAACTAGTTAAATACCTCCTTTTTACTATTTATACAGATTATAAGGATATATTCTTAAAAGCGGCCTTAGATAAGTTACCTCCTTACTAGACGTATAATTATAAGATTTAATTAGAAGCTAATAACTCGCTAGGCTATAACCCCCTCTACTAATAATTAACGAATAAGCTAAAAGTAATAAAGCAGTACTTAATTAATAACCTAGATAAAGGGTTTATTAAGCCAAGTTAAGCCCCTTTTACTTCCCCTATCCTATTTATAAAAAAGCCTAATAAAGGCCTTTATTTTTACATTAACTATTAAAAGCTAAACGCTATTACTTAAAAGGACTAGTAACCTATTCCTTTAATTAATAAGACCCTTACATGTCTAAGCTAGGCAAAGATTTTTACTAAACTTAATATCCGCTAAGCTTTTTACCAAATTAGGATAAACTCTATATCCGAAGATTTAATAATATTCCGTACCCGTTATAGTTCCTATAAATATAAAGTTCTTCCTTTTAGACTAATAAACGGACTAGCTATATACCAAAGGTATATAAATAATGTTCTTTTTAATTACCTTACCGAGTTCTGTACGGCATATCTAGACGACATTTTTATATACTTAGATAACGAACTTAAGTATTAAGTTTATATTAAGAAGGTTCTAGAGAGACTATAAAACGCGGGCTTATAAGTTAATATTAAGAAATATAAGTTTAGGGTAAAACGTATAAAATACCTTAGGTTTATTATAACTATAGAAGGAATTAAGGTTAACCCTAAAAAGATAGAGGTAATCCGCAACTAAAAGTCCCTTTATATAGTAAAAGGAATCCAATCCTTCCTTAATTTTTATAACTTCTACTACTAGTTTATCCGCGACTATAGAATTATAGTAAAACCTCTTATATAACTAACCAGGAAGAATATACCTTTTATCTTTAATAATAACTATATAGAAGCCTTTAAAGAGATAAAGGATCGGCTTATCTCTTCTTTAATCCTTTATTATTATAACCTAAACCTTAAATTAATGCTAGAAATGGATGCCTCTAATAGGGTTATAGTAGGAATCCTATTATAGTTATATTTAGACGGCTAATAGTACCCTATTACCTTCTTCTTAAAAATAATAAACCCGGCTAAGTATAACTATAAAGTATACAATAAAGAGATACTAGCTATTATTTAATTACTCTCCTAATAGCGCGTAGAGCTTAAAGGTATAAACTTCTAAATTAAAATATTTATAGACTGTAAAGCCCTAGAGTACTTTATAACTATAAAGCAGCTTACTAAATAATAAGCCTAGTAGGTTAAGATACTCTCCTAATTCTTTTTTACGATTATATATTATTTTAGTAAGTAAAACTTTAAGGCTAATACCTTAACCTAAAAAGAATAAGATATAGGACCCTAGGATAAGCTAAAGACCTAATATCGGACGCGCGCCCTCTTTTATCCTAAACAGCTTAACCCGCGGATCCTTAAGGAGCTAGACTCCTAGCTAAATAAGCTAGTATTAATAAAAGAGACCTTAAATAAACTAATAGGGCTAATTAACTACCTCTTAACTATAAACCGCATAGCTAACGCCTTAAAGGCCCTCCGTAATTAAGCTATAAAGAGAAACCCCAATTTTAAAGCAAAGGAAGGGTTGCTCCTATACTAGGAGCGGCTTATAGTCCCTAATATTAATAATCTATAGACTAAACTAATCTATAAAGCTTATTACTAAGTTTCTACGGCATACCCTAGTAAGAATAAGACCCGTAAAATTATTAACTACCGCTACTACTAGCTAAGAATAGTTATAGATATTAATTAATATATATAGAACTGCGAAAACTATAGAAGAGCTATAATCCTATAGAATAAGATACTAGGATTATTTAAGCCACTCCTAATACTAGAGCGCCCTTAGTAGTATATCTCTATAGACTTTTATAAACTACTTAGGGACCGTAACGGATATAATATAGTTATAGTTATAGTTAACCGCTTTAGTAAACGCCCGTTCTTAATTCCCTGTTATAAGAATATTAATGCTAAAGAGGTAGCCTAGCTATATATCCATTACGTCTACTAAATCTACAGACTATTAGATACTATTATATCTAATTATAGGCTATAGTTTATATCGGCCTTCTGGAATAAGTTTACCTAGATTCTAGGTATTAAGCTAAAGCTTTTTATAGCTTACTACTCCTAAATAGACGGTTAGACGGAGATTATAAATTAGTACCTAGACTAGAGGCTTAGGCCTTTTATTAACTATTTTTAGAATAACTAGTCTAAACTACTACCCTTAATAAACTACGCCTAAGCAACCCTACCCCATAACTCTATAGGGTTTACCCTAATTTAGCTAGAAATAGGATACTTACCCTATATAAGCTTTAACTGGAAAAGGCTAGAAGAACCCTAGACTATATAAGAGAAGCTATCCTATATTAAGGCCTAATAGTACACCAAACACTTAAAGGAAGTCTAGATGGTAGCCTATAAGAACCTAAAAAAAGCTCGGAGGTTAATAGAATAGTAGGCAAACAAACACTATTAAGAGCCTAACTTTACCCCTAGTAATATAGTCTAGGTTATAATAAGGAATTAAAAAACTAAATAACCTAGCTATAAGCTAAACTACTAGATAGTAGAACCATATAAGGTTCTTAAGAAGATAGGCAACTTATATAAGGTAAAGCTCCTAGATTTAATTAGGGTTTACCCTATTTTCTCGCTAGATAAGTTACAAAAAGCTATAAATAACCTATTACCTAGATAAAAGAATGAGCTTCCCCTACTAGTTTAAGTAAACGGTAATGATAAATAGGAAGTTAATAAAATACTAGCCTATAAGATAGTATAGAAAACGCTAAAATACTATATCTAATAGAAGGGCTACAATCTAGACTTAACCTAGTACCCTATATAAAACTTTATAGGCTACCCCTAAAAGCTTAAAGAGTTTTATAACTAATACCCTAATACGCCTAAACCCTTAAAGTACCTAGATAAATAGATGGAATGCTAGTATAATAAAGATAATAAGTTACTGGAGGAATATAGGGACAAAAACGCCCTAAAGCCCTAATACAGCTATCTGCCAAATTCTGCCATATTCTGCTAAATTCTGCTAGTACTATAAAATTTCAGATATTTAGGAACTTTAACCACTAGTTAAAGTTATTTAATTAGTTAGATTTGTGCTAAGACTTTTTAGCGTTACTCTTTCTAGCCTAGTGCTTCCACTTAGCCTATAATTGCCTTTTATACTTAGTCCAGGCGTACTTATATCCCCTTTATCTCCTTATCTTATATTTTATAATCCTATGTTTATAAGCCTAGTACTACCCTATTTCTAACTAAGCCTAAGGGCAGGCTTTCTTTTAAAGAGGGGGGTAATGTAATGGCGCTATTGTATATTACCTGCTAAATTCTGCCATATTCTGCTGACTTACGATTAGCTTGCTTGGAGCTAGCGCCTTAGCGGCTTACCCTATATATTTGTTTACATTAGTCCTAGCGACCCCTTTTTCCCGTCTCCTTAGCTTAGTATCTTTGTAATACAGCATTCTACAAGCTTTAGTTTAGAGGCATTTGTACAAGCCGTAACAGTCCTGTTATATTAATTTTGGGTTATAGTTTAAATCTAAATTAAGGGTCTTATCCGTAGGTTGCGTAGAACGGCGTTATACCTATTAATTTGTTTTTCGTATTATTTATAGTAAACTTAGCTAAAGGTAGCCACTTTTCCTAGTTATCTTATAAGTAGGAGTAGTATATTTATAAGTATTATTCTATAATTACGTTTGCAATTTTAGTTTAACTATTTATCTCTAAATAAAATATAGTTAAAAGTTATATTTATATACTTAATTACTTATATAGGGCTTACTAAAAGTCTAAAACAAACTAGCTTTTATAGTTAGATATTATTAAATTAGTATTAGTATGCTTTAACAACGTGCAGAATATATATATTACAATAATATATACTATACAGTGTTATAAATAGATATTAATTCTCTAAGATCTACGCGTTATAAAGGATAAAGCTTATTACATATCCTCCCATAGCTTTTATTAACTAATTAGGATTTTCTATCCCCAGGATAGAAAATCGCTATTAGCTCGCTTACTACTAGCGCCTTGGCATCCTATATAATATATCCACTATTATAATATAATATATTCTAGCTATACTAAAGGTACTTTAAAAAATATAAGGAACTAGTATTCTATAACTATATAGTTTAAAAATCTATATACGCACTTCTCTTTCCTTCCTTCCTTACTGTTACGGTATAGGTTATAATAGTACTAGATAGTGTTATAGGTACAGGCAAATTACTACAGATTGCTGTAGATTGCCGTAGATTACTATAGATTATAGTTACGTAATATAGAGATTATATATAACTTTAAGCGGTATTACTTATCCTCTTAAGCTTGCATATATCCTCTTTATTATACTTACATCTTAATTAACTAAGTCGCTAATATAGTACGTTTTACCTATTCTACTATCTTTAACTTAATTTGGTTTATATTAATAAGTCGTTTAAGGGCTAATAATAGTTTACTTTTAGTTATAGCGTCTATAGGGTTACTATCTCCGTTAATCTACTTAACTTTAGCTATTTCGCGTCTTTTATATAACTAGCGTAGGTATATAACATTAATTATAAGTCTCTTCTTTTATATAGTTCCTAGTTTAATAAGGCATTTATAAACTAACTTAGAATTGGTATAAAGGATAAGCAGTAAGCTAATATTAAGTTATAATTTAACTATGGCCTTAATTACAGCGCTAATGTTAAAACTATAGGCTATAGCGTATAATTTAGAAGCTAGTATGCTTTTAGTAACTCTCTTATACTTAACTAAGGACTAATAAATAATATTTACCTTATTAATAAGTCTGCTAGTACTAGGATATATCTAATCTATAATAAAAGGTCCTTATTATTTGCGAATAAGGAATCGGTAAATATAAGCAGCTAAAGTGTCTTTATATTAAGTCTAGTAAAGCTTAAGCCTCTTATTAAGTTCTTAATTTACTACTAAATTCTCTTATTAAGTAGTTTTACGTCTTTTTTATTAGGGTTAATTTCCTAGGCAGCGTAGGATAAATTAAAAAAAGCTTTAGGTTGGCATATAGACGCAATATAAGCTTTTCTTACTTATTAGGCGATATATTGGTCCTTAGGTATAAGTGCTTTATAAATAGTACCTTTAAAACTAATTATTATAACAGCTTCCTTAATATTAATAAGGGTTAAGTTCTAGTATTGGCGCTTCTATATAAGCATAATTATATAATCCTATTATTAAATAATGCCTCCGTTAAACTTAATTGGGTGCTCCAGTATAAGTTACTCGCGTTCCTTAGTTAGAAATTTAGCTTTTTTAATCTTCTCCTATTCTAAAGCTATAAAGGCTAAGTTAATAAATAGGAGGGTGTTATTAGTCTATAAACTAACTATTCTAAAGTTTATTAGGTTATTAAGGTAAAGTAGGTAGGGGTTATAAGTGGATTAGCTTATATTTAGTTCTTTAATATAGTAGTTATAGTAAGTCTTAAACCAATAATTGCCTACCTTAAAAATAACGTATAAAGGTCTAACAACCTTTAAAATTACGCCTTATAAGACTCTAAGCGCTGTACTAAGTTTAAGAGGTGCTCTAATATAGAAGTCTTAATTTAGTTTTATAGCTAATTATATATAGGCCTATAAAATATCTTATAGGTAGAGATATATACCATTATTTTAAGTTATAGCTATAATATAGAGAATAAGGCATTAGCTAACTTGCTAGATTATAGGTAATTAGGTTAGTATAAGGTCTTTCTCTAGGTTATTATAGACCTATATAACTAGTCTTAACTTCTTAAAGGCCTTATTAGTACTATAGTTCTTAATCTCGTTAATAAATCTAAAGTTAAATACTCTATTACTTTATGGTATATCTTTAAGGTTAACTAGTTTAAAAACTCCTTTCTTAAGTAATCCCTTAATCTCCTTTTAGCGTAATGCTATAAACTAACTAAAATTTATAAGTTAATTATTATCCTTATCTTATAAATATATTAAAATATTCGCGGTATTAGCTTTATTAGGGTATTTATATAGTCTACCTCTTTTATACTTAATAGGTTAAGATCTAAGTTTGGTTTAAGGTAGGGGTTTAGGCTTAGTTTAGGGTAGGGGTTTAAGCTTAGTTTAAGGTAAAGGTCTAGGCTTAGTTTAAGATAGTTCGCTCTTATTATTTTTTAGCTATATATTCTTTATAATCTTAGGGTCTACTAAATATAGTTTTATAACCGTGCTGCGGAAGTTAGTAGGTCTATAGGGGAGTTATATAGTATAGGTCTTATTTTTAATACTAAGTAGGTTATACGGACTAGATTAGTAACTAGGTTAGTTTATAAGTTCTTCTCTCTATACTAATATAGGTAAGTTAAGTAGTAGGTTATAAATTACAGTTGTTTTAGGTCTGTTACGCATATTTAAAGTATCTGCTACTTAGCGCTTAGCTTTAAGCTTTTTAACTTCTTCTATAGCCTTTTTAAGAGCTACTACTTATTATATAACCGTAGGATTAGGTGTATTAGATTCTACTATACGTAGGTAAGCTCTAAATACTAGTAAGGTAGATATAAGACTATTAGGGCCTACGGAATTATTAATTACTTTAAAAGCTATTTATAGAGCTATATCCTTACTAATATCTAGTAGTTTTATAATATAATATAGTATATATAACGGAGAGGGCTATAATAGCGTTCTACCATTCTAACTAAATTATAGGTTTTAATAGGCATGCTTCTTATAGCTATTCTAAGTATTATAGCGTATTATTTAAATTCCTTGCTTATAAAGTTCTTGCCTATATTATATATAATAATATTAGAGAGTCCTAGGTATATATTAATCCAGCATATTTATAATATATCCTATATATACTTAGTGCTAATATTTTATAGCCATTTGCTAGCTTAAAATTGTATTCCTTTATTAATAATATATAAAAGGGGTGCGCCGTTAATATACATAATATTAACCACGATTAAATAGTTAAAATTAATATTATTATATAAGGTAAATCTAAATCTACCAGGCGACTTTCTATATTTTTAATAATAGTAGTACAGTCAAACCCCCTTATAACGATACGACTTATTTAGCCGACCGTATCGTAATACCAAGGGTATCGTTGTATTTAGTATTTGTATACAAAATGCATCAAAAATCAAAATTAGGTAATGATATTTTATATCTACACCTATGAAGTCGCAATTGAGCGACTAGCTACACTAAAATACGTCGTAATTGATTGCTGTTTGGTGTTCTGACTTCGTCGATTTTGGAGTCGTCGCTCGTGCCTTAATAGAGTTATAATTATGTCTCTATTACAGTCTTCCTGCTGTTCCTTATAAAGACAAAGCTTTTATAAGGCGTTAAGCGCCTTATTAAGCTTAATTTGAGGTTGCTCAACGACTTCCTTATCTGTCTCTGCATCGCGATCGGGCCCTGCGTAGAGCTCTGCTATATGCTCAATAAAATCCTCCGTTAAGTCCTCTACTTCCTTATCCGGTAGCTTAATAAAATCCTAAATATTTGTTACGGCACGGATTCTTCCTACTGCCTGTAGCTCTTCTGCCATTACCTGCAGCTTACTAATAATAGGAGGATCTATATGACCCTGGGGACGAGGCCGTGGGCCTATACGAGAACCAAATAGCGTAGATTTGATAAAGCAGTTCTTAATTATCTGCGGTGTAACTTCCTGCTAAGCTACAATTACCTATCGAATTGCCTATAGGATATGCATCTACTTAATTGGATCTTAGTTTTTAAGTAACTGCTCTACCATAAACCGCATCCAATATCTTCGGTAGAAGAGCTTAAAGTTTGCAATTATCCCTTAGTTAAGAGGCTGGTATACAGAGGTGTAATTTAGGGGAAGGAACTCAACGCGCGTATTCTTAAGAGAGCCGTTTTTAGAGGTTGTTTAAACAGCTGCTTTATAGGCGCTAAAGCCGTCAATTAGGAGGAGCACCTTTCTGCTAGATATCCTTTTGTTAAACCAGGTAAGCTAATTAAGTATAATAATCGTTGTTATCTAGGCCTTCTTATTATACCTCCAGATAATATCCAATAAGGCTATATTAACTTTATTAGCCGCAAAGTAACGTAGCCGTTATGCTAAGCCAATTATAAGAAGAGGAAGCTTTTTAGAGCCATCTGCATTTAAGCAATTGCCTAGAGATATTCATGCCTTCTGCTTCTTTATTCCTAATTAAGCCTCTATAGCCAATATAGTATCTAATATAGCCTTCTAAAATAGCCCTGTCTTATCTATATTAAAAACATCCTTTAGTAAATAAGGTGCGACAATTGCTTAAAGCTCTATTATGCGATCCTCTGCTCCCTCTATATTAACTAAGGCAGCCTTACCGTGCTGCTTTCTCTTGTGAATATTATTACGAGATTTAAAGCCTTTTAACCAGCTAGTAGACCACTTTAGCTCCGCTATCTTAGCTAATATAGGTATCCGTTGCCATAACTAAGCGGCGGTAATACGTATAAGCTCGCCAGAAATAGGAATGCAAGAGTTCTATAGGCGTTAGTGCCACTTAAAGAGAGCTTCTTCCAAAAGAGGTTTTTTAGCGTCCCTCTTACGCTCTTACCTGCCTTGCCCACGTGGCAATTTAGCTATATTAAGGTGCTTAAACTTATTACTAAGTATTTCCGATATTAAGGATTAATTAATTCTGCGATGGAAAAAGTTGGTAGCCTATTAAGCGAGCTAGTTTTATAACAGGTGGGGGTAACTTTAGTAGTAGGCGCGTATTTTTTAACGTTTAAAGTTAGAAAACCTATAACGGCGCTGCCTTTTAGAATTTTAATGTCTTGCCATAATAAATAAGGTAGAATTAAGTACAGAGAGTGAGATCTAAGGGTTATTTTGATAGATTTAAATCGTTGTATAGTGGTTATTAATGGCTAAATATGCGGTAAGCAAGCGTTAAATCCAACGAATCAAAATCTGCTTATACCGATATTGGTGAGATACCTTAACGATATTACCAAAAACTAGAATATCGTAATATTACACCAAAAAAGGATTAATTGAGGGTGTAGATCGTAATATAGAAGATATCGTTATATACCCTATATTATTATAAGGGGGTTTAACTGTAGTAGTATATAAGATAATTTAAGGTCTTACTATTAATATTATACCCTAAGCGTTTAAGTATTTATATAAGACGTTTAACCAAAGGGTAGCTAAAGCGATAATATAATTATCTTAATTTAATATTAGTTAAGTAGTAAAGGTCTTAATTAAATAACCTAGTTAAGTAATTATATAGGGATGTATTCTAAAGTAAAAAAGGGTAGCTAAAGTAGTATATAACCGGTACTTTACTCTAAGGGGTAATTAGCATATTTTTTAGGCTATTAAAGTACACTTATAGGTAATTTATATCTACTAAGTAGAGTAAAAATAGGGTGTTAACCTTAACGATATAAAACTTAATTATGCTAATTAGGGTAGTTACTTTAGCTAATCTAATTAATAAGGTTAATTTAATGCCGAACTATATATTAACTATGCCTTATATAGTAGTATTAAGCTATATATTAGTATTAAGTCTCTAAAATACTAAGAATTGGCTATATCCTGCTATAGATTATTTAGATACTCTTATATTAATTATTATACCTATAAAGTTATTTATAGTATAGCGGGATATAGATATAGTTATATTATAAGTAAAGGGGTCCTAGTTAGTTATAATTGGTACTATATTATTTGTAAGCTTTGCAGTGTGTGGGAATTGAACGAGCAACTTAATTGTAAATCTATAGNAATCAAGTGATATAAATACATGAAAGTAGACCCCGAACTCCGAAGCCCATAACTCATTTCCAACGTATCTAAGACATACGAGGGTAGTGCTGACGCAGGTGAAACAGGGTAATATGCAAGGTCCGGTAGTCGGTTACATTATTTATAGTTATAACTAAATAGCTAAAGGCTTTATTAGCTAGGGTAGCAGCTATAAAAATTACTTTATACTATTTTACTTAGCTAAAGAAGGTATAAAAGTAACCGATATTTAGTTATAAGTTCTTATTAGTTATCTTATAACTTACGTTAATAGTTAATACTTAGAAAGCTTTTTTAAGCTCTCTTTCTAAGTTAATATTATTATCCTTATAGTCTATAATATATTAATTAAGTTATTTCTTAAATCGGTTATTAAATTTGCTAAACTTATCTCTATTAGTAGTCCTAAACTTAGTTTTAAACTCTTCTTACTTCTCCTTAGTATATTTTTATAAGCGGCATCCTTCTTTATTATATATAAAGTAACGTAGTTTCTATTAGTTGCGGTTATATAAGGGGTTACTACGGTTACTACGGTTACTACGGTTATTATCCCTTTTATAAAATTATTAGTCTATAAAGAAAGCTTATATCTTCTCTATATACTCTTTCTTATATACTATAATAAACGATTAAAGTTTATTAATAAGGGCTCTAAGGTTATCTAGTGGGTTAGAGACTATATATCTATATACTAGTATTCCCTAGTAAAAAGTAATAATTTTATTATAAAGGAAGTCTATAGTTTATAAGGTAGGTCTAAGGCTATACTATAATTAACAAAGTCTATAAATTAGTAATTAGAGGCATTCGCTTATAGACTTATCTATATTCTATACTATTACTATTATAAGTATAATAGTATTCCACTTATTTAGGTTCTTACGTTAAAATCCTAATCCTTTAAAGAAATTCTAAAGGTGCTTATAAGCTTTAGCAAATAGTAGGCGGAATAATTAGTTTTTATAAAAGTAGTCTAAAGCTAGTCCTTTTAATATAGTAGGGAATACTTTAAAGTAAGCTTCTTAGGGTACGTCCGCTTAATTATAAATATTATAAAATATTATTAATTTATAGTTAAGGCTTTTATTTATACTACCGTATTTCTACTCCTCTATATATATCTTAGCTATATTCGCAATTTTCTTACTATAGCTAGTTATAGTAATAGGGCAGTTCTCCTCGTCCGTAGGTTATATATAAAGTTACTATATTATTATTATAGGTTAAGGCGTAATAGATAGTATAAATAGTATAAAGGTAGAGGTATTTATAGGTTAAGGTATAGCAGTTAATATAAAAGTAGAGGTAGTTAGTATACTAGTTAGTTAGGTTATAGTAGCTTTAGCTTATTATTACCCCTTTAAGGTACCCTTTATTATATATACCTTAATTAATCTAAATAGCATTAGTCCGTACTTATTATTAGCTAATTTAATTATCTCTCTACTCTATTTAGTTTAGTCTTCTTCTTATACTATATTATATAAAAACTAAGGAAGCGTTTTACCTTATTTATAGTTAATATTAACCTATACTTCTTTAATATTTAGGCAGTTATATAGTTACTAAAGCTAGTATAAGGGAATTTACGTAAAGGTATTAACCGTAAAGTCCTTAAAATCTCCCTAAAATAATTCCTAGAGTATTAAGTCTAGCTAATTATATATTTCCGTATATATCTATATCTTATATTATAAGTAGTTAATTAGTTTATCTTTAAAGGCTTCTATTAAATTAATTCTATCTTTCTATTTAGCTACTTTTTCCTCCTAATCTTTCTTTATTTCTAACATCTTATATTTTATATATTATTTAGGTAAGTAAGGGTAAGAGTAAGGATAAGGGTATTTATAGGGTATTTATAGGGGAACGGTTAAGGAGGTAGTTAAGGAGGCGGTTTAAAAAGGCGGTTAAGTAGGATAAGGTATTTTACGTAGTAGTCCTTTAAAATAAATAGAATAAGAAGTTTAGTAGTTATTATAGATACTAAATAAGTACTCCTAGATAGTTTCTCTTCTTTTTTTTTTATAACTAAAATAGGCTAATTAAAAAGGTAGATAAGTATAACTATCTTCTAATCTACTATAAGGTGGACAGTATAACTATCTTTTAAGCTATCTACGTGTTTCCTAATCTATACACGCTTACTAATTAGTATTAGTATACTTTAACAATGTATAAAAAATATATATTATAATAATATATACTATACGGTATTATAAATAGATATTGATTCTCTAAGATCTATATATTATAAAGGATAAAGCTTATTACGTGTCCTCCCATAGCTTCTATTAACCAATTAGGATTTTCTATCCCCGGGATAGAAAATCGCCATTAGCTTACTTACCACTAGCGCCTTAGCCTCCCTTATAATATGTCTACTATTATAATGCAATATATTCTAGCTATAATTAGAAAGTCTATATAGCTTAAAAACATACTTAATAAAATATTTAGCTACTAATATTATATTAATTAAGTCTATAGGAATTATATCTTATATTTTTATAAGACGGTTAATAACTACTATAATATTTATAAACCTATTACTGTTAGGTAGATCTACTATAAAGTTAATTAAGATATCTCGCTATCTTTATATTAGAATTGGTAACGGTTAAAGTACTCCTTACTTTTTTATATAAGAGGTCTTCCTATATACGCATATTTTATATACTTAAACGTATTTTTATATATAGTTATACATTATTAGCTAGTAATATGCTTATTAAATAATCTTATAGGTCTTTATACGGCTAGGATGTTCTACTATAGAGAAATTGTATATAAATTTAAGTATCTTAAATTATAAGGGTTTGGAATTCGGGATTACTATCTTCTATTAATAGTATAACCGATTATTACGGATTTTGTATTTAGTAAGTGTAATATCCTTATATTGCCGTTTCCCTATTTAAATTGCTTTTATTATATCTACTATCTAGGAGTTATTCTTATATTTATACTCTATTAATTTATTAAGTTTTATATCCTACTTATTAATTTCTAATTTATTTTTATTAAGCTCCGCGTTTAGAAATATAGGGTGTTGGTTATATAGGGTAACTCACCAATAACGACTACTCGAGTAGGGTTATAGTGATATTGGTTAATAAAGCTTATTTATTAGAATGAGGGAGGGTGAGGAGCTTAAGACTCCTTACTACGCTAGTGTCGCGGCGTCACATAATAACCGCTTGCCTTATTCCTGATACTAGCAACTCTTCTTTTATAGTTGCCATCTATATATAAATACTGCTTAACTAATATAATAAATATTAATCCTTCTTACTTACTATTGCCATTATAATATAAGTCTTACTATTTTAAAATTTACCTTTTAGCATATAGTACTTTCTTACTTAAAGTCGTAAGTAGATATTGTATTAGGGCCGCTAAGGCGCTAGTTAGAAGCGAGCTAATAGCAATTTTTTATCCTAGGGATAGAAAATCCTAATTAGCTAAGTTAAGTTAGGGTTTATAAAATGTTATACTCCCCCCTTTAAAAAAGTCTTAGCAAGAGAATCTGACTAATTAAATAACTTTAACTGCCGGTTAAAGTTCCTAGATATTTTAAGACCTTATATAACTAAGAAGTTTCTAGGGACTCCCTTTTAACCTAACCTTTAACTTATATATATAGAGTATTTATATTAATAAACGTCTCTAGTGCCTTATTTAGGTTCGCCTTCGTTATTATATCTACTGGGTTATCTTAGCTATTAATCTATTAAATCTTAAAGAGTTCTTAACGCTTATAGGATTGCTAAAGTGCCATAATATTAATTATAAGGCGCTTCTCCTTTATGGTATTAAGCTTAATTAAATACTTATAGAGGGAATATAAGTCGGTGTATATAATTATAGGGATAATAGGAAGTTTGAGTTAATCTATAATTATCTTTAGGGTAGTTCTAATTATAATTACTATATTAACTCCGCTAATTATTTTATATATCTCTAACGCTAGAACGCTCTAAGTAATATACTTGCTCTTAGTTAAGCTCTAATAGATAAGATTACCATAGATTATAAAGTTATTCTCTCTAGTAGATTTATTCGCGATAATAATCTTATATCCTAGCTAGGAGCTAAAGTCTTTATTATTTATAAACGATCTATTAATAAATATAAAGAGCTTGGTAGTAGGAAGATTAATAGGTATATAGAGTAGTCCCTAATTAAAATAGTTTATTTGCTAGAAAAGACGCTTATTTAGGGCAAGAATATTATCCTTAGTTGGTTCCTAGTGTTAGGCGGCAATAGAAAGATTAAATAAAGCCTTAGGTTAACAGATAGAAGTAATATAAACTCTATAAGCGCGTTGCTCTATATATCCTTATTTTAGAGAGTTAACATTAATAACGTTAATCTTCTTACCTTAACCCTTTTGGCGTAAAGCAATAGAATCCTCGTTTAGGGAGAGGATATATCCATTAAAAAGTAATGGTGTTGTTAAATTAAGCTTTTCCTTTAGCTTTACTATAAGATTTGCCTTTACTAGCTTATCTTCTTTAAGAGCTAAGAATTGGTCGTCTCCTAAGATAATTATATTATTAGTTTATATACTAATAATTCTAAATAGGGTTTTTGTAGTTATAATAAGGAAGTATAGATTAAATATAGAAGTAGTTATTAAAAGTTTCTTTTTATGGTGCTTACTGTAGGTAGCCTACTAATAAGTTCCTACCTCTGCAATTCTATATAATGGCTTAAGCATAACCATAATTATATCTTTAGGATATTAGTAGCGAATTTACTCTAGAAGGTATGCTAATATTAAGCGCTAAAGGTGCGTCTCTAATTAGGTGTAGGCCTAAGTGATATCTTATAGGTAGACCGCCATTCTATTCTTTATTAGGGAGGGAGCTAGTGTAATAATAACTTGCTAACTAGCTTGTTAAATTATAGAAGATTATATAAGAATTACCTCCTTACTATCGTCGTTATAGCCTTAGATAATAAGCCTTAATTTCTTAAATAGGGCGTTAGTAGCTTTGCCCTTAATCTTATTAACTATTCTTAACTTAAAGATATAAACTCTATTAAACTTAGTAGAGTTATACTTCTTAAATTTAAAGACTCCTCTTGTAATAAGACTATCGATCTCCTACTTATTAGATGTTTAGAAAGGAGCTCCTAAAGTTATAATATGACCTTCCTTTTAGAGCTGTTTTGTAAGTTTAAAGTTAGCCTTCTTCTTAGCTATTATAAAGGCCATTAATAGCTTAACTCTATTCTTAATGGCGGTAACAAATTGCTCTTTAAAATTAATAAAATGTTGGCGATTTCGTAATCCTTTTAGGCGACCTCTATCGCGTTATAGTTGCGGCGTATCTACTATAATTGTATTAGAATTATAGTCGCCTTTTAGAGCACGTTAATTGTAGCTTTTCTTTAGGGTGTCTTCTATAGTATCCTATAAAGGCTTAGAACTATTATCTTTATAGTAAGGCTTAATAACAATTAAACGGAATTAAGTGGGTCTGTAAGGCATCTAAATAATATAAGTTTAACTATTAATTGCAATAAGTTAGTGTGGGCCTAACTATCCTCCCTTTTTATACTATATATATACTTTAGACTAGAGTGGCAAATCGAGCGTAGTTAAGATATTTAGGCCATTTCTTATTCCTAATGCGTTATTAACCTAGCGTATAGCGTAGAGATGTCGCACCTCCTTTATTACCTTGTAAATAGCCTTAGCTTATTATATAATAGAGGGAGATAGTAGAGAATTATTAGTTATTTAAGGGTAGGTGCTAAAGACTAGTAATATAGGTATAAGTCTATCTGGGCCAGCGGAATTATTAATAGCTTTAACAGCTATTTATAAGGTAAGTTCTTTACTAGCGTCCTTTAGTTTTAAAGAGATAATCTTATATACGCGGCATAATAGTGTGTAATATCGCTCTACTTTTCTAATACTATTATATGCCTTAACGGGGACTCCCTTAACCTTAATTACCATTGCCTTTATCTATTATTGGAACTCTATAGATAAGAAGTCCTTTCCTATATTATAGATAATTTAATTAGGGGGTCCTAAATAGATATTAATCTAGTATAACTAAAGGGTATCCTATATATTTTTAGCTAATATATCTTTTAAGAAACGTGCGGCTTAGAAAGAGGTTAAAAAGTTAATAACTTAGAGCACTGGCTTGCCGCTAAGATATATAACATTAATAATAATATAAAAGTTAAAGTTATAGTTATCCTTAAGGGTAAACTTAAATTGGCTAGGGGACTTCTAGTTTATTTAGCAGTAGTAGTAGTACTTTATAAAATGCTTAATTACCTTAACCTTAACTTTATAGCCTACTTACTAAAGAACCCTAAGCAATTAATAAACGGATAGATAGCCAAAATAACGGTATAGTTAATGTAACTCTAACTTAGTTAGGTGGCTTTAAGTAATACTCTTTTTTAGTTAATAAAGGAGCAACTAAGGGTAACCCTATTTGCGTACGACAGGTACCCGACTATCTCCCTATATAAGCATATTTTTAAGGTTGTTAAGCTTAATACCTAATTTGTTTATATCTCTAATATAAAATAGAAATAGAGTATTTATAGAAATAACGTGGAAAGTAATATACCCTATAAGGGTTTAGACCCTAATTATGCCAAGAGAGATCGCAGTACCCTTACTAAAACGAATTATATATTGGCCTACCGTTAAATAGTTAATCTAAATAGAGTTATTAAGCTACTAAAGGGCTTAAACTTAAGGTTCTCCTACTATAGATACTCCTGTGGCTCTAGTATCTGGCATAATACTATAGAAGATATTTACTGAGTATCTATCGTTAAAGGAGAACGCGAAGCTCTCCTTTAGCTTATTAAAGATATCTAACTTTATAATAAAATGGAGCGTAGATTAGTTATTAAGAATAGTAACGGTTTATATACCATCTACATTACTATACTTAGTAAAGTATTAGTTAGGAGAGTAGTTCTTAATTTCTATATCTATAAGGAGCTATTTAGTCTTATTAACCTTACCCTTAAGATCTTTTACGCCTTTATATTAAACTAGGAAGCTTTAAAAGTAGGCCGTAGTAACCTTACAATTTTTAATATTTCTTATACTCTAACGGAACTTATTATATACCTCCTTTCGCTTATTAAGAGAATGCCTAGTTAACTAGCAATTTAGTTTCTTATAAACATAGCACTTCTTTTAGCAATTACTTTAAAATAAACCTCTATAAGGACCTCCACCTTTACCTTATAGTCGTTAATTATACCCTTTACTATATTACCTATTACGGCCACTATATATTTAATTAGTCTAGTTGTAATTATATTAATTAGGCGGGTCAATTAAAGTAGGTTAAAGTTGGGTGTTAAATTGCTGTACTTTTTAAAAGCGTAGAGCGGTGCTAATAGAAGATCTTAATTAGGTATATACTCCTTTATAAGTATTTGTAGGATTAAAGAGTATAAGGTTATATTCTTTAACGCCTTAGTATACGCTAATAACTTAATTACGTAGGCTGAAATCCTCTTAATATAATTCGGATAAACCACGCTAAATTATCTAAAGTTAATTAAAGAGCTTTTAAAGATAATTAAGCCGAGGGACACCTAGGTTTATAGCAATAATCCTTAAAAAGGTAGTCTCTCTCTATTCTAACATATACTGCTACTTATTCTCTTCTATTTTAAAGTGGTATCTTAACTTATATATTATGCGGTCGAAATTATATCCTTTTTCTACTAAATAGTTATAATAGAAGGTACTAGCTCGGCCCTTAAGCATAACGGAATAGGCGTTATAGTATTAATTAGACTCTATTCCTACTTTCTAGTAACAGTTATAGAAGATACGTAGTTTCGAATTAAGGATATTATATAGTTCCCTACTAAACTTTTTCTCCTAATCCGAATAGAGCTTTGTAAGCTCTATAAGCAATTTTAAACCGCCTCTAATTTAAGATTAAGATAGAGGAGGTAGGAGTTATATTATAGGCTGTAGTAGGGATATAGGTCTAATTAGTAGAGTCTAAAGGTTATTAAATCGCGGAGCAATAGGATCCTATACCTGCTCTTATTAGGGTATAGTGTCTAATATTAAAGCTATAGGTTAAATTAAATATAGAGGAGTTAAGGGCGGAGGTAGATTTGTCTCTAGAGGTATATTACTTAAATTTTATTATAAGTTGAGCTTCCTTATAGTGCGTAGTTAGTGCTTAATCTCTTATAGAGTCTATTCGTGCTTTTCTTTTATATTAAGGACTTGCTCCTAAATATTGTCTCTAATAGTACCCCCATCCATAGGTATAAATACTTTATACTCCCGTAAGAAGTTACGGAAGTCTTATATAATATCCTTCTTTATAGGAGTCTATATTTCCTTTATCTATCTAATAAAATCCTCCCTTACATAGTACTATAGTATAGTGTTATTATATTTGCTGTCTTTATAGTATACTATACGGTATAATAAGAATCCGTTTAGGTCCTGTTGCTTAGCGTTTATAAAGTTAATTATATCGGTATTCTATATTTCCGGGTTAATGTCCTTCTTATACTTCTTTAGATAGGTTAATGCTATAGTAGGTATAGAATCGACGGGGTGTCGTACGTTAAAGGTAGATAGGATTTTCGGTTTTATAGGATCTCGTAGGTTTACTGTTAAGAGGTAGGCAATTCAAGATATTATTTAACGCGTTTTGGACGTTATTTAACGCGTTTTGGACGTTATTTAATACGTTTTGGACGTTAACTTAGGACCATAGGTTTAGTAATACTTTTAACCTAAAGTACTTAACCAAATCTTTATAAACGTGGTTATTCTACATAATAGACGCAACTTAGTATCTCCTAGTACTTAATAACACTTCTATTACTAGTTTTCTGCAAGTCTAAGGTAGTATAGTATCGCCGGGATCTATTCTATATAAGCGTATATAGCACCCCTATATAAAACTATCTCTTTTATTTAAAAACCTAGCTACTTTATAGTTAACTATATATTTAACTAGGTTAATCTTTTAGATAGCTATATTAACGCCTAGGAAGGAGCTCTTGCTACACCCGGCCCAAAAAGACCAAAACCAACTAAAAGAACCCTGAAAAACACCCAGAGAATCCCCCTAAGATATATATATCGCAGGGGAGGCATACGTCAAACGACGGTGGCTCGCACTCGCGCGCGACCGCTAGAACTACGCCTAGCAATGGCCCTCTACAATAAAGACGGGCGAATACTACACTATAAAGCGGAAATACCTCTATTAAGAAGGCATCTAATAAAATATAAAGCCTATTAGACGCGTCTAGTATCCAGAATTATGGGGGAGTAACCGTTAGCTATAATAAACTAATACAGCTAGCAGAATAGCTCCGCCAGTCTAGCGAACCTCAGGCGCCCCTCCAGCAAACCCTTAATTAAATCCTCCAACGGCTAAGCAAAATCAAAAATAAGTATAACCCCCCCTTATTAGCAAACCGTACCTAGGCCGCTATAGCTGCGCTTTTACAGCACAGGGAACCCACCCCCCTTAAGTTAACAACTGGGTATATAATTATAATATAACTAAATACAGAATAAGCAGAGGGGCTTAGGGGATAATTAAAAATAGAAGTCCTTATAGAGATACGCAAAGAGGTTTATAACGCTATTATAGTCCGATACCTTAAGAGCGGAGATATTAGAGTTACCCTAAAGGACTAATAGGTAAAGGAACGAGCCGTAAGGGTAGGGGATAGGCTAGGAGAACGTATTGGCATAAAAGTACTCCGCGAGGATTACCCAGTTAAAGTCCTAGCGGTTCCTATAAGCCTTAGGGTAGAAAAGGGACGCCAGGTAGATAATACAGCAATTATATAGGAGATAGTAAGACAAACGGAACGCCTTATACTAGGACTTAAAATCACCTAAATCTAATGGCTTTAACAGGAAAATACAAACTAAGTATATAATAAGAACAACGAGAGGATATAAGGGTCGCTAAAGACTTACTAGGGAGACGCCGGACGAACGTATGGCTCCCTTATTGTTAGTATATATATACCAGGAATGCAAAAACTTTTTATCTAAAAAGGAATAATTATAAATGGCCTTATATACAACATAAGGCTTTATAACCACAGACTACGCCTAGAATAATGCTATTGCTATATATAATAGGGACACACCTAATCTATATGCGCAGCATAGGTATGCTGCGGCCACTGTATAGGCCCCTATGATATAAGATATTACTTAAATTAAGACTAAACAAAATGCGCGAACTGCTACTAAAGCACATATAAGGCGTGGGAGAGAGAAGACTACATTAAATATAGGAGACGGAAGGTAAGGGCTTAACAGCTACGGGAACAACTGCACGCTAGGTTATATAAATGGAAATAATAGGCGATAAGCCAGGGGGACGTAGGCGCCTTTCTAGCGTTTCCTACCTTCAATACTAGAGGGCTAGGCCAGCCATCCTAAGCCTTAACGGGCCAGAAGCGACGCCGCGCGACATTACTAGACTAATTAGGGATATAAGGGCCATAGGGGACATAAGGGAGAGGACGCCCCGTAGGAAAACCCCTATGGACAGCGACAGCAGGCTTAAGACCAGGACAATTAAGAATTAGACTTAATGCGGCAAATATAACATTCGCAGCCGACCTATAAAGGGTATATAGCCGACTAGTAAGAATAGGGGAAGAACCGGTAATAATAATAGATTTAGATATAGAAGCGCTAACAGGAACATAAGACACGGGAATAAAAAGCTCTATATAAAATGAGTAGTAATTAGGGTGTAGATATAAGAGATAGAAGCTCCGAATATCCTAGAGAAAGTAAAAATAGAAGAAGTGAGGAACAAAGGAGAGTTAAAGGACCCTCGCCGGGGGTCCGCCACCTATCCATTATATAGTATAACTGCGGCAATATAAACCACCGCCTCGCAAGGCCCCTACTAGACAGTTTAGACCTAGAGAAATACTATATCCTTGCTATATAAGAACTATATTACAATACCTTTATATAATTAATATACTGCCCCCGAGGATTCTAGCTCCTATATAAACCAAAAGCAGCCATACGCGTGTGCTTTATAATCAGTAAGGCTATTAGCCTATCCTTATAGTTATAGCAGGCAGTTAACCTAGATATTATAGTTATAATAATTTAAACATATAGGGGACCGGTATAAATTATTAATATATATAACCCTAGGGTTAAAGGGGTCCCACAAATAGAGAATATTATATTGGTAATAAGCTTACTAGAAACCAAAGGTATAGAGTCTATCCTACTAGGAGATATAAACCTCTACCACCCGCAGTAGGGGGGTATCTATATTGCTGCAGATTAATAGTTAGAGTGCCTACTAAGAGCTATGGATATCTGGGGCCTTAAGCTAGCTACCCCCCTAGGAGCAATTATATAGTAATAAGGCACCGCCAGAAGTATAATTGACCTTATATTTATGGACGAAGGCCTATACCAGAGACTTAAAAGGTATAACCCTGAAGAAGAATGGGCACTTACCCTAGACTATATCCCTATCTAGATACAGCTAGACCTAAATACTAAAGCGTAACTAAATAGAAAAAGATACGCAATAAGGAAGCTTAAGATAGATAGTTTCCTTAATGTAGTTAAATAATAACTTTAAGACCTAGAAGAAATCCACCTAATACTAAACGAGCGAGGCTCATTGGCCACCCTTAAGGAAATCGACCGAAGACTAGAAAGGATCCAGGTAGAAATAGGCTAAAAGAGCACTACCCGATCTCAAAACCGGGCCCCTATACGCGACACGTATGGTCTATATAATGCGCAGTTCTGGTTGCCAGCTAATGACGAGCAAGAAGGAAATATATAAGCAGCCACGACCCTAAAGACGAGAGACAATACAAAGACACAAGAAACTAGCTAAAGAATACCCTAAAAAAAGAAGCAAGGAATAACTGGAGACGGTTTATAAATAAGCATACTTTTAACCCGAGCCTCCCCCATAATAAGGGCCTTTGGGCTATAGCGAAATAGGCAAAGAAAAAGGCAGGGCGTCTAGCAGAAGACCTATACCTACCACCCCTATAAAGAGCAGGAGAATTACAGGCTATAAATAATAACGATAAGAAGGCAAAGATCCTTATAGAAAGGTTCTTCCCCTAACTAGCTCTAGCAGACCTCAGTAATATTACGGGCGAAACACCGGTGACTCGCCTGTGGGTTAACAGCGATATAATAATAGAGGAAATAGCTAGAACCATTAGCCGCCTTTTAAATAATATAGCACTAGGACTAAATGGGATTCTAAATAAGGCCCTAAAAACCTGTGGGCCACTTATAGCACCTTAGCTTGTAGATATAGCCAGAGCATGCTTTGCTATAGGCTACTACCCGCGACTTGGAAGATCTATAACGACGGTTATCCTATAAAAAAAAGGCAAAGCAGATTACTCAATCCTAGAAAGCTACCGCCCTATTGCCTTAGAAAACACCCTTAGTAAGATCTTAGAAAGGGTAATAGCGGAACGCATAGCAGATATAGTAGAGGAACACGCCCTACTACTATAAAGCCAAATAGGGGCAAGAAAGAACCGCTCAACACTATCAGCACTTACGCTACTCGCTGCTACTATTAAATCTGCATAGGCGATGCGAAAGGACTTTGTAGTATCAATGCTTAGCCTAGATATTAGTAGTGCCTACGACAATGTACCCCACGAGCGTCTCCTGTATATCCTTAGGGTAAAGGGCTTCCTAGAATGGATTATATAATTTGTCTAAGGGTTTATAGGCCAGAAAGAAACATTACTGGTCTTTAGCGGATACTAGAGCCCCCCTATCGCAGTTGTAACAGGAATACTACAAGGATTACCCCTCTCGCCTATACTCTTCCTTTTCTTTGTAAGTAACCTGCTTAACTCCTTTAAGGAAGGGGCGACCCAGGGGATAGGCTTTGTTGACGATATAAACCTAATTATATACGGGCCAACAGCCGCAGAGAATTGCAGAACACTAGAGAAAGCCTATAATACTTATATAGAATGGGCAAAACGTTATAGAGTCCAATTCTTATTAGAGAAATACCAGCTAATCCATTTTATAAGAAAACGTAACTAATCTGCAGATCTTTAGTATATAATTTATATCTAAGGCTTTAGGGGTCAACTAGTTCAGGGCCTAAGGGTATTAGGAGTATAGGTAGACAGCAAGCTCTGGTGGAGCGTATATGCGGCGCAAGCGGCCCGTAAAGGCCAAGTATAGTTTATCGCTTTATCTAGGATTATTAATTCTACATGGGGTCTATGCTTTTAGAGGTCACGCCTACTATATACAGTAGTCGTCCGGCCAACCATAACATATAGATCTAGTATTTGGGCCATTAGAGAAACTAAGAAGGGCCCCCCTAAATTACTCTTTAAACTACTTCAAAAGGTCTAAACAGCCTACCTCTGGAGTATTATAGGTGGGTATAAGCAAACGGCCACAGCACTGCTTAAGAAGGAATCTAATATTCCCCCCCTATAGTTACATATTAAAGCCGCTGCAATGTAAAGGACGCAAAATAAACGCAACTCTAATATTATAAAGTATATTAAGACACGCCTAAGTAAACTATGGAGGGACCTTAGGGTGCCCCGTAGGAGAACAAACCAATAACCCCAAAGTAGGGAAGAGATATTAGAGAAACAGGTAAAGAAAGCAGAAGAAGAATAGTGCCGCTTTAGGGCCCAGGCCCATATAGAGGAGGAAGGGAGACGCATAAGAGGTTAGTAAAGACAATAGTAAGACAGAGAAAGGAGCTAAAGTAGAACATATAAGAACGCTAGGAAACCATCTACCGTAATATAATACTGGTTGGACTAACGCTAGAGAAGTAAATAGGAGTTAAAGGTACAGAGGCTAACTTAGGTAAGACAAACCTAAGCTATAGTATAGTTAATGCTATAGGGGGTAAATACCTAAGGGCTCCGAGAAGGCCTAATAAAGGCAGAAAATATAATAGCAACACTCTTAAGAACAGGAATAATAGGACTAAAAGATTGGCTTTACTGGGTGGGTGTCCTAGTAGGTAGCCCGAGATGCAAATGTAGCTAGCTAAGACAGACACTAAAACACGTAATACTGCTATGCCCCCTACGCACCAATTAAGAAATAATGCTCTCAGCAGCTGGCATAGAGAACTATAATACACTGCTCTCAATATAAAAAGGCCTTAAGGCGGTCACCTAGTGGCTTATTAGTTAAAATATGCTAAATTAGTTCCGGGTTGCAAGGGAAATAGTAATAGAAGGTAAGGGGGCGAGCAGTAGGTGCCCCCTAGTAACTCTACAGTAGTAGAGTAATAGTTTGTGATACTAGCGCGTCCGTAGGCTTGTTACGGCAGTAGTGGTTCCTAAGGAGGTTAAACAGTAAGGTAGTAGAGCACTATAGGCGATTCGCAGGCGCTAAGTAGGCGAGTCCTAAAAGGCGGGGAGATGGATCACGGGGTTTTCTTATTTTTCTTAAATAGAGTTTTCTCCCTATATGTAAATAAGGAGTAGTCCGCGTGGGCCTAATAGGGATCTGAATTGGACGTTAAGCAATGAATTATTATTATTATATATTTAACTACTAATTAGTATTGGTTATATAGGGTGACTTACTAATAATAACTACTTAAGTAGGGTTATAGTGATGTTGGTTAATAAAGCTTATTTATTAAAATAAGGGAGGGTAAGGAGCTTAAGACTCCTCGCCACGCTAGTGTTGCGGCGTTACGTGACGACCGCTTACCTCATTTCTAATATAGGGCGTAGTTTCTTAAAGCGTTTAGGGGGTAGTAGAATTTATAATTAATTTGTAATCCGTTTATTAGAGGCGTTTATAGGTAAGTTTTATAATTATTATATTAATAAGTTAGGCTTCTAATTAAGTTTACTAGGTTAGTATATAATCTTAAAGTTAAATTATAAGAGGTATTCAGCCTAATAAATTTGGCATTATATTAATTGCTTTATAGTTATAAAGTACTATAGGTTTTTATAGTCCGTTAATACGCGTATTAGGAATAATAATCCTTTAAGTTTAGGACGCTATTATTTAAAGCATTTAATAATTATAAGTAGGTCTTTATTATATATCTTACAGTTTAATTTAGTAGGGGTAAGTTTTTAGAAGAGAAAGGTTACTAGGTGCAGCTTACCGTTTTTATTATATTATAATAACACTCCTCCTAGTATATAATTAGATAAGTTTGTTTTAATAATGTATTTAAGGTTTAGATTAAAGTAGGTAAAAATTAGAGCAGTTATAAAACGATATTTTAGGTTATTAAAAGCTTATTTATAATTAGTAGTCTATTTAAATCTTATATTCTTTCTTATTAAGTTTACTAATAGCTAAATAATTTTTAAGAAGTAATTAATAAATTAATAATAGAAATTTGCAAACTCTAGAAATCCTTAAATATCTTATATACTACTAGGGCTTTTCTAGTTTATAATTGCAGCGATTTTCTTAGGGTTTATTTTAATTTTGTTACGGGATATAATTAGGCCTAAGTATATAACTTTAGACGTATAGAACTTGCATTTCTTAATATTATATTATAAGCTCGCGTTTTATAGGCATTTAAGGACTATTTAAATATACTTCTAATACTTAAAAAGCAAAGACAAATAGATTAAAATATTATTAATATACGCGGTAATAAATATATTAAGGAATTCGCGAAGCGTATTATTAACGTATTACTAAAACATACTAGGACCGTTCTTAACACTAAACAGCATTACTAGGTATTTAAAAAGTCCCTATTATATACAAAAAGCCATATACTTCTTATCTCCTTTATAAACACGGATTTAATTAAAGGTAGTAACTACGTTAAGCTTTATAAAGTATTATGCTTTTACTAAGTAGTTAAGCGGTTTTTAAAGTAAAGGAATTAAATATCGGTTTTAAATTAAAATTGCGTTTAGGGCTTAATAATTAATATAGAACCTTAAGCCTCCTCTAGGTTTCTTAATAAATAGTATAGGCAAAGTAAATAGTAATTAACTTAGGCAAATAAATCCTTTCCCTAGGTACTCTTTAAGGTATTATTATATTATAAGCAGCTCTTTTTATAACATACCATATAATAGGCCAAACTTTAGCATTATACTAGGTTTAAGTTCTATCTTAAAATTACACTTATCTTAATACGGAGGTAGTTAGTCTATAAATTATTTTTTAAACGTATTAATTAGATTATAATATTTTTTAGGTATAAGAGGTTAGGGGTTAATATATTGCTTCGGTTTTAACGCCTTTTTAATATCTTTTAGCGTTATAGTAAAGATCTTATAGTTTTGTTTTCTTGCTAATAAATAAAAGGGTACGGCTTGTATTATATAAAATTTAAGGGGTTTTAATATATTATCTTCGCATTCTTTACCATAATTAGTAGTTATAACTTTATTATATTAGTTTAAGGTTTATAGTAAGGGTAATTTATATTATATTAAATTTAAATAGTTATATATATATTTATAGGGTAAGTAATATTTTAAGTAATAACTTTAGCAGTAGGTTATACGAAATTTTAGTGTTTCTTTAATAATAATAAATTCAATTTACCGCCCGTCCTGGTCCCCCTAGTAGGTCTATACAGGCTAATACCTTCTATAGGAAAAACTCTACTTAGAGAAAACCCATTCGCGGGCCACGCTAGAGAGACGATAGCGTTCCGATATTGGAGCGCCGGCTACTCGCCTTCTACCTATCTAAGAGTCTATATAATGAGCCAACTAACCATACTTCGCGGATAATCTTACTTTACCCCTTTTTCCCTTATCCTTTTTACCCTTATTCTTTTACTAATCTTTTAAGCTTTAGAAAGGCTAATATCCACTTATATCCTCTATATCTATTACCTTTATAGCCTAGAACTAGGTTAAGGTACCTAACTATACTAGCTATTTTACAGCCGCTTAAGCGCTCCTTTTACTACTTAAAACTTCTTAAAGGTGTTTAAAGTTGTATTTTGCTATAAAGTCCGCCCTTTAGTAGTATAGGCACTAAAATAGTATATAGTGGACTGTCTACCTAATCTAGCTATATTTATACTATAGGAGGATTACTAGTACTCCAATAGATATAAGCTATGCATTAAGCCCTATTACCTCCGTATAAAGAAGAAATAGTATTATAACCTCTGCTTTTATTAGGTTTTTATATAGTAGGATTATAAAACTCCCCTAAGGGGTCCTCCACGTAGTTTCTATGCGGTCTTTAGCTTTTACTTACCACCGTTAGCGCTATTCTAGGTCTGCCTATTTCGCGATAAGGGTAGTTACCCGCTAGTGGTGCTAGTAACCTCCTATATAGCGGCGGCGCTCCGTCTGCGCTCCGCCGGTATTTTGCTAGCCATACCTATAGGGGTTTATTATAGCTTCCCGCTTTATATAATCCTTTTAGTATATAAGGAAGCCCTATATCTTATTCTTATAGTCCCTTACGCGGTCTTTAAGCGCTTCTAATAGTACTAATAGCCGTCTTATTTTTCGCTAGTGCTTTACTAGTATATTTTAGATACCATTAAGTACCTCTACTAATTCTTTTTCTACCCTATTAAAAGCTATTTTAGCGGCTCTTTAGAGGGCTATTATTTTAATATAGAGCTAGATTAGGGGAATAGCCGCTTTCTTCTCTATTATAGCTATTAGTGTTCGCTAGTATGCGCCTATAACCCTATAAAGGCACTTATTCTAGATCTTCTATAGCGGTTTAATTAAGCTTTTAGCTGGCGTTCCGCTGTCGTCCTAAACTCCCTATACTTAGGCTCTATATAGTATCGCTAGTTAGACGGTGGCCGTATATAGAAGGCGCGAGCGGCGTATTAAGGGGCCCTATATAGACGTAGTGATCCTTAACATCGCTTTAAAGGCCGCTAAGCCCTTATTTACGGCCTTCTTAACCTATTCTTTCTACTAGAGCTTAGGGTTTACCTAAATCTTTAGGACTCGCATACTAGTTTTCTAGGAAGCTATCTCGCAGCCAGTAATACGCACGGTAGACGTAAGATCTATAGTAGCGTAGCGCCGTCGCCTTATAAAGTGTATAAGCTAGTACTTTTTAGGGGCAAACGCCACGCCGTATTAGTTTACCTATACGGCGTAGTAGTTATAAGCGGCCTTTAGTTATTAACAGTTCTCTATTATAGAATCCCCCTAAGTAATAAGGTTTGTATTATCTATAAAGCTAAACCCTAGTATGCCGCTATTAGGGCTTTGGAATTCCTCTAAGAGCTCTAATATAAAAAAGAGGAATAGAATTGGCAATAAGGGAGACCCCTAGGGGATACTTATCTGCGTTTAGATCTAATTACTCTTATAACCTATAAACTTAATACAGGTCTTATATACTGTTAAGAAGCTTTATATATAGTCTATAAGCCACTTTAAAAAGCCTTTTCTTTTTAAGATATATAGAAGCCTTTTATAGGAAACATTATTAAATGCCCCTATTAAGTCTAGGCTTAGTATTAATACTATATATCCGCAACGTATTCGCTATACTATTTATATATAAGAGCTAAGTAGTCCTACCGCTAATAGTATAGATCGCTTTTTCCTTGCTCCCATTTAGTTCTAAAGGAGTAGCCTATATTCTTCCGCTGCCTCTAATATAATATTGGCTACGTGCTTCTCTAGGATTTTTGCTAGCGTATTTTTAAGAGTAATTAGTCTATAGCTGCCTAGGAAAGAGTAGTCTTTCTTTCCCTCCTTATATAAAACTATAGTTATAAATTCTTTAAGGCTTTCTAGTATTATTCCGTTAGTAAAGCAATAGCTAGCTACTTCTACTAGGTCTTTTACTATAACTAAGGCAACCACTTTAAGAACCTTATTTGGTATACCGTCTAGCCATAGGGCTTTTCTATTTAGAAGGCTTGTAATTAGCTTGCTGATTTTCTCTATTAAAATAATAGGGCTAATATTAAGCGTCCTTTATTCCGTTATTACCTTTATCTTAGTATCCCTAAGATCTGCTATTCCGGTCTTAGGGAAAAACTTAGCTATAAAAATGTCCGCTTTTATAGTATTATTATATATTAAGGGGTCCTTAATAGACCTCCTAAGGTCTAGTAAATAGGGGTCCGCCTTTACTACGCTTACTTTTCTACTCCATTTTAATAAGATTTAGAGTCCTTTATTATGCGGTTTTAACTAGTCCTTAGTAAATTTATAGATAAAGCGCCTTTAGTTATCTTAATTAACTCTTTTAGTCTCTTTCTAGAGCTAGTTACTTAGTGCTAAGTATCTTTAGAGGTCCTAGGGGTTGTTATAGGCCTAGTACTGTTATCGCGCCTAGTAGGCGCCGGCGTGGAGCTGTATAGTATATGGCAACTATTCTTAACAGGCTTACTGGCTAGGCTGTACTTATAGGCAATAATTTTTAAGTGCTTGCTTAATCCCTTTCTAAAGGGTATAGAGGGGATTTTTAGACGTAGCCTAGTTAAGCTGCTATATATTGGATAGTTTTATATAGTAGCTAGTAAAGGGTAAAGAATTCTCTAACGTAGCGTTTAAGGTGCTAGAGTAACTTATAATAATAGAAGTATTTTATAAGATCTTTAAGGTTATCGCCTCCCTATAGTATATTTATAACCTATTTAGTAGTTCCCTATAGGGTATCTATTATAAAAGGATTATTGCCTATACTAGGCTCTATACCTATTTTACTATAAAATAGAGGTTAAATTTAATACTCCTTTAGATATAGAGCGTATACTATTTCGCTTAAGGCTATATTGTCTAGTATATATTCTAAGCTTATTAGTAATATACGACCTTTTAATTCTTTATTATTTTACTATTTAAAGGTTTTTATTTTAAAGCGTATTTTAAAGTCTACTTTTATAAATTAAGGGTATTTAAGAAGGCCGCTACTAGTTATACACCCCCTAATTACTACGCGTACACCCCCTAATTAATACGCGCACACCCCCACTAAACAGGCTTAGATCCTTCCTCTTTAGGTTAGAACGTTATATATATTTGACTTGTATGCATCTACATCGCGAAAATCAAACTTTCAGAATGCAACTTCTGCAACTGTATCAACAGAATTAAGGCTTAATTTCAACTATATTACAACTTATAGAGTTTAAATTAAAGCTAGAATACACCAAAGAATCTATTAGCAAAGTCGTGCTAAAAAAGCAAGGACCCACGACCGCGGTAAGTCTGTAAAATATTGCCGCTAACATTTAGCAAGCTATCTGCAAAGGCATCTCGGCTTCCACCGCCATTCTTTGACACCGCATAGCCCTGCCCTTTAGCGAACTTATTAATATCATTAAGGGCAAAGTTTATGTAGTCATACAGCTTTAATGGAGGTGGGTTAAGAGGCATAGTAGATATAGGGAAAAGGTTGCAAATATAAGGTATTGATTTAAGTATAGGCACGTGGTGTTGTTTTCGCGATTTAGGTGTAAATAAGTCAAATACACATAACATTATAACCTAAAAAGGAAGGATCTAAGCCTATTTAGTAGGGGGTGTGCGCGTATTAATTAGGGTATACGCGTAGTAATTAGGGGGTATGTAACTAGTAGCGGCCTTTAAGAATAAGGTTATAACTTATAAAGTTAGTTACCTAAAAGGGTTATAGGCCGACTACCTTAGTATAGTTATTTTATTAGCTACTAAGAGGAATACCAAAATTGAGATCCGACTTATACTGTCCTATAGGGGTTCCTTTACGTCTTATCTTGTCTATACGGCTAAGCTAAGAGTAAGGATCTCGTTTGTTACTAATATAGCGGCGCTACGTCGTAGCTAAAGGGCGCTTTCGAATACGTCATCCTTAACGCCGTCAAAATAGCAGAGTTTTCGCGGGTCTTGGCGCTCGTTAATAATATAAAGCAACTCATTAGGAACGGAGGGATAGTCTTAAAAACTACCTAACGTCTCCCTACCTAGGCTACTAATTTAGGGCTATAAGCTAGCGCTTATACTTGCTAGTAGAAGTAATAGGTAGATCTAAAGGGACGACAGGGCACCTCTATACTTATTCCGCTCTAAAACTATCTAGTAGTAAGGGCATAGAAAGAATCATAACACTATTAACTATATTTAGCGACGTTAATCCTCTTATTTTAAAGCGATGTTAATTCTCCCTTTCTATATAGCGGCGTTAACCCTCTCTAAGCAGTAACGTTAATATTTAGAATAGACTAAAAAAGAGCTAGGACGAACCTATATAGGTAGGCTAGAACGGACCTAGATATAGGTGTTAGTTAAGATAAAAGGATAACAAGTTTGGTTAGTAGGCGGCTAAGGGACGATAGCTGCGCGGCGTTAAGTTATTATAGGCCTACGCCTATAAGATACGGTCGGCCTATAATCGCAAGAGCGTTATAGGTAACGCGAAGTAGTAATAGCTATTAGGCGTAGTATATAATAGCAGCGACGGATAACTTTAGGAAACTTACCCCTTTACTAGGCTCTAACTCCTAGTAGGCCTATCTTAGAGGAAGGATTAACACCTTATTAATAACACTGTCTATATAGCCTAAAAGGACGGATATACGTGTTAGTTTATTTAGGCAGGGGTAGGCTATAAAGATAGCCTTATAGAGTAAATTAGGTATATATAAGTAGGAGCTAGCTAGCTACTAGCTACTATATTAACTGTAGTAAGGAACTAGGCAAGTAGTTTAAGCAAACTTGCTATATATAGTAACTATTATAGCTCTATAATATATATATACTCTAGCCTAATAGCCTAAACTTACTGCGTAGTATTCCGTCTTCCTTTATACCTTTAGCTGGGGGTATATATAGGGGACCTAGGTTAGGGCCCTAGGACAAAACACCTAAATCTAAATTTATATTCGTCCCACTATTTCTTTAAGGTAGAAATTATACTATAAGTAGGAGGACTATAGGCGTATATATATATAGGGATTTAAATAGGAGTAAGGGCAGGATTATATTAAACTTAAAGTATTTTTAAATTTAAAAGAAAGCATAGTACGAACGGCGAATAGGGCAAGATAGGCAATTAGGACACTTCCGTATAAAAGTCTTAGAGTAACAACCTAACGGCATTTTTCCTCCTATTAATATAGTACGGACGTACTACCTAGAGGGGTACACTCTATATTATCACTTATATCTCCCTTAGAGGTTTTTTATACCTATATTACGGCAGTAGTCTATATAGTCCTTAATTAGGACCGCATTAGACGTTAATTAAGAATTAAGAATAATAATACATTAGATACACGTTAATAGCCGCAACAGCAGCGAAACTAGCCTAAAAACCACTTAATAAAGCAACCCGATATCGGAATCCTATTCCCCGCACTAAGAAACCCTATAAAACCACGTCGCCCCTATTTAGAGCATGGGGGACGACGGAGGGGCGTAGGCTTCCTGCTAGAGTCGCGAGAGTTATAACGCGTGGGAGCTAAACCATAAACTAGGTGGGCAATAACGCGAAAAGGATAGCTGCTAGCAATAGTAAAAACTAAAGAAAATACTTAAATAAATTAAAGACGATCTTATAAAAGAGGAGGAAGAAACTCTATAGTACTAGATACTTGCCTCTATTTAAGAGGCAATATAGTATATTAAAGCCCTCTTAACGCGTCCAGTTCTTTAGATAACCCAAGAATAAGAGACTAAGGCCTAGCTTAACTAAATTAAAGCTAGTATTAAGAAAATCTAAAAAGAAACGCGTAAAGGAGGACCCTTAGGCCTAGGAGTTTCCCTAGTACAGGTCCAAACCTAGGCAGCCGTCGCTGCGTAGGCGGCCCGTACGGTAAACGTAGTCGCGGCACCACAGAGAGTAAGTGTACGCGTCCGGCTTAAGGAGCCCCAGGGCCACGAACTAGGGGAGCTTCTTAAGACTATTTAGAGAATAATACTGAGCGTATATACCGTACGCACCCTTAATAGTAAGGATATAGATATCTATATCCCCTCCTAAATAATAAAGGACTAAATCCTAAACGGGCCAGACGTGCTAGGACTTAGGATACTAAAGAAAAATTACCTCCTAAAAGTACTAGGAGTCCTACTTAAGACTCTAATTAATAGTAAAAGGGATATAGATAATTTAAAATTAACTTAATCTATCTATAAAGCTATAAAGCGCCTTATACTTAGGGTAGCTATTAGCTAAATTTAATGGCTATACGACCCTAAAGCGTAGGTAAAACGCTAGGTAAACTTTAGTAGCGCCTAAAGAGAACCTAAGAAGACTAGGGGAATAATTATAATTGGCGTCCTAACCTAAGCAATTCAGCAAAAGATTATAAAAGGTAGGATAGTTATTAAATCCTAGCTTTTTAAGACTAAGCTATTTAAGAATAGCGTAATTATAAAGTAATGCTACCGCTATAATTAATAGGGGTATATATAAAGCGTATACGGAAAGTAAATAAAATATAGATAATATGTGGGACTATATAATACCACAGATTACCCTAAGAAAAGGGTATCCTATATTAACTATAGTAAAGCCTATAAAGTATAGTAAAGAAAGGAGTATAGGACCTTTTAAAGCTACCTTAAAGGTATCTAAATAAAGAGGATGGCCCTTTTAATGCAGTTACTCCGTATATAAGAAGCCGTAGAAATAATATACCAACCCTTAATACCAGGAAACCTTATAATTAGTACTAATAAGAAAAGAGGACGGGAAATATTTTACCTAGGGACTTAAGAATAACTACTTAAATAGGGACTAGGTAAACTATCTTTTATTAAAATAGCAAGTAAAGATAGATTATAATTAAGGCTCTAGCTTCGCGCTAATAGAGTAATAATAGTTAATAGCGAAAATAATAAGAAATAGGACACAGATATAGATAAGCCTACACCTACTTTAAATAAGTAAGTGTATAATTATCTAGTATAACTATGGAAATACAAACTAAGGGGCGTATTACCCCTTCTTTAATAGGGTTATGCTAGTGGACTACTAGGTCCTTATAATTTAGGAGCTAGTATATAATAGATATACCAAATTAATATACTGCCCTAGGGGATTTACACTTATATACGACGCTCTCCCTATAATAAAGGTCTACTTTATAATTAGCCGGAATATTAATACTATGTATTAAAAGCGTAGATAGTACGGCCCCTTTACTATAGCCCTTTAGGTACGTCTAAAGGGGCTAGAGGCTATAATTATTAATATCTACAACCCGCATAAAGATGGCCCTTAGATTAGGGTATAGCCTAAGGTTAAAATAGCTATTAAGGAAGCTAAGGGAGAAATTATACTCTTAGGTGACTTTAATGCCTACTACCTAATATAGGGCGGAAAGTATATAGCTAGTAAAGAGTAGGCGGAATGCCTTTTAGCCGAAACTAATGCTAAAGGCCTAGTACTTACCACACTAAAAGGAGAGCCTATATGGAAAAGAGGGCAATAGGAAAGTATAATAGACCTTACATTTATATCACTAGATCTATATAAAAAAGTTAACTTTTATAGTATAGTTAAGGAATAGGCCCTTATGAGAGACCATATACCAATCCGCATCCAAATTAATAACGCTAGCTATCTGCTAGCGGAACGCCAGCGCCTCACCCTTAAGAAGCTAAACTTATAGGGCTTTCTCTAAAGTATCTAGGAGCTTAACTAGGCCATATCTAAAGACCCCTTTTAAGCCCTTTAGGAAGGGATTAAGTAAGCACTTAAAAAACACTGCCTATAAGCATAGCCTAGCTAGTAGGCCTGTTAAGAATAGTTGCTATAGGCTATATAGCTCTACGCCGGCGCCTAATAGGCGCGACGATAGCTCTAAGCTTATAATAACCCCAAGGACCACTAAAGATATTTAGCATTAAACAATCAACTATAAAAAGAGACTAGGAAAGTTAGTCGTAATAACTAGAGACGCTTTATTTATAAAATTACTAAAGATTAGTTAAAACTATATAATAAGGGACTTTAGACTCTATTAAAATAGAGTAGAAAAGCAAGTATAGCAAAGGCGGACCCCTATCTATTAGACCTTAGGAGGTCTACTAAGAATCCCTTAATAGATAATAATATTATAAAGGCTGATATCCTTATAGCTAAGTTCTTTCCTAAAACTAAAATAGTAGACCTTAGTAATATAGAGACAATAAGGGAACAAAATATACTTAATATTAGCCCCACTATCTTAATAGAAGAAATTGGTAAGCTTATTAAGAGTCTTTTAAATAAAAAAGCTCTAGGGCTAGATGGTATACTAAATAAGGTCCTTAAAGTAGTTACCCTAGTTATTATAAAAGATTTAGTAGAAGCAGCTAGTTATTACTTTACTAGTGGAATAATACTAGAAAGCCTTAAAGAATCTATAACTATAGTGTTATATAAAGAAGGGAAAAAAAGACTACTCTCTCCTAGGTAGCTATAAACTAATTACTCTTAAAAATACGCTAGTAAAAGTCCTAGAAAAGCACGTAGCTAATATTATATCTAAGGCTACGGAGGAGTATAGGCTACTTTCTTAAAACCAGATAGGAGTAAGGCGTAAATATTCCGCACTATTAGTAGTAGGACTGCTTAGCTCCTATATAGACGGTATAGCGAACGCGCTATAGATATATAGTGTTAATGCTAAGCTTAGACTTAGTAGGGTATTTAACAATGTCTCCTGTAAAAGGCTTCTCTATATTCTAAAAAGAAAAGGGTTTTTAAAATAGCTTATAGACTTTATATAAAGCTTCCTAATAGTATATAAAACCTATATTAAGTTTATAGAATATAAGAGTAACTAGATTTAGACGCAGATAGGTATCCCCTAAGGGTTACCCTTATTACTAATCTTATTCCTCTTTTTTATATTAAAGCTATTAGAGGAATTTTAGCGCCCTAACAGCAGCACGCTAGGGTTTGGCTTTATAAACGATACAAACCTTATTACCTAGGGGGACTCCACAGTAGAAAACTGTTAACGATTAAAGGCCGCCTATAACTACTCTACTGCATAGGCAAATTGATATAGGGCGGCGTTCGCCCCTAAGAAGTACTAGCTAATACACTTTATAAGGCAACGGCGCCACACTACTGCAGACCTTACGTCTACCGTGTGTATTACCGGCTGCGAGATAGCCCCTTAGAAAACTAGTATGCGAGTCCTAGGGATTTGGGTAGACCCTAAGCTCTAATAAAAAAAGTAGATTAAAAAGGCTATAAGTAAGGACTTAGCAGCCTTTAAAGCGATATTAAGGATTACCGCGTCTATATAGGGCCTATTAATGCGCTGCTTACGCCTCTTATATATAGCCACCGTCCGACTAGCGATGCTATATGGCGCCTAAATATAGGGAGTATAGGACGACGGTGGAACGCCAGCGAAAAGCTTACTTAAACTACTATAGAAAGTCTAAAACTAGTATCTCCGTAGGGTTATAAGGGTATACTAGTAAATACTAATAGCTATAATAGAAAAGGAAGCGGCTATTCCCTTAATCTAACTTTATATTAAAACGACAGCCCTCTAAAGAGCCGCTAAGACGGCCTCTAATAGGGTAGAAAAGAAATTAGTAGAGGTACTTAATGGTATCTAGAATATATTAGTAAAGTACTAGTAAAAAATAAAACGGCTACTAGTACTATTAGAAGCGCTTAGGGAACGCGTAAAGGACCGTAAAAATAAAATATAAGGCTTCCTTACGCACTAGAAGGACTATATAGAGCGGAAAGCTATAATAAACCCCTATAAAGACCCTTCACCGCATATGCAACCTTACCAAAAGGTAGCGCCACACTTCAAAACTTACGCATACCCATCTTACTATCAAAAACAATCGATTTTCCAACTTTTAAGACTTAATTCCTACTGCCTAGCGAGCTAGAGGTGGATTTATTTATCGTTTTACCCCCTTTCCCCTAACAGAAAATTCTTCTTAGGGGTGGTCCTAGCTTATAAGCGAGGCACGGATAGGAACACTAAAACTAAATACCAAAACCACGAAATATAGAGGCTAGATTTTCTACTACCTTTTAGCCTAATCTCCCCAGAAATCTTCTAGTAGGATTAGTAAGGAGAAAGGGTATAAGAATAGTAAAAACTAAAAAACCCCCCTATAAGATACAAAATGCCAAGGCCTAATAGGTCTAAAAAAAAACCTCCTATAGAAATAAGTGATGAAGATTTTATATCTACTTTTTCTCCCCCTTCTCCTTCTCCTGGCCTTAAGACAGGAGAAAAAAGAGGACATCCTTAGTCTTCTCCTGAAAAAGAAAACTAAAAACCTATAAAAAAGATAATAAAACCAACGACTACTACGGCTAGTACGCCTAGTATACCTTCCTATTCTCGTTCTCTAGAATAATATTTAAGCGAGGCTTTAAAGAACCTAATTAAGGCCTATAAAGGAATATAAGACGAAGAAAAATAAAAATAAATTAGACGTCTAATAGACTATACAGAAAGTATCCTAATAGGAGAAAACCCCTTTGCAAAAAAAGAAGAAGAAAAGGCAAAAGATGTCTTAAAAGGACTAGTTAAAGAAGTAAGGGCTCTCCATAAGGAGGTAGCCCCTACTAAAGAAACCTACGCAGAGAGGCTAAAGAAGAACCTCCCTACTTCGTCCCCTCTACCCTTATTACTACCGTCTCCTACCCCTTCTACTTCTACTAGAAATAAGAAAAAGCAGCTATAAGAAAGGAAGCTAGTCCTAATTATAGACGAAAAGGACTAACCTCTAGATACCTTCTCTATACGGAACAAAGTCAACCAACTATTTGCATTAAAACTGTAAGTAGAAAAGCCAGTACTAGCGTCTATAGCTAGAACTAAAGGAAAATAAAATATTCTCCTTATAACTACGGAAGAGTATAATGCAGATTTCTTAGTTAAATATAAGGAGATCTAGTATAAATGCTTTACCTTTTAAAGAGAACAAAAACTAGAACCATAGGTTTAAATTATAGCCTATAGGGTTCCTACCCTACCTTTTCTAGGAGAAGGAGGCTCTAAACTCCTAAAGGAAGAAATCGAGACCTTTAATCCTATAAGGATACAAGGACTATCTAGATGGATCTTATCTAGTAAAAAAAGACATAATCTATAGACCAGATTTGGCTCTATAGTTTTTACTATAGAGAATAAAGAAAAAAGATAAGAAATCCTTAAGCAAAAAGAGATATCAATTGCAGGTATAGCTACTAAGGTAGTAAAATACCT
Organism: Cenococcum geophilum 1.58; assembly: GCF_001692895.1. Taxonomy (NCBI): domain Eukaryota; kingdom Fungi; phylum Ascomycota; class Dothideomycetes; order Gloniales; family Gloniaceae; genus Cenococcum; species Cenococcum geophilum. Next base: position 2,153,283 of record NW_027137561.1, read on the forward strand.
TAAAGTCTCTCCTACTACGCAGTGTACGAGCTGCCAAAAATTTGGCCATATAGGAGATAGGTGCTCTACTAGGGCCTGCAGATACTATATAGCTGTACATTTATCTAAAGACCATTCTTATTCTACCTATATAATAACAGGCAAGCCTTACTAGCATACTACCCCTCTTTACATTAATTATAAAGAAAAACACTTTACTAATAGTAAAGACTGCAAGACTCTTAAAGCAGCTAAACTAGTACGTAAAGAAGATTTTATAGAAGAATAAAACAAATAGGATTCTAGAAGGAGGCAACTCCTACTAGGCTCTTAAAAAGATATTAGAGAGTAAAAGGATAGAAATAAATTGCAAAAGGACAGGGACAGGCGTTAGGATTTCTTATAGTTTTTCCTACTGTTTCTTATTCCCTAGTAGTTGTAGGAACTTAGGGTTTACTAAGGAACTATAAACTACTAGGACATAGCTACTAGTACATATTAAGCTGCCTAGAAAGGATTTATGTATATAGAACTATAGCGCCATAGCCTAGAGGCTGCATGCGTAGTATTGTATATAGTATAATACAATCAGATATAAAAAATAAAAAATAAAAAAAAACCCTATAAGTGTGGCTAGCGGAATACCGGCAGAGTATAGGCGGAGCGCCGCTACTATATAGGAGGTCACTAGCACTAAAGGCGGGCAACTACCTTTATCGCGAAATGGGCAGATTTAGAATGGCGATAATAGTAGTAGATAAAGGCTAAAGACCGTATAGAAACTACGTGGAAGACCCTATAGGGGAAACCTATAATCCTATTATATAAAGGCCTAATAAAAGCAAAGGCTATAGTACTATTTCTTCTTTATATAGAGGTAATAGGGCTTAATATATAGCTTATATCCGTTAGTATACTAATAGTTCTCCTACGGTGCAAATGCGGCTAGATAAGGTAGATAGTCCATTATATACTATTCTAGTGTCCATACTACTAAAGGGTAGACTTTATAGCAAAATGCGCCTCTAAATACCTTTAGGATATTTTAAATAATAAAGAAAGCGCCTAAGCGGCAGCAAAATAGCTAGTATAGTTAGGTATTTTACCTTAGTTTTAGGTAGTAAAGGCAATAGATATAGAGGACATAAGTAAATACTAGCCCTTTTAAAGCCTAGAGGACTAGTAAAAGAATAAGGGTAAAAGGATAAGGAAAGAAGGGGGTAGAGTAAGATTATCCGCAAAGCGTGGCTAGTTAGCTTAATATGCAGACTTAAAGGCAGGTAGAAGGCGAGCCGCTAGCGCTCCAATGTCGGAACGTTGCCATCTCTCCAGCGCGGCCCGAGGTGGGGTTTTCTCTAAGTTAGAGTTTTTCCTATAGAAGGTATTAGCCTGTATAGACCCACTAGGGGGACTGGGACGGGCGGTAAATTGAATTTATTATTAATAATACATTAGTATTTTGTTGGGGTGCTAAGATCTTAGAGGCCTCCTAGTAAGAGGACTTTAAGATAATATCTTAAATATAATTAAAATAGGTCCTACCTAGCTAAGCAGTTTATTAGAACTGTTAAATATAGCTCTATAAGCTAATAAAGTCTTAGCTAAACCTTTTACCAACCTTATCCTACTAGAAGGATTAAAAAGAATTTAATATTAAGCGTATATAACAGCACTAGCCAATCTATCTACTCTATTTGGTTACTACGCTGGTTTTACTACAGGATTAGTAAAGGACATTAACCGAACTAGATCCTTATCTCTATATCAGGACAACCTTTCTCTTAAACTAAAAAATCTTAAAGATTTAAGAAAGCATCTATTAACTACTAGCTTCTAAAAAGCTATAGAAAAAGAATACAATAACCTAAAATACTAAGGGATATTTAAGGCTGTACTAAAAGAGGAAGTAAGTAATAAGTAAATTCTTTTACTAAAATGGGTCTTTAAATATAAGCTTAATAGCGACGGCTACCTATAAAAGCTTAAAGCTCGACTATATATCTGTAGAGATCTTTAAATTACCAAGGAAGAGACCTATACAGTAACCCTAGCTACTCGAATATTCCGTACCCTCATAGCTATAGCAGCCGCATTTAATTTGGAAATTTAATAGTATAACGCCGTAAACGCGTTTATAAATGTTAAGCTTAGTAAACTAGTCTACTACTACTGCCTAGAAGGATTTAATTAAGATAGATATATCCTAGAGCTACTTATGGCGCTATATAGATTAAAAATCTTACCACTACTTTAGTATAAAGAGCTTACTAATATACTAACCGAATTTGGATTAAAACCTATCCTAGGTACTAACTGCCTACTTACTAATAGATAACTTATTATCTTCTTCTACGTAGATAATATAGCCGTTCTATTTACTAAAAAGGACCTACTAAAACTTAAAGAATTCGAAGCCAAATTACTACAATAATACGAGATCCGTGTACTAGGAGACTTACGGTAGTTCCTAGGAATTTAAATTAAACGAGATTGACTAAGTTAAAAGCTCTGGCTTTGCCAAGATTCCTATATTAAAAAGATAGCTAATTAATTCAATATTTAACTAGGCAGATTCCCTAAGTTATTACTTCCTATTAAAGAACTGATTCCATCTAACCAGTAGACAAACCCTTAAAGAACACTAGCCTACCAGCAATGAGTAGGTTTGATTATATACCTTGCCGTATTTAGAAGACCTAATATTACTAAGTCGCATTCTAAGCTGGCTAAATTCCTTACTAATCCAAATTAAAAACACCTTAATATAGTAAACTAAGCTATTTTCTACTCCCTTAGAACAAAATCAACAGCTATTAAATACTCTGGCGAAGCATTTAGAGCATATATCTATTACAGAAACCTAAAAGAAGAAGACGTTACCTTTTACGGAGTATCTAATGCGGCATTTGCAGACTATAGGGAGACTAGATAGAGCTCTTAGGGGTACTTATTTATACTATTTAGAGGCCTAATTAATTGGAAAGCTACCTTATAATAATTAGTTACTCACTTAACTACTAAAGTAGAGCTTCTCTCTCTGTCTACTGCTGCTGTTAAGATTATCTAGTAGTAACGATTCTTTAAGGCAATCGGCTTTAATTTAGAACGTAAATTTACCCTACTTTATAACAATATATAGACCGTACGCCTACTAAGACAGGATACACTAAAACTTGATACCAAGCTTCGATATATCGACGTTTATTAGCACTAGCTTAGATAGGAGGTCTAAGACAAAAAGATCGACATATAATGGGTCCCTACTAATAAAATACCTACTAACGGCCTTACTAAGATCTTACCTCGTTAAAAGCACGAAGCATAGATAAAGCAATTAAATTTAGTAGATATTTGACATTAAATCACTATTCTATTTAGCAAATAGCAATATCCACGATATCCGCAATATTCGTAATATGCTGTTATAGTTACCCTACCTATTTACTACTCCTAAATTGTATCTAAATTTCCTATTTTGGTATAGTCTCTACCTTTATTTTTGTCTTCTACAGCTTTAACTACACCGTTAAATCTAGGGGGGTGTGTAACCGGCTACCGAGGCTCGTATTATCTTGTGACTTACTACCTATTTCTTGCTATCGCATGTCTTACTACTTATTTCCATTACCTATTTCTATTACCTATCACCGACTGAGTGGCGCTGCATATAGTGGCTATAGTGGATTATCGTTGTTATTTCCTTGCCCCCTACCTCGTGTATATATAAAGACTTTAGAGCTACATTTATAATTAAGTTGCTCGTTTAATACTTACACTGCAAAGCTTATAATAACTTATATAATTTATAAGTAATTTATTAAAAAAATTATTATATAATATACTATATCCAATTATCTATCTAAATATAAAATTTTTATATATAATATATAAATATAGCTACCTAGATGCTGCTTAAGGCCTATAGTCTTTTTTAAATGCTGCGAAATTATAAGGGGATCTTATAGACAGGGGGCTATAAGGACACGATTGGAACAGGATAGATTGGTAAGAGAGACGAATCCTTAAGGAGGTAAGGCCTCTAGGATTGTGGAGACTATATACTACGGGCACGTGCCTCTAGTACGTAACTGGTGACCATCTAAGAGGCGTCCGGGGGTTGTCCTAAAGGTAACCCAAGGTGTCCGCAATAATATCCATTATATTGCCCCCCTCCTTCTTATAGTCAGCCCCTAATTGCTATTACCTTATAGTAGGGAGATTATAAGGGCTTATCTTAGAAGAGGTTCGGAGAGATATTAGAAAGGTGTCGGTATGCCGCTATATATTATCTATCTATCTAACCCCTGCTTTAAACTCCTAAAAAACCTTAATAAGGAAAAAATATAACTGGAGAAAAGACGCGAGGATTACTAGGAGACCTATTAGAAGCCTACTAGAAGCATGCCGGTAACTACCTAGGCTAATATAGGGATTTTTATACAACTCTACTTTTAAGCCTTTATACCAGTCTGTAATTAATTACGAGTATTATAGGCAATTTAGTGTTCTAGTATAGTTCCGTAGAACCTTTTGGTATGGGATTTAACGTATAGAGCCTTAGCTTGCCGTTATCTTTAACTGCTAAAATATAGTCTATAATTCTTTCTTATAATCCTTTTCTTATAATCCTCTGTATTACTAATATATTACTCCCGTATTTACCCTTAGGCTATTAGATACGGTTAAGGTATTAATTAGTTAGTTAAAGAGACTTATCTCTTAAGATTTGGTGTATATACTTTTAAATCTAGTAGTCCTATGCTATATATTTGGCGTAGCTCTACTGCCTAGTAAATAGGGACATTTCGCGATAACAATTATAGCTATTATACGATTGTTAAGAACGCCTATAACGTTATTCTTTAATACTATAGTATTATTTTAGGTCTAATTTAACCTATATATATCTTTAATTTAATATCTTAATTGCCTTCCCCTAGCCGCATAGTTAGTTTTTATAAGGAAGTAATAGTTAAATAACTTATATGCGTGTTTCCTTCCTTCTAAATAGCGCTATTATAACGGAGTTATATTGGTAAGGTTACGGCTATTTACCAAAAGGGTATTAGAAGGTAAAGTATAAAGATACCTTGCTTATTAAGCTGCTCCTTTTCTTAAATACCTTACTTCTCGCCATTAACCGTTATCTAATTTTGGACGTATCTTTGATATATTATTAAGATTTTCTTCTTTTCCATTATTAATTTAATATGCCTCTTTATTCTTTTGCTAACTGCTCTTTTAAGTAGATTTTATAGCATATTCTAGCCCTACCTTTATATATAGAACCCTAACCTCCGCTAATTTATAACTGGTGCTGGTCCTGCCTAAATAATTTTACCTATATGTCTTTAAAAGACTAGAAATCTAATAACAGAATTCTGGAGGCTTATAATAAGACGCACTGCGTTAGATCTAATACCTTTAGTCCTTATAATTAATGCATGCGTACTAAGAGCGGTAGTTACGTTAAGGTAAGTTTTTCTATTTTTAATAGATTTCTATTACTAACTTTAAGCTTTAATAGCCTGGGCCTAAGTAGCGACGATCCTTTAATGTCCTTAACTACTATATTACCCGGGCTTTATCTTATTCCAGCGGCAATACTAAACGTCTTAGTCGCATTTAAGACTATGCCATAGCTATTTATACCGCCTATAATTCTTAGCAAGCTAGCTAGTAACGCCTAATGTAAGAGTAAGGTTAGTATACTAAGGATAGGGTGCGGGATAGGGGTAATAAGAAGAAGGTCGCTGTCTACTATAGGAAGAAGTTCGCGCATACGCGTTAAGTTTTAAAAGAGCATAACATGATACGGTATTAGGTAGGTTACCCTTTAGGTACCTAGTAGATAGGTAACTAACAGTTACCGTAGTAAGGTTTCGGTGGTTCTAGACTATAACAGCCAGCTAATATCTCTATTTATTCTAGGCTTAAGCATGTCTTTATTAACTATAAGCTTACTCCCTAAGAGCTTTATTAGTATTAGTTTGGACCTAATATTAGTGTTAAGCGTTTAAGAGTCTCTGCTCTAGCTACACCTTATTATTCTGCCCCTGTTTTTATGCCTATTTATACGCCTACTAAGGCATCTAGATCCCATTCTCGTTAGCTATCACTTAGTAGCCTAATAGACGCTAATCCTACTCCTAATAATGATGAGGCGTAGTGGCTTTTTAGATTAAGGATTTATAGTTTAGACTTTTAGGATTTATTTTTATACATAGTAGCAATTAAGGACCTTAATTAGGTGCTTAGGAAGGCCTTATAAGGCTTTTAGAAAGGGCTTAGAAGCCCTAGGAATAATATTCCTAGTATAGATTAATAAATAGGAATGTAATTCTAGCAAAATGCCCTATTAACTCTATGCTATATACGTGAAAAGGCTAAGGACCTGTCCTGCCTTAGGCTGTAGCCCTATCCCTATAGTTTCTAGAGCCTGTCCATTCCATATCCAATTTAACCTATTTACTCTTTTTGCGAGCTTTCTTTATAGGTCGCAATAACACCGTAGTATTAGAGCGCTTTCTGTGACTTATAGATTATGGACCTTAGTCCTAATATTCTTTTAGAATATCTTTATAATAATTAAGGTAATCCTTTAGTTCCTATATAGAGTCCTTAGCAGGCTAGCCTAGCCATTTAACTTTAAATTAAAGCTTATTCTTAACAGACTTATAGTATAATATAGCTTCAACCTTATACCGCTCGCCCACTACCTTAGGGTGTTTAATTGGGCCTAGACGGAAGTTCTTTTCCGGCGGTAGTTTATACTATAGCTCTAGTAGGTTTATATAAAATACTAGATATATATAGGCCATAGATGGGGGTAGCTAGAGACGATAGGCTAGCTTACTAATTTATTCCTTAACTTAGAAGGGACCTAGGTATCTTATATCGAGCTTCTTTAATAGTTAATGGGTTTTGATATTTATTAAACGTAATAGAACCTTATCGCCTACTCTAAAATGCTTATCCTGGTGCTTGCGGTTATACTAACGTCTTTACTACTCTTAGGCATCTTATAGGCTCTGCTTCGCATACTTCCATTACTCCTCCTATTCCTAGAGGTATCCTTATACTCTCCGGTGGATATCCTTTAACTTCCTAATAGGATCCTATAACTAATCATGCGGCCTTAGCCAGTAATTATTAGGTATATTATTAAACCTAAATAGTTAAACGCTATAGGCAATCTAGATTGGTGCATACTTATATAATGTATATTACTTTAAATTATAAGCGTACTCCGCGTACGGAAGTAGCTCGCACTAGTTGTCTTGCTAGTAGTTTAAATATATCTATAAGTAAGACTCTAGTTCCTAATTCTGGCGTTCCGTTTGCCCATCCGTCTATAGGTAAAAAGCCGTACTATACTAGTAGTCTATCTTTAAATAGAAGCATAGGTCCGACGAGTATTAGCTTATAAAAACGCTGCCCCTATTAGTAATAATAGAGTATAGCTAATCTACTTTAAAAAAGCATTTCTCCTTAATTAGGTTGGCAAGCTCTTATGCGTTAATCGTCTTATTAACGGGAAGGTATTAGACGTACTTTAAAAATCTATTAATAAGTACAAGGACTAAATTATATATTCGTCCTTAGCCATCTTTAGACGGCGGGAGATCCGTAATAAAGTCTATGGCGTAATATTGCTATAGCTTACTAGTGGGGGGAACTAATTTAAGTAGACCCTATAACTTATACCTACGGATCTTATATACTTAACACTTCTCGCAATAGCTGATATACTCCTTTACTTCCTAATTAAGCCTTAGCCAATAGTATTTACGTTAAAGTAATTCCACTATCTTTACTTAACCATAGTGGCCGCCTAGAGGATTATCGTAATTCTTTATAAGAATCTTCTGTTGTAGATTTACTTCTTATAGCACCCAAACCTTACTACCTCTATATAGTAGGCCCATCGGGTCTAGTTCCTAATAGTAGCGCCTAGCAGCTTCCTTTCCGTTACGTTTCCGGTCTACTTCCGTATTAAAAATAGCATAGAAAGCGTCCCTCCGTTATACCTTACGGATAAGGTCCGTTAACCTTTTAGATAGTTCCCGGGTAAAAGCTATTTCGTCCTATACTGCTCTAAGTATAAAACTAGATGGTACTATAGATCTTATAACTCTTTAATGCGTATATGTTAGGAAGGCCGCTATAAGGTTAAAGTCCTTTAGTTATTATAGGGCTCCGAGTTCCGATTGCTCTATAGCTTCGCTATTAGTTTAAGGGGATAGCTTAGTAATTAGGGATAGTGTATTACTAGGTTCTAAGAATATATCGGGGATGTCCTATCTAGGTATATTTAGACCCTTATCGGCAACGGACCGGGTACTAGCTGGAATATTAGTAGAAACTAATAGGGCTTACACCGCCTAAAACTTAGTGTATAGAGCTATAGGTGCTTAAGCATCCTATACCTAGAGCTTATTCTATAATATAGGGAGTAAGATATCTATTATCTATTTTCCTTCTTCCGTTTTAAAGCCTTTGGTATAGTCTAGCTATCGTAACGGTCTATTAGTAGGGTTATTTTCCCCTAGCTTATATTTAATCTTAAAATTAAATTACGTAAGCTCCTCTGCTTATCTAGCTTATTAAGGTATAAGCTCCTTTATAGTTATAAAGTAGCGTAAATTATAGTGATCTAAGAGTATATAAGTAGTATAGCTTATATACTTAAGGTAGTGTCGCTACTATTTAAAGCAATTAACTATAGCCAGCAGTTCCTTATCGTGGGTATAATACCTAACTTTAGGTCCCTAAAATTTTCTGTTATAAAATGCTACTAGTCTCTAATAGAGCTAGGTAGCGTCTAGGTGCCTATTAGGTTGCAGTAGGATACTAACAAGGGCAAAGTTCGATACATTAGTAATTATTATTAATAGCTAATCTAGGTTAAAATGCCGTAGTAATAAAGCTTCTATAAACTTTGCGCGAAGTTCCTAAAAGGCCTCCTAAACCTTTCTGGGCCATAACTATAGCTTATACTATTTAGTTAGTTCCTTTTTAGTTTTCTTCCTTACCGCCTTTAAGCTTTTTACTCCTTAGGTTAGGTCTTAGGAAGCTTTTATAATATAGTTAGATAGGTATTAGGCGACGTCTAAGTAGTTATAGATAAAGCGCCTATAGAAATTGGCAAAGCCTAGGAACACTTAAATATCCTAGTAGCTCTCTAGCTCCGGCCACTCCTAGATTATCTACACCCGTACTAGATCTATAACTATACCTATAAGCGTTATAATGTAACCTAGGAACTCGACCTACTTAGTATTAAAGATATACTTTAACGCCTTAGCGTAGAGGCCCTAATTATCTAAACGTTCTAGCACTTCGCGGATATATTACTTATATTAATTCTTGTCTTCTAAGTAGATTAAGATATTATCTAAATAGATAATATATATATGGTTAACTAGTCCCCCTAAGGCTCTATAAATATATAATTAGAATATTATAGGCGTATTAGCTAGCCTAAAAGGCATTACTAGATACTTAAAGTAGCCATATTAGGTCTTAAAAGCGGTCTTTTACTTATNCCCTTCTTTAATANNGAGCCTATAATANGCGTNTNNTAANTNTAGCTTTATAAAAATCTTTACCCTAAATAGTTAATCTAGCATTTCACTAACTAGTGGTAGTAGGTAACGGTTCTTAATTATAATCTTATTAAGACCGCAATAGTCTACGTATAGCCTTATAGTTTTATCTAGTTTTAGGATAAAGAGGATTGGTACGCCTAACGGCGACTTACTAGGCCGGATCTACCCCTTTTCCAGTAACCTATTAAGGTACTCCCATAGGATCTTAAGCTCTTTACGCGAGAGGTTATAGATAGAAAGATTTAGTAGTTATTTACCTTTTTCTAGATTAATTATATAATCATACTCTAAGTTCTACGGTAGGACTTTTACTCTCCTACCCAAAAATACCCTTAGTAAGTCCCTTAGGCCTGCTAGAATATTTAATAAATTAGGGTCGCGTTTATCCTCCGCGTTATTATTAGGTAGGTCCTAGAGCTCCCTTAAAATACTTATAAGCAGCGTCGTACGCTATAGTGGTTGCTTATATATAGTTGCCACTATACGTTAAACCGTTTCGTGTAGTAGCTAGTAGAGGGTAAGGAACTCCTTAACGCAGCGTTTAAGGTGCCGTAGTATACTCTCCGCATATTACTTAAGCTAGAGTAACCTATAGCGGTTAAAGTATCTTATAAGATCCTTAAGATCGCCGCCTCCCTATAATGTCCTTATAACCTATCTAGTAGTTCCCTATAGGGTCTCTATTATAAAGGGGTTATTACCTATACTAAGCTCTATACCTATCTTGCTATTAAATAGGGGTTAGATCTAATACTCCTTTAGGTATAAAGCGTATACTATTTTACCTAGGGCTATATTCTCTAGGATGTCCTTTAGGCTTATTAGTAATATACGCCCTTCTAAATCTTTATTATTCTACTATTTAAAGGCTNNNNTCTTAAAGCGTATNTTAANATCTNCTTNTATAAGCTAAGGGTATCTAAGGATAAGGTTATAACCTATAAAGTTAGCCGCCTAAAAGGGTTACGGGCTGACTACCTTAGTACAGTTATGTATATCGGCCACTAACACTATAAGCTTATAGGCACTATATAGCTTAATCCGATGCTTATTTAGGAAGCCTATAATAGGTTTCTACTACCTTTATAATAGGATAAGTTTATATTTTTTTACCAAATTATATTATATAAGATTAATTTCGGCGCCACTATTATATAGTACTTAAAACTGTTATACCTTACCCATAGGGAGTATTATTTCTAGCTTAATAGTAATACGGAGAATCTCTCCTTCTATATCTTGCCTTAGTTATAGCTAGGAGAGGTCCGTAACTAGGGCTTTTCTTTTTTTAGATTATTAGTGCGGTTATTACTCTGCTTATTTTTCTAATAAAATCTACCTTTAGAGTTTTCTCTTAACTTTTTAAAGTATTCCCGTAAAGGTACTAGATAGGTATTGGGTTGGCCCTAGAAGTCTTTCCCGTTATTTAAGGTTCCTAACTTTAACCCTTTTAAAGTTCTCTTTAAGAACGGCTTTTTTTAAAGGTTAGGTCTACCCTATATTACTACTAGAGTACCCGTATTTCTAGTAACCCCTTAGCTTCCTACCGGAAGAGGTCTAGTTCCTTACTATATCTTTAGCGTTTAGAACTGCTTGTTTAAAATCCGTATATATAGTAATCCGCGATAGGACTCCTACGCGCTTTATTTTATTATAAATTACTAGCTTAATTCTAGCCTAGATAAACCTAATCTTCTCCTTCTTATAGATGCTACCGTTCTTATTTTTAAAGGACTCTAAATCTATCTACTAAGTATAAGTTTCCATAAAGTTTATAAACTAGCGAAAGTTATAGCGGTCTAGCTGTATCCCATTCCAGAATAGCTCTATATTATCGTACTATACGATATATAGATCTTAAGTCTATTTCTTTAGGAAGGTTTGCAGCTATGGCTATATAGTAATTTACTCTTTATTAAGCTAATTAAGTGCAATCTAGTTTAGCGATTGGTCTTTAATCTTGCTAATAATCTAGCGTATACGCTCTTTAGTATTATCTTATATTATTAGCATCTTAAAGAAGTTGTCTACCTTATAAACCCAATCGTCTAACTACTGGGCGTTAGGTTTATAGCGGAGTTCTAGACTACTAGAGGCCTTAGCTAGTTAGTTTATATCCTTTTTCTATTTATAGCGTAGATAACTCTCTAAGTCTTCTATACTTTCTTAGGTAAGTACTAAGTAGCTTTTAGAAAGCCCTTAGCCTTAATTAGGTTATAAAAGAATTTGCCTAGCTTAGATTAAACCCTATTAGATCTGGATTTGCCCTTAGAGAGTTCTAATATATTTATTAGTGGCTTCCTCCTATATAGCTTCCGAGAGCCTTATAATAGCTTCCCAATATTTATTTTAAAGGAGATTAGTATAGGGCTTTTAACCTTCTAAACTTAGGCCTAGGGAGGCTCCTGCTATAGAGGTAGTGTTAGTACTAGTAGCTAGTATAGGCTTCCTAACAAGGCTTATGTCTTAAGTTAGTAATTAGCTTAAATTACCTAAAGGGGTAAGCCCGCTTAGCTCGTAAGCAGTTTATACACCGCTACTATGCTAATTATAGGCCGGTAGTCTTCCGGGAGGGTTTTAGTTAGTTCCCTAGTTAGACGCGTTAGTATATTCCTCTGGCATTTCTAGCTTAGAGAAAGATCTTAAAGTTACCTCTAGCGCTTTTAATCTTCTAATTAGCCTAGGTAGGGCCGGAGGGGTTCTAGTTACTTTTTAGCAGCGTTATAACCGTTATAGAGGGTGTCTACGTTTTCCTTAGTGGTAACTATAGGTATATAAGAGTCTTTGAGCTCCTAGAGCATCTGGGTATTAGGGCTTATTTAGCCGTCTTGCCTAGAGGGTTATATTATTGTAATCTCTTGCTATTAGAGGGACCTTTTTACCTTTGCGTAATGGCTTTCTATAAGGTATCTATAGAGTTTCCGTTTAGGTTATCGCGAGATTTTAAGGGAGAATAGTAGTTATAAATAAAAGATATAAATAAATAATCTGGTCCTTAAAGCCGACTACCCTTCTAAAAAAGAGTAGGAAGGATTTAAATATAAGGGGATTTTATAGACAGGGGGCTATAAGGACACGATTAGAATAGGATAAATTAGTAAGAGAAACGAATTCTTAAGGAGGTAAGGCCTCTAGGATTGTGGAGACTATATACTACGGGCACGTGCCTCCGGCACGTAACCAGCGACCATCTAAGGGGCGTCCGGGGGTTGTCCTAAGGGCAACCCGAGGTGTCCGCAATAATATCCCTTACAGAAATGCTACGAAATGCTAGCTAAATGCTGCTAAAAAATTTCCTGACGTAATTTTAAGTAATAGATGTGCCTATATAATACCTAGCGCGTATCTATACTAGCAATAAAAATTTAGTTATTATATTATAATTCTAGGACTATATCTACTGCAGAATGTAGTATATTACTATAATTAACTAATATAACGCGTTATATTAATATGCGATTAACCCCTTAGGGTCTAGAAACGGATTAATATGCCTATATATCCTAATACGGTCTTGGTTTAATAAAATGGCAGATAGTAGGGATATTAGCCAATAGTCTTAAAATATCTAATTTTAAGAACGCGCTTATAGTATTTCTTTATAAATATAGAAGGAAGGTTAGCACCCTTTACCGCATATGCAACCTTACCAAAAGGTAGCGCCACACTTCAAAACTTACGCATACCCATCTTACTATTAAAAACAATCGATTTTCCAACTTTTAAGACTTAATTCCTACTGCCTAGCAAGCTAAAGGTAGATTTATTTGTCATTTTACCCCCTTTCCCCCAACAGAAAATTCTTCTTAGGGGTGGTCCTAGCTTTTTTTTTTTTTTTTTATCCATTGTATTATACTACGTACAATACTGCGCATACAGCCTTAGGCTATGGCGCTATAGTTCTATATACATAAATCCTTTCTAGGCAGCTTAATATATACTAGTAGCTATATCCTAGTAGTTTATAAACCCCTAAATTAGGAGTTTATAGTTTCCTAGTAAAATACTAAGATACTACAACTACTAGGGAATGAGAAAATGGTAAGAAAGACTGTAAGAAATCCTAACCCCTATCCCTGTCCTTTTGCAATTTATTTCTGTCCTTTTGCTCTCTAATATCTTTTTAAGAGCCTAGTAGGAGTTGCCTCCTTCTAGAATCCTATCTGTTTTTTATTCTTCCATAGAATCTTCTTCGCGTACTAGTTTAGCAGCTTTAAGGTCTCGCAGTCTTTACTATTAGCAAAGTGTTTTTCTTTACAATTAATGCAAAGAGGGGTGGTATGCTGGCAAGGCTTGCCTATTGTTATACAGTAGAACAGGAATGGTCTTTAGATAAATGTACAGCCGCACAGTATCTGCAGGCCCTAGTAGAGCACCTGTCTCCCTATATGGCCAAATTTTTGGCAGCTCGTACACTGCGTAGTAGGAGAGACTTCGAGGTATTTTACTACTTAGTAGCTGTACCTGCAATTGATATCTCTTTTGCTTAAGGGATTTCTTGTCTTTTTCTTCGCTCTCTATAGTAAAAAACTATAGAGCCAAATCTGGTCTGTGGATCGTGTCTTTTTACACTAGATAAGATCCATCTAGGTAGTCCTTGTATCCTTATAGGGATTAAAGTCTTCAATTTCTTCTTTTAGAAGCTTAGAGCCTCCTTCTCCTAGGAAAGGGTAAGGTAGGAACCCCATGGGCTAAATTTGAACCATGGTTCCAGTTTTTGTTCCTCTTTAAAGGTAAGCAGTTATGCCAGATTTCCTTATATTTAACTAGGAAATCCGCATTATACTCTTCCGTAGTCGTAAGGAGAATAATTTATTTTCCTTTAATTCTAGCTATAAACGCTAGTACTGGCTTTTCTACTTACAGTTTTAATGCAAATAGTTGGTTGACTTTGTTCCGTATAGAGAAGATATCTAAAGGTTAGTCCTTTTTCGTCTGTAATAGGACTAGCTTTCTTTCTTATAGCTGCTTTTTTCTACTTCTAGTAGAAGTAAAACTCCTACTAAGAAGGGGTAGAAGGTGGTAAGTGGTAATGATGATAAGGAGGAGGTGGGAGGACGAAGAAGTGAGGCCTTTCCTTTAAGCCTCTCTGCGTAAGTTTCTTTCGTAGGAGCTACCTCCTTACGGAGAGCTCTTACTTCTTCTACTAGTCCTTATAGGACATCTTTTGCCTTTTCTTTTCCTTGTATAAAGGGGGTTTCTCCTACTAGGATACTCCGTGTATAGTCTTCTAGCTGTTTAACTTGTTCTTTTTCTTCTTTTTCTTCTTCTTCTAGCCCTTTATAGGCCTGAGTTAGGCTTTCTAGAGCTTTTTATAGGTGTTGTTTTGGAGAAAGGGGAGGGAAAGGTATGCTAGGCATACTATCCGTAGTAGTGTCGATTTTGTTATCTTTTTTGCAGGTTTTGGTTTTGGTTTTGGTTTTCATTTTCAGGAGAAGACTGAGGATGTCCTCTTTTTTCTCCTGCCCTAAATAGGCTAGAAGAAGAAGAAGAGGGGAGAGAAAAGGTGAATATATCAGACTGATGATTACTTATTTCTAAAGGAGGTTTTTTTTTTGGCCTACCAGGCTTTGGCTTCGGCATTTTATAGGGGGTTTTCCTACTATCCTTATACCCTTTCTCCTTACTAATCCTACTAGAAGATTTCTGGGGAGATTAGGCTAAGAGGTAGTAGAGAAACTAGCCCCTATTTTGTAGTTTTGGTATTAGTGGTAGTGGTAGTAGTTTTGGTGTTCCTGTCCGTGCCTCGCTTATAAGCTAGGGCCACCCTTAGAGAAATTTTTCTGTTGGGAAAAGGGGGTAAAACGACAAATAAATCCACCTCTAGCTCGCTAGGCAGTAGGAATTAGGTCTTGAAAGTTAGAAAATCGATTGTTTTTGATGGTAAGATGGGTATGCGTAAGTTTTGGAGTGTGGCGCTACCTTTTAGTAAGGTTGCATGTGTGGTGAAGGTTTTGGTCCTAGCTTATAAGCGAGGCATAGATAGGAATACTAAAACTAAATACCAAAACCACGAAATATAGAGGCTAGATTTTCTACTACCTTTTAGCCTAATTTTCCCAGAAATCTTCTAGTAGGATTAGTAAGGAGAAAGGGTATAAGAATAGTAAAAATTAGAAAACCCCCCTATAAGATACAAAATGCTAAGGCCTAATAGGTCTAAAAAAAACCTCCTATAGAAATAAGTGATAAAGATTCTATATCTACTTTTTCTCCCCCTTTTCCTTCTCCTGGCCTTAGGACAGGAGAAAAAAAAACATCCTTAGTCTTCTCCTAAAAAAGAAAACCAAAAACCTATAAAAAAGATAATAAAACTAATAACTACTATGGCTAGTACGCCTAGTATACCTTCCCATTCTCGTTCTCTAGAATAATATTTAAGTAAGGCTTTAGAGAACCTAATTAAGGCCTATAAAGGAATATAAGACAAAGAAAAAGAAAAATAAGTTAGACGTTTAATAGACTATACAGAAAGTATCCTAATAGGAGAAAACCCCTTTATAAAAGAAAAAGAAGAAAAGGCAAAAGATGTCTTAAAAGGACTAGTTAAAGAAGTAAGGGCTCTCTATAAGGAGGTAGCCCCTACTAAAGAAACCTACGCAGAGAGGCTAAAGAAGAACCTCCCTACTTTATCCCCTCTACCCTCGTTACTACCGTCTCCTACCCCTTCTACTTCTACTAGAAGTAAGAAAAAGCAGCTATAAGAAAGGAAGCTAGTCCTAATTATAGATAAAAAGGACTAACCTTTAGATACCTTCTCTATACGGAACAAAGTTAACCAACTATTTATATTAAAACTGTAAGTAGAAAAGCCAGTACTAGCGTCTATAGCTAGAACTAAAGGAAAACAAAATATTCTCCTTATAACTACGGAAGAGTATAATATAGATTTCCTAGTCAAATATAAGAAAATCTGGCATAAATGCTTTACCTTTTAAAGAGAACAAAAACTAGAACTATAGGTTCAAATTATAGCCTACGGGGTTCCTACTCTACCTTTCCTAGGAAAAGGAGGCTCTAAACTCCTAAAGGAAGAAATCGAGACCTTTAATCCTATAAGGATACAAGGACTATCTAGATGGATCTTATCTAGTAAAAAAAGACATAATCTATAGACCAGATTTGGCTCTATAGTTTTTACTATAGAGAATAAAGAAAAAAGATAAGAAATCCTTAAGCAAAAAGAGATATTAATTGCAGGTACAGCTACTAAGGTAGTAAAATACCTTAAAGTCTCTCCTACTACGTAGTGTACGAGCTGCCAAAAATTTGGCCATATAGGAGATAGGTGCTCTACTAGAGCCTACAGATACTATGCAGCTGCCCATTTATCTAAAGACCATTCTTATTCTACCTGTATAATAACAGGCAAGCCTTACTAGCATACCACCCCTCTTTATATTAATTATAAAGAAAAACACTTTGCTAATAGTAAAGACTATAAGACTCTTAAAGCAGCTAAACTAGTACATAAAGAAGATTTTATAGAAGAATAAAACAGATAGGATTCTAGAAGGAGGCAACTCCTACTAGGCTCTTAAAAAGATATTAGAGAGCAAAAGGACAGAAATAAATTGCAAAAGGACAGGGACAGGCGTTAGGATTTCTTATAGTTTTTCCTACTATTTCTTATTCCCTAGTAGTTGCAGGAACTTAGGGTTTACTAAGGAACTATAAACTACTAGAATATAGCTACTAGTATATATTAAGCTGCCTAGAAAGGATTTATGTATATAAAACTATAGCGCCATAGCCTAGAGGCTGTATGCGCAGTATTATATATAGTATAATACAATCGGATATATAAAATAAATAAAAAGAGGGAAAGTTATTAGCTAGAATTCTATATAAGCTAATATAGACCGCTATAACCTGGACCCTTCTTAGATTAGGCTATACTTTATTTAAATATACTCTTTTTTAAAATACTAGAAGCGGATAGGCGTAGATCTAAACGACCTTAACTAAGTAGCTAAGGAAATCGTATACTACGTACTAAATTAGCAAAAGTTAAGTGATTAAAAGTGCGACTATATATAAATATATAAATATACGGCTAATAATAGAGATGGGAGAAGGAAGGTTAGGCCTATAGGTAGAAAAATAGTAGGATAACTCTAGGTTATTATTACTATATTAAATTATTCTACTTTAGGGGGCAACGGTCTCCCTCTTTAATTTACGAAGGTAATAGTAAACCTTATATAATACTAAAATAATAGTAGGCCTTACCCCGTCTATAGTATAACTAAGGTTAAATACTAGTATCTAACTACTGCTAAAAACCTACGCTCCCTAGCCGGTAGTAGATTTTACTCTATATAGTCTATATTATAAAGTACTTATATAGTTCTAGCTAGTTATAGTTACCCTAATCTATTCTATATTAATAACTATATTAACTAAAACCAATATAATATAATGTATTTACCAGATTTCTTAGAAGGAGGGTTTTAAGTTATATTAGTATATTAATAGGCTGTTACTAAAAGGCTATTTTTGCTATAAGTTTTAACTATATATTCCGTTTACTGTTTCCCACTACTTTCTACTATCTTATTGCTTTTACTACGTTCTACTACTTTTTATTACTTTTACTACACTCTACTACTTTTTATTGCTTTTACTACGTTCTACTACTTTTTATTTCTTTTTACTAATTTCTACTACTTTTAATTTTATTATCTTTAAATTGGAGATCCTGGTCTCTACTAAAATACTTAATATCTATAATAAGGGCTAGAATATTATTAGTAAAAACAGAGCTACTCTACTATAAGTTAACAAGATCTTAGGTCTATATAGCTTAATAGAGAAGTATTTAAGCTTTTAGTATAATCTTTTAAGAGAAGATATAATTATACTATTAAGAGGTAATAGGCCAAATTAGAGTAGACCCTTTTAATTTAACGGAATTTAGATATGGTAATAGAGCCAGTATATATAAATAGGTAAGCATGCTATAATTCTAAAGTAGTTATCCGCTAATATCTGCAAGGCCCATATTAGCTTAGTAATATTTTTACCTTAAGGGCTAGTAATCCGCGTAGCGTTTTTACTTAGAAGAGTAGGGAGGATAATTTATTGAGATTAGCTGAAAAGACTAGTCGCTAGTTCTCTAGTTGCTTTAACTCCTAAGACTAATAATTTTTAAATAAAATATATACTCGCGATAGTGGCGGTAAAACTATTAGCTATATTAGAATAGAACCCTATAAAGGTTAACTTATTCTTTACTAGACCTAAAGAGATTAATATTAACCTATCTATATTATAGACAATGGTTAAGAATTAAACTAGATTTTATAAAGCTAGTCGTTATACTATATTAGTATTACAAAAGCTAATAAGAAAGCCGTAAGTATTCGATATTTTCTAAATAAGAAGATATTTAACTATTAATAGATTCCTATTATTAGAATACTTTGTTTAAGTCTAATAGAACATTAAAGCACTATAATATGTTATAAATAGGCCTTATACGG
This sequence comes from Cenococcum geophilum 1.58, assembly GCF_001692895.1. Taxonomy (NCBI): domain Eukaryota; kingdom Fungi; phylum Ascomycota; class Dothideomycetes; order Gloniales; family Gloniaceae; genus Cenococcum; species Cenococcum geophilum. The sequence goes on from NW_027137561.1 coordinate 2,172,358, forward strand.
ATCTTAGTTTAATTATAGCAATTAAGGATACTTCCTTAGTTAAGAATATAAATATTTTTAAAGACTGGCCCCTTTTTCCATTGGAGCTATTACTTTATACTATACTTAATATTTATATAAGGAAGGTCTTTATAACTTGGCTTAACCCTACTATAGATATAAATAATATCGGTAGGGGGTAATAGATTTTTTAGAGTTAATTTCCTAGGGAGACTTTTAGTTTTCTATGCTAAAAATTATATTACGTAATAATATTTGGGGACGTAAACATATACCCCTTTCCGCAACTACACCATTACTAAATATTTTAGATTTCGCCCTTAAAGCTATTTGTAATAGGTATTCCTAAAAAATATATCTATTTAAAGCATTAAAATTAAACATTATTAACGTTTTATATAGGTTGTTAATTAAGTTCCTAGGCCGTCGAAATCGGACTCTGCACCTGTACGTGGTGACGGCTACGAACCTGGGTCTTCGAAGATCAGACTCAGAGCCAACGCAGAGACGTCGTATAGCGTGCTGGTGGGCCTGGTGGTGGTTGTACGCGTCGTGGGGCGTAGTGAAAAGTTTTCACATGGGATGGTGAGATCTCGAAAACCACTGCTGATGGTACCCCTTCATAATACAGCCGCTACTGTTCCCCTACTGAGCACCTGTACGATCCAACATGGATGTATGGCATTCGATAACATTCCCCTGACCTATAATGGAAAGCATTAACAACCTTATATTGACGAACGAATGAACGCGAATAAACAAACGAGCAAATATACGGCCCCTTCTAACCCCTAGGCCGATTGCCCGCGGAGTATGCGGTCACTCGCCGTACTGCCATAACACTACTAAAACCAGCAGCTAGATAACCCCCCATGGTTTTCCTTGTCTCCTCTTAACGGAGTAGTGCCTATAAAGAGGGCCTAGCGACTGGGGCCTAGGTATAAAAGATACCTAAATACACACACATATATATCCCGCTTTTGTTTTTAGTATTAGAATGGTAGAACGGATGAATCCCCCTTACGCCTTCGATAGGCCTTAGGGGGGGAGAGGCAAGGCGTATATAGCAATGGTTAATAAGAGATAGTATATAGGGGGTGGTTAAGATATAGGAAACAACAGTACAGCAATTGAATAGCAAGGCCTAGCTAGGACGTAGTAAACCCTAGCTTTAGATAAGCTAGAGAAGGAAGTAGTGGTTCCCAAGGAGTTCAAACATCTAAGGAGGATAGGACGTAGCCGTAGGCCCGCAGGGCCGCCGCTACGGACGGACATGGCAAAATAGGGGTTTTTTATCCTACTAAGGTGGCTCATAGGGTTTTTCCGTCCCCTACATCAACAAGGGTTTTCTTCTTGTTAATTTATAAGTTTCCCTTATGTACGGAGTAGCCTGCGTAGGCCTAGATAGGATCCGTATTAGACGTTAATTAAAGAACTTACTACTAATTAAGTTCCTAAGATAAAGTTTAATATTATACTAAGATTATAACTTCCTCGTTATGGCTGAGTAACCCTAAAACCCTCCTTTTCTTTCCCTTTCTCCTACTACTTATTGCCGAGCCTTATTATATCACTAAGCATTATTGCATCGCCGCTAAGCCTTATTGTATTACTGCTAAGCCTTATTATATTATCGCCGAGGCCCCTTACCTAATTAGGCAATCAGAGGTCGTAGGTTTAATTCCTATACGTAGTATATTAAAAAGAGTAAAAAAAGAAGGTAATTTCTATTAAATTACGTATTAGCAAGGCTCTAAATTAATCTTATAATTCTCTACGTCTCGTAAGGCCTAGAAAATTATAACGCCCTTTTTTTTATATAATATTTTAGTATATATACCTAACGGCGAGCCGCAGCTCCTTAATCCTACTAGGCTAGATTTAAAATTAAAAAAAACTAAGAGGACTTACTACTACGCTATGAGGACTTTATATTATAATTTCCTAAATTTAATTAAAATATAATCTCTTCCTAAACCTTAGAATTAAGCTTTATATGTTTAATTATAAAGGTAACGTATAGGCAGATTAGTAGTAAAATATATTAATTTTGTAATATAGGCCATTAAAATCGGACTCTATACCTATATAAGGTAACTTAGCCTATAAACCTACTAATCTTTGGATTTAGTAAAGCTAATATAGAAATGTTTTTTTTATTTTTTTATTTTTTTTTATATCCATTATATTATACTACGTATAATACTGCGCATGCAGCCTCTGGGCTATGGCGCTATAGTTCTATATATATGAATCCTTTCTATATAGAAATGTTATATAGTGTATAGATAGGAGCTGGTAGTCGTTAAGACGTAGGTAGTAGTAAAAAGTTTTTACGCGGAATAGTAAGATCTTAAAAACCACCGCTAACGGTGCCCCCTTATAGTAAACGACTACTATGCCCTTACCTAAGCCCACCTATATAATCCTTATAAATGCAAGTCTAATTTAACATCCCTAAACCCCAAATTAAAGATATTAATAACACCTTATATTAACAAATAAGTAAATAAAAAAACGAGCAAACAAATACACCCCTTTTTAACCCTAAGGCGATCGCTCGCGGAGTATATAGTTATTTACCGTCCGCACTATATTCTGCCTAATAGCCTAAATAATAACCCTACGGGTTTCCTGTCTTCTCTCTACGGCTAGCTACCTTAGAAAGGGCCTAATAACTGGGGCCTAGGTATAAAAGATACCTAAAGCATATATATATCCCGCTTGCCTTTTAGTGTTATAGAGCCGGTTATAAATAAATCCCCTTTACGCCTTTAATAAGCTCTAAAGGGGGGGATTGTATACGCAGTAAATAGTTTATAGAGGTGGCGTGTATTAGGGACGGTTAAGACATAGGAAACTGTTATAAGTATATGGTAATTAATCGGTTAATAGTAAGGCCTAGTTAGGATATAGCGAACCCTAGCTGCGGATAAGCTGGAAGAAGGATATAGTGGTTACTAAGGAGATCCAATATCTATAGAGGTCTAAATATAGCTGCTAGGCAGCCCTAGGGGGCCGCTAGCTGCGTGTGGAGGTGGTTAATGGAGTTTTTATCCTACTAAGATGGCTTATAGGGTTTTTGTCCTCCAATACTAGGGGGTTTTTCCTATAAAATATTAATTTTCCCCTAGGTGCGGAGTAGTCTGCGTAGGCCTAATAGAGATCTAAATTAGACGTTAAGCAATAAATAATTAATTAATAATTAATTTAATTAGTGGTATATAACTATAGGGCTTATATCTAAATAAAATTCTATTAGGATCTTACTAGGAGCCTTTTAGTATAATTAGGAAATACTAGGTTCCTGCTAGAAGCCTATTAAAATAATTAGGAAATTCTAGGTTCATACTAGGAGCCTATTAGGACGATTAGGAAATAATTATCCTGCTAGGTTTCTATTAGAAGCCTATTAAGACAATTAGAACAATTAGGAAAATTAGATCTGGAGATACCATTCTACTAGGAGTTAGTAACTGTTTAATATCCTTTATAGGAAGCTCTACTAAATCGTTTAATTTAGGGGTAGTTATTTGCTCTATATTTAAGGTAGAGCTTTTAGGGATAAGGTCGACTATGTATAAAATTAATTCGTCCTTAGACTTATCCTTATAGAGAGGTTCTAGTAGACTAATCGTCTGGAAGGTGTCCTCCAATGCTTTCCTTAGTAGGTAGTTAATATCTTAACCCTTAGGGTTATAGAATGAGGTCTCGTTAAATATAATATCTCTAGTTTAAATAACTTTATAGAGACTTAGAATCCAGATTTAGTAGATATTAGTTAAATTATAGCCGACTAGATGTCTAATCGACGCACGAGGACCCAGCTTATCTCCCCTTTTAACTCTTTTATCCAGCGTATAGGTCTTGCAGCCATATATGTGCATATAGGTAAGTAATGGTGGCTTACTGTAGGCGATTTCGTACGGAGTTTTCCACCCTAGTTGCTTATTTAGGGTTTAATTAAGTGCGTAGCTAGTAGTAAGGAAAGCTTCTGGTCCTAGAGATAGGGGTAAGGACGCTTTTAGCTATATAGCCCTTAATTGTTTCATAAGGGTTTATCCAGATCGTTTAGCTCCGCTATTTTATTCTTCTATATACGGGGCTCGGTATTTAAAAGTAATGCCTTTGTCTGCGCACTATATTTGTAGGGTATCTCCTATCTGTCTAAAAGCTCGTTTATTATCGCTCTAAAAGAAGATAACGTTTTAGTAGAATTGTATTTTAATTAGCTAGTAAGTCTTATAAATAGTAGGTAGGATAGTAGCTTTGTCTTTATTCTTGGCGGTATATATAAAGTTAAATTTAGAATACGTGTAATAGAAATATATAATATATCTATTACTGTTATACCCTGGCTCTCTAAGGCTAATAATATTAAATGCTAGCTGTTTAAATGGTTAAGTAGCTAGATATTCGTGTTCTTATCTTTAAGAGATCTGCTATATATGCTTTGCTAATAAGTAAACTTTATATTTAATTTTAAGCGGTGCTCGTTTAGTAGTTAATTTGGTTAGCTTTACGCCATTAATATACTTAGGAAGCTGCTTAATAGTGTTAGGTCCTATATGGCCGAGTATTTTATACCATTTAGTAGCTGTAGCTCCGACTAGTTTATGGGCTATACAACTAGGCTAGAATCTCTTAGAGGTTAAGAACGTTAATTAATTTAAATCTAGGGTATTTATAGGCGTAGGCTCTTTATACATTAGCGCCTAGTGGCCCCCTAGTTGTCTTATATAGTATACTATTTTGCTAGTTACTAAATAGTATAGCAAGTTTCGTTTTAAGTCAAAATGGATATCGTTATTAGTAGCTCTTAATAGTGCTACGATATTTATAAAAAAGGTAGGTGCTAGTGCTATATACGATAGCTTCAATTTTAACTTCCTAGTAGGTGTATTAATAGTAATAGTTACTATTCCGTAGGCTTAAATCTTCTTAAAATTTCCGCCAGTAATTAGGTAGTCGTCTTCTGCTACTAGGTAGAAGAAAGTAAAGTCTTCTTTATTGTTACAGACGTGGGTATCTATATTAGGGTTAAGTATCCAGGTTATAAGGGCGCGAAGAGACTTTGGGGAAGATTCGAAGGAATGATATAAATTTTATCTAAATCTAAGGGTATATAGCTCTCGCTAAGAACAAGACGTTGCGTAAAGAAGAGAAGGGAATAATAAGAGAATTATATAATTAAATAGTTAGGGGCTTAGTGGTTGATGCGTGCGTATATATGCACGCGGTCTTTAACAGACTTTAATAAAATTTAATTAATCTAGTAGAATTTAGCAGGAGTTAATTAAGCTGGCAGAATTTAGCAGAATTTAATTAAAGCGTCGGAATTTATCTGTTAAGTGTTTTACCGAGATATTCCTACTATAACTAGGCTAGTCCCGTTATAATACCCCCCCCTTTAGCTAAAGGTCTAAATAATTTAATTTTAGTTAGGACTTATAACTTATCGCATATTATGTTTTTACGTTAAGTAGTAGTATAGGGTTTTACTGGTTCTAATTATGAATAGACTAATTATGATTTTCTATGCCCGGCATAAAAAATCGCTATTAGCTCGGTTAGGGCGGTAAGCAGGACTAATATCTTTACGGTAGGTCTTAGTAAGGCAAATCTAACTAATTAGATAACTTTAACCGGCGGTTAAAGTTCCTTAACATCTTATATATTATATGACCGTATTATAAACGTTATAATATATTTTAAGTTTTTTTTAATTTTAAGCTTCCTACTATTGTGTTTTATATATTTATATTAGGTAGTAGTTATTTACCTTTATATCGTGTCCATCTAGCTAAAGTAGGCCGTAAAGGATGGTCCTTATAGAATTCTTTTACTAGGGAAGGCGTATTGGTCTTAATTTGCTTATAAGGTTCCTAGGTTTATATCTTATATTCTTCCTATTTAGTAAGAAGTTTAAATTATTTAGACTGTGTCTTCTATTATATATTATTAATTAAGTTAATAAAGTAAAAACCGTTACCGTTATTAATAATTATAGGAGGTAGCGGTAGCACTTTGCGAGTTATAGGTTTACCCTTTAAGGGTTATAGTAAATTTACGTAAAATATTAGATATATTTTTATTTTAGTTAGTAGTTTAAGCTTATAAGTGTATAGGCTTAGTTTTTTTTTAATTTAGTATAAGCCCGTAAACTTCTAGTCTAGTT